>NC_135817.1:21186152-21786152 GCF_964213995.1 Mustelus asterias | reverse complement strand
GAGGTCATATCCGGGCAGGGAATAGCGAAGGGGAAACGTGAATATTCGTCAATGAGGTTGAGGAAGTATATGTTGCGGTCAGAAGAGGGGAGGGGGCCTTTGAAGTTGACGCTTAGCCGTTCGAAAGGGCGGGTGGCCTTTATGAGGTGTGCTCTGTCTGGCCGATAGAAGTGCGGCTTGCACTCTGCGCAGACCGGCAGTGTCTGGTTATAGACCTGACTTCCTCAATGGAGTAGGGCAGGTTACGGGCTTTAATGAAGTGAGAAAACCTGGTGACCCCCGGGTGGCAGAGGTCGTTGTGGAGAGTCTGCAATTGGTCTATTTGTGCACTGGCACATATTCCCTGGGACAGGGCGTCTGGGGGCTCATTGAGCTTCCCGGGCCGGTATAAGATGTCGTAATTGTAGGTGGAAAGCTCGATTCTCCACCTCAATATTTTATCATTTTTGATCTTGCCCCGCTGCGTGTTGTTAAACATGAATGCAACTGACCGTTGGTCCGTGAGCAGGGTGAATCGTTTACCAGCTAAGTAGTGGCGCTAGTGCCGTACAGCTTCCACTATGGCTTGGGCCTCCTTTTCGACAGAGGAGTGTCGAATTTCAGGGCCATGGAGGGTTTGTGAGAAGAAGGCCACGGGTCTGCCCGCCTGGTTAAGGGTGGCGGCTAGGGCAAAGTCAGATGCATCGCTCTCCACCTGGAACGGGATGGATTCGTCTACAGCGTGCATCGTGGCCTTCGCGATGTCTGCTTTGATGTGGTCGAAGGCCAGGCGGGCCTCTGCTGTCAGGGGAAAAGAGGTGGATTTGATGAGCGGACGGGCTTTATCCGCATAATTGGGGACTCACTGGGCGTAATACAAGAAGAAGCCCAGGCATCTCCTCAGTGCTTTGAGGCTGGTGGGGAGGGGAAGTTCCAGGAGGGGACGCATGCGGTCGGGATCGGTACCGATGACCCCGTTTTCCACAACACAACCAAGGATGGCAAGGCGGCGTGTGCGGAATACGCACTTCTCCTTATTATAGGTCAGATTTCGGAGTGCGGCAGTG
The DNA here is from genome assembly GCF_964213995.1 of Mustelus asterias. Taxonomy (NCBI): domain Eukaryota; kingdom Metazoa; phylum Chordata; class Chondrichthyes; order Carcharhiniformes; family Triakidae; genus Mustelus; species Mustelus asterias. Next base: position 21,785,106 of record NC_135817.1, on the reverse strand, counting down.
TGGAAGAATTTGTGGAGGTTGGCATCGTGGTCCTGCTGATCATGGCCGCAGATGGTGACGTTGTCCAGGTACGGGAAGGTGGCCCGCAGCCCGTTCTGGTCTACCATTCGGTCCATCTCACGCTAGAAAACCGACACTCCGTTGGTGACACCGAAGGGGACCTTAAGGAAGTGATAGAGGCGGCCATCCGCCTCGAAGGCAGTATATTGGCAGTCTTCCGGGCGGATAGGGAGCTGGTGGTATGCAGATTTTAAGTCGATGGTGGAGAACACCCGATATTGCGCAATCTGATTAACCATGTCAGATATGCGGGGAAGGGGGTACGCATCCAGCTGCGTGTAGCAGTTAATGGTCTGACATGCGATGTTTCTCCCCAGTCTTAACAACTACTACTTGGGCTCTCTAGGGGCTGGTACTGGCCTCAATGATCCCCTCCCCTAGGATCCGTTGTACTTAGGACCTGATAAAAACTCTGTCTCCAGCACTGTACCGTCTGCTCTTGGTAGCGATGGGCTTGCAATCGGGGGTGAGATTTTCAAACAGTGAGGGGGGGGGGCGACTTTAAGGGTCGAGAGGCTGCAGGTGGTGCACGGTGGATGATCTAAGAACTGGTGATTGCAAACAGAGAGCGGGGGAAAGGCCCATTATACTCCATGGTGACACTCTTAAGGTGACACAGGAAATCTAGCCCCAGGAGTACGGCAGCGCAGAGTTGTGGCAGCACGAGGAGCCTGAAATTTTTGTACAGTGTGCCCCGTGCAATCACGGTCGCCACGCAGTACCCGAGGACATCCACCGAGTGGGACTTTGAAGCCATGGAGATCGTTTGCTTCACTGGCAGTACTGAAAGGGCGTAGCGACTCACTGTGTTAGGGTGAATAAAGCTCTCCGTATTCCCACAGTCAAATAAACAGTTTGTAGTGCGACCGTCTACCTCGATGTCCATCATGGACCTGGCGAGTTGGTGAGGCCTGGATTGGTCCAGCGCATCCGAAGCCACCATTGGATTTTGCGACGCGGCTGACGGCGTCCAAGATGGCGGCCTGCACAGCTCACATGCGGCTGAAGGCGTCCAAGATGGCGGCCCGCACGGCTCACATGTGGCTGAAGGCGTCCAAGATGGCAGCCTGCACGGCTCACACGCAGCTACCGGCGCCCAAGATGGCGGCCCCCGCGGGTCGCACGCGGTGCTACTGGGCTTGGAGGTCGATTTTGCCCTGCATACCTTCACGTAATGGCCCTTCTTTCCACACCCGGAGCAGATCGCATCCTTCGCCGGGCAGCGTTGTTGGGGGTGCTTCCCCAGGCCGCAGAAGTAGCACTTCTGGCCTCCGGAGACTGCCGCAGCGGTCGGGCCATTGGTGGGACGTGGCGTGGCATAGGCCTGCGGCCCTCCCGAGTACAGAGGTGGTGGCAACTGTGGCGTCCACGATGTGCCCCCGTGTCCGGGGGTGTAGGCCTCGAGATTACGGAAGGCCACCTCTAACGAGTCGGCAAGCGCCACAGTCTTTTGTAGGTCTAGCCCACCCTGTTCCAGCAGTCGTTGTCGGATATAGTTTGACCTGATACCCGTGACATAGGCATCTCTGATTAAGTCCTCAGTGTTTTGGGCGGCTGTTACGGCCTTGCAGTTGCAGGCCCTGCCAAGTGCTCGCAGCACACACAGGAATTGATCACCCGATTCTCCTGGCTGTTGTCTGCAAGTAGCCAGAAGATGTCTGGCGTAGATTACATTAGACTGTTTGTTGTACTGGCCTTTTAAAAGTTCGATCGCATCCTCGTAAGTTTCAGTGTCTCTAATCATCGAGAATACTTGATCGCTTACCCGGGCGTGGAGCACGTGTAGCTTGTCGGTTTCGGTCTGGACGACGGAGGCGGTGAGGAAAGTTTTGAAACATCGCAGCCAGTGATTGAAGCTGTTAGAGGCTCCTACAGCTTGAGGATCCAATTCTAGTCTATCAGGTTTTAGTATCTGCTCCATCCCAAAACTTTTTGCGAATAAAATTGATGCACTATCAATCAAGCAAAGACTAGTTTGTATGCAAGAACAAATAGGCTTTTATTCGCAAAAGACTTAGAGCACACCCATGCCGCTGAACTGGTCCAGAGACTGAGGCAGGGGGGTGGGGAGCAGTCACCTTTATACCTGGACCGGGGGGGGAGGAGTCTCAGGCAGGGCCGGCAGGGGCATGTCCAGGCATGTCACACACACACACACACACAGGCAATAAGCTTAACAGTGGTTTACCACACCCATGTGCTCGGATCTGACCTAATTTTCAGTTATCTTTTTAAGTGTGTGAGGTTGAAAATAAAAACCTTGTATATATTTTACAGAAACTTCAGCCAGTCAAAAGCTGGATTGGTAAGGCATTAGGTCACTTGCTGTTTATGGGCCTGTACACTGTGATTGCAGCCAAGAAATCAAACATTGCAATCAGGCTTTCTTTTTTAATAATTAAATCTTATTGACTATGTTAAAATACAACAATATCTGGGGTTTCAGTTTACTGGGAGCTGACTGATTAACCTTCACTTGAAGTGTCATCCAGACATTGAATCACAAGCAGACAAAGCAGGTTGCACTGGATAAACATTTACAGAGTAAGGTAACTTTTAACTCGAGCGAGCTGAAGGGAAAGGCATATTGGATGAAATATGTGTCGCAGCAAGTTTAACAAATGAGTTGCCTTAGAAACATGATGCAGTGGAAAAAGGAAACGCCGGTGGAAAAATGGTTGAAGAATAACTTCAGGAAGAGAAGGAAACAACAACTCCTAAATGTAAATCCCACCCCTGAACCTGATCAGAGAGAGATATTGATGTAAAGTTCTGACTTTTCCTGTGTTGATGGTGAACACTCGGGGCATGATCTTACCGGCCATTCATGCCATGCTTCCGCTGCACAGAAGTTGGAGAATTTGACGGCCAACCAAATCTCCATTCACTGCAATGGGATGGGAAAATCCCACCGGCGTGAACGGTAGTAAAATTCCAGCCTCGGAATTTCATTATATTGCGAGTTTTCATTCTATTTAGTGACATAGTAAATGGTTTGATTTAACTTCGAGTTAAAACACCAACCGATTCTGCACTGATGTGAAAAAAAGGATTCGCGTTTATCTAATGTTATTCACAACCACCTGCTGTCTCAAAGCATGTTACAACCAATTAAGTACTTCACAGCAAGGTCCCACAAACAACAGCATAATTACTAGAAAATCTTTGTAATGTTGGCACTTGAGGTGTTAACTTTAGCCCATATTCCTAAATTTGCCTCAAAGACTGAAGGCAAAAACTGAAAATGCTGGAAATATTCACCAGGTCTGGTGGAGAAATACTGTAAGAAGTCTCACAACACCAGGTTAAAGTCCAACAGGTTTATTTGGTAGCAAATACCATAAGCTTTCGGAGCAATGCTCCTTCGTCAGATAATACTTAACAGGCCAAATTTAATCCAAGCGATGGGGTCTTGCCCGATGACTGGAGAACCCTGTTTGTGAAGGTTATATTAGGTGAAAATCAGGCCAATAACTGATCAGGACTTGGGATCCCTGGGGCAAAGGTTCCCAATTCCCAAGAGTTGTGGGTCAGTCAAAGGCCAGCAGCTGTACACTGCTGGCATTTCCACCAGGAGTATACCCAATGCTGAGGGACCAAGGCCAGAGGTGAGTGAGGATAGGATAGAGTTTACAAGGAGCCAGAGGGGGTTCATTGGTGGGGGGGGGGGGGGGGGGGGGTGGAGAGGAGGTCAGAAAAAAAGGAAGGGGGTGACTCTGTGCCATCACCCCCTTCCTAATGCCAGGTTCCTCGATCAGGTTCTGAGTGTCTTTGAACAAGGGGTTTCCCCGACCTACTCCTCCCCAGGAACCCACAAGCAAGCCTGACCGGGGTAAGGGTCTCACATAGTATCCAGGGTAGGAAGTCCATCCATGAGCCTTAATCAAGCATAGGTAGGAAAGGTGGTGGGGTACCCATCCTGCACCCGATTAATGCCCCACCCAATCTTCAAACTTGCTACCCAGTTGGAATTAGGCTGTGCCCAATGTTTCAGGTCAATGGCCCTTCACCAGAATCACCGCCTAAATTTGAATCATAGAAACAGTGCAGAAGGAGTCCATTCGGCCAATCAAGTCTACACCAACTCTTTGACAGAGCATCTTACCCAGCCCTATCCCAGTAACCCCACGTATTTGCCCTGCTAATCCCCCTAATCCACACATCTTGGGTCACTTACGGACAATTTAGCATGGTCAATCCACTTAACCTACACATCTTTGGACTATGGGAGGAAACCGGAGCAACCGAAGGAAACCCACACACACACCGGGGGAAGAATGTGCAAACTCCACACAGTCACCCAAGACCAAGTCCCTGGCGCTGTGAGACAGCAGTGCTAACCACTGTGACACCATGCCGCCCCAAATAAACGATGATTCTATGATCTAAATTTGCTATTAGGAATAAGTATTTCTGCTTCAAACAGATAAATCCATTGCTCACCTTTTTTTTTGTTAAGGAGTAATTAACATGAAATGCACAGTTTTATTCAGAATGTACTCAATGCCTACATTGTATAAATGTCTGGCACTTAAACAATAAAAGAAGCCTGTGGAAGTTTAAAGTTTTAAGTTTATTTATTAGTGTGCCACCGTACCAGCTGGTACAGTGATAGGGAGAGCTTTTATTGAAGCATCACTCTGCTAGTGAACTCTGCAATGCGGCTGTTGCCTCAAGTCTATCAAAGCTAAGTGCATGTGAAGAAGAGGATCAGCAACAGATGGAGACCGCAGATGAGCATGTTTGAGCTCATAGAAGACAAACATTTAGAACTCATTATCATGGGGATACAACATGAGGACCACAAATGTGTCACTACCTGGGAGGCTTCAGAATGTTAGGAACAGTGGGATATGGAGGCACTGTGGAGTATAACTTGTCATAGCAACCGACTAGACTCATCTAAATTAGATGGGTTTGGGCATCGAGAGGTAAAGCAACTTGTTCGAGAATCGCTATTTGTTAATATCGATATAAAGTACAAACAAACTATGGGTGGGATTTTCCAACCATGTTCGCCCCAGAACCGGAAAATCCCCCCCGGCCCAAGGTCAACGGATCTTTGCATGGTCCACCCCCATCTTCCCCTGTGGCTCACTACGATTCCCTTGCAGGTGGGACAGGAAAATTCCCCCCATATGTCTATTTGGGTTGCCAACACTCCAAGATTGGGCAAGAGTCTCCAGGAATTGAAAGTCAATCTCTAAGATACTACTGTCTGCAATCCTGGAGAAATAGCATAGGGATTTTTTTTTCTTCGGGTATAAAAAATATTTAAATAGAAATAAAAGTTGTTTGGCTGACAGTCAAGAACCACCCAATTGGGTAATGAATCTTTTTGCTTTCCAATTGATGTAGGAGGGCAGTGCGTCACAAAGATGGATGTGTTGGCCGACTAATAGCTGGAGCTTGGGGGCAAGTCATGTGATGAAACCTCCAGTAATACATTTACTCACAGTTGGCAAACCTAATGTCTGTAATTACTAGTAAGATCATCACCAGGGTCAGCAAACTATAAGGACATAAGAAACCGGAGCAAGGGTTGGCCATATCGTCCCTTGAGCCTGTTATAACTTTCAATAAGATCATCTCGAACTTTCTCGAAAGCCTTATCTCGACTTTCCTGGCCTACAACCCATAGCCCTTCATCCCTCAGTGTCCAAATATGTATAGATCTCACTCTTGAATATACTCAATACTGAGCATCCACAGTCCAGTGGGTTGGAGAATTCTAATGATTCACAACCCTAAGAGTGAAGAAATTTCACCTCATCATAATCCTTACATTGAGTGTATGATGCCTGGCTCTTCAAGCAATGGAAGCAACCTTTCAGCATTTACCCTGTCAAGCCCAATAATAATTTTATATTTTAATACCTTTCATCGTTCTAAACTTCAAAGAATATAGGTTCATTCTATTCAATTTCACCTCTTTGGACAACCCTCATCCCACTGAATCTTTGTTGCCGGCCCCTTAAGTCAAGTGCACATGCATCCTTAGGTAAGGAGATCAAAACTGTACACAGTACTCCAGGCGTGATCTGACCAAAGCCTTCTATAATTGCAGCATGATTTCCTTATGCTTATATTCCAATCCCTTTAACAAAAGCCAAACAAGTGAGTTCTCAGCACAGAATTACTAAATATAAGCCTACTTATACACCCAGAAGGATAATGTCAGATGACTTGTTTTAAACCTTTCAGTTTTGAGATTATCATATGACCTTTGTCAGGTGCTACCAGACCAATAAATGGAAATGTCACACCATATATTCTGCTTTCTCACTCCAATGTGGGTGTACATTCCGTTGAAAATAACATAATTTTGCATGGTTATAAACCTCACACCTTAACAGAATAATAACATCTAAACCCAAATATGTTGGCTTCAGACTAGCTTTAATTCTGACACAAACCATCGCACAAATTCTTAAATTGCATTAACCTGATACCTCCTGCTTCCTTAACATTTCCCCGTGGAATGCTGACAACCTAATCTAAACCATGTGTTAGGCTCTGTCACGCATTCTCCTAATACAGAAATATTAATACTGCCCGGTATTATTAGCTGTTCTTCCAACTATACACTACCCCACACCGTCAAGAAAAGTGCAACATCTTAGCAGCCACTGACAAGTTCTTCAAAACACTAATTGCACTTTTGCTATTCAAATAAAGAAACAAAAGAAGCTTCAAAGTATTTAAAGCCAGTTCCCGAGTCACAATTTAGGACGTGGAGGCCAAGAGTTTTTTTTGGAGCTGGATTAGGCAGCAGATGCATGGGAACGGCAATACCCACCACAAGCCCTCCAAGCTACACACCATCAATAATTCCTTCACTGTTGCTATATCCTTAAAAAACATTCCTAATAGGACTGTGAAGATGGACTGTAGCACTTCAAGAAGGCAACCCACCGCCACCTCCTCATTGGGGATGGGCAACAAATGCTGGCCTTCCTCACATCACAAGAACAAATAAGGAAAAGAGTGGGAAGTGGGATGGAAAAGGCAAAGGAATCAGAGGGGGAATTACCGGTAGGTGAAGAGGAAGGGTTAAAAGGGAATGGCAGGGAGCATGAGGAAGTAGTGAAGGGAAGACTTGGGCAATTGAGGCTGTGGGCTGATGCAGTAAAAATCAAAGTAAAGTCACAGGTTCCCAGTGCTGGAAAGGTCTTTTAGGCAATCCCATCTGGGGTTGGTGAAGAACGAGCCTTGAAAAACTCTACCTATGGGCAGCACGGTGGTTAGCCCTAGGGACCCAGGTTCGATTCCCAGCTTGGGTCACTGTCTGTGTGGAGTTTGCACATTCTCCCCGTGTCTGCATGGGTTTCCTCCGGGTGCTCTGGTTTCCTCCCACATTCCAAGATGTGCGGGTTAAGCTGATTGGCAATGCTGAATTGCCCCTTAGTGTCAGGGGGACTAGCAGGGTAAATACGTGGTGTTACGGGGTTAGAGCCTGGGTAGGATTGTTGTCGGTGCAGATTCAATGGGCCCAATGACCTCCTTCTGCACTGTAGGGATTCTATGATTCTATGACCTGGCCCTCCACCAGCCAAAGCTGTTCCCATTAACCAAGAACCTCTTCTCTTGCTCACACAATGGGTAACTTTCTACCCAAGTTTCCACATGCACCTCCCAAAGTGTCCCACCAAACATCCTCCCACATCGACCACAGACTGTGGAGTCAGAGCTAGGAAGATTCATTTGGAAGTAAATATATGGGTGAGTTTAAGGGCAGGAGCAGAGATAGAGAAAAATTAGACAGGAATTTAGAAGTGGCTCACTCTATGCAAAGACTTGTACTGTTTGACAGTTCTAATAAATTATAGAGATGGTGGAATATATTAACTCACAGGGATATATATATGCACCATCAAGTTCACAAGTATAGGATCAAAGAATCATAGAATGGAATAGGTTGACCCAGCATAGAAGGAGGGTACTTAGCACAACATGCCTTTTTGAAAAAGTTATTCAATTCATTCCATTACCCTTCTCTTTGCTCCGTGGCCATACATTGCTTTCCTTTTCAAATATATATCCAATTTCGTTTAGAAAGCTACTATTGAATCTGAGTCCACCATGCTTTCTGCAGCAGAATGCCTGAATGCACGAAGCATTCGGAACAAGGTGAATGAGTTGATGGTGCAAATCAGCACAAGTGGGTACGATCTAGTGGCCATTACAGAAACGTGGCTGAAAGGTGACCAGGACTGGGAGATGAATATCCAGGGGTATCAGGCGTTTAGGAAGAATAGACAGGAAGGAAAAGGTGGTGGGGTCGCGCTATTAATAAGAGATAATATCAGGGTAGTACTGAGGGATGACATAGGCTCTGAGGAACAAAACGTGGAATCGTTATGGGTAGAGATGAGGAATAGTAGAGTGAGAAAGACACTAGTAGGTGTGGTATATAGGCCCCCAAATAATAATGTTGAGGTAGGGAGGGCTGTAAACAAGCAGATAAGGGATGCGTGTAAAAACGGAACGGCAATAATCATGGGGGACTTCAACATGCACATTGACTGGCAGACTCAAGCCGGTAAGGGTGGAATGGAGGAAGAGTTCTTAGAATGCTGTCGGGATAGTTTCCTTGAACAGCATGTTACGGAACCGACGAGGGAACGAGCTATTTTGGATCTGGTATTGTGTAACGAGGTAGGTAGAATTAAGGATCTTATTGTGAAGGACCCTCTTGGGTCTAGTGACCACAATATGGTCGAATTTCTGATTCAGATGGAAGAGGAGAAAGTTTGGTCTCAAACCAGTGTCCTCTGTTTGAACAGAGGGAAATATTATAGGATGAGGGATGAATTGGCTAAGGTAGACTGGGAGAGCAGGCTGGCAGGTAGGATAGCTGAGGAACAGTGGAGGATTTTTAAGGAGATCCTTTTCAGTTCTCAGCAAAAATATATTCCAGCAAAAAACAAGGATTGTAAGAAAAGGGAGAACCAGCCGTGGATAACGAAGGAAATAAAGGAGAGTATTAAAATAAAAACAGCTGCGTACAGAGTGGCCAAAAATAGTGGAGAAATAAGTGATTGGGAAAAATTTAAGAAACAACAAAGAGAGACTAAGAAAGCGATAAAGAAAGGAAGGATAGACTATGAAGCTAGGCTAGCAATTAATATCAAAAATGATAGTAAAAGTTTTTATAAATATATAAAAAGGAATAGAGTGGCTAGAATGAATGTTGGACCCTTGGAGGACGAGAGGGGGGAGTTAATAGTGGGAAATGAGGATATGGCTGAGTCTTTAAATAAGTTTTTTGTGTCGGTCTTCACGGTGGAGGACACAAATAGTTTGCCAAATATTAACGATAGAGGGTTGGCAGCAGGAGAAATACTTAATACAATTAATGTTACCAGAGAGGCAGTGCTGGGTAGACTAATGGGACTGAAGGTGGACAAGTCCCCGGGTCCGGATGGAATGCATCCCAGGGTATTGAAAGAAATGTCAGAGGTAATAGTGGATGCGTTAGTGATTATTTATCAAAACTCGTTGCATTCTGGGGTAGTGCCGGTTGATTGGAAAACGGCTAATGTTACGCCGCTGTTTAAAAAAGGAAGGAGACAAAAGGCGGGTAACTATAGGCCGGTCAGCTTAACGTCTGTAGTAGGGAAAATGCTGGAATCCATTATTAAAGAGGAGATAGCAGGGCATCTGGATAGAAATGGTTCGATCAATCAGACGCAGCATGGATTCATGAGGGGAAAGTCGTGCTTGACGAACATGTTGGATTTTTATGAAGATGTGACGAGGGCGGTTGATGGAGGAGAACCGGTGGATGCGGTGTTTTTGGATTTCCAAAAGGCGTTTGATAAGGTGCCCCATAAAAGGCTGCTGAAGAAGATTAGGGCACACGGAGTTGGGGGTAGTGTGTTAAAGTGGATTGGGGACTGGCTATCCGACAGGAAGCAAAGAGTCGGAATAAATGGGTGTTTTTCCGGTTGGAGGAAGGTAACTAGTGGCGTGCCGCAGGGATCGGTACTCGGGCCGCAACTGTTTACCATTTATATAGATGATCTGGAGGAGGGGACGGAGTGTAGGGTAACGAAGTTTGCAGACGACACAAAGATAAGTGGAAAAGTGAATCGTGTGGAGGACGGAGAAGATCTGCAGAGAGATTTGGACAGGCTGAGTGAGTGGGTGAGGATATGGCAAATGGAGTATAACGTTGAGAAATGCGAGGTTATACACTTTGGAGGAAATAATAACAAATGGGATTACTATCTCAATGGAAACAAATTAAAACATGCTACCGTGCAAAGGGACCTGGGGGTCCTTGTGCATGAGACGCAAAAGCCCAGTCTGCAGGTACAACAGGTGATCAAGAAGGCAAATGGGATGTTGGCCTATATTGCGAGGGGGATAGAATATAAAAGCAGGGATGTCTTGATGCACCTGTACAGGGCATTGGTGAGGCCGCAGCTGGAATACTGTGTGCAGTATTGGTCCCCTTATATGAGGAAGGATATATTGGCATTGGAGGGAGTGCAGAGAAGGTTCACCAGGTTGATACCGGAGATGAGGGGTTTGGATTATGAGGAGAGGCTGAGGAGATTGGGTTTGTACTCGTTGGAGTTTAGAAGGATGAGGGGGGATCTTATGGAAACTTATAAGATAATGCGGGGGCTGGATAGGGTGGAGGCGGAGAGATTCTTTCCACTTAGTAAGGAAGTTAAAACTAGAGGACACAGCCTCAAAATAAAGGGGGGTCGGTTTAAGACAGAGTTGAGGAGGAACTTCTTCTCCCAGAGGGTGGTGAATCTCTGGAATTCTCTGCCCACTGAGGTGGTGGAGGCTACCTCGCTGAATATGTTTAAAGCGTGGATGGATGGATTCCTGATCGGTAAGGGAATTAAGGGTTATGGGGATCAGGCGGGTAAGTGGTACTGATCCACGTCAGATCAGCCATGATCTTATTGAATGTCGGGGCAGGCTCGAGGGGCTAGATGGCCTACTCCTGCTCCTATTTCTTATGTTCTTTTGTTCCAGATCACAGCAACTTGCTGTGTTAAAAAGACTTCTTATCCTGTCTCTTTGTAAATTACCTTTAGAACATAAGAAATAGGAGCAGGCGTAGATCTTACAGCCAGTTGAGCGTGCTCCATCTTTCAGGATGATCGTGGTTGATGTTCAGCCTCAACTGCACTTTCCCACTCGCTCTTCATATCCCTCGATTCCCCAAGAGACAAAAATCTAACTCAGCTTTAAATATCTGCAGTGATGGAGGATTCGCAACCCTCTGGGTTAGAGAATTCCAAAGATATACAACCCAATGAGTGAAGAAATCGCTCCTCTTCTCTGTCCTGACTGATTGGCCCCTTATCCTGAAACTGCGTGCTCGTATCCTCAATTCTCCAACTAAGGGAAATAACCTGGAGTATCAGTGTCTACCTAGTCAAGCCCCTTCAGAATCCTGTATGCTTCAATGAGATCACCTCTCATTCTTCGAAACTCCAGAGAATATAGACCCAGTTTACTCACCCTCTCACCATCGGACATCCCTCTTATCTCAGGGATCAATCTAGTGAACCTTTGCTGTACTGCTTCTAATGTAAACATGCCCTTCCCTAAATATGGAAACAAAACACTACGTACAACATTTCATGTGTGGTCTCATGATTATATTATCAATATAATCATCAGAGAATGTCTAAAAACTACAGAATACTACTTCTAAAATGCTGTCCATGTTAAATATTTGGTATACTTGCATTAAAAAGTGCTTAGTATGCCAAATCGTGACTCCCAGTACACAATGATTATGAAATACACATGCATTTTCTCTCTGTATCTATTTCTGATAATATGCAAAATGTTGCTTTGAAAATGTCTATGCTGGTCATGCATTCAATCTTTACAAACTTCAGATCTGTTATTTTGCATGAGAGGTGAAGTGGGTATTTTTTTTAATTTCCGATACAATATTCCTTTCTGTGAGGCTCCCTCTGGGAGTCATCCAAAAAACCATATGGTGCATGTTATAAAAGGGCTGTTTTGTATATTGCTTTCATTTTCAGGTTGTCATTAACAATGTGTTTTTTTTTATATTAGGGGCTGCTTTAGTGGAAAATGAAAGGTTACCACAGAAGGTCAATCAGTGACACATAAAATGAAAGCTGAGCATTTAACAGCACAGAATGTTTTTTCAATTTGTTTCAACCAGAGATTAAACATGCCTTTGGATTACACTAAGAAGTATAAGTCATTTTGACCTCCAATATTATTCTTAGTAACTGAAATTGCCATTATTTTAAACAATGTTTGGATTTGGAAGATAGCTGCTGACTTCATGTTTCACGTTTATTTCATGTTCATTATATGGGCTGTCCAAAGTGGTATTTCTATCAAATTGAAAGCTACTGCATTCATTGAGAGTTTTATTTTAACCATTTCTTCAATTATTCAGGGACATTTACTTGAAGGAAGCCATGAAATTCCCCAACATCAGCCAGTAAAGTAAATTTCAATATTACTTCTGGCCGGATCACCAGAACATAAGAAATGGAAGTCGGGGAGTAAGGCTTGATTTTGTCCCAGTAAGGTCATGACTGATCCTCAACCTCAACTCCACTTTCTTGTCCGATCACATCCCTTAATTTCCAACAATCTATGCATCTCAGCCTCAAATATACTCAATGTTGAGCAACCACAATTTCCGAAGTGAAGAAACTCCTCCTCACTTGAGTCCGAAATAGCCATCCAACTATATGTGCTCTCATTTTAGACTTGCCAGATAGGGTAAACAGTGGCTCGAATTCTCTGGCCCCGCCACTGCTGCCAGCAAGAATGGAGAACTTGGCGCTCAGCCAAATCTCCATTCACAGCAGCGGGACCGGAAAATCCCAGCTGCAGATGAGGTTGGAGAATCCCAGCCAGCATCTATCTTGTCAAACTCTCTCAGTATCTGATATTTTCAATCAAATGTTACTGCCGTTTGAACTTATTGTCTGGTATCTTCACAACATTCTGCTGGGAAAACCACCACAAAAAATGGAAACCCAACAAAGAGGGAATTCATTATTACATTTTCCAATATTGTGCTGAGTAAAACAAGCTGGATTGTGAAAACATCAGCACAAATTGGGATAGGGTTGACATTGATGAACTGTGTTAGTTTTGCTCTTATGAATTATGATATGATCTCAATCCTTTGTTTTGCTGTCTTCTAAGAGCTTTGAGCAGAGACAATAACCAATGTAACACTTCACCACAATCAGAACCAATCACATCCCTGAAATAAATCATTTGAAGTCCTTTGATTGGTCGCATTGTTTTGACAACATTCACATCAACATTTGGCCTGGAAAATGACTTTCTGTGACATAATAAACACTAAAATATGTTAACAATCAAAAATATCATGAACTAACTAATAATTATCCATCATCTAGCAACGAAAACAGCTTTTGCTCTGGGGAACATTATTTCACTTAAGGAGGGCCGAAGGGCCTGTTTCCTGTGCTGTACTGTTCTTTCAGTTTTCCTCCTGTTTCTTTGGCCAAACTTCCATTCTTCAACTGAACTGTAGCTCTCAAAGTTATTATTGGGCCTCATTACGTGCAGGCAAAGTTGCCTCTCGGTGACCTGATTGTCCCTCAGTTTCCTGCACACATGTAACTTTGCTGAGCTCTGTATACTTTAAACCTCTGTGCTAGTTCAATGCATATTAGCTTGCACTCTACCCGATAGAGCCCAGCTGTGGAGCTTAGTCCCACTCCAAGGCTTGAGTACATAATCTAGGCCGATAGTTAAGTGCTGTGCTGAGGGAGTGCTGCACTGGTGGAGCATTTTGTTTTGGATAAACTGAGATCCTGTCTGCCTGTTCAGTTAGATGGGGAGGATCCCATGACACTTTTACAGTAAAAAAAGAAACAAGCTTCTCTTGGCGTCCTGGCCTCAACCAGTATCACCAACAGTTAGCTGGCTTTCTTTTTATTATTGTTTGGGGAACTTTGTTGCCTGTGTTTATGATATGCTGTCAATATCTACAAAATAACTGTGACTGCACGTGGACCATATTTCTTTGGTTTTGAAGTATGATTAGAAGTGTTGGGGGTTGCAAAAGGCACAATATAAATACAGGGTGTTTATGTAGTTCTCCAATGGAAATTCTACCTCATGATTAATAATAAACACATATGCCTTTCTCTTGCTGTAGATGAAGCAGTGATTCAATTCACAAAAAGGCTTTTTATTTGTTTATCAGTTCCAATGCTGTCTCCTACTCACAACTTAGTGACCACAATCTTTCCCTTAAGGTAGATAACCAATCATTACTTATATATTACAGAGTATAACAAAGAACAGTACAGCACAGGAAACAGGCCCTTCGGCCCTCCAAGCCTGTGCCGCTCCTTGGTCCAACTAGACCAATCGTTTGTATCCCTCCATTCCCAGGCTGCTCATGTGACCATCCAGGTAAGTCTTAAACGATGTCAGCGTGCCTGCCTCCACCACCCTACTTGGCAGCGCATTCCAGGCCCCCACCACCCTCTGTGTAAAAAACGTCCCTCTGATATCTGAGTTATACTTCGCCCCTCTCAGCTTGAGCCCGTGACCCCTCGTGATCGTCACCTCCGACCTGGGATAAAGCTTCCCACTGTTCACCCTATCTATACCCTTCATAATCTTGTACACCTCTATTAGATCTCCCCCCATTCTCCGTCTTTCCAAGGAGAACAACCCCAGTCTACCCAATCTCTCCTCATAGCTAAGACCCTCCATACCAGGCAACATCCTGGTAAACCTTCTCTGCACTCTCTCTAACGCCTCCACGTCCTTCTGGTAGTGCGGTGACCAGAACTGGACGCAGTACTCCAAATGTGGCCTAACCAGCGTTCTATACAGCTGCATCATCAGACTCCAGCTTTTATACTCTATACCCCGTCCTATAAAGGCAAGCATACCATATGCCTTCTTCACCACCTTCTCCACCTATGTTGCCACCTTCAAGGATTTGTGGACTTGCACACCTGGGTCCCTCTGTGTTTCTATACTCCTGATGACTCTGCCATTTATTGTATAACTCCTCCCTACATTATTTCTTCCAAAATGCATCACTTCGCATTTATCCGGATTAAACTCCATCTGCCACCCCTCCGCCTAATTTTCCAGCCTATCTATATCCTGCTGTATTGCCCGACAATGCTCTTCGCTATCCGCAAGTCCAGCCATCTTCGTGTCATCCGCAAACTTGCTGATTACACCAGTTACACCTTCTTCCAAATCATTTATATATATCACAAATAGCAGAGGTCCCAGTACAGAGCCCTGCGGAACACCACTGGTCACAGACCTCCAGCCGGAAAAAGACCCTTCGACCACTACCCTCTGTCTCCTATGGCCAAGCCAGTTCTCCACCCATCTAGCCACTTCTCCTTGTATCCCATGAGCCTTAACCTTCTTAACCAACCTGCCATGTGGGACTTTGTCAAATGCCTTACTGAAATCCATATAGACGACATCCACGGCCCTTCTTTCATCAACCGTTTTTGTCACTTCCTCAAAAAACTCCACCAAATTTGTAAGGCACGACCTCCCTCTTACAAAACCATGCTGTCTGTCACTAATGAGATTGTTCCGTTCTAAATGCACATACATCCTGTCTCTAAGAATCCTCTCCAACAACTTCCCTACCACGGACGTCAAGCTCATTTCCTGGGTTATCCCTGCTACCCTTCTTAAACAACGGGACCACATTCGCTATCCTCCAATCCTCAGGGACCTCACCCGTGTCCAAAGAAGCGACAAAGATTTCCGTCAGAGGCCCAGCAATTTCATCTCTCGTCTCCCTGAGCAGTCGAGGATAGATGCCATCAGGCCCTGGGGCTTTGTCAGTTTTAATGTTCCCTAAAAAACCTAACACTTCCTCTCTTGTAATGGAGATTTTCTCTAACGGGTCAACACCTCCCTCCGAGACACTCCCGGTTAACACGCCCCTCTCCTTCGTGAATACCGATGCAAAGTATTCATTTAAGATCTCCCCTATTCCATTGGGTTCTAAGCATAATTCCCCTCCTTTGTCCCTGAGAGGTCCGATTTTCTCCCTGACAACTCTTTTGTTCCTAACGTATGAATAGAATGCCTTAGGATTCTCCTTAATCCTGCCTGCTAAGAACATCTCGTGACCTCTTTTTGCCCTTCTAACTCCCCGTTTGAGTTCTTTCCTACTCTCTCTGTATTCCTCCAGAGCTCCATCTCTTTTCAGTTGCCTGGACTTAACGTACGCCTCCCTTTTCATTTTAATCAGATCCTCAATTTCCCTGGTTATCCACGGCTCTCGAATCCTACCTTTCCTATCTTTCCTTTTTACAGGCACATGCCTATCCTGCAGCCTTATCAATAGTTCCTTAAAAGACTCCCACATGCCAGACGCGGACTTACCCTCGAACATCCTCTCCCAATCAACATCCACCAATTCCTGCCTAATCCGGCTATAGTCAGCCTTCCCCCAATTTAGCACCCTGCCCGTAGGACAGCACTCATCCTTGTCCATTACTATCCTAAAGTTAACAGAGTTGTGGTCACTATTTGCCACATGTTCCCCTACCGAAACTTTGACGACCTGACCGGGCTCATTTCCCAGAACTAGGTCCAGTATAGCCCCCTCTCTAGTCGGGCTATCTACATACTGTTCCAAAGAACCTTCCAGTACGCATTTTACAAATTCCTCCCCGTCCGGTCCCCCAGCTCTAAGCACTTTCCAGTCTGTGCCAGGGAAATTAAAGTCCCCCACTACAACAACCCTATTTTTTCTGCACCTTTCCAGAATCTCCTGACATATCCTTTCCTCCACTTCCCGTGGGCTGTTGGGTGGTCTGTAGTACGCCCCCAGCATAGTGACTGCACCCTTCCTGTTTCTGAGTTCCACCCACAGCGACTCAGTACATGACCCCTCTAAGTTGTCTACCCTTAGAGGGGTCACTTATACTTATATTGCTTGAAAGCAATGACACATCGTTGGTTGAGATGACATTGATAACCTGCTTGAACTTTGCTCATACTGTTTATGACAATGTCTTACTCCTTGCTTTACTTCCTAGTAGCAGCTTTGAAGAGACATGGGAACCAACCCCCACCCCCCCTCCCAATGCCCACCCCTCGACACCACACCTTCTATTAGATTTGGAGCTCTTTCTTCTGCTGTTTTAACACGTTCATACATAACTCCACCGACATTATACCAAGCCTTACTTCCGTCGCCATTCACCCCACCATGCTTTCAGTCCCAATATGTCCCTCCAAAAACCATCCCTCAACTCCTGTTCCACTTAAGTACGCCCAACGTCAATCCTCTGAATTTCTCTACATGCCAATGTAACCCAGCATTTCCAACCTCTTCATGGCCAAGGTTTCCCTGATACATGTTTTTCAACATTCCCAAAGTCAAATCACCTGCCTCGTGCTTCCGTATCCCAATGCCTCAGATGTACTTCTCAGCAAAGCCCATATTATACTCAGTCTTTCCCCCTCTCCCCATTGTAGCAGCTTCCTCCCAGCCTCGCCCATGTTGCCTCTCTCACCACCTCAGCCCAATTTCCTCCTTCAAGCTTTCTGTGTTGCAGCACCATCCGAGTAGTTTGTCTGGCTCTGCAGGCCAGTGATACAGTGAGCTGCCAGTGATACCCACTGAGCTGCATCGATCCTCCTGGCTCATTAAGAAAGGGAAAATCACACAAGTTTAAAAATAGGCTGCTATGAGAAAAAATAGACAAGCACCAAAGCCTTTAGTGTGAGAGAATTCATTAAATCAAACATCTGGAACTGGAAGAAGGGAGTGATATCCACAGACACAGACACAAACTGGGACATCAATAATAACTTTTAACAATGATGATGAATTAGGTCAGCTAACATGATTAAGTCTTCACACTGACTGGATATTATAATTGTGCAAGCATGAGGTGATTGTGATTGATTTTAATATCTGTACCTTATGAATGATGCAAACTTAATCAATAATTGTGAGTGGATAGAGATAACTCTTATATCTTGATTGGTACGTGGTAATTACTTGTAAGCAAATTTGAAACCATAACTGCCTGTGTATTCCGGAATTCTGGGCTCTGGCTCATTACCAGTACAGGGCTGTAACTTTCTAGGGCCCTCGCTATAGCTTGCATTAAAACAGCTGTTTAAGAGAACTCTGCTACTTGGTCTGGTTACTTGAAGGCTAAAGTTGTGATCAATTAAAAGGCTGAGCATCAAAGCCCGCAACAGTCCAATGGTTGGGTAATTAGGTTCTTTGATTATTCCACAAATGCAGATTTTCCTGTTGCTCTGGCAATATGGAACCTCTCCTACAACAGGACACAGTACAGCTTCTCTCTGCCTATCAATGACCCTGCACTTTCAAAACAATATGAGAAACAAAACTTACTTCATCAGTAAAAGGACCATGGCATGACAATGTTTAGTTTATGGTGAAATGCAGAAGGCAAAATAAAATAAATATTTTCACAAAGCAGAAGAGGACCAGTAAGATGAACAGTCCGATATAAATATAACCTAAATGAGAGCAAATCTGAAAGAGCAATAGGGATGGCCAGTGAAGGAAAGAAAATACTGAGAAATTGATAGAATACAAGGTGAACAAAAGATGGAAAAAAATCAGAGAACAAGAAAGCATGGGACAACTGTTGCATGAAGTGAGAGACATGCGGTCAGTGGGAAGGCAGTGGGTCCATGATCGGTGGGGGGAGGGTGGCAGATCTGCAATCAGCGGGGGAGGGGGGGGCCTACGATCAGTCTGGGTGGCGGGGAGGTTGACGGGGGCTATATCTCAGGCCGCGGGCCCCCGCAATTGCAGGGGGGAGCTGCATCAGGCAGCCTGCACTAGCAGGGGCCTGACAGCTCTCTCTTTTCTGTGAGACCCCTGCTACAGCTAATGTGCATGTGCAGCATCAGAGGCCTGCGCATGCGCATTACCTCCCTCTGCAGGGTTTTGGGTGCGTTAAGCCCCACCCACAAGCTTCTGCAACAAGCAGCAGACTTGCTCAAAATTTTGCAGAGTGCGTATGGGGGGGGGGGGGGGGGTGGGGGTGCTGAAAACACACCCAAAAGACAGATCTGAAACTCTCCCAGTTTCAAGTCCGCCCAACACTTAGAAAAAAAAGGTAAAATTGCCCCCACTGTGTGAGCTGTTGCTCTCCGCAGCGATAGATTAACACTTACCCAGAGACTTTCAACGGGATTTTGTTCTGAAACCTACCATAAATTAGGGAGCCAATATACTGCATCACCTTCTACAGGAGATCAGCGACCTGTGTGAACTGGGTAGGCAACTACGGATTTCCTTAAATAATGGGGTCAAGGAATTGCTGACAAGCAGCACAGCCAGAATCAGGAAGCATCAGCAAGAATTGTTAATGCAATGTCAAATCAGAAAATGAAATAAAGAGAGGGAAAGAAAGATGGAAGAAAGAGATAGAAAAAGATCGAAAGAGATTTTTTTTTGCATTTCTTTAGAGCTCCAATGGTAATTGAAATCTGAAGGAATAAGGCTGCGTGCTTGTAAAAGTTAATTTCAGGGTACAGCATAGTTCTTCGGCAATAACTAAGACTTATCATGCTGTTAAAAAAAGGACTAACACTGAAATGGGCAGACTCATTTTCTGGTGAGCTAAGTGTTTTTATATATAGCAAGGGAACTCAAACAGCAACTTCCTCATTTAAACATTTAACTGCACATGTGTGGTCATCAGAGATTGCCAGCTGATTTACACTTTAATTGTACCGGGTGCTGTCAGCCTGACCATTACTTCTAACGCAATCTCTGGCCCATTTTATCAATTCAATTTTGCACAATATGCATTCATAGAACCTCATCATATTTTATGCCATCATCATTCTGATCGGTGTAAAGAATCATCGTCTGTTCAATTACACACAGTAATTTGCTCAAATATTTGACCTTTTAACAGGTAAGAAAAGCTACCAGGACCAATCAGAAATTAGCAATTTGTACAACACCAACAATTGTCCCGTTTTTCTCTCTCCTACCAGTAACAAACCAACAACTAAAGGAAATCAAACTGAACTGAGCACTCAATGTAACAGCCATGTTGTTTCCACAACCAATGAACTGCTAAAACCTTCAATTAAAATAAAATTCAAAACATAAGAAACATTGAAAAATGTAGCTGATTCACAAAAATATTTAGAAAAATTGCCCACATCCTTTGAAAACTTGCTTGACAATTTTTGCCATGAGATTTCTCTGAGACACTGGGTATTGCTGCTTTGCTTTCTCACTCGGGGTCTTTCCTCCTGATATCATGCCCACCACCCTTGCAGCCATTAGTCTTCAGTATTTTAAAGTTTATTTATTAGTGTCACAAGTCAGCTTACATTAACACTGCAGTGAAGTTACTGTGAAAATCTCCGAGTTGCCACACTCCAGTGCCTGTTTGGGTACACTAAGGGAGAATTTTAGCATGGCAAATGCACCTAACCAGCACATCTTTTGGACTGTGGGAGGAAACCGGAGCACCCGGAGAAAACCCACATAGACATAAGGAGAACATGCAGATTCCGCACAGTGACCCAAGCCAGGAATCGAACCCAAGTCCATGGTGCAGCATCCGAGGCCTGCGCATGCACACTACCTCCCACTGCAGGATTTCGGGTGCGTTAAGCCCCACCCACAAACTTCTGCAACAAGCGACAGACTTGTTCAAAATTTTGCAGTGCTAACCACTGTGCCACTGTGCCATCTAAGCCAAAAGCACTGGCTGGAATACACAAGGGAAAAATAACTGGTAACCAAATTTCTAACCAGAAAGTTTCCTGATCTTTCATTTGTTTGTTGCAGTTACAGCTGTTCCCTTGTCTTTAATCTGTAGCCTGGATCTGTTCCTTCTCTATTATTTCACTATTTTACAGGCAGCAGTGATTTATCACATTTATTTTATTGCTCCAATGCTGTCATTCATTTGTTTACAGCTGCAGGTGTTCCTGTTCAATTATTTATTTACCTCTTTGCAGCATATCCTGTTCTCATTCCTCTAATTCATTCGTTAGGTTTTGTACTCACACTCCTTTCTTTTCTTCAATACCACATCAACATTTCCAATTTCTTTATTTCATTCATTTTATTTTATTTTATTTATTTCATATACCTGGTGCAGGCACTCTTATTAGGAACATAGGAATTAGGAGCAGAGGTAGGCAAATTCAGCCCTTTGAGCCTGCTCCACCATTCAGTCTGATCATGGCTGATCTCTCCCTGGTCTTAAATCCATCTTCCCACCTATTTGACTTCTTACTATTGCATATTGAAGGCAGCAGACCAGCTGAAGAAGCTAGGGCTTATAGTGCATGACATATCAAATACCAATGTCACAAGGCTAATGTGAAAATGAATAGGATTTGGCTATGCATTGCTAAGATAGTATAAAACTAGAAGTATAATTGTTCACGGTTTTGGTCTGGCATTATCTACAATACAATATATATTGATCCCCTCACGGAGTAGGGAATGTTGAGATCCTTGAAAAGATTCAGAAGAGGACCAGAATATGAATACCTGTTTGAAGATACTCCAGTTATCAATAGATGCTGGAAAGTGTTTCTTTTACTGTGACTTGTTGTTGTAAATAAATGTTTCCACTTGTGGCAGAATCCAAAACCAGGGGTCATAAATACAAGATAGTCATGAATGAACCCAATACAAAATGAAGGAGCAACTTCTTTACCACGAGAGTTGTGAGAATGTGGCATTCGCTGCCGTAGAACAAAGAACAAAGAAAATTACAGCACAGGAACAGCCCTTCGGCCCTCCAAGCCTGCACCGACCATGCTGCCTGACTTAACTAAAACCCCCTACACTTCCGGGGACCATATCCCTCATTCCCATCTCATTCATGTACTTGTCAAGACGCCCCTTAAAAGTCACTACCATATCCGCTTCCACTACCTCCCCGGCAACGAGTTCCAGGCACCCACCACTCTCTGTGTAAAAAATCTGCCTCGTACATCTTTTTTTAAACTTGCCCCTCACACCTTAAACCTATGCCCCCTAGTAATTGACACTTCCACCCTGGGAGAAAGCTTCTGACTATCCACTCTGTCCATGCCTCTCATAATCTTGTAGACTTCTATCAGGTCTCCCCTCAACCTCCGTCGCTCCAGTGAGAACAAACCAAGTTTCTCCAACCTCTTCTCATAGCTAATGCCCTCCATACCTGGTAAATCTTTTCTGTACCCTCTCCAAAGCCTCCACATTCTTCTGGTAGTGTGGCGACCAGAAGTGAACACTATATTCCAAGTGCGGCCTCACTAAGGTTCTATAAAGCGTCAACATGACTTGCCAATTTTTAAACTCAATACCCCGGCCGATGAAGGCAAGCATGCCATATGCCTTCTTGACTACCTTCTCCACCTGCATTGCCACTTTCAGTGACCTGTGTACCTGTACACCCAGATCCCTTTGCCTATCAATACTCTTAAGGGTTCTGCCATTTACTGTTTATTTCCTATCTGTATTAGACCTTCCAAAATGCATTACCTCACATTTGTCCGGATTAAACTCCATCTGCCATCTCTCCGCCCAAGTCTCCAACTGATCTATATCCTGCTGTATCCTCTGATGGTCCTCATCGCTATCTGCAAATCCACCAACCTTTGTGTCGTCCGCAAACTTACTAATCAATCCAGTTACATTTTCCTCCAAATCATTTATATATATTACAAACAGCAAAGGTCCCAACACTGATCCCTGAGGAACACCACTTGTCACAGCCCTCCATTCAGAAACGCACCCTTCCACTGCTACCCTCTGTCTTCTTTGACTGAGCCAGTTTTGTATCCACCTTGTCAGCGCACCTCTGATCCCATGCGACTTCACCTTCTGCACCAGTCTGCCATGAGGGACCTTGTCAAAAGCCTAACTGAAGTCCATGTAGACATGTAGACAAGTCCATGTAGCCGTAGGGAGTAGTTAAAGCAAATTGCATAGGTGCTCTTAAGGGGAAGTTGTATAAATCTATGAGGGAGAAAGGAATTGGACCCATCGCTCTCTTGCCACGTTTTCATTAATATGTCTTTAAAGCATGGATTGATCAGCACAGAACTGGCCTTACAGGATGGAGAGTGCAAGGGAAGAACTTAAATCTTCAAATTCTAGCTTTGTCCTGAACAAAACTCTGCTTTTCGAATTCTTGCTACTGACCCTGGAGGTAGCAGCTAGATTATGTATTGGCATAATTTAAGGGACTAAAATCCAACTTAAGGGACTAAAATGAAGACACGCACCCTTGG
This sequence comes from Mustelus asterias, assembly GCF_964213995.1. Lineage (NCBI taxonomy): Eukaryota > Metazoa > Chordata > Chondrichthyes > Carcharhiniformes > Triakidae > Mustelus > Mustelus asterias. The sequence goes on along the minus strand of NC_135817.1, from coordinate 21,761,778 downwards.
CTACTACAAGAGGTAGCTGCAGAGATGGTGGATGTGCTGGCTATGATTTTACAAAATTCCTTGGATTCGGGAATGGTCCCATCAGATTGAAAGTTGAGAAATGTTACACCGCTTTTCAGGAAAGGAGGGAGAGAGAAAACAAGGAACTACAGGCCAGTTAGCCTAACATACAATGTAGTTAGGAAAACTTAGCATGATTAGTCAACATGATTTTACTAAAGGGAAACTCTGACAAATTTATTAGTTTTTGAGGATATAACTAGTAGGATAGATAAAGGGAATCCAGTAGGTGTAGTAAACCCAGATTTCAAAAGACATTCAATAAAGTGCCATGCAAAAGGCTAATAGGCAAGATATGTACCTATGGAGTTGGGGGTAATATTTTAGAATAGATAGAGGATTAGTTAACAAATAGAAAGCAGAGAGTGGGCATAAATGGTACCTTTTCAAGCTGGCAGGCAGTGCTGCAAGGATCAGTGCTGGGCCTCAGCTTTTACAGCCTATGTTAATGGTTTAAATGAAGACACAGCACATAATGTATCAGAGCTGATGATACCAAGCTAGGTGGGGAGGTAAGCTATGAGGAGGACACAAAGAGATCTGGAAAGTTAAGTGAGTGGGCAACTAGATGGTAGATGGAGTATAATGTAAGGAAGTGTGAAGTTATTCACTTTGGTCGTAAGAATGATAAAGCAGAATATTTTTGAAAAGGTGTGAAACTTGGGAGCATTGATGTCCAAAGAAACTTGGATGTGCTTGTACAAGGAACACAAAAACACTTCTTTATTCTTGTATGTCAACATCAATCCCCTGCAGCAAGCAATTCAGAAGGCAAATGTCACATTGGCCTTCATTGCAAGAGGATTGGCATACAAGAATAAAGAACTGTTTCTGTGATTGTACAGGGATTTACTGAGATGGCATCTTGAATATGAAAGAAGAAATTCCTTCTCATCTCTGTCTTAAATAAAAGACCCCTTATCTATAAACTGTGCCCCCTAGTTCTAGAGGCCCCTATGAGAGGAAATATTCTCTCAGCATTTACCCTGTCAATCCCTGTCAAAATCTTATATATTTCAATAAGGTCATCCTCATTCTTCTAAACTCCAATTAATATGGGCCCAATCTACACAACTGTTCTTCATAGACAACCCCTTCATCCCAGGAGTCTGCCCAGTGATGCTTCAATGAACTTCAACTGCAAGTATATCCTTCCCAAATCAACCGTTATGTCTTGTTTTTATAAAAGGGAAAACAAAAATTGTCCCAACACCAAACCCTGTGGCAATCTGCTAATCTCAGTAAGAAGTCTCACAACACCAGGTTAAAGTCCAACAGGTTTATTTGGCAGCACAAGCTTTCGGAGTCTCAGGCTCTTTCTTCAGGTGAGTGAGGAGTTGTGTTCACAAACAGAACATATACAGACACAAATTCAATTTACAAGATAATGGTTGGAATGCGAGTCTTTATAGGTAATCAAGTCTTAAAGGTACAGACAATGTGAGTGGAGAGAGGGTTAAGCACTGGTTAAAGAGATGTGTATTGTCTCCAACCAGAACAGTTAGTGAGATTTTGCAAGCCCAGGCAAGTCGTGGGGTTACAGATAATGTGACAGGAACTCAAGATCCCGGTTGAGGCATCCTCATGTGTGCGGAACTTGGCTGTCTGTTTCTGCTCAGCGATTCTGCGTTGTCGTGTGTCGTGAAGGCCGTCTTGGAGAATACTTACCCAAAGATCAGAGGCTGAATGCCCATAATTGCTGAAGTGCCCCCGACTGGAAGGGAACACTCCTGCCTTGTGATTGTCGAGCGGTGTTCATTCATCCATTGTCGTAGCGTATGCATGGTCTCCCCAATGTACCATGCCTTGGGACATCCTTTCCTGCAGCGTATCAGGTAGACAACGTTGGCCGAGTCGCAAGAGTATGTACCGTGTACCTGGTGGAAGGTGTTCTCACGTGACACAATGGCACGTGAGATCCGGCACGTCTTGCAGAGGTTGCTGTGGCAGGGTTGTGTGGTGTCGTGGTCACTGTTCTCCTGAAGGCTGGGTAATTCGCTGCGGACAATGGCCTGTTTGAGGTTGTTTGAAGGCAAGAAGTGGGGGTGTGGGGATGGCCTTAGTGAGATGTTTGTCTTCATCAATGAGATGTTGAAGGCTCCAGAGAAGATGTCGTAGCTTCTCTGCTCCAGGGAAGTACTGGACGACGAAGGGTACTCTGTCCGTCGTGTCCCATGTTTGTCTCCTGAGGAGGTTGGTGCGGATTTTCGCTGTGGCACGTCGGAACTGTCAATCGATGAGCCGAGCGCCATATCCTGTTCTTATGAGGGCGTCTTTCAGCGTCTGTAGGTGTCTGTTGCAATCCTCCTCATCTGAGCAGATCCTGTGTATATGGAGGGCTTGTCCATAGGGGATAGCTTCTTTAGTGTGTTTAGGGTGGAAGCTGGAGAAGTGGAGCATCGTGAGGTTATCCGTGGGCTTGCGGTACAGTGAAGTGCTGAGGTGACCGTCCTTGATGGAGGTGCGTGTGTCCAAGAATACAACCGATTCCGGAGAGTAGTCAATGGTGAGTCTGATGGTGGGATGGAACTTGTAGATGTCATCATATAGTTGTTTCAATGATTGTTTGCCATGAGTCCAAAGGAAGAAAATGTCACTGATGTATCTAGTGTATAGCATTGGTTGAAGGTCCTGTGCAGTGAAGAGGTCTTGTTCGAACCTGTTGGACTTTAGCCTGGTGTTGTGAGACTTCTTACTGTGCTTACCCCAGTCCAACACCGGCATCTCCACATCATGGCTACCATCAACACCGGGAACTGCCGCTCCAAGTGGAGAGGATCTCCAAGAAGATCACGCATATTGACACAGACATCAAGTTTCTGTTTGTGAACACAATTCCTCACTCACCTGAAGGAGCCTGAGACTCTGAAAGCTTGTGCTGCCAAATAAACCTGTTGGACTTTAACCTGGTGTTGTGAGACTTCTTACTGTGCTTACCCCAGTCCAACGCCGGCATCTCCACATCAATCTGCTAATCTGCCAGTCTGAGAACTATTAGTGTTGATGTGGAGAGGCCGGCGTTGGACTGGGGTAAACACAGTAAGAAGTTTAACAACACCAGGTTAAAGTCCAACAGGTTTATTTGGTAGCAAAAGCCACACAAGCTTTCGGAGCCCCAAGCCCCTTTTTCAGGTGAGTGGGAATTCTGTTCACAAACAGGGCATATAAAGACACAAACTCAATTTACAGAATAATGGTTGGAAAGCGAATACTTACAGCTAATCAAGTCTTTGCAGCATTTCATGAAATGCATTGCATGCACCTGCTGCATCCCCTTGACTATACTTTCTGTTAATCTCTCGAAATATCCTAACCTACTCATGATCTGCTCTCCAGAAATCTATGTTGGCCTTCTTCGATGCCTCTTTAAATATTCATTGGTGTTGTTCCTTATTATTGTCTCTGGCAATGTAGGGTGCGTGGCTCCAATGAAATTTGAAAAATCCAGGTTAGCCCATCTGCTACTTCCTTACTAACTTCCTTCAGTAATCTCGGGTGCATACAATCTGTTCCTAGGCACGTCAGCTTTTAGCAACATAGTGTTAATGGTGTTAATCGTTAAGCCAGCAGTTTTCAAACTGGCAGCTGTGATCTCAAAGACAATGATGGGATCGTGAGCTCCCCCCATCTCCGAGTTTGAGCCTGCACCAAGGACCAGGTAGTTTTGGGACTGCCCTTGCCCTGTTTCCTGTCTCTTCTCTCAATTGATGAAGAGTCCTACCAAGTCCAACACTATGAACAAGTTTAATGTGTGGATCATTAATTTTCTCCTTCTCCCTCACAATAACTCGGGAGTTCCTGGTTGTTGGTACCTCACGTGCATTGAATGTTAGGAAGGCGGAATAACAAACCAATTGATCCAAAAATAAAAGTAACTGGAGCCCAAGAATGAGCCAGTTCCTATACTGTAGATGGTAAATGAGGGTGCAGGACAGGTGGGAAGGCATTGCTGGGGGTGTAATGTAACTAATAAAGTTTAAAAGTTTATTTATTAGTGTTACAAGTAGGCTTATATTAACACTGCAATGAAGTTACTATGAAAATCCCCTAGTTGCCACACTCCAATGCCGGTTCGGGTACACTGAGGGAGAATTTAGCATGGCCAATGCACCTAACCAGGACATCTTTCAAACTCTGGGAGGAAACTGGAGCACCTGGAGGAAACACTCGCACACACGGGGAGAACGTGCAGACTCCGCACAAACAGTGACCCAAGCTGGGAATTGAACCCGGGCCCCTAGCGCTGTGAGGCAGCAACCCATCTGAAAGGGGACAACACCAATTACACAGTTTTCCTCCTTGTACCAGATTACTCCAGTGGATTGTAGAGGAGAGAGCTTAACAAGAATAGTAAGTGTTAAATAAAAATATGTTTGGAAAAATTAAATTCTTAACAAGCAATGGCCAGTAGGTGCAAAAGGAGCATGGGATTGGTGAATTAGCCACACACAGCTTGGGCCTGGGCTCAAGCTGAGGCATGGGCTGTTGGAGTTGCTATATCTCCCATTGGTCAACACAGCTTAGTTGATCTGTATGATCTGTGGGGGAAGAGGGGCTAACAATTTCTGAATGTGTATGTGTGGAGAGGTGAGCTAATTACCATGTTGTGCATGTTTGGTGGAGGGGGGAGAGAGGGGCTCATTATAGTATGCGTGTGGGGGGGAGAGGGGGTGGGTAGAGGAACTGATCCCAATGATCTCATTGAATGGTGGAATAGACTCAATGGGCTGAATGGCCAACTTCTGCTCCTACAATTTATAGTTTTATGATTTGTGGGGTACTGTCTAAAGACTTTCGATAAGTCTCTTGTCAAAAGGAAATAGGGAGGGTTTGGTTGAAACCTACATGAGTACTTTAAATAATAATATTTTACAAAGTTCCTTAAATTTTTATTGCTGAGAAAAATGACATGCTATCCAAGCTTTTTGTCTTGTACTCATGTGCATGATAAAGGGAACAACAATTTATGTTGCATGAGAAGAGAGTGCTGATTGGTTGGCAAGGTGACTGTGATTGGCAGAAGTGTTGCCATGGAGAATGCAGCAGAGAACAGTTAACTGTTAATGCCAGCTTCTGTTTCAAATTCAGTAACAGTGTTACTATGCAGTAGCAACATGAACATGATGCTGCAATCAAGCCAAAAATGTAATTCTGCCTATCACACAATGAGCAATGTGGTATTTGAATTTCAGTGCTGGCATGTAGGCCACATGTACCAACCACTGATGGATCATAATAAACAGCATGTCCCTTCTGCTGTTCTCAACAGGCAAAGTACTGACTGTAGCCAACCGCCCATGTTTACAAAACTCAAAACATAGTGCCCATGTGATTCCATGCTTAGACAGCACTTGCTAAACAATCCTGATTGTGCTAAGAATTCACTGAAAACCAAATTAAGATTATTAGTCGGACTCACAGTATGGCTCACTCATGCATGCTAGAAGCCACAAATAGCCACACACAGGGCTCTGCCCTTTGCAGACAGAAGGAACATGTCCATGCATTATGTTTTTGCTAACTAAAAGAAAGCTTGAGGGACAGTCATTGCTTGGTTCATTCCCCATGACAGTACCTTGACCAATCAGAGTTAATCAATCTGGTTTGAATCTGAAAACCTGGAAATTAAGAGTTAACTGTTCTCTACCGCATTCTCCATGGCAATATCTCTACCAATCAGAGTCTACTTTCCAACCAATCGGCACTCTCTTCCCATGAGTATGAATTGTTGTTCCCTTTATGGTTAGTTAATCTTGTATAGCTGTCCTGATGAGTACAAATGAAAAGCTTCGATAGCATGAAAGGGTGAAATCAAGAGGGCTAAAAGGGGACACAAGATTGCTTTGGCAGATAAGGCAAAGGTGAATCCAAAGAGATTCTACAAATACATAAAGGCCAAAAGAGTAGTGAGTCTTAAGAATCAACAAGGTCATCTATGTGTGGATCCACAAGAAATGGGTGAGATCCTAAATGAATATTTCTCATCAGTATATACTGTTGAGAAAGGCATGGATGTTAGGGTACTTGGGGAAATAAATATTGATGTCTTGAGGAGTGCACATATAACAGAGAAGGAAGTCTTAAAGCGCATCAAGGTAGATAAATCCCCAGCACCTGATGAAGTGCATCCAGGACGTTTGGGAGGCTAGGGAGGAAATTGCGGGTCCCCTAGCATTGATATTTGAATCACCGACAACCACAGGTCAGGTGCCTAAAGATTGGAGGGTGGCAAATGTTGTGCTGTAGGGAAAAGCCTGGGAACTATAGGCTGGTGAGCCTACATCTGTAGTGGGTAAGTTGTTAGAAGGTATTTTGAGACAGAGGATCTACAGGCATTTAGAGAGGCAAGGACTGATTAGGGACAGTCAGCATGGCTTTGTGATTGGAAAATCATGTTTCACAAATTTGATTGAGTTTTTTTGAAGGAGTAAGCAAGAAGGTAGATGAGGACAGTGCAGTTGACATTGTCTACATGGACTTTAGCAAAGCCTTTGACAAGGTACCGCATGATAGGTTGTTGCATAAGGTTAAATCTCACGGGCCAGGGTGAGGCAGCCAAATGGATACAAAACAGGTTTGATGACAGAAGACAGGGGGTGGTTGTAAAAGTAGTTGTTTTTCAAACTGGAGGCCTGTGACCAGCGGTGTGCCTCAGAGATTGGTGCTGGGGGTCCACCGTTATTTGTCATTTATATTAATGACAATCTGTAGCTGCCATTCACTGTTACTCATGGTCGGTGCAGGCTTGGAGGGCCGAAGGGCCTGACCCTGTGCTGTAATTTTCTTTGTTCTTTGTTAATGATTTGGATGAGAATTTAGGAGACATGGTTAGTAAGTTTGCAGATGACACCAAGATTGGTGGCACAGCGGACTGTAAAAAAGGTTATCTAGGATTGCAACGGGATCTTGATCAATTGGGCCAGTGGGCTGCCAAATGGCGGATGGAATTTAATTTAGATAAATGCAAGGTGATGCATTTTGGCAGATCAAACCAGGACAGTACTTACTCAGTTAATGATAGGGCGTTGAGGAGAGTTATAGAACAAAGAGATCTCGGGGTACAGGTTCATAGCTCCTTGAAAGTGGAGTCACAGGGGAACAGAATGATGAAGAAGGCATTTGGCATGCTTGGTTTCATTGGTCAGAACATTGAACACAGTAAGAAGTTTAATAACACCAGATTAAAGTCCAACAGGTTTATTTGGTAGCAAAAGCCACACAAGCTTTCGGAGACCCAAGCCCCTTCTTCAGGTGAGTGGGAATTCTGTTCACAAACAAGGCATATAAAGACACAAACTCAATTTACATGAATAATGGTTGGAATGCGAATACTTACAGCTAATCAAGTCTTTAAGATACAAGCAATGTGAATGGAGAGAGCATCAAGACAGGCTAAAGAGATGTGTATTGTCTCCAGACAGGACAGCCAGTGAAACTCTGCAGGTCCAGGCAGGCTATGGGGATTACAAATAGTGTGACATGAACCCAATATCCCGGTTGAGGCCATCCTCATGTGTGCGGAACTTGGCTATCAGTTTCTGCTCAGCGACTCTGCGGCGTCGTGTGTCATGAAGGCCGCCTTGGAGAATACTTACCCGAATATCAGAGGCCAAATGACGGGCATTCAGCCTCTGATATTCGGGTAAGCGTTCTCCAAGCATTCTCCAAGGTTCTCCAAGGGCTTGGAGCTCCGAAAGCTTGTGTGGCTTTTGCTACCAAATAAACCTGTTGGACTTTAACCTGGTGTTGTTAAACTTCTTACTGTGTTTACCCCAGTCCAACGCCGGCATCTCCACATCAGATCATTGAATACAGGAGTTGGGATGTCTTGTTGAAATTGTACATGACATTGGTAAGGCCACACTTGGAATAATGTGTATAGTTCTGGTCACCCTATTATAGAAAGGATATTATTAAACTAGAAAGAGTGCAGAACAGATTTACTAGGATGCTACTGGGACTTGATGGTTTGAGTTATAAGGAGAGGCTGGTAAGACTGGGATTTTTTTCTCTGGAGCGAAGGAGGCTTAGGGATGATCTTATAAAATAATGAGGGGCACAGATCAGCTAGATAGTCAATATCTTTCCCCAAAGGTAGGGGAGTCTAAAACTGGACAGCATAGGTTTAAGGTGAGAGGGAAGAGATACAAAAGGGTCCAGGGGGCAATTTTTTCGCGCAGAGGGTGGTGAGTGTCTGGAGCAAGCTGCCAGAGGTCATAGTAGAGGCGGGTACAATTTTGTCTTTTAAAAAGCATTTAGACAGTTACATGGGTAAGATGGCTATAGAGGAATATGGGCCAAACGTAGGCAATTGGGACTAGCATAGTGGTGAAAAAAAGGGGTGGCATGGACAAGTTGGGCCAAAGGGCCTGTTTCATGCTATAAACCTCTATGACTCTATGTTGCTTTATTCAGCAATAAAAGGTTATTAGATTTATATGATGTATTATAAATTGATCTGTAATCCACAAACTTTAATAATGATATACTAAATATTACTATGCTGCTTAGTTGCTGTTTTATTTTTCCTGGCATCTGGGGGTGTCACGTTAATTTTCAAGCATTAAAATGGGGTCAAAATGTAAAACAGTCCAGAAAGCACAGCGTTAATCGTTACAAATATAAATTTTTCAACCTCCAGCTTGTTGCAAATATTTCTCCCAATTCACCTCTGATTGAGCCAGGGCCAGGCTTTCTTGTGCAACCTCTTTTCTCTGTAATCTGATAACTCTCTGTTTTAGTTGGTATCTTTTCCGTACCTGCCCTGTTGATGTTTTATTTTTCCTCGGGATGTGGGTGCCACAGGCTAGGCCAGCATTGGTTGTCTATCTCTAATTGCCCTTGAGGACTAAATAAATGCCTTATTGTTGCAGGTCCCATTGACATTACTGTATATACTTGCTGCTCTTAAATTACTTTTCATCAGAGGAGGAAGAAATTTGAATGCATAGAAACTGTGCTCTTAATGGTGGGTATATAAACAGAATGCCCTGCCTCACATTGAGAAAGATTCCAGTGTTGCCAAGGTCAAAAGTAGCCAATTTGATTATTGTGCAAAAGCAAGTGACTAAATTTATGTAATGAATAACAGACAAAGGTCCAGAAGGATCTATGATTTTAACAGTTTTTATAAGTGGCGTGGAAAGTAAGGGAAAAATTGTAGAGCTTATTCTTAACAATAACTCTCACACACAAGTTACATTCTGTCTTAGATAAACAGGAACTGAGAGTTACATGGCTGGAATTCTCCACCTATCTTTAAGTGGCCCTATCCTGCCTGTTACTCTCAGTGTGTGTGTGTGTTTGGGGACATGCAAAGGGCGGACAGAGCCACAACTTCCATTCATTCCAGCACCTGCCCTGCGGTGGGCGGGGAGGGCAAAGAGGACAAATGAGCTAGGGGTGGGAGGGCAGTGAGATGATCCACAATTAGACCCCCAGGAAGCGGCTCATTTATATGAATCAAACTTGCACTTCCGTTTGATCACCATTATATGGATGTGAGACAGTGATAGCAAATGTTAGCATTGTGCAAGCTGGCTGTGTACGTGCAGAAACGCTGCTTGCTCTGGGCTGACAGTGACAGATACCATCATATCCCTGCACAAGGAATCCTGACGGTGCCGCTCCAGGTGTCGGTGGGGGCGGCTTTGTTGGCCTCAATAAATGCACTTCCTTCCCGCACACACTGTCCCCCAAAGAGCAGGAGCAGATATGGGTCCTCTGGAAGCCAATATGCTTAATATCTGCAGATAATGTCAAATTGTCGGCAAATTAAGAACCATCGCGTTTCAATGCAAACAAACATCATAAACACTTCTACAAGCCTAGTCATTTAAACGTACTTTTTAAAGATAAAATAAGTTTAAATGAAAGAGTCTATTCTGAGTTTTATTCCCACAACCCCACAGGGATTTTTAAAAATTGTATGTGTTTTTTTGCATTATTTCTCATACAAGATTGTTTTTTTTATTATGACCGCATTTCCAAAAATACAGATTGTGAAGTTAAATAATTCCCCGATAAGATCACTCCCAAAATGTACAATGAAGCAGATTTTGACAGCAATTTGATTTGATAAATTTGTGATGGGGAAATGCGGTAGTTCCTTTACCATAAACTAGCTGAAACTAATTGCTAAGGCTTCACAACTTTTGTCCTTGTGTGAATTATATTTCTGACAACTGATTTGTTTTTCTAATAATTCAGTAAACTGGGAGTAACTTCAAGCGTTGCAACCAGAGCCAATAAAAAACATTTGACTTACACTGAGAGTCATAGAGTCATAGAGGTTTACAGCATGGAAATAGGCCCTTCAGCCCAACTTGTCCATGCCCCCCCAGTTTTTAACCACTAAGCTAGACCCAATTGCCCACATTTCCCTCCATACCCATCTTACCCATGTAACCTTTAAATGCTTTATAAAAGACAAAATTACTACTGCCTCTGGCAGCTCGTTCCAGACTTAACATAGAAAATCTTGACTTTTTATCTCTTTTTATTTAATAGTACTGAAAGCTTACATTTGGAATAGATTTCATTAGAACCCTTTAGAGGTATAATGCCTCAATTTCTAATGGTCAATCATTCTGCATTTGTCATTTCAAATTACTTAAAAAATGACAGTTTTTTTATTCTACGCAAAATTTGAATACAGTCCATGCTTGCTAGTTCAAACCAAATCTACTTGAATTAGCCTAATTAAATCCCACTAACAACTTCTTATTACCATTAAGCCCACCAGAATTCACTCGGCTGGTCCCTCGCCATCTGCCGTCCCTGTGGGCAGGGTTTTATGGGAGCAAAAAGAATTGCAAAATGCACAAGCTCAACTATAGAGAAATTTATAGTTTTTAAAAAGTTGTCCTTTAATGCTTCCATCTTGCAGAAATGCGAATTATTCACAGAAGAGTGCATATGGAAATAATATTGGTTTCTAGTCCAGAATATTGTGCCTTCTATAAAAACAAATACCACCAATTTACTGTGTCTCATATATTTTAATACTTAGAATTTTCCATTAATCTCAACTATTGTTTCCAATTTTCTTTGCGATTTGGAAGCAGCTTTCTTATTTAATTTCCTAATTCCCTTTTGGCCTCGAAAGAATAAATTCAAAATGCTACCAAGTAATGTTGCTGCGTATTTACTACTTTAATAATAGCTTTCCATAATCGACAAATATTCAATTTATTTAAAATATTTACAACCCAAGTATAAAACCTGTTGAGGAAGCCATCCAGTCGACAAGTTAAATATTCCTTTTCAGGCTTCCAGAATGGTTGATAGTCATAGAGGTTTACAGCATGGAAGCAGGCCCCTTTGGCCCAACTTGTCCATGCCACCCCTCTTTTCAACCACTAAGCTAGTCCCAATTGTCTGCGTTTGGCACATATCCCTCTATAACCAGCTTGCCCATGTGACTGTCTAAACACTTTTTAAAAGACAAAATTGTACCTGCCTCTACTATGACCTCTGGCAGCTTGTTCGAGACATTCACCACCCTCTCTGTGAAAAGAATTGCCCCTCTGTACTCGTTTGTATCTCTCCCCTCTCACCTTAAGTCTCACCCTCTAGTTTTAGACTCCCCTATCTTTGGGAAAATATATTGACTATTTAGCTGATCTATGCCCCTCATTATTTTATAAGATCACCCCTAAGCCTCCTTCGCTCCAGAGAAAAAAATCCCAATCTATCCAGCCTCTCCTTATAACTCAAACCATCAAGTCCTGGTAGCATCTTAGTAAATCTTTTCTGCACTCTCTAGTTTAATAATATCCTTTCTATAATAGGATGACTAGAACTGTACACAATATTCCAAGTGCGGCCTTACCAATGTCATGTACAACTTCAACAAGACATCCCAACTCCTGTATTCAATGTTCTGACCAATGAAACCAAGCATGCCAAATGCTTTTTTCACCACTCTGTCCACCTGTGACTCCACTTTCAAGGAGCTATGAACCTGCAACCTAAGATTCTCTTTGTTCTATACCTCTCCCCAACACCCTATCATTAACTGAGCAAGTACTGTCCTGGTTTAATCTACCAAAATGCATCACCTTGCATTTATCTAAATTAAACTCCATCTGCCATTTGGCAGCCCACTGGCCCAATTGATCAAGATCCCATTGCAATCCTAGATAACCTTCTTCACAGTCCGCTATGCCACCAATCTTGGTGCCATCTGCAAACTTACTAACCATACCTCCTAAATTCTCATCCAAATCATTAATATAAATGGCAAATAACAGTGGACCCAGCACCGATCCCTGAGGCAACACCGCTGGTCACACGCCTCGAGTTTGAAAAACAACCCTCTACAACCACCCTGTCTTCTGTCATTAAGCCTGTTTTGTATCCATTTGGTTACCTCACCCTGGATCCCATGAGATTTAACTTTATGTAACAACCTACCATGTGGTACCATATCAAAGGCCTTGCTAAAGTCCATGTAGACAACATCAACTGCACTGCCCTCATCTACCTTCTTGGTTACCCCTTCAAAAAAACTCAATCAAATTTATGAGACATGATTTTCCACTCACAAAGCCATACTGACTGTCTCTAATCAGTCCTTGCCTCTCTAAATGCCTGTAGGTCCTGTCTCTCAGAATATCTTCTAACAACTTACCCACTACAGATGTGAGGCTCACTGGCCTGTAGTTCCTAGGCTTTTTCTTGCAAATCCTTTTAAACAAAGCCACAACATTTGCCACCCTCCAATCTTCAGGCACCTCACCTGTGGCTGTTGATGATTCAAATATCTCTGCTAGCGGACCCAAAATTTCCTCCCTAGCCTCCACAACGTCATGGGGTACACTTCATCAGGTCCCGGGGAATTATCTGCCTTGATGCACTTTAAGACTTCCAGCACCTCCTTCTCTGTTATATGTATACTCAAGACATCACTGTTTATTTCCCCCAGTTCCCTCACATCCATGCTTTCTCAACAGTAAATACTGATGAGAAATATTCATTTAGGATCTCTCCCATCTCTTTAGGATCTCTCTCAACTCATAGATGACCTTGTTGATCCTTAACAGGCCCTACCCGCTTCCTAGTTACTCTTTTGCCCTTTATGTATTTGTAGAAGCTCTTTGGATTCTCCTTTGCCTTATCTACCAAAGCAATCTTGTGTACCCTTTTTGCCCTCCTGATTTCTCTCTTAAATCTACTCCTACACCCTCTATACTTTTCAAGGGATCCACAGTGGCATGGTGGCACAGTAGTTAGCACTGCTGCCTCACTATGCCAGAGACCCACGTTCGATTCTCAGCTTCGGTCACTCTCTGTGCGGAATTTGCACGTTCTCCCCACGTCTGCGTAGGTTTCCTCCAGGTGCACCGGTTTCCTCCCACAGTCTGAAAGACGTGCTGGTTAGGTGCATTGACCTGAACAGATGCCGGAATGTGGCAACTAGGGGAATTTCACAGTAACTTCATTGCAGTGTTACTGTAAGCCTTACTTGTGACTAATAAATATATTTTACTTTTACTTGATCCCAGCTGCTTATGCATGTCATGTGCCTCCTTCTTCTTCTTGTCCAGGGCCTCAATATCCCGAGTCATCCAGGGTTCTCTACTTCTACCAGCTTTGCTCTTCACTCTAAGAGGAACGTGCTTACCCTGAACCCTGGTTAACACACTTTTGAAAGCCTCCCACTTACCTGACACCACAGACAGAGTATTACGGGAATGAGTGGATGTCTTGGGCAGAAGGGGAAATGGCCCTATCATCCACTCCCACCCAGTCCTGTTACACAGCAATTTTGATGTGGAGATGCCGGCGTTGGACTGGGGTGAACACGGTAAGAAGTCTCACAACACCAGGTCCAGGTGCTACCAAATAAACCTGTTGGACTTTAACCTGGTGTTGTGAAACTTCTTACTGTGTACACAGCAATTTAACATCCCTCTTTTGCTGAGTGGTGAGATTCCCACCTCAAACTGGGGAGCCCTGCCTCTGAGCTACCAGCCAATCAAATGATAAGCAATAAAAACAGAAAATGCTGGAAAATCTCAGCAGGTCTGACAGCATCTGTGGAGAGAGAATAGAGTCAACATTTCGAGCCTGGATGACCCTTCGTCAAATGATAAGGAGCTCTCTGGTCCCACCAAACCCATCAGGAAGGCTGCCAATGCCTTGTATGTTGCAGTTGTACTGTTTTACTCTGCACATAATTGCAATGGATGTGATCAATATTATCAGATTAACTCAATACATTTAACTGGGCGCTTCGTCAAATAATTGGCTGAAAATGATCTTGATGTAAGCTTCATATTACTTCATCTTACTGCTTTTTAAAATACAAAGAGGCATTTAACCAACACAAGAGAATAGTGCCTTTAAAGTTCATTCACTGCGGTCGTGATCTTAATTGGACCTTTAGTGATTTTGCTTCAGCTTTGATTGCAGATGGAACCCCTTTCTTTAAAAAAAAGACACAATCTCAGTATTGCTCCTCCCACTAAAAATGAATGCTTGCCTTTTCAAAACATTCTGGGTGGAATTTTACAGAAAACATTCTAAGTGCCGAACGAGTGAGAAAATGGGAGAGTTTCAGACTCATTTTTTGGGCGAGTTTGAAAATGCAATCTTATGGCACTTAGTGCAAAAAAAGTGCCAGGATGCGATTAAAGCCCTCTGCTGAATTCTGGGGGCGCCATTGTGCAGATGAAAAGCTGATTTTGCCGGCAAGACAGTGCCAATACGATCGGAGAAGGCAAAAAGCTGGATACAAACCTGATTTTTCGCTTCCCGTCCAATATTACCACCTCATCTCGCTGAAAGTTGGGCAGGACGAGGTCATAAGATCGCGGTCAAGTGTTTAAGTGCTGACCCACTCTCTTTTAGCTGGATTCGAGGGTTGGGTGGGGGAGGGAGAGGTGGTCTTTAGCAAAACATTACCAAAACGATCCTTCTATTGGTGTATCTGAGTTACAGGCATCCAGCAATTGGCTGGGTAAACTGGGAGCAATGTACAAAACTAGCACAGATGCCTTCCTTTTTGAATTGTCTGTAAACAATTAAAGGCCACACACTGGGCACAGCATCATTTTCTGAGCATGCACAGATGTGCATCCACAGCCATCTTTGTGGTCTTATTGCATTGGCAGGGGGCACAGTGGACCAGAAATGGTGGCCACTGTTGGGGTTGCAGCCATCCAAAACTAAGGTCATCGTTGGAGCCACATGGAATGGTAAGGTGGGAGAAGGGTGTCGCTGGGACTAGGTTGGACATGGAAGGGGAGGAGCAGGGAAAACACAGGAGATGGATACTCTGATATGAAAACAGGGTGCCCCGAAGGGAGGCATCTTTTCCTGTCATATGCCTAAGCAGGATTACCTACCGGGCTTCCCACCCATTGCCAGCCTCCAGCTGCTGCCTGCATGATAGCAGCGGAGTCCTTTACTTAGCTACTTAAATGATTCAATTGGCACAAGGATGGATAGGCCAGTTGATGCCTCCCCTACTGCTTGTAAACTTGCAGTGGCATCACGGTGGATGGGTAGACACCAAGATAGACCCAGTGTCCTTTTGTAGCTGCCCCCCCCCCCCACCCCCCCCGCCCCCTCCCCACCTGTAAATCCATCTGCTAAGGAGCATAAAATTCTGCTCCATAAATTGACAAAGAGACTTGATCAGTCCATTAAAAAAAAAACATGAATTTGTTTTGAGGATTTGGAAAAAAGTCAGTTCGCAAGCTGCACTGCTACTTGAGGGTTAAAGTACCAGAATCCCTTTTATTGCCAATCCAGAACAATGTGTACCTTGAAATTATACAATGGGTCCTTCACCATGATTAAAATGTACATAGTAACCTTATTAATCTCAACAGTAAGTGAAAGATGAGACTTCAACCCTATTGTGTAAAACCAGTCTCAAATGTACTTGTTATAAATTGTTTTAAATTAATTATGTGCTAACAAAACACCTCCTTTAATAGATATAAAAAACCAAAAACTAAGTGAGTTGGATAAAGCTGTAATTTAATCTGAGGATTTATATGATATTGTAAAGCACAAGAGTGAAATTTAAGCAGACTGCAACTATCAACTCGAGCTCGAGGATCAGATTGCAAGCTTGATCGTGGTCCCTGATATCTATTGAGTTTAATAATGCACACCATTTCATTTCTGTGGGTGTGGGCAGTATTCAATTTTAAGCAATGTGAGGTCATACGACTTGAAGCTACTAAAATTATAGTAGGCAATTACAGGGAAATTCTATCTGTGTGTGTGTAGGATACAGAGCAGCAAGGCAATAACTACCAATGTTGGGTTTACCTGATGAAGTGATCTACAGGAGTGAAAACTGAGCAATTTATGAACATCATATCAATCAAGCGAATAAGTAGGGGTCTCAATCTCCAGCATTTCTTACAAGGCATAATAATAATTGACAAAGTTGCCAGGCACCAACTTCTCAGTGGCAATGGAGTTGCATTGGCTGCCACCCCAGGAAATAGTAACTGAAGACATTGAAAAGATAAATGCTATGTGCACATAATGTAGGGTGAAGAATTGAACAGCTGTTGATACTTGATCTGAAGAAGAGGATGTACAATTACATTTGGTCATTTCCCAACAAAACGTCAGATGCTTAGTCATGAGATCAAAGAGCATGTATTTTTTTACACGCCTTTAGCTTACTTGGTTTGCTTTCCCCTAAATTACCCAGCTGCATCCTACATTTTGTTTATAGCACACACATTGGCTTTTGCTAAGGGGACTTGGCTATCACAGAACAAAACTTCGTATTTTTCATGAGCCTTTCTGCACTAGCATATGATCAGATTGCAATTGGTCAGAGATGGGGCACTTTGGTAGAACACTATGGGAAAAGTTTCCACCAATGTTTTCAATTATAATAGAAATTGCAGCAATAGCAAAATAATGAAAAACACTAGATTGTGTGAAAAGTTGTCATTAATCTTTTTTGTGTGTATATGTATAAACCATTAACATTTAACTAATGTATCTGGTACAATACATCATGTGACAAACATTGTGACATTTTTTTTCCAGTCAATTTTTGAAACAAATCACACAGTATTGACTAAGACCGGTGAATGAAAATTTTACTGCCCAGCAATAAAATTACTTTAGTGAATTATCCCCAAAATGCTCTGTCAAAATCTTTCAATAATGACAACTTGCATTTATATTGTGCCTTTACCGTAGTAAAACATCCTTAGGTGTTTCACAATCGTATTATCAAACAATATTTGGCACTTTACCACAGAAAAAAATAATAGTTCAGGGTCGGGGAGATAGATTTCAAGGAACATCATAAAGGAGAAGAGAAAGAATTCAAGAAGCAAAGGCGGCCAGGGAGCAAATTCCAGAGCTTTGGGCCTATACAGCTGAAGGTACAGCCACTAATGGTAATACAAAGGAAACTGTGAATGTGCAGGGGGCCTGAAATGAAGGTACCTGGAGCTCTCAGAGGTTTGCAGAGTTGTAGAAGTAACAGAGATGGTGGGGGGAGCATCTATGAAGGGATTTGTATGCAAGGATAAGTATTTTAAATCTGAAGCATTGCCAGACGAGAGATACAGAAAGAGATAGAGAATCTGGTGAACTGGTGCAACGACAATAATCTCTCCCTCAATGTCAACAAAATGAAGGAGATAGTCATTGACTTCAGGAAGCGGAGTGGAGAGCATGCCCCTGTCTACATCAATGGGGATGAAGTGGAAATCATAGAAATCATAGAAACCCTACAGTACAGAAAGAGGCCATTCGGCCCATCAAGTCTGCACCGACCACAATCCCACCCAGGCCCTACCCGCATATCCCTACATATTTTACCCACTAATCCCTCTAATCTACACATCTCAGGACACTAAGGGGCAATTTAATCATGGCCAATCAACCTAACCCACACATCTTTGGAATGTGGGAGGAAACCGGAGCACCCGGAGGAAACCCACGCAGGCACGAGGAGAACGTGCAAACTCCGCACAGACAGTGACCCAAGCCGGGAATCAAACCCAGGTCCCTGGAGCTGTGAAGCAGCAGTGCTAGCCACTGTGCTACCATGCTGCCCGAAATGGTTGAGAGCTTCAAGTTTCTAGGTGCCCAGATCACCAACAACCTGTTCTGGACTCTCCACGCCGACGCTATAGTTAAGAAAACCCACCAACACCTCTACTTTCTCAGAAGACTAAGGAAATTTGGCATGTCAGCTGCGATTCTCACCAACTTCCACAGATGCACCATAGTAAGCATTCTTTCTGGTTGTATCACAGCTTGGTATGGCTCCTGCTCTGTGCAAGGCCACAAAAACTACAAAGGGTCATGAACGAAGCTCAGTCCATCATACAAAGCAGCCTCCCATCAATTGACTCTGTCTACACTTCTTGCTGCCTCGGAAAAACAGTCAGCATAATCAAGGAGCACACGCACTCCTTTCCACATTCTTCCATCGGGAAAAAGATACAAAAGTCTGAGGTCGTGTACCAACCAACTCAAAAACTGCTGCAATCAGACTTTTGAATGGACCTACCTCATATTAAGTTGATCTTTCTCTACACCCTAGCTATGACTGTAACACTACAGTCTGAACTTTCCTTTCCTTCTCTATGTACGGTATGCTTTGTCTGTATAGTGTGCAGGAAACAATACTTTTCACTGTATACTAATATATGTGACAATAATAAATCAAATCAAATCAAACAGAAAGGGGCCAAGGATAGAGCCCAGTGAAACTGAATATGTTTGATCAATAGATTTGAGGGGATTAAGGGGATTAAGGATCAAAATCCGGGAACTCCCTTCCAAACAGGAATATGGATATATCTACACAAGGACTCCAGTGATTCAAGAAGGCAGCTCACCCACCACCTTCTCAAGGGAGATTAGGAATGGTCAATGAATGCTGGCCTCACCAACAATGCCCACATCCCATGTATGGATAAAAAAACAGGAAGATGACAAGGTAGAAGGTTAGCCATGACCTTGTTGAATGTTGGAGTAAGCTCAAAGGGCCAACAGCTCTTACTTCGTATCTTCTTATGGCTCCAAATGTAAAGGTGTGGGATTGAAAAGAGGAACCATTGCAGATGATTCTTTGACGATGACTGAACAGGTAGCAATGGAACCAGGTGAGAACAGTACCATTCCAATCAGCAATGGAAGACAGGTGTTGGTGGGAGATTGTGTGGTCATTTATCTCACAAAGGTTGCATGCAGGTAGAGCAGGATGAGGAAGGAAAGTTTACCATGGTCACAGTCACATAAGATGTTTTTTGTATCCTTTATAAGAGTGGTTTCAGTGTCAGTGATCAGAGAGATTCAAGCATAAGTTGTAGGTAAGGTAGGTACAAATTCAAGGACAATACATTCAAGGATTCTGGGAAGGCAAGGTAGTTGGAGATGGAGTAATTGTGCAAGGACAGAGAGATCAGGGTGTTTTTTTAGGTTTGGGGGGGATGATTATGGGCAATTTGAAAAGGAAGGGGGCAGGACCAGAAGAGAAGGAATGATTAACAACATCAGATAGCATTGGGACCAAGAATTGAAGTCAGGTGATCAGCAGTTTGGCAACAATATGGTCAAGGAACGAAGAAGCAGCTCTCATGGACAGGATGAGTTTGGAGGGAGAAGGAAAATACTGGAAAATCTCAACAGGTCTGGTAGCTGTGGAGAGAGAAGCCAAGTTATTGTTTGGTGTCCGAATGACTTCTTCAGGGCATTGAAAAAGAGTCATACAGACTCAGAACGTTAACTCTGTTTCTCTTTCCACAGGTGCTGCCAGACCTGTTGAGCTTTCCCAGAATTTTCTGTTTTTATTTCAGATTTCCAGCATCCGCATTGCAGTATTTTGCTTTTATTATATCAGGTTGGAGTGAGTATGAGGAGAGATGGAAGAGAAACTAGGGAATGATACATATTGAAAACTAAAATGCTTTTACTGAGCCAAGGAGAATGCAGTCAGAGCTTCAAGGTGACTGCAAACCAGAGAATAAGGCCGTCAACCACAGAATATCTGTAAGAAGTCTCACAACACCGGGTTAAAATCCAACAGGTTTATTTGGTACCACAAGCTTTTGGAGTGCTGCCCCTTCATCAGGTGAGTGAGTGAGGGAATATCTGTGGCATTAAGGTTCTTATCTACACACAAGTAAATGCACCTCAGTAACCAGACGTACAATATTGGGTGCTGCTGTTTCAACCAGATAAGACAGAAAGCACCTAAATTTTTATTGTGCCTTTCATAACCATAGGACATCCCAAAGCAATTTACAAGCAATTCAGGTGACTGTGGGCGGCTCTGTGGCACAATGGTTAGCACTGCTGCCTCACAACGCCAGGGACCTGGGTTCAATTCCGGCCTCGGTGTCACTGTCTGTGTGGAGTCTGCACATTCTCCCTGTGTCTGTGTGGGTTTCCTCCGGGTGCTCTGGTTTCCTCCCACAGTCCGAAGATGTGCTGGTTAGGTTGATTGGCCATGATAAATTGACCCTAGTGTCAGGGGGATTAGCAGGGTAAATATGTGGGATTATGGGAATAGGGCCTGGGTGGGTTTGTGGTCGGTGCAGACTCGATAGGCTGAATGGCCTCCTTCTGCACTGCAGAGATTCTTTGGATTCTATGACTCAAAAGCAAGTGTGCTACTACCTCACCAACACTGACACTTTGACTGGGAGTGTATTTGGCTATTAAAGACAACTGAAGGTTACCACCAAAGGGGTTTGCAGAGGTAGCAGCAGCAAGAAGGAAAATCTGTAGTACCTTCTTTCTATGGCTAACAGAAGAATCCTTGTAGCACGCTCTAATGTTGGAAATAAATATAATACTCATCAAGGTAGATGATGTTGGCATTGGAAAGTGGAACCCTTTCCTACCTTGGGCATCGACATGCACAAGCAGAGCAGGTACAAAATCAACTTTGACATAACTCAAAGTTTCATCCACAATGTTCCAACACAAAAATCCAAAGTTGAATCATATGATGGGGTGAATAAGAAGAGAAACATAGAGTTAAAGACAAATTCTGGAAATAGACAATAGGTCCATTAGTATTAGGAGAAAAGATGTTTCCATTACTAGAATTATGGTTGAACAATTGTTTTATCATAAAAAAAACAGAAATTGGAAAACAACATTATCACTACTAGGATAAGATGCTTGATTGTAAATATAAATTATACAGTATACATATTACCTTTAAAAAGAGGAGATAGCAATATCCAGGATAGTTAGCGGATTGGAAATCATTCCTGAATTTAGAAAATTGGGGATGAACACTTCTGAAACTGCAATTGTTGGAAGTTTCAACTAGGCTTGTCTTTATTTCTAGTGATTCAGGTCCTTATTTTGCCGGATTATGATGACGAGCCCCTAAAATTTGTTCTGACAAATTACCCCTCTGCTGCTGGAATGAGGTGGATTATTAACAGTAATGGGCGTGGAAGTGGGAGAGAGAGGAAGGTATGATTGATGACGTTGAAGAATAAAACATTGCCATTACCGCAAGCATTAAGTCGATTTAAAAAGAAGTAGGGAATAGATGAGAAATCAATTCTGACCCCTTCTCAGCACACAAGGATGGGCTGCTGTGTTTGCAGTAAAACATTGCTATGTAAAATGAGAATAAGGGCTGCTGGAGGAGGGAGGGAGGGAGGGGGCTGAGGGCTTGGCCAGAGATGGAGAGATTGACTCCCTAAGGGAGGGGTGTTGATGTGATTGTGGTGGGGCGCTGCGTGCGCAGACTGTCACCTCTCCTGCCCTCGGCAGTGGTAAAGGAGCCACCGGGATCCCAATCCACATCCAGACACAGCGACATCCAGCAACCCGCAGCATCCAACAACACCCCCCCTCCTCCCCTCCGGCCCGCACCCCAACCCATTAACAAGCCAGGCTGGGGAAAGAGATGAAACCAGAGGAAACTGCTGCACATGCAGTGCTAGGCGAGGCTGCTCATACTGCTGCTGCCGCTGCTGTGTAAATATCCCCTACCGCTTGAAAAATCGGGAATGAATGAAGAGAGGAAGGTAAGTGTCAAAACAAAACATGGACGGGAATCCTTCATTTAAACAAAAAGGAGCTATTGTCACCAAATATCCAGCAAGCCGCCTGATACATTGTTACCAGACTGCATTAAGAATTAGAGGTAGCAAGGGGCTCTCTCTCTCTCTTCATCCCTGTGTTTGTGAGAGGATGTTATTTATTTATTTAAATTCATATCTTACATTTTTAGGTATTATTGCTGGCGATTCTCTCTCTGCCTCCTCCTCTCAAAGGATCAGTCTATTTATTTCCCTGCCGCTCTTATTAAAATGTCAACCCCATTCCGCCTTTTGTTGAAGGAATTACAAGCGGTTAGGTAAATCGAGAGTCGCAGTCTTGTGGAAATCCAGCTCTTCCCTTTGCTATTTGCGTGAAGCGACGTGTTCATGTTCCCAGGCTCCTGATAACGCCATGCAATCCCACTCACTGGGCCTGGATCTGAGACTGAAAATGCATTTTTTTAAAAATCTGACTCACCAAACCCCATCCACCTTGCTCCCGATTTAAACTCTGGCAAATGTGTGGAGGAAGGTGCATTCTGTTTAATTATCCATTGGGAGGGGAGGGAGGAATCATTTGTAAAAATTGAGTGAAACAATAAAGGGAATGTATCGAAAGCTCCCATCGGTTTACATAAAACAAGACGATTACAGATTGGAAATCGCCCACAGACACCAGTGCAAGAGCAGTGTGAGCTGTTCACTGTCATGTTGGAGGCTGAGAGGGTCCTGTCATTGACTGGTTATTGCTGCTTTGGGAACTGTGTTGACAAACAAGAAGCTACATTTGTTTTCACTGTAACTGAATCTCTCCCTCTCTCTGTGGAGTGGGCGAATTGGAGATGCAGCCAAGAGTTTACACAAGAGCCCTTCAAAACACCGACAAAAAAACACCTTCCCTTCATTATTAGCGGCAACAACCAACAGCAACACCCCAACCTGTTTCACAAACCTACATTTATTGTCGATTCTCAAAGCAGCGCCGGAAACACTGGCGATCTGCAGCAGGATGTTTAAAATATTTATTCTGCTTTGGTCATGTCCAGTTTGTTTGGATTGAACACTTTTCCACTTACATTATATATTTCCAGGTGAGTGCGGTAGTAGCTGCAGCGACAGACCCTCCTTCCTATTCCCTGGGAGGAAAATTATTATGCATTTGGTCAATTTGATCACGGACAGCTTCTTTAAAAATAAAACCTCAGCGAGTTTTAATTCCGAGAATGGTTCTTGTAAACAAAAGGTCTGGTTATAGAATGGTGGCGCTTTGAAATACCCCACCGGATTTAACTCCTTTTGCTGTGTTTTTATTGTTAATTTGTTACACAAAATTTACCGACCCTTTTTTGCACTGTGGGGAGGGGAAAAGGACACTGAGGATAGTAAGGAAATCCTAGTTTGGTGTTAAGGGTACAGTCGTGTGGTTACTGGGAGGTTTGTGCAATGCAGGTTAACCCTTTGAACAGTCAGTGGTGACCAGAATACACCACAAAACAAAACTGCCCTCAGTCTACGAATGAAGAACTGAACCTTTTGTGCTATAGGACTAGAACGAATCCGGAGGCCGAATATCTCACTTTGAAAGAGCCTGCTGGGATGGACTGTACTTAATTTCCTGTGTATTGTTTCTTTTATTAGTAACTGGTGCAAGCCTTCTGTCTCAGCAGAGTACCAGGTCAAATATTAATTTTAGACTTAAGGCATTTTGTCATTTTAGCAATAGGTTTAAGTGAATGATGTTAGCTGAATGACCAGTTAGCAACAGAAACTGCTATTTTTCTACACACCTCATGAATCAATGGTCACAATATATTAAAGAAGGAAATAGTTAGATTTCTACACCAAAACCCTCAGGCCTCATCTGTGGCTGGGATTCTCCAGGGCCGCTGAGAATGAATAGAGTTTCAACTGGAGCACCAAATTCTTCATTCTCACTTGCAGTAGGGTGGCTACAGACCAGATCAGAGGGTCCCAATCCTAGACTCTAAAGGTGTCAAGGGGTATGGGGAGAGCAAGGGAAAATGTCATTGAGAATAAAGAACAGTACAACACAGGAACAGGCCCTTTGGCTCACCAAGCCTGCGCTGATCATGCTGTCCTACCTAGATCAACCACCTGTATCTCTCTATACCCTGCCTGTTCATGTGCCTATCCAGATAAGTCTTAAATGTCGCTAACGTATGTGCCTCAACCACCTCACTGGGCAGTGCATTCCAGGCCCCCTTTGTGTAAAAACCTTCCCCCACACATCTCTACTGAAGCTTTCCCTCCTTACCTTGAACTTGTGCCCCCTTCTGATTGTCATTTCTGCCCTGGGGAAAAAGCTTCCAACTGTTCACCTTATCTATGCCTCTAATAATTTTATAAACTTCTATTAGGTCGCCCCTCAGCTTCTGTCTTTCCAGGGAGAACAATCCCAGTTTATTCAATCTCTCCTCATTGCTAATACCCTTCGTACCAGGCAAAGGATAAAGCAAAGATAAAGATAAAGGATCAGCCATGATTATGTTGAATGGTGGAGCAGTCTCCCCTATTTTCTATCTTTCTAACTCCAAGTTTGATAATGAGATTGGCAAAGCCAGAAACTTAGTCATAGCAAATTAAATCACTGTGCAGTGATGTCATTGGCTCAGACAGGCCACAATTACTTTCTCTAAACATTTCCCATTGGATAGTTAGCTTCTGTCCGCCACAACAAGATTTCTGAGTGATTTGGCTGAAATGAAGAGTTCATGTTCTGACATGGAGACTACTTGGCAGGAGGAGGGTAACCAGTGTTTGGGTGTTCTGGTGATGGCCCACTTGGGTCATCAATCAAAACCAGGTGAAAGGAGTCATATCCACCATGTTTGATTTAGGAACATAGGAATTAGGAGCAAGAGTAGGCAATTCAGCCCTTCGAGCCCGCTCCGTCATTTAACATGATCATGGCTGATCTCCATCTCATCCTAACTTCCCTGCCTTTTCCCTACAGCCCATTATCCTGGTTTTGGTGAAATATTTATCTATCTCTTTCTTGAATCCATTGATTGATTCTGCATCGACTGCACTTTGGGGCAGTTCAATAAATTCACAACCCTCGTGAGAAGTAGCTTCCCCTTATCTCTATCTTGAACTTCTCCCCTCTTACTCTTTCTCTTGTCCTAGATTGTTCTAGAAGGGGAAACATTTGGTTAACATTTACTTTATCAATCCCGTTGAGTATTTTATATACCTCAATCAAATTCCCCCCTCATTCTTCTGTACTCCAGCGCGTACAAATCCACTGTTTTGCACTGAACCATTATTGAACAACTTTATTCATATCTCCCCAACAGTGGAGAAGACAGGGTAACAAAATGCTTGATTATTCCAAATATATTACACTCACTCCCCATTTAAAATGAACAACTTAGTCATTAAAAAATAATTGGATATGTGTACATCATTTCACAGAGGACAATATGACTAAACCAACGTCAACACTACATCAATGCTTAACAGGTTGCATTGCAAACTTGTTTCTACTGTGATCACAACCAAAATATATATAACCAGTAGTATGCAAAGATAGGGAGGAGAGTTAAGTTGTGAAGAGGACGTAAAAAGTCTACAAAGGGATTAAGTGAATGAGAAAAAAAAATTGCAGATGGTACATAATGTTGGAAAATGTGAACATGTCATACTTTGGCAGGAAGAATAGAATAGAGAGACTGCAGAACTCCATGGTCCAGTGAGTACCAGATATCTGAATCACAATAAGTTAGTGTGCAGGTACAGCAAGTGATAAGGAAGACAAATCTAGTGTAAAATCAGGGAATCGTTCTACACCTGTACAGGACCTTAGTGAGACTGCAACTGGAGTACTGTGTACAGTTTTAGTCTCCTTACTTAAGAAAGGATATCATTGCATTAGAAACAGTTCAGAGAAGGTTCATTCAACTCATTCCTGAGAAGAAGGGGTTGTCTTATGAGGAAAGGTTGAGCAGGTTGGGCCCAAACTCATTGGGGTTTAGAAGTGGTGGTTTTATTGAAACACACAGGCTAGAATTTTACCATCCCGCCCACCATCAGAATCAGAGTGGGCAGAGGTGGACCATGGAAAGGTCCGTTGACCTTGGACGGAATTTTACGGGTTTGAGATGAGTGAAACCGTAAAATTCCACCCATAAGATCCTGAGGGAATTTGACAAGGGGACTTGCTGAAATGATGTTTTCCCTTGTGTGGGAATCTAGAACAAGGAAACACTGTTTAAAAATTAGGAGTCTCCCATTTAAGGCTGAGATGAGAAGAATTTGTTTTCTCCCAGAAGGTTAGTGTTCTGTGGAATTCTCTTCTGCAGAGATCAGTGAATCCATTCAAAGCTGAGTTCAATAAGATTGTGATAAACGAGGGAGGCAAGGGTTATTTGGAGGGGGGTGGAGGGGTGCAGGAATGTGGAGCAGAGGCCACAATCAGCCGCGATCTTACTGAATGATTGAGTGGGTTTGTAGGGCTGAGTGGCCTACTGTGCTGCTAATCCTTGTGTTGATCACTTCTTTACCATCACTTGTGCATATCTATTTATCTATTGATAAATTCTAATCTATGCAAATTATGTCATGTATGTAATAGTTAATTACAAAGATGCAAAATTTAATGGATGGCATTTTCCAAATATTTTGAGAATATTTAAGGCTACAGTGGGAATAAGCTATGTTTGGTATTTATTTGCACCACTTTCCTCCTCTCTTGTCTTTTACTCCCACACTTGCCAATTTAGTCCGGTAACCTGGTTAATCCATGCTGCAGCCTTCTTCACGGCAGCTGTAATGTAGCTTCAGTATAAACCTGTAAGTCATAGAATCCCTACAGTGCAGAAGGAGGCCATTCAGCCCATCAAACCTGCACTGACAACAATCCCACCCAAGCCCTATCCCCGTAACTCCACATATTTACCCTGCTAATCTCCCTGACGCTAAGGGGTAATTTAGCATGGCCAATCAACCTAACCCGCACATCTTTGGAGCCTGGGAGGAAATTGGAGCACCCAGAGGAAACCCATGCAGACACGGGGAGAGCATGCAAACTCCACACAGACAGGGACTCAAGGCTGGAATTGAACCCGGGTCCCTGGCACTGTGAAGCAGCAGTGCTGGCCACTGTGCCACCCATACAGCAGAGTGAGAAACACCTATCAGGCTTTCCTTCATAGAAAATGCAGTAAACTACTCCTGTTAAGTTCCTTGCCTTGCAGGATCAGCAAGGATGATAAAGTCTGTCATTGTTGAGGTTGCTGCATTTGGCCAGTTGGCAGTATTAGGACTGCAAAATATGCATCTTAAATATCACCAGATGACCACAGAAAAAATACTTGATAATAAACAATAAGGACATTGAAAGACACAAGAGAGATTCCGGCCATATTTTAGCAAGGTGCAGAAATCATTCAATTTACATAGAGAAGATTGGCAACACTGAATAAAAGCTTATAGATTATTAAATGTCATATTTTCCAGTGTCTTATTTTTGGTTCTGATCAATTTGGATGGATGGGATCAGTGGATTATAACGTGAGCAAAAATCAGATACTGTATAATTAGAGCATCCCTCCCCACCTTGCTTTCTCTCCTGTAAATAAATTGAGACATAACATCAGTTGGAAAAAAAAGGTCATTGTTCCAGAGTGTAAACTGAAGGCTTGTCAGATGTAATGAGTGTAGCAAAACCTATAAATCATAGCAGACTGTCTTGAACAGTTTTCTTTGCTCAGATGTGGGTTTGTCCACTGAAGGCTGGCCTTTAGCCATGATTTTCTTGCTAGTGTGCTAAGTGCTTATTTGAATAATTGACATGAGCTCCCGGTATAGCCTTGGACTTGTGGTGAGAAGCAACCTTTTATGAAGGGGGCAGGGCTGGTGGTGCTGGGTGGGAGGGGTTTGACTATGAAGGATCTCACAAATAGCTCAAACTTAAAGTGTTGCGGTTATTTAAAGGCTGTGTATAAGGCATATATTTCTGAGCCTTTGCCGAAGCTTACACTGGAATTGAAATATTTGTCAGGTCCAGCTCGAGTTCGGCTACGGCTGTAGGTGAAGGGGGCTGGGGAGGGGCTGCAGGATAGAAGGGGCTGAACAAAAGCGGATTGAAGAGAAATTCAGCCTGAAACATGCAAGAGAACCCATGGGTAAACGGTGGTAGGTAGTCTTCACCCCCACCCCAAAGTTGAATAACTGGCAAAATGGATATGCTATTGCATGAGGTGGGTGTGAGAAAGATTGCCCTTGTTCAGCATTTCATGTCACCAGGACAATAACGCACCCTGTCTAATGGAGAGCGGCAGCTAGGCTTAATGGTTTATATAGTAGCTTTAGGATCTGGGAACAGAAGTGACAGAACACCGCACATTCAAAGGAATGTGGCATGCTAAGGCTACTAAACAGAACATTTTACTATGTCAAGGAAATAGTTCCAAAGTACGAAGCGTTGCTTGTCAGCTTGTTCCATATTTACTGCTTACAGGTGGTTAGCCATGCAGCTCTTACATTTTATCTTGTACCCATATCATTCCAAGGCACTGCTATAGCATATTCTGCATTTAGATCTCACATAAAGCTAACCTTAGAGATCTTTCATTGTATTTTATGAATCCTTTCAAGGCACAACAGTAACATGTGCCAAATCTGTTACTGCGTTCCATGCATATCAAGTTTTCCACAAGGCATAGTTAAAATACAAAATACAATTGAAAACCTTGCTGCACTTTCATCTTCCACCAGCTTTGTAGAAAAACAACTGTTAAACAACACAGCTGCATAACGCATGGTCACATACTGACTTGCAGAGTGCAATATATCTGCCATTATGCAGATGGATGCACCTTCAACTTTCATCCCAGAAGTAACTTTCTGCTTGCAAGACAAAATAGAACAAATTCAAGGGCCCTTCGCTGGTTGGAGAAGGCCACTCTGGTATCTTTGAACCTGGAGGGAACAGGGAATAGTGATATATCATAGTCAGACCTGTGATCATCCTCTGGTTTCTTGTTCTCTTTCTTAGATGTTCATATACACATTCATAGACACAAGTATGTCAATGCAAAATCTACCTGAAGGTGTGCCAGGGAGTCTGCATTCTAATATTTGCCTATTTTTGGTCATTGTAAGCTGGTGGAGAAGACCGAGCAAGATAGTGCCACATAGCATCCTGTGTCCCTCTCATTAAGAAGCAATCAACACAAAGCTATTTACATCCTGGAGGATACACTTGGTGAGCTTGAGAAGCAGTGTCAACTGAGGTAAAGTGCAATGAGTGAGTGGGGAAGCAGTTAGCGATGAAGAGGAGCAAATTCAATGTTGCAGAAGTTTAAAGCTGTAGCAGCCCTTATCCTCACAGGAAGGACAGCTCCAGCACTGCAAGGTGTCTGCAGACCAGTCTCGAGAGAATTGGTCTAGCTAACTTAAGCCTCTTTTGTGAAGCACAGGTAACTGCCGAGGTGCTGTGTCTGACATCATTAACTTGCATCTGTGTACCTTGATGTACAATTCCCTGCCTTCCTTGTCCACTCAAACATTGCTTTCTTACCTAAATCTAGCAGAATAATTGAAACTAGTTTTCCGTTCTGACTATTAGTTAGCAGAGTCAGAAAAGGAGTTGTAAATGAAGTCTTGCTGTGCAAAAATAATTACCACCTAAAGAGCAGCAAAACATAATGCACCAATGACAAGAAAGTATTATGAGCCATAAAATCTAAAGGTTCTTACCAATGCTGAAAAGTGATAGATACCATTTAAGTAGCCAGTTTTGTAGGACCAGTTTATTTAGACAGTTTTGTATCCATTTTACATCAAAGCTATAATCCCAATCATGACATTCAGATTGAACAGGCAGTGAACCTCACAGTGGATGGCAGCAGTGTTTTGAAATATTTTAAAGAAAGTTTTAGTCTAAAATCCAGCTGGCTGAGCACAGAGCTTCACATAGCAACCAATTTGTAACCTGCGGTATCCTAAATATGATTTTCATTGAAGTGCTCGGGTTAGCTTGGAACAGAATGGTTACATCACAAAGACATCATTCGACATGTCATGTCTGTGTCAGCTCTCTAAATGTACAAAGCATCTTGGGTCGCTCCCCTGTCTTTTCCCCAGAGGCCTGCACATTCTCCCTTTTCAGATATGAATCCAATTCCTTCTTGAATGTCTCGATTGAACCTGCATCCACCACATTCTCAGGCAGCGCATTCCAGATCTTAACCACTTGCTGCGTGAAAACATTTCTCCTCATGTCTCTATTGCTTCTTTTGCTAATTACCTTAAATCTATGCCGCCTCATTCTCGATCCTTCCATTATCAGTGGGAACAGTTTTTCCATCTACCCTGTCCAGACCTCTCATGATTTTGAATACCTCCATCAAATCTCCTCTTAGCCTTTTCTTCTCCAAGGAAAACATTTCCAATCAATCTATGTAACTGAAGGGTGGCACAGTAGCACGGTGGTTAGCACTGCTGCTTCACAGCACCAGGGACCTGCGTTCGATTTCCAGCTTGGGTCACTGTCTGTGTGGAGTTTGCACGTTTTCCCTGTGTCTGCTTGAGTTCCTTCCGGGTGCTCCGGTTTCCTCCCACATTCTGAAAGATGGCCTGGTTAGGTGCATTGACCCGAACAGGTGCGGACTGTGGCGACTGGGGGAATTTCACAGTAACTTCATTGCAGTGTTAATGTAAGGCTACTTGTGACTAATAACTAAACTTTAAGTTCCTCTTCCCTGGAAGTGATCTCGTGAAACCTTTTTGCACTCTAATGCATCTTTCCCAAAGTGTGACGCTCTGAACTGGACAGAGTATTCCAGTTGTAGAAGAACCGGTGTTTTATACAAGTTTAACATTACCTTGTATTCTCTGCTCCTATTAATAAAGCTTAGGATACTGTATGCATTATTAACTGCTCTCTCAACCTGTCATGCCACCTTCAAAGACTTATGTGCCCTGGACTCTCTGCTCCTGCATTCTCTTTAGAATTGTGTCCTTTATTTTATATCATATCCACGTTCTTCCTACTAAAATGAATCACTTCACACTCTCTGCATTGAATTTCATTTGCCACAAGTCCGTCCACTCCATCAACCTTTCTGTGTCCTTTTGAGGCTCTACACTGTCCTCCTCACAATTCACCATGCTTCCAAGTTGCACATCCTCCACAAAATTTGAAATTGTGCTCGATACACAAAGATCTAGGTCATTAATATATATATATATATCAGGAAAAGCAGGGATTTCAACGCAGACCACGATGGAACTTTCCAGCTGCTTAAATGATAAATGCCAAAGGCCTCCAATTGCATAAGTTAATAAACTGTTTCTATGTGGTGAATAATTCCTTGGACCAATGATTGAACTTAAATCAACCAGTTTGCTTCAACCATTGGTACTTCTGATGCAGAACTTTATGTAAGCAAATATTTTTTTTAAAGTTGTAACTGTCATCAGTGAAGGATTCTAAACTTTGAAGTGCTGTTGTTAATCTGCAGGGATTATTATGATGTGGAGGTGCCGGCGTTGGACTGGGGTGAACACGGTAAGAAGTCTCACAACACCAGGATTTTGTGTCTCTGTGCCCTGTTTGAGAGCACATTTCCACTCCATCTGACGAAGGAGCAGTGCTCCGAAAGCCTTTGGTATTTGCTACCAAATAAACCTGTTGGACTTTAACCTGGTGTTGTGAGACTTCTTACCGGGATTATTATGACACAGAAACTGGATATAGAATAGATTGCATTTCTGTTACAACCCTGGTGAGGTACCTGTTTGAATGTCAAACAATATTGCAAGCTTGTGCCAGATTTGCATTTTTGTGAGAGATTGAGACAGATTTGTCTCCAACTGCACCTCACTTTCCTGATATTAATCAACCAATCAAGCTGTAACTGCCCTTGATTTCCACTGTTCTATCAAATGGCAGGAAGCTAATGCCTAAATACGTGATGATTAGAAATGACCTTGTGACTTTGTTCTGCAATTTACTGCCTTGCAGTTATTTTCTAACGAAATGGATTCACATTAATATTGTATTTTGAGTAAATTCCATGGTGAAACGTCAATGGCATAGATTAGCAATTTTATGATAATTGTTTGAATCTATCCTGATGTGAAATTGGCTTAGTTACTTCATAATGTACTGTTTGACACAGATTACATTCTTATCTTTTGATTGTTTTTTAACAATTCTGTGACTAATGAACATTAGTGTAATTCAGTATTTTTATTATCAAGATTAACTGAGTACTGTAGAGTTGGCATTTGTAGCATCAGGAAAGCGGAATCCAATCAATCAAAAAATGATTATGCGGCAGCCTCAGATGAAGTAAGTTACGTTTTTCATCAGAGACTTGTATTGTTTGTCGGTTAATACAGTACCTGCATTTTAATAACAGCACTAACTAGTGTTGAAGCATAAGTGTTGTGAATAAGTGACCCCCCCCCCCCCCACCCCCGAGTCAGATATTTCTCTTCATTGTCTATGATTGTTCAGTTGCTCCTTTCGGACTTCGCCATGTTTTGCTAAATACTATTTTATCGGCTATAAGGGCACATGTTGTTTTCCGAATGTTAGTAGGACAGCTATTCTTTCAGTTGATGAAATCTTCAATATACAAAATTATGCTTTTAATTAAATCATTCCATTCAATTTTTTTTAATATCCAAAAAGTGATGGTGACACTTGTACTTCTCTGTCAGTCCCAATCATCCATACACTGGTTTGAACTGTCTATTGGTACCAGACCTCTTTATACAGGAGTTAGTGGCTGATCATTGAGGGCTGGCAGGACATTGAGCTAAACTGCAAGAATATGCATGTAAAAAATATATGCAGCTATGGTAATAATTAAACAATATGTTTCATTATACAAAACCATTTTAATTATACAAACCGTGGCGGCACGGTGGCACAGTGGTTAGCACTGCTGCCTCACAGTGCCAGGGACCCGAGCTCAATTCCAGTCTTGGGTGAATGTCTGTGTGGAGTTTGCACGTTCTCCCCGTGTCTGCATGGGTTTCCTCCGGGTGCTCCAGTTTCCTTCAACATTCTCAGAGAGTTAGGTCAATTGGCCATACTAAATTGTGACTATCAGGGTAAATACGTGGGATTGTGGGGATAGGGCCTGGGTGGGATTGTTGTCAGTGCAGGTTCAATGGGCCAAATGGCCTCCTGCTGCTCATGATGTGGAGATGCCGGCGTTGGACTGGGGTAAACACAGTAAGACGTTTAACAACACCAGGTTAAAGTCCAACAGGTTTATTTGGTAGCAAAAGCCACACAAGCTTTCGGAACTCCAAGCCCCTTCTTCAGGTGAGTGGGAATTCTGTTCACAAACAGGGCATATAAAGACACAGACTCAGTTTACATGAATAATGGTTGGAATGCGAATACTTACAGCTAATCAAGTCTTTAAGATACAAACAACGTGAGTGGAGAGTGCATCAAGACAGGCTAAAAAGATGTACCGCTGCAGGAAAGGATGTCCCGAGGCATGGTACATTGGGGAAACCATGCAGACGCTGCGACAACGGATGAATGAACACCGCTCGACAATCACCAGGCCAGACTGTTCTCTTCCTGTTGGGGAGCACTTCAGCCGTCACGG
This sequence comes from Mustelus asterias, assembly GCF_964213995.1. Lineage (NCBI taxonomy): Eukaryota > Metazoa > Chordata > Chondrichthyes > Carcharhiniformes > Triakidae > Mustelus > Mustelus asterias. Next base: position 21,728,096 of record NC_135817.1, on the reverse strand, counting down.
GCATTCGGCCTCTGATATTCGGGTAAGCGTTCTCCAAGGCGGCCTTCACGACACATGACGGCGCAGAGTCGCTGAGCAGAAACTGATAGCCAAGTTCCACACACACGAGGACGGCCTCAACCGGGATATTGGGTTCATGTCACACTATTTGTAACCCCCACAGCCTGCCTGGACCTGCAGAGTTTCATTGGCTGTCTTGTCTGGAGACAATACATATCTTTTTAGCCTGTCGTGATGCTCTCTCCACTCACATTGTTTGTATCTTAAAGACTTGATTAGCTGTAAGTATTCGCATTCCAACCATTATTCATGTAAATTGAGTCTGTGTCTTTATATGCCCTGTTTGTGAACAGAATTCCCACTCACCTGAAGAAGGGGTTTGGAGCTCCGAAAGCTTGTGTGGCTTTTGCTACCAAATAAACCTGTTGGACTTTAACCTGGTGTTGTTAAACTTCTTACTCCTGCTGCTCTGCAGGGATTCTATAGATTCTATTCTAATTTACTGTTAGGAATAAAGATGCCACACAGACTGACTCAGTTTAGCACACATTTCCTTACAGTACACATATATCCAAAGTGTGTGCTTTAATGTACTTTGGCAACAAAATACATTTCAGTATTTTTTGTTATTGCAATTACACTCTTTCATAAAGCATGATCTGAATTAGTGAATGTTCTTTTATCGTTGCCACGTTACTGGCCAATGAACTGATTGTGTTAGAAAAGAGTCTTGCTCCTCACTATTTTCAAACTGAAAATAGAACATAGAACATAGAACAGTACAGCACAGAACAGGCCCTTCGGCCCACGATGTTGTGCCGAGCTTTATCTGAAACCAAGATCAAGTATCCCACTCCCTATCATCCTGGTGTGCTCCATGTGCCTATCCAATAACCGCTTAAATGATCCTAAAGTGTCTGACTCCACTATCACTGCAGGCAGTCCATTCCACACCCCAACCACTCTCTGCATAAAGAACCTACCTCTGATATCCTTCCTGTATCTCCCACCACGAACCCTATAGTTATGCCCCCTTGTAATAGCTCCATCCACCCGAGGAAATAGTCTTTGAACGTTCACTCTATCTATCCCCTTCATCATTTTATAAACCTCTATTAAGTCTCCCCTCAGCCTCCTCCGCTCCAGAGAGAACAGCCCTAGCTCCCGCAACCTTTCCTCATAAGACCTACCCTCCAAACCAGGCAGCATCCTGGTAAATCTCCTCTGCACTCTTTCCAGCGCTTCCACATCCTTCTTATAGTGAGGTGACCAGAACTGCACACAATATTCCAAATGTGGTCTCACCAAGGTCCTGTACAGTTGCAGCATAACCCCACAGCTCTTAAACTCCAACCCCCTGTTAATAAAAGCTAACACACTATAGGCCTTCTTCACAGCTCTATCCACTTGAGTGGCAACCTTTAGAGATCTGTGGATATGAACCCCAAGATCTCTCTGTTCCTCCACAGTCTTCAGAACCCTACCTTTGACCCTGTAATCCACATTTAAATTAGTCCTACCAAAATGAATCGCCTCACATTTATCAGGGTTAAACTCCATTTGCCATTTTTCAGCCCAGCTTTGCATCCTATCTATGTCTCTTTGCAGCCTACAACAGCCCTCCACCTCATCCACTACTCCACCAATCTTGGTGTCATCAGCAAATTTACTGATCCACCCTTCAGCCCCCTCCTCTAAGTCATTAATAAAAATCACAAAGAGCAGAGGACCAAGCACTGATCCCTGCGGCACTCCGCTAGCAACCTGCCTCCAATCCGAAAATTTTCCATCGACCACCACCCTCTGTCTTCGATCAGACAGCCAGTTACCTATCCAATCGGCCAACTTTCCCTCTATCCCACACCTCCTCACTTTCATCATAAGCCGACCATGGAGGACCTTATCAAACGCCTTACTAAAATCCATGTATATGACATCAACTGCCCTACCTTCATCAACACTAGCAATTATATATGGAATTAAAGATGATCACTGGTGATTTACATTCATTCATGTGACATTCATGCACAAACAAATCAAAGAGAGACTCCATGTACATGGAATTATCTAGAAATAACTACATGGTAATAGGTCATTCGGCCCAACCACTCTGTGTTGGTATTTATAGAATCATAGAGTTTTGCAGTACAGAAAGAGGCCCCATTGTGTCTGTGCCGGCCATCAAGTACCTACCTATTCAAATCCCATTTTCCAGTACTTGGTCTGTCGCCTTGTATGCTATGGCATCTCAAGTGCTAATCTATATGCCTCTTAAATTATATGAGGGTTCCCATCTCTACCAACCTTTCAGGCAGTGAGTTCCAGATTCCCATCACCCTCCGTGTGAAAAAGCTTATCTACAAAACCCCTTTAAGTCTCCTGCCGCTCACCTTAAATCTATACCCCCTGGTCATTGACCCTTCTACTTGGGAAAAGCTCCTTTTTACCCTATGTGGTAAACCACTGTTAGCTTATTGCCTGTGTGTGTGTGTGTGTGTGTGTGTGTGTGACATGCCTGGACACGTCCCTGCCGGCCCTGCCTGGGACTCCTCCCCCCCCCCCCCCACCCCCCTGTCCAGGTATAAAGGTGACTGCTCCCCACCCCCCTGCCTCAGTCTCTGGAACAGTTCATCGGCATGGGTGTGCTCCAAGTCTTTTGGCTAATAAAAGCCTATTTGTTCTTGCATACAAACTAGTCTTTGCTTGATTGATGGTGCATCACCCTATCAATATCCCTCATAATTTTGTACACCTCAATCAGGTCTCCTCAATCTTTTCTGCTCTAAGGAAGACAACCCCAGGCTAACCAGCCCCTCTTCATAGCTGAAACGCTCCAGCCCAGGCAACATCCTGGTGAATCTCCTCTGCACTCTTTCTAGTGTAATCATGTCCTTCCTATAGTGTGGCAACCAGAACGGTACACAGTACTCTAGGTGTGGCCTAACAAGTGTTTTATATAGCTCCATCATAACCTCCTGCTCTTATGTTCTCTGCCTCGGCTAATAACAATAAGTATCCCCCATGTGGGCATTTGTCCTAATCTCATGTGTTCAATTGTTCCAAAATCTCACCGTTCCTTCAACCATCTATCTGCTGTATTATAGAGAAGTTGCATTTTATCCTTGTATCATCCATTTATTTTATGCTTTTTGATTTGTTACATTTGTTGTTGGAAAATGTCTGGTTTTCTGAGAGGGGAAGCTGACTGCATAGATAGACTCATTGGCAGTGACAAATAATGACTGTGTTATGTAATATATGAATGGACATCCAACATGAGAGATGCAAAATTAGAAGAACATAACTCACACTGAAACGTACAGGGAAATAAAATATGAGCTTGTGACTTTTTGGAATCATACACTGATAAACACACATTACACTAGCTGAAAATCTGAAATGGAAACAGAAAATGCTGGAAATATTCAACAGGTCAGGCAGCATCTGTGGAGCAAGAAGCAGAATTAACATTTTAGTTCAATGACTTTACATCATGACCTGTTTCTCTCACCACAGATGGTACCTGACCTGTTCAGTATTTACACCATTTTCTGCTTTCACATATTTCAGTTAAGAAGGGTAACGATGTGAATTTTCCACAGGTTAGCCTACACCCATCCATGCTCTATTGTACTGACTGCCACTGCCTTGGCACTTTGGTTATGATATTTGATGGTTGGCATTCTGGCCACACAGTTTGGTGTACCATGCACATAAATCCTGCCTCCCTATGGATTTCTGATATTAGTATTTTCAGTGTTTTGTACTAATGCTTTGTTGGTGTGGAACTTGGCACTTGATTTCTAGTGTAAGGCAGAAAAGGTGATGTGAAGGACAAATGAGTATATTAATTGCACTCATTCAATAATTTCCTACAATTGAGGGACGACTGTAGCTTGCCAACAACGGTGACAGGAAAACAATAAAATCCATTTTGGCACCCAATCATGTCCACCACACCAATATATGGGAAAGATGGAAATGATATAAAACTGAGATATTGATTAAAGTAATAAAATGTTTGCTTGCCATTTGTCTTTTCTTTTGCCAAAAGTATAATGTGATCCTGATCCTGTACAGGAACACAATGTATTTGTAATGAGTTCAGTTGCAATTTGGCATGAGTCCCATTGTAACAACAAAAATAGAGCTTGGGTACCTACAAAATGAAATGTTTTGGTTTATTACATTTAAAAAAAATAAGAGCCCATTGAATCTCTGTCAGTTGGTTGGGCCAAATTGCTGAACTCATTACAAATACATTGTGTTCCTGTACAGGATCAAGGCCACGTTATGCTTATACGAATCATTTAAATCTGCAGAGCAATATATACTTACCTCATTAAATTTCTGGTAATCTTGCGATACAAAAACATAGGAATTAGGAGCAGAAGTAGACAATCCAGCCCTTCAAGCCTGCTCTGCCATTTAATCAGATCATGGTTGATCTCTCCCTGGTCTCAAATCCTCCTCCCCACCAGTTACCCATAATATTAGCAACTCCAAGTCATTCCTTTTGAAAACCAGTAACAATATGACCAGCTCTGTTTAGTGGGTTCCACAGTATCTGCTTGAGATAAAAATGATTTTGATGTTTATCAGGTTGAAATAATTGTCTTTTTCTGAGCTGCAAAGTTGCTTTCTCAAGAATGAACATTTCCTCATTTTCAAATGCGCCACACAGAGTTCAGATGAGCATTTGTTGTGGGTTTCAGCTAGTTGGGAATAACTATGTTTTTCATTCTCGAGTGTGTTTACAGCTTGTATCTATCTGACTGTTCATTTCTGATAAGTAATTAGAACATATTAGTCTTCATGCCAAAACTGTCTGATTATAACTTCACAGTAAGAAGTCTCACAACACCAGGTTAAAGTCCAACAATTTTATTTGGTAGCAAACGCCACTAGCTTTCGGAGCGCTGCCCCTTCATCAGGTAAGTGGGAGTTCTGTTCACAAACAGGGCCTATAAAGACACAAACTCAATTTATAAAATAATGGTTGGAATGTGAGTCTTTAAAGGTAATCAAGTCTTAAAGGTACAGACAATGTGAGTGGAGAGAGCGTTAGGCACAGGTTAAATAGATGTGTATTGTCTCCAGACAGGACAGTTAGTGAGATTTTGCAAGCCCAGGCAAGTCGTGGGGGTTACAGATAGTGTGACATGAACCCAAGATACCGGTTGAGGCTGTCTTCATGTGTGTGGAACTTGGCTATCAGTCTCTGCTCAGCGACTCTGCGTTGTCGTGTGTCATGAAGGCCGCCTTGGAGAACGCTTACCCGAAGATCAGAGGCCGAATGCCCATGACCTCTGAAGTGTTCCCCAGCAGGAAGAGAACACTCTTGCCTGGTGATTGTTGAGCAGTGTTCATTCATCCATTGTCGTAGCGTCTGCATGGTCTCCCCAATGTACCATGCCTCGGGACATCCTTTCCTGCAGCGTATCAGGTAGATAACGTTGGCCGAGTTGCAAGTGTATGTACCGTGTGCCTGGTGGATGGTGTTCTCACATGAGATGATGGCATCCGTGTCGATGATCCGGCATGTCTTGCAGAGGTTGCTGTGGCAGGGTTGTGTGGTGTCGTGGTCACTGTTCTCCTGAAGGCTGGGTAGTTTGCTGCGGACAATAGTCTGTTTGAGGTTGTGCGGTTGTTTGAAGGCAAGAAGTGGGGATGTGGGGATGGCCTTGGCGAGATGTTCATCTAAAGATGAACAGTGACCATGACACCACACAACCCTGCCACAGCAACCTCTGCAAGACGTGCTGGATCATCAACACGGATGCCATCATCTCACGTGAGAACACCATCCACCAGGTACACGGGACATACTATTGCAACTCGGCCAACGTTGTCTACCTGATACGCTGCAGGAAAGGATGTCCTGAGGCATGGTACATTGGGGAGACCGTGCAGACGCTACGACAATGGATGAATGAACACCGCTTGACAATCACCAGGCAAGAGTGTTCTCTTCCTGTTGGGGAACACTTCAGCGGTCACAGGCATTCGGCCTCTGATCTTCAGGTAAGCATTCTCCAAGGCGGCCTTCACGACACATGACAACGCAGAGTTGCTGAGCAGAGACTGATAGCCAAGTTCCGCACACATGAAGACGACCTCAACTGGGATCTTGGGTTCATGTCACACTATCTGTAACCCCCATGACTTGCCTGGACTTGCAAAATCTCACTAACTGTCCTGTCTGGAGACAATACACATCTCTTTAACCTGTGCTTAACGCTCTCTCCACTCACATTGTCTGTACCTTTAAGACTTGATTACCTGTAAAGACTCGCAATCCAACCATTATTTTGTAAATTGAGTTTGTGTCTTTATATGCCCTGTTTGTGAACAGAACTCCCACTTACCTGACGAAGGGGCAGCACTCCGAAAGCTAATGGCTTTTGCTACCAAATAAACCTGTTGGACTTTAACCTGGTGTTGTGAGACTTCTTACTGTGTTTACCCCAGTCCAACGCTGGCATCTCCACATCATGATTATAACTTCACAAAGGTTACTATATGTGAACAATGGTCATTTAAACATATATAGGTAAAATATAAAAAATAACAATTTTAAGCCAAACTCTTAAGAAAGATGATGTAGAGATTCTTTGCACTTTTATTGCCATCCCTAATTGGTCTCGAGATGAGGTGGTGAGCTGCCTCCTTAAACTGCTGCATCCATGTGGTGGAAGTACAGCTACAATGCTGTTTGGCAGGGAGTTCCAGTATTTTGACCCAGTGACATTGAAGGAATAACGATATATTTCCAAGTCAGGATGGTTAGTGACTTGAAGGGGAACTTCCAGGTGGTGGTGTTCCCATGTGTCTAGTGCCCTTGTCCTTCTAGATGGTAGCAGTTGTGGATTTGGAAAGTGCTGTGTAAGGAGCTTTGGTGAGTTCATGCAGTGCATCTTGTAGATAGTGTGCATTGCTGCCACTGTGTGTTGGTAGAGAGTGAGGGTTTGTGGGTGGTGTGCCAATCAAGTGGGTTGCTTTTCCTGGACGGTGTCAAGTTTCTTGAGTGTTTGGGAGCTGCCGTCATCCAGGCAAGTGGAGACTATTCCATCACACTCCTGACTTGTGTCTTGTAGATAGTGGACAAGCTTTGGGGAGTCAGGAGGTGAACTACAGTACTTATATGTTGAGTCCAGTTCAATTTCTGGTCAATGGTAAACCCCAGGATGTTGATAGTGGGGGATTCAGTGATGGTAATGCCATTGAGTGTCCAGGGGTGCTCATAGTGCTCATAGATGTTTACAGCATGGAAACAGGCCCTTCGGCCCAACTTGTCCATGCCGCCCTTTCTTTTTAAAACCCCTAAACTAATCCCAATTGCCCGCATTTGGCCCATATCCCTCTATACACATCGTATCCATGTAACTATCAAAATGCTTTTTAAAAGATAAAATTATACCCGCCTCTACTACTACTTGTTCCAGCTTGTTCCAGACACTCACCACCCTCTGTGTGAAAAAAATGCTCCTCTGGACACTTTTGTATCTCTCCCCTCTCACCTTAAACCTATGCCCTCTAGTTTTAGACTCCCCTACCTTTGGGAAAAGATATTGACTATCTAGCTGATCTGTGCCCCTCATTATTTTATAGACCTCTATAAGATCACCCCTCAGCCTCCTAGGCTCCAGAGGGAAAACGTCCCAGTCTATCCAGCCTCTCCTTATAACTCAATCCATTAAGTTCCGGTAGCATCCTAGCAAATCTTTTCTGCACTCTTTCTAGTTTAATAATGATGGTTCGATTCTCTCTTGATGGAGATGGTCATTGCCTGGCACTTGTGTGGCACGAATATAACTTGTCACTTGTCAGTCCAAGCCTGGATATTGTCCAGGTGTTGCTGCATTTGGACATGGACCAGCTGAGATATATAAACTGCAGAGGGAAATATTACATTATATACAAATTTAACATCTAATGAATAGTTAAATACAAAAAAGTTACTTTTGTGACAGCTAAGGGTTAACATCCCAACTGGCCATAAAGGGCTTACAGTGAGATCAACTGTAAATGGGTAAACCATGTCCAGCTTCAGATTCAACAGATATTTACAGGACTAGAGGTAGAATATTTTATGGTTTGTCAGTAATTCAGCAATGGTGAAAAGGCTGACAGCAACCCTTTTGTGATTCTGCTTTTCGTACATGTACCTCTCCCAAAATGGGCCTTATTTAGAATTAGTTTGTTATAAATTTTCACTAAACTTCCAGAACCTGAATATTTTCTTTAGAAATTATGTGCATTGGACGACATAGATAGCAGCTTTTTGTTCAGTGGATAGTTCATTCCACGTCTACATTTTAAAGGCTCTCGGTCTGAGATACCTTATTGGTAGGCTAGAATTTAACAACAGACGCAGTATTGTGTCTCAGAGATATGCAGAGATGACACACCAGGTTCTATGTGTGAACAGGAGATTAAGTAGCTTTTAAACTGTCTGCTTGTTCTAGTCTCTATCTAAATGCATTGACAGCACACAGCACAGTCAGCAGTCAACACACACACATTCACCCACACACATTCACACACACACACATACACAAACACACACATACACACACAATTAAGCACTGAACAATTAAACACAACACACAGTGTAAGCAAGAGCAAATCGTTCTTTAAATATCTTCTATACTCTTACTTTACATTAGGAAATTGAACAGTCAGTGTTGCGAGTTTTGTATTTGGCCTGTTTCCGCTGCTATCAGAATGATAATTTGTGATGTGGGTGAGGTCGCATGCTTGCTATATCAAGATCTATTTTTTCTCACTCCCTATTTTCAATAAAAAGCAGAGCTTTTCACCATTTTTCAATTCTATTTACTAGTCCAAATATGGGAAGGTAAGGCTTATTGAATTGATTAAAAACAAGAAATGACTAAAAGACATTTTTCTCTCTGTTACAAAGTGGGTTATTAACCTCATGAACCTTTTAATAGCTACTTAATAAATATAACTGATAAAGTTCAGTAAATTAGTTGTGGAGTGCACAATATCTATTTATTAGTGTTACAAGTAGGCTTACATTAACAGTGCAACAGAGTTGCTGTGAAAATCGCCTAATCACCACACTCCGGCGCCTGTTCGGGCACACTGAGGGAGAATTTAGCATGGTCAATGCACCTAACCAGCACGTCTTTCAGACTGTGGGAGGAAACTGGAGCAAACCCATGCGGCCATGATTAAACATATTACCCTAATCATTGTGTGAACATTTAATCATAGAAATCTTGGAGATTACAGCAGTAACTGAGCTAGTTGTACTCTTCATTTATGTCAATCCCATTTCTCAGCTCATCCCTGTGTCCTTTGACACTTTTTCTTCTCAAATATTCACCCTTCTAAAGGATGTTGCAGTTTCTGCCTCAATGGCGAACCTGTAATTTCTCACTCCTGGTCTCGCTCTCATAAATCTTTGCCTCCTTTCCGTGTCGTTAACATCGTTTTTATAATGGAGTGTCCAGATTATTAATATTGTTTCTATAGTCTGCACCCAGAATGTACATAAATTATAATGTATTGAGATTTGATGACAACTGTTCAGACAATGGTTTCACGAAAGTAAAGAAGGTGATCAGATTTATTTTGCATCAGGTTATTACAGTGGCACAGTGGTTAGCACTGCTACCTAACAGTCCCTGGGTTCAATTCCCAGCTTGGGTGACTGTCTATATGCATGTTCTCCCTGTATCTGTGTGGGTTTCCTCCGGATGCTCTGATTTCCTTCTACAATCTGAAAAACGTGCTGGTTCGGTGCATTGACCCGAACAGGTGACGGATTGTGGCGGCTAGGGGAATTTCACAGTAACTTCATTGCAGTGTTAATGTAAGCCTTACTTGTGACTAATAAATAAGTTTTACTTTTACTTAATAATTGGACAGTTTGGGAAGCTCCTGAGAGCTCCACTATTTAGCCTGTTTGTGGATTAAGAGACAAAAATACATTCCAGAAACCAGTTAGAATTTAATCCTAACTCAATCATGTCATCAAATTAATTTATTTAAGTAGAAAATTGTCATTTTTCATAGAAGTACATTTGGGATATTAGAAACGTAGAAACCAGAAGCAGGAGTAGGTCATTCGGCCCTTCAAGCCTGCTCCGCCGTTTATTATAATCATGGCTCATCATCAAATTCAATATCCTGATTCCCCCCTTCTCCGCATATCCTTTGATCGTTTTAGCCCCAAGAGCTACATCTAATTTCTTCTTGAAAAAAATTAAATCAGGGACAAACCTGACTTTAATGTAGGCATCTATAGTAAAGTGGAGATGCCCAATTTAAACAATTTACAGTAATTTGTTGAATTATTTCGTACAACAATATGAAACACACATTTTACAACTAAAAAAATCCATCTAGCAATGGAACTGTAGGAACCCTAGAAATACTCAGCAGACGGGGATCTGGCAAACAGGTTCTCAACAACAGAACCGGCGGAGGAAGATTCACTATCTGGAATATCTCAATGGCTGCTCTGGCAGTTGAAGGCTGCAGCAGAACGAAATCTCCAATTGCCTTGCTTTCCTTGCCATTGGATCGAGGTTTTACTCCACCACATGTGGAGGTTGGTATGCAATAGTGTCTCCACGCTAAAAGATGTCATGCACAGGTGTCTTTCTTTCTCAGCACATCTCCCAAACCCTCTGGCGACCAGCAATTGGTGACCCAAACACTACAAACAACACCAGTCTCTCTACAAAGGCCTTCACAAAGGCCGATGACGCTGTAAAGTGTGAGGTATTCTGGAAGGTCCTACTAAAGTATAGATGTTCTCCAAAATCCATTACCATCCTTCCCCTGCTTCATGATGATGTGTGAGTGGTGATCCTTAACAACGGATCCATTACAGACCCTTTTGAAGTTGAGTCAGGAGTCAGACAAGGTTATGTCATCACTCTAACTCTCTTTTCGATCTTCCTTGCTGCCATACTACATTTGATTAGAGACAAGCTCCCTGCTGGTGTGCAGCTCCCTTATCGAATGAATGGTTAACTATTTAATCTCAGACAACTCCAATCAAAGACCAAGACCATCCCGACCTTAGTCATTGAGCTTCAAGATGCTGATGATGCTGCACTAAGTGCTGTGTCAGAAACGGATCTCCAGAGAATATTCAGTATATTTACTGAGGCTTATGAGAAGATGGGACATATACTCAACATTCAGAAGACCAAAGTCTTCAATCAGCAAGCCCCAAATGCACATGCCCCAACTCCATTGATGAATTCATAGAATCAAAGAATCCTACAGTTCAGAAGGAGGCCATTTGGCCCAGCAGGTCTGCACCGACCACAATCCCACCCAGGCCCTATCCCCATAGCACCATGCATTTATCCTAGAAAGTCCTCCTGACACTAAGGGGCAATTTAATATGGCTAATCCACCTAACCCACACATCCTTGGACTGTGGGAGGAAACCGAAGCACCCGGAGGAAACCCATGCCGACACGGGGAGAACGTGCAAACTCTACACAGGCAGTGACCCAAGCCGGGAATCAAACTCAGATCCTTGACACTGTAAGGCAGCAGTGCTAACCACTGTGCCACTGTTCCACCCCTGTGCCACCCCGTGCCGCCTCAGATTCATGATGAGTGCCTGGAAACTGTGGAACATTTCCACTACCTTGGAAGTTATCTTTCACAGAAGGCTGACATTGACAAAGAAATCCAGCATCACTTGAAATCTGCCGGCACAGACTTTGGCCATCTGAGGAAGATCGCAACATCAAAACAGAAACCAGGCTCATGGTTTACCATGCAGTTATGACCCCTACCTTACTGTTCAGGGCTGAAACATGGACAACATGCAAGAGGCACCTCAAAGCACTGGAGGCAAACCATCAACGCTGGTGGAATTTAGGCATTTAAAACCTTGGAAAATGCAGTCAAATCTGTTTATGCCAATCTGACCAAAATAAATTCCTGTTACCGACACCGTTTATTACTGGTTCACTGCTTATTCTAGTATGTTCTGCTTGCAGTCTATTAAATTGAAGTGTTAATTACAAATAATGTTTATGTCCCGTTGCACAGAACATGATTTGACTGTGCTTTTGTGAATATAGGAAACTTGAAGATGTGAAAGTTTGCAACATATGAAACGATGTGCTCACTGATCATTACATTCTTTACAGATGTCTAATGCAGTACATAAAATGGTGCTGCTCCATATGGTGCTTGTAAAAGTTTAATGGCTCCAGTAACCAACTTAAAAAGTAACGTGGTATAAAAAAATTATCACAGTATAAAATACGTGCAGCAATATGTTTAGGTAATGTGCCAGAAATGAAAAGAACTTTCTGGGACTGTACTTGCACAGTTTCAGAACAATTGCGTTGATGGGTTGTTGGGACTTGGGCCGTGCTTGTGGAGCAGCATTTATTATCCATCCCCAGTTACTGCAAGGGAATTAAGAATCTCTAGTGTGGGATTGGATTCACAAGCTAGCCAGAGTGAGTGCACCTGAGAAACATTAACGAACAGTTGATTTCTTTTTACAACAGTCTGGCAGCTTTCATAGTCATTGTTTTCTGATGCCAAACTACCAGATGTATTGAATTCAATTTCCCAACTTGCCCTGATTTGCTTTGGACTCCCAACCTGAACCAGTGGCTAGTGCAATACTAAAACAGGAACGCTAACATATTCCTTTCCATAACTGACATTTGTGGCACTGATATCGATTGGTTAAAAAAATGCAAAATGTTATCCTGACATACTGACACCATAGAACATAGAACATAGAACATTACAGCGCAGTACAGGCCCTTCGGCCCTCGATGTTGCGCCAACCTGTGAAACCAATCTAAAGCCCATCTAACCTACACTATTCCAATATCATCCATATGTTTATCCAATGACCATTTAAATGCCCTTAATGTTGGCGAGTCCACTACTGTTGGAGGCAGGGCATTCCACGTCCTTACTACTCTCTGAGTAAAGAACCTACCTCTGACATCTGTCTTATATCTATCACCCTTCAATTTAAAGCTATGTCCCCTCATGCTAGGCATCACCATCCGAGGAAAAAGGCTCTCACTGTCCACCCTATCTAATCCTCTGATCATCTTGTATGCCTCTATTAAGTCACCTCTTAACCTTCTTCTCTCTAACAAAAACAGCCTCAAGTCCCTCAGCCTTTCCTCATAAGACCTCTCCACCATAACAGGCAACGTCCTGGTAAATCTCCTCTGCACCCTTTCCAATGCTTACACATCCTTCCTATAATGCGGCGACCAGAACTGTATGCAATACTCCAAGTGCGGCCGCACCAGAGTTTTGTACAGCTGCAACATGACCTCATGGTTCCGAAACTCAATCACTCTATCAATAAAAGCTAACACATCGTACGCCTTCTTAACAACCCTATCAACCTGAGTGCCAACTTTCAGGGATCTATGCACATGGACACCGAGATCTCTCTGCTCATCCACACTACCAAGTATCTTACCATTAGCCCAGTACTCTGTATTCCTGTTACTCCTTCCAAAGTGAATCACCCCACACTTTTCCGCATTAAACTTCATTTGCCACCTCTCAGCCCAGCCCTGCAGCTTATCTATGTCCCTCTGTAACCTGCAACATCCTTCCGCACTGTCCACAACTCCACCGACTTTAGTGTCATCCGCAAATTTACTAACCCATCCTTCTACGCCCTCATCCAGGTCATTAATAAAAATGACAAACAGCAGTGGCTCCAAAACAGATCCTTGCGGTACACCACTAGTAACTGATTCAGTACAAAGCATTAGTACCATTCAGTACAAAGTAGCCCGCTTGATTGGCACCATACCCACAAATATCCACTCCCCACCACCAACAATGAGTAGCAACAATGTGTACTATCTACAAGATGCACTGCAGCAATTCACCAAGGCTCCTTAGACAGACTGTCTGTACCGGCTCCTTCCAAACCCATGACCACTTCCATCTAAAAGGACAATGGCAGCAGATACAAGGGAATACCACCACCTGCAAGTTCCCCTCCAAGCCACTCACCATCCTGATATATTGCCATTCCTTCACAATCACTGGGTCAAAATCCTAGAATTCTATCCCTAACAGCATTGTGGGTCAACCCACAGCACATGGATTACAGCGATTCAAGAAACTCACCACTACCTTCTCAAGGGAACTAGGATGGGCAATAGATGCTGGCCAGCCAGCGACGCCTGTATCCCATGATGTTAAGTAGGCACTCTTTGTGAAATTCATTGCAACTCATTATTTTAAGATGTGGCTCCTACTGTGCCAAGGTGGTATAAGTGGTGTACAGGCATACTATGCAAAATATAACTGGCTTCCGGTTCCCCACCAGCCGTCAGAAGGTGCCACTGAGGAAATGTAAATGTGCTTTCCTTTTGGAACAGAGAGCAAATTGGGTGTGTAGGCTGACCTGCAAGGGTGGCCCATTCAGTGGAAAGTCTGGAAGAAATGAGAGAAAGCGGAAAACATTAGAAAGGAATAAATTTGTGGATCATGGTGTTTCAACTTGAATTAAAAAGGATTGCAGAAAGGGGAAAATGGGAAGTTTTGTTATCAGGAAACTGTTGATTATTTGCACATGATGAGACCTATGGTGTAATGAATAATTGGTCAAATTTAGAACAATGATATTTGCTCAAGCGGCTCCAGTGTAAATACATTTTGCAATGCCAGAGATGGAAATGGGCCTACTGGGTAGTCTCTGAAGGGTTTAGTATGCACAACAGAACTGTGTACTTTTTATAATTCATGGTCCCTGTTCAGCTAATTATGTGCTAGCTAACAACAGGATGACGGTGGAATTTGGATATGATGCGTGAACATCACAGCCATTTTAAGGATATGAATAAATGTTTCCTTTTTAGAATTAAAATAAAAGGTTCTATAAATTACGAGTTGCAGAAATTTTCTATGAACTCTTAGCATGCTACCTAATCTTTAGATGTAATGATCTGCAATGTAGTGTCAAAAAGAGTGGTGGAAGCGAATTTAATGGTGAGTTTCAAAAATCGATAAATACTTGAAGGGGAAAAAATTATTGGCCTACGGGGAAAGAGCAGGGAATTGGGACGGGTTAGATTCTTATTTAAATAGTAAGCAATGCACGATAGGCTGAATGGCTTCCTTCTGTGTTATAGGATTTTATGATTCTATAGGGACAAATTTTGATAACCCCCAAAAATTGGTATCGGATTGGCATTAGCCAATTGATTCTGATGCCAGTTTTGTGCTGTCAGAGAATTAACATGATTACAGTCTTCAGTCAGCGCTAAATGTGCTACTGAGTGGCTGAGGGTCCCAACATCGTGAGAGGCTGACAGATATAGCTAGCCTACACTACTTAAAGGCAGCCTGTGCCTCTTAAAGGGGAGGTTCATTTTGACCAGGGGAGGTGCTAGAAGTCGTTCTACAACTGACTCTGATCTGGGGAGCACTCAGTAATGGTGGAACACATGAGAGTGTGGGCTCAAAGATTTTACAACGCTGGCAGAAGGCTGTCCAGACAAATCCTCAGACGATTCTGTGACCAGATAGTCTTCGGTGGTCAGTACCAGGGATCCAATCCCAAAATGCAATGCCACCAAACGTTGAGTGACCTCATAGGAGTTGTCAACAGCAGTGTGTATCTTCACTATGAGGTGGCACGGTGTGGGGTATCGGAACAGGTGCTGGAGATTGGTGACTAGAGGATTTCACAGTAACTTCATTGCAGTGTTAATATGAGCCTACTTGTGACACTAATAAATAAACTTAAACTTCAAATGGCATTCCCCACCATTAGCACCACTATGCTATTAATCCAGAAGCTCAGCTAATATTCTGGGGACCCGGGTTCAAATCCCACACCGTGTAATTTGAATTCAATAAAACCTAAATCTGGAATTAAGAATCTACTGATGACCATGAAATCACTGTCAATGTCGGAAAAACCTATCTGGTTCACTAATGTCCTTTAGGAAAGGAAATCTGCAATCCTTACCTAGTCTGGCCTACATGTGACTCCAGAGTCACAACAATGTGGTTGACTGTCAACTGCCATCCAAGGGCAACTATGGATGGGCAATAAATGTTGGCCAGCCAGCGATGCCTTTTCCTCATGAATGAATAAAAAAGCACAGCCACATCACTAACTTACCAACGTTCACCATCAGCTGCTAGTTCTTCCCATGATGGGAGAGACAGTGCTCCCCATTGTTGAGGTGGCCATGCTGTGGCTGCAGCTAACTAGAAGGGCTAAGACAATAGAAGATGATGTTATCCTCTACAACTATTCCTCCTTCTCACATCTCACTTACCCCTCCATTCCATGATTTGGAAGTTCCGTTCTGGTGTATACATACATCGCCCACTCACTGATTGGTGCTACAGACTTAAAAAAGCCAAGGTTGCCAGAGTTGGAAGAAAAACTGCAAACTACACACATTTTATTCTCATAAATGGAGCTGGAACATATGAGCTAACTCTGCAGATGAAATATATTTTCAAAGCAAGATATAGGGAGCAATTATCACATCCTGCTGCGCTGCTTTTGTCATGCAGCTGGCCGGGAGACACCAGCGTTGGCCAATTTGTGGGATTCGGGCTGGGCGGCCAGGCCTCCACACGTCTCTCAGCCTAAGTTTTTTGGCGCCGAGGGATCCATGCTGAAAATCAGCGGAACAGGCATTTGCATTTATTAACATACCTTAACATCTAATTAGCGGGTTTGCGACTGGAATCTCTGCCCCCGCTAACGTGTCCCCCCCTCTGGCATGACATCACGCTGGCGGGGATTACAACTGCTGTATAAAAGTCAGGACTTGACGTGGCAGCGTTGAACAGGAGTAAGGAGGTAAGTTTTATGGAGCTGCGGCCCCCGGAGTGCAGGGGACGTTGGAGGCAGGGCCTGGAAAATTTCTGCTTGCTGTGGGGGGGTTCCTGGAATTGCTGTCCCCAGGGCCAGGGATGTTCCATGTAGTCTCTGAGGGGCGGGGTGGGCTCCTTTCCTGACTGGTGGCCAGGCTGCTCTCTGCAGCCACTGGGCTGTTACATTGTTCTGGCTGTGGGGTGTGGTGAGGGACTGGATGCTCACGATGACAATGGCAGGCAACCTAATCAGGCAACACATGGCACCACAGATTGTGTTGTGTTGACAGCATCCACAAGTAGGAGTACTGGTCCCAGTGAGGGATGGTGGGAGGAGGGTGGGGGGTGGGAGTTGGTGCTGAATGATATGAATCTATCAATCTCTCTCTCTAACTCTCTGTGTGGAATGGATTTCAGTCTGATTGATTTAGAGCTGGCCATCATGGTGGCAGCTGAGGAGGAGGAGATGGCTCAGGTGGTCGCCTACTGATTTTTAGAGTGATTCACGCTAGTGCCCAGAGTGTGGGAGATTCATTTTGAAAACTCTGCAGAGAAAAACGGCGGGGTTTACTCCAGTTTTCACGCAAATTTGACACTTAGAATTTTTGGGGGTGAATCGTCCCTGTAATGTTTCCAGTTTTATTCCTTATTCCTTTAGGATAGCCACTGTCATAATTCCAGAGAGCTACATGTCACAGAAGCTGGCTATCACACTGTGATTGGCTGTCATTTGAATATTTTCTAGATTAAATTCACAGAACACTCCCAGCTAGGTAGAGAATGGATTTGTATCAATTTGTATCAGTGATCGATGTAAGTTCAGAGAATCAAAATATATTTCTGACTTGTACTGTTGATCAATGTAGGGAAACACTTCCATAACTAGTACTAGGAGCTCAACAATGCATAGATAAAATACAATTCTATACTTTAGACTTTACTCAGCTTTACTTACTCAAGTGTTATGATTAACATTGTGAAGAAAAGAGTATTATTTTTAACATCCTATAATCAGTATCTTGTACAACTCAATCAATATTGCGTTGCTTATGTAAACAGTGGTTAACAATGACAATAGTTGGTATCACAACTGAAAACTATTATAATAATGTGTATTCTGAAAAATATATCAGCCCAGATACTAGTCACAAATGGTCACACAACAGAGAAGTGGTAGTTTAAAAGTAGAAATATATCTAACATTGATATTGCAAGCCTTTGATCACTAGGGGGAGACAGTGACATAGTGGGCCGGGCTAGTAATCCAGAGGCCCAAGCTAATGCCACCATAACAGCTAATGGCATTTAAATTCAATAATTTAGTTAATAAATCTGGAATATAAAGCTAATTTTGATAATGGTGACCATGAAGCCCCATTTGGTTCACTAATGTCCTATAGGGAAGGAAATCTGGCATCCTTACCGGGTCTGGCCGACATGTGACTCTAGACTCAAAGCAATGTGGTTGACTCTCAATTGCCCTCTGAAATGGCCTAACAAGCCATTCAGTTCAAAGGCAGTTAGGGGATGGGCAACATATGCTGAGGCTAGGAACAGGGAGAACAGTTGAACGCATGGCTAAAGGACTGGTGCAAGAGGGAAGGTTTTAAATTCATAGATAACTGGAAAGTCTTCAAGTCAGGATGGCAACTGTACAGAAAGGATGGGTTACACCTTAACTGGAAGGGAGCAAATATCCTGGCTGAGAGTTTTGCTCGAGTGTTTCGGCAGGATTTAAACTAGTGTGGCAGGCGGGTGGGGAACAAAACAGTAGGTCAGTAAGTACTGAGGCTGGGGTCGAGCTGGGGGCCAGGGCAAGGCTAGCTAAGAAGAGGAGCACTCTGGAGGAGGATGACCTGAGTGGGCCTGGAGGTCTGGAGTGCATCTGCTTCAATGCGAGGAGCGTAACGGGTAAGACAGATGAACTTAGGGCCTTAATGCTTACGCGGAATTTGGATGTGGTTGCGGTGACGGAGACTTGGTTAAAAGAAGGACAGGACTGGCAGCTGAATATTCCGGGGTATAAGGATGTGGAAAAGATTGAAAGGGTGCAGAGGAGATTTACAAGGATGTTGCCTGGATTGAGTGGCATGCCTTATGAGGATAGGCTGAGGGAGCTCGGTCTTTTCTCCTTGGAGAGACGTAGGATGAGAGGAGACCTAATAGGGGTATATAAGATGTTGAGAGGCATAGATCGGGTGGACTCTCAGAGTCTTTTTCCCAGGGTGGAAATGGCTGCTACAAGAGGACACAGGTTTAAGGTGCTGGGGGATAGGTACAGGGGAAATGTTAGGGGGAAGTTTTTCACACAGAGGGTGGTGGGCGAGTGGAATCGGCTGCCGTCGGTGGTAGTGGAGGCAAACTCAATAGGGTCTTTTAAGAGACTCCTGGATGAGTACATGGGACTTAATAGGATGGAGGGTTATAGGTAGGCCTAAAAGGTAGGGATATGTTCGGCACAACTTGTGGGGCCGAAGGGCCTGTTTTGTGCTGTAGTTTTCTATGTTTCTATAAGTGTTTTAGGCGAGACAGAGGAGGGGCTAAAAAAGGTGGGAGAGTAGCGATATTAGTTAGGGAGCATATTACCGCGGTGCAGAGGGTAGACAACTTAGAGGGGTCATGTACTGAGTCACTGTGGGTGGAACTCAGAAATAGGAAGGGTGCAGTCACTATGCTGGGGGTGTACTACAGACCACCCAACAGCCCATGGGAAGTGGAGGAAAGGATATATCAGGAGATTCTGGATAGGTGCAGAAAAAATAGGATTGTTGTAGTGGGGGACTTTAATTTCCCTGGTATAGACTGGAAAGTGCTTAGAGCTGGGGTTCCGGACGGGGAGGAATTTGTAAAATGCATACTGGAAGGTTCCTTGGAACAGTATGTAGATAGCCCGACTAGAGAGGGGGCTATAGTGGACCTAGTTTAGGATAGTAATGGACAAGGATGAGTGCTGTCCTACGGGCAGGGTGCTAAATTGGGGAAGGCTAACTATAGCCGGATTAGGCAGGAATTGGTGGACGTTGATTGGGAGAGGATGTTCGAGGGTAAGTCCACGTCTGGCATGTGGGAGTCTTTTAAGGAACAATTGATAAGGCTGCAGGATAGGCATGTGCCTGTAAAAAGGAAAGATAGGAAAGGTAGGATTCGAGAGCCGTGGATAACCAGGGAAATTGAGGATCTGATTAAAATGAAAAGGGAGGCGTACGTTAAGTCCAGCCAACGGAAAACAGATGGAGCTCTGGAGGAATACAGAGAGAGTAGGAAAGAACTCAAACGGGGAGTTAGAAGGGCAAAAAGAGGTCACGAGATGTTCTTGGCAGGCAGGATTAAGGAGAATCCTAAGGCATTCTATTCATACGTTAGGAACAAAAGAGTTGTCAGGGAGAAAATCGGACCTCTCAGGGACAAAGGAGGGGAATTATGCTGAGAACCCAAGGGAATAGGGGAGATCCTAAATGAATACTTTGCATCGGTATTCACGAAGGAGAGGGACGTGTTAACCGGGAGTGTCTCGGAGGGAGGTGTTGACCCGTTAGAGAAAATCTCCATTACAAGAGAGGAAGTGTTAGGTTTTTTAGGGAACATTAAAACTGACAAATCCCCAGGGCCTGATGGCATCTATCCTGGACTGCTCAGGAGACGAGAGATGAAATTGCTGGGCCTCTGACGGAAATCTTTGTTGCTTCTTTGGACACAGGTGAGGTCCCTGAGGATTGGAGGATAGCGAATGTGGTCCCGTTATTTAAGAAGGGTAGCAGGGATGACCCAGGAAACTATAGGCCGGTGAGCTTGACGTCTGTGGTAGGGAAGTTTATGGAGAGGATTCTTAGAGACAGGATATATGTGCATTTAGAATGGAACAATCTCATGAGTGACAGACAGCATGGTTTTGTAAGAGAGAGGTCGTGCCTTTCAAATTCGGTGGAATTTTTTGAGGAAGTGACAAAAACGGTTGACGAAGGAAGGGCCGTGGATGTCGTCTATATGGATTTCAGTAAGGCATTTGACAAAGTCCCACATGGCAGGTTGGTTAAGAAAGTTAAGGCTCATGGGATACAAGGAGAAGTGGCTAGATGGGTGGAGAACTGGCTTGGCAATAGGAGACAGAGGGTAGTGGTCGAAGGGTCTTTTTCCGGCTGGAGGTCTGTGACCAGTGGTGTTCCGCAGGGCTCTGTACTGGGACCTCTGCTATTTGTGATATATATAAATGATTTGGAAGAAAGTGTAACTGGTGTTATCAGCAAGTTTGCGGATGCCACGAAGATGGCTGGACTTGCGGATAGCGAAGAGCATTGTCGGGCAATACAGCAGGATATAGATAGGCTGGAAAATTGGGCGGAGAGGTGGCAGATGGAATTTAATCCAGATAAATGCGAAGTGATGCATTTTGGAAGAAATAATGTAGGGAGGAGTTATACAATAAATGGCAGAGCCATCAAGAGTATAGAAACACAGAGGGACCACAAATCCTTGAAGGTGGCAACACAGGTGGAGAAGGTGGTGAAGAAGGCATATGGTATGCTTGCCTTTATAGGACGGGGTATAGAGTATAAAAGCTGGAGTCTGATGATGCAGCTGTATAGAACGCTGGTTAGGCCACATTTGGAGTACTGCGTCCAGTTCTGGTCGTCGCACTACCAGAAGGACGTGGAGGCATTAGAGAGAGTGCAGAGAAGGTTTACCAGGATGTTGCCTGGTATGGAGGGTCTTAGCTATGAGGAGAGATTGGGTAAACTGAGGTTGTTCTCCCTGGAAAGATGGAGAATGAGGGGAGATCTAATAGAGGTGTACAAGATTATGAAGGGGATAGATAGGGTGAACGGTGGGAAGCTTTTTCCCAGATCAGAAGTGATGATCACGAGGGGTCACGGGCTCAAGGTGAGAGGGGCGAAGTATAACTCAGATATTAGAGGGATGTTTTTTACAGAGGGTGGTGGGGGCCTGGAATGCGCTGCCAAGTAGGGTGGTGGAGGCAGACACGCTGACATCGTTTAAGACTTACCTGGATAGTCACATGAGCAGCCTGGGAATGGAGGGATACAAACGATTGGTCTCGTTGGACCAAGGTGCGGCACAGGCTTGGAGGGCCGAAGGGCCTGTTTCCTGTGCTGTACTGTTCTTTGTTCTTTAATGCCCACATTCCAATAAAGGGGAAAACGGGAATTAAATTGCAGAGTTAGGTGGTATGTCCTGGCCCAAGGAACTGAATTTTTAGCACATCACTGTAATTAATTTGTAAGATCTTTTTTTTTGTGTGATCACCACATATTGAAGGGAAAGTTAAATCCTCTATAAAAAGTATCTCTGCTCGACTTTAGCACAATTCCTGGCATTTACTTGAGATTGAGTAGATTGGGCCTGTACTCATTGGAGTTTAGAAGGCTGAGGGGAGAACTTATAGAGACATATAAGATAATGAAGGGGCTTGACAGGGTAGAGGCAGAGAGATTTTTTCCACTTAGAAAGGAAACAAGAACTAGAGGACACAGCCTCAAAATATGGGGGAGTCAGTTTAGGACAGAGTTGAGGAGGAACTTCTTCTCTCAGAGGGTAGTGAATCTCTGGAATTCTCCGCCCATTGAAGCAGTGGAGGCTACCTCGTTAAATATGTTTAAGTCACGGGTAGATAGATTTCTGATCAATAAGGGAATTAAGGATTATGGGGAGTGGGTGAGTAAGTGGAACTAAACCACTATCTGATCAGCCATGATCTTATTGAATGGCGGGGCAGGCTCGAGGGGCTGGATGGCCTACTCCTGCTCCTATTTCTTATGTTCTTATGTTCTTACAAGTATCTGATGACCATTCAGAACTGCGCAGTGGCGTGCAGTGGAGATTCTTGGCTTTGTGGAATCCACTGCTTTTTGTTGCATATCATTGATGATTCAA
The DNA here is from genome assembly GCF_964213995.1 of Mustelus asterias. Classification (NCBI taxonomy): domain Eukaryota; kingdom Metazoa; phylum Chordata; class Chondrichthyes; order Carcharhiniformes; family Triakidae; genus Mustelus; species Mustelus asterias. Next base: position 21,705,356 of record NC_135817.1, on the reverse strand, counting down.
TATGGAGACTTTGTTGGTGAAATTAGACCTAAAGGGAGAGTGGATCTATTCAGCTGGGTCTCCACCCATTATTTCTCTGCCAGTTGATAAATAAGTTTAAGACAGTCTCAAATCAATTGATGCCCATCACAGGCACAGCAAAAAATGTTCACTATTACACAATAATCTAGTGTTCTCGCTCCGATATCTAGTGTAAAAGAAGAATTCATGGTAGTGCATACCATGCCTTCTGGGATTGGTGTAGAATAAAGATCTTTTATTCTGAAACAAACCATGACCTTCCTGGCGTGAGAGAGATGCTTTTTACTAACGTGAGCAGTACAACACTTTTCGCCTCATGAATGCAAAATGTAGCTGACAAGGTTGTCAATGTTATTTGAAAGACCATAATAAGTTGCAATGACATCATGCAATCCAATATATTGGACAACTGATTGAAACTGAGACCTTTTATACTTGTCTTGGAATCAGGGAGATATGCAGGAAGAGGACAAAATTCTGCTATCTATTTGGAGTAAAATGCAGTGTTATGAATAGCCTATTGCTGCTGCCATGTGGGGAGACCACCAGGTAAACCCTGGAGGCTGCCTCGCATGTTCCATGAGAGGCCCTCCTAGATGAGCCCTCAGGGGCTGCCCACCATTAATGTCCACCCTTGTCCAGTGCCCCACTGAAAAAATACTCTACACCACCTCCATCCTCAGTACAACCATTGAGGCCTGCATGCCTGGCCTGGCTTCCTCAAAAACACTCAGCTGTCTTCAAGAACACCTAGGCATTGAGAGGGTGCCCCCTCCTTTATGCTGCAGGCTGAGCATAACCATGGGTTATGATGCAGTGGAGGCATAAGAAAATAAGATTTTAAGAAAGGAGAGTAGCCAATTTGACTTTTTGAGTCTGCTCCCCCCCCCCCCCCCCCCCATAGTTCTGGACTCCCATTTCAGTCAAAAATTGGTCTAACTCTACCTTGAATATATTCAATGAATCCGCCTGTATTGCTCTTTAGACTATAGAATTCCAAAGATTAAAAACCATCTGAGAGAAGAAATTCCTCCTCATATCCATATTAAATGGGAGATCACTCATTCTGAAATGGGTTCTAGATTTCCCCTGGTTCTAGACTTTCCTGCAAGGGGAAACATCCTCTCAGCATCTACTCGGTCAAGCCCCCTCAGAATCTTATATATTTCAATAAAATCACCTCTCCTTATTCTAAACTCCAATCAGTACAGGGCTAACCTGCTCAACCTTTCCTCACATAACAGCCCCTTCATTCAAGGAATCAATCCAGCAGACCTTCTCTGAAATGCCTCCTGTGCAAGTATATCACTCCTTAAATAAGGGGATCAAAACTCAAGGGGCGGGATATTCCGGCCACGCTCACCCCGAATCGGAAAATCCTGCCTGAGGTCAACAGACCTTTCCATGGTCCGTCCCTCGTCCACTACAATTCCTGTGGTGGGCGAGACAGGAAAATTCACCCAAAGTTGTGAGTTTAGTACAGCTGTAGCAACATTTCCCCACTTTTATACTCCACTCTTTGCAATAAAGGCCAACATTCCTTTTGCCTTCCTAATTACTTGCTGTACATGCATGCTAATCTTTTTGTGTCTCATGTATAAGAACATCACACTCTGTACCACAGGATTCTGTGGTTTCTCTCCAATTAAATAATATTTGAGGGGGAGGTTTAACACGGATATCAGAAGGACGTATTTTACACAGAGGGTGGTGGGGGCCTGGAATGCGCTGCCGGGCAAGGTGGTGGAGGCGGACACACTGGGAACGTTTAAGACTTATCTAGATAGCCACATGAACGGAGTGGGAATGGAGGGATACAAAAGAATGGTCTAGTTTGGACCAGGGAGCGGCGCGGGCTTGGAGGGCCGAAGGGCCTGTTCCTATGCTGTATTGTTCTTTGTTCTTTGTTACATAAGAACATAAGAAATAGGAGCAGGAGTAGGCCATCTGGCCCTTCGAGCCTGCCCCGCCATTCAACAAGATCATGGCTGATCTGAAGCAAATAGGATCAAGGAACTAATTGATGGGGGGGGAGGATGCAGGGGTAAGGGGAATTACAAAATTAATGGTAGAGGAGAGGGTGCAAGTGAATGAAGGCGGTAATTTAGATAAGGGAGTAGAGGGAGACGGTGTTCGCGACTCATCAAAGCGGGTTCAGATAAAAGCTGGAATAAGGACACTTTGCCTGAATGCACGAAGCATTCGGAACAAGGTGAATGAGTTGATGGTGCAAATTAGCACAAGTGGGTACGATCTGGTGGCCATTACAGAAACGTGGCTGAAAGGTGACCAGGACTGGGAGATGAATATCCAGGGGTATCAGGCGTTTAGGAAGAATAGACAGGAAGGAAAAGGTGGTGGGGTCGCGCTATTAATAAGAGATAATATCAGGGTAGTACTGAGGGATGACATAGGCTCTGAGGAACAAAACGTGGAATCATTATGGGTAGAGATGAGGAATAGTAGAGGGAGAAAGACACTAGTAGGTGTGGTATATAGGCCCCCAAATAATAATGTTGAGGTAGGGAGGGCTGTAAACAAGCAGATAAGGGATGCGTGTAAAAACGGAACGGCAATAATCATGGGGGACTTCAACATGCACATTGACTGGCAGACTCAAGTCGGTGAGGGTGGAATGGAGGAAGAGTTCTTAGAATGCTGTCGGGATAGTTTCCTTGAACAGCATGTTACGGAACCGACGAGGGAACGAGCTATTTTGGATCTGGTATTGTGTAACGAGGTAGGTAAAATTAAGGATCTTATTGTGAAGGACCCTCTTGGGTCTAGTGACCACAATATGGTCGAATTTCTGATTCAGATGGAAGAGGAGAAAGTTTGGTCTCAAACCAGTGTCCTCTGTTTGAACAGAGGGAAATATGATAGGATGAGGGATGAATTGGCTAAGGTAGACTGGGAGAGCAGGCTGGCAGGTAGGATAGCTGAGGAACAGTGGAGGATTTTTAAGGAGATCCTTTTCAGTTCTCAGCAAAAGTATATTCCAGCAAAAAACAAGGATTGTAAGAAAAGGGAGAACCAGCCGTGGATAACGAAGGAAATAAAGGAGAGTATTAAAATAAAAACAGCTGCGTACAGAGTGGCCAAAAATAGTGGAGAAACAAGTGATTGGGAAAAATTTAAGAAACAACAAAGAGAGACTAAGAAAGCAATAAAGAAAGGAAGGATAGACTATGAAGCTAGGCTAGCAATTAATATAAAAAATGATAGTAAAAGTTTTTATAAATATATAAAAAGGAATAGAGTGGCTAGAGTGAATGTTGGACCCTTGGAGGACGAGAGGGGGGAGTTAATAGTGGGAAATGAGGATATGGCTGAGTCTTTAAATACGTTTTTTGTGTCGGTCTTCACGGTGGAGGACACAAATAGTTTGCCAAATATTAACGATAGAGGGTTGGCAGCAGGAGAAATACTTAATACGATTAATGTTACCAGAGAGGCAGTGCTGGGTAGACTAATGGGACTGAAGGTGGACAAGTCCCCGGGTCCGGATGGAATGCATCCCAGGGTATTGAAAGAAATGTCAGAGGTAATAGTGGATGCGTTAGTGATTATTTATCAAAACTCGTTGCATTCTGGGGTAGTGCCGGTTGATTGGAAAACGGCTAATGTTACGCCGCTGTTTAAAAAAGGAAGGAGACAAAAGGCGGGTAACTATAGGCCGGTCAGCTTAACGTCTGTAGTAGGGAAAATGCTGGAATCCATTATTAAAGAGGAGATAGCAGGGCATCTGGATAGAAATGGTTCGATCAATCAGACGCAGCATGGATTCATGAGGGGAAAGTCGTGCTTGACGAACATGTTGGATTTTTATGAAGATGTGACGAGGGCGGTTGATGGAGGAGAACCGGTGGATGCGGTGTTTTTGGATTTCCAAAAGGCGTTTGATAAGGTGCCCCATAAAAGGCTGCTGAAGAAGATTAGGGCACACGGAGTTGGGGGTAGTGTGTTAAAGTGGATTGGGGACTGGCTATCCGACAGGAAGCAAAGAGTCGGAATAAATGGGTGTTTTTCCGGTTGGAGGAAGGTAACTAGTGGCGTGCCGCAGGGATCGGTACTCGGGCCGCAACTGTTTACCATTTATATAGATGATCTGGAGGAGGGGACGGAGTGTAGGGTAACGAAGTTTGCAGACGACACAAAGATAAGTAGAAAAGTGAATCGTGTGGAGGACGGAGAAGATCTGCAGAGAGATTTGGACAGGCTGAGTGAGTGGGCGAGGATATGGCAAATGGAGTATAACGTTGATAAATGCGAGGTTATACACTTTGGAGGAAATAATAACAAATGGGATTACTATCTCAATGGAAACAAATTAAAACATGCTACCGTGCAAAGGGACCTGGGGGTCCTTGTGCATGAGACGCAAAAGCCCAGTCTGCAGGTACAACAGGTGATCAAGAAGGCAAATGGGATGTTGGCCTATATTGCGAGGGGGATAGAATATAAAAGCAGGGATGTCTTGATGCACCTGTACAGGGCATTGGTGAGGCCGCAGCTGGAATACTGTGTGCAGTATTGGTCCCCTTATATGAGGAAGGATATATTGGCATTGGAGGGAGTGCAGAGAAGGTTCACCAGGTTGATACCGGAGATGAGGGGTTTGGATTATGAGGAGAGGCTGAGGAGATTGGGTTTGTACTCGTTGGAGTTTAGAAGGATGAGGGGGGATCTTATGGAGACTTATAAGATAATGCGGGGGCTGGATAGGGTGGAGGCGGAGAGATTCTTTCCACTTAGTAAGGAAGTTAAAACTAGAGGACACAGCCTCAAAATAAAGGGGGGTCGGTTTAAGACAGAGTTGAGGAGGAACTTCTTCTCCCAGAGGGTGGTGAATCTCTGGAATTCTCTGCCCACTGAGGTGGTGGAGGCTACCTCGCTGAATATGTTTAAAGCGTGGATGGATGGATTCCTGATCGGTAAGGGAATTAAGGGTTATGGGGATCAGGCGGGTAAGTGGTACTGATCCACGTCAGATCAGCCATGATCTTATTGAATGGCGGGGCAGGCTCGAGGGGCTAGATGGCCTACTCCTGCTCCTATTTCTTATGTTCTAAATCAGTTCCACTTACCCGCCTGGTCCCCATATCCCCTAATTCCCTTATCGATCAGAAAACTATCTACCCGTGATTTAAACATATTCAACGAGGTTCTTTTTATTCTTCCTACCAAAGTGGACAAGCTCACAATTTCTCATATTCTACTTCATTTTCTATTTCTGGAAGAAGGTGTAACTGGGGTGATCAGTAAGTTTGCAGACGACACGAAAATGGCTGGACTTGCAGAAAGTGAGGAACATTGTCAGAGGCTACAGAAGGATATAGATAGGCTGGAAATTTGGGCAAAGAAATGGCAGATGGAGTTCAATCCAGATAAATGCGAAGTGATGCATTTTGGTAGAACTAACATAGGGGGGAGCTATACGATAAATGGCAGAACCATAAAGGGTGTAGATACGCAGAGGGACCTGGGTGAGCAAGTCCACAGATCCTGGTGACGTCACAGGTGGAGAAGGTAGTAAATAAGGCATATGGCATGCTTGCCTTTATAGGACGGGGCATAGAGTATAAAAGTTGGGGTCTGATGTTGCAGTTGTATAGAACATTGGTTCGGCTGCATTTGGAATACTGCGCCCAGTTCTGGTCGCCACACTACCAGAAGGACGTGGAGGCTTTAGAGAGAGTGCAGAGGAGGTTTACCAGGATGTTGCCTGGTATGGAAGGGCTTAGTTATGAGGAGAGAATAGAATAGAATAGAACAGTACAACACAGAACAGGCCCTTCGGCCCACGATGTTGTGCCGAGCTTTATCTGAAACCAAGATCAAGCTATCCCACTCCCTATCATCCTGGTGTGCTCCATGTGCCTATCCAATAACCGCTTAAATGTTCCTAAAGTGTCTGACTCCACTATCACTGCAGGCAGTTCATTCCACACCCCAACCACTCTCTGCGTAAAGAACCTACCTCTGATATCCTTCCTATATCTCCCACCACGAACCCTATAGTTGTGCCCCCTTGTAATAGCTCCATCCACCCGAGGAAATAGTCTTTGAACGTTCACTCTATCTATCCCCTTCATCATTTTATAAACCTCTATTAAGTCTCCCCTCAGCCTCCTCCGCTCCAGAGAGAACAGCCCTAGCTCCCTCAACCTTTCCTCATATGACCTACCCTCCAAACCAGGCAGCATCCTGGTAAATCTCCTCTGCACTCTTTCCAGCGCTTCCATATCCTTCTTATAGTGAGGTGACCAGAACTGCACACAATATTCCAAATGTGGTCTCACCAAGGTCCTGTACAGTTGCAGCATAACCCCACGGCTCTTAAACTCCAACCCCCTGTTAATAAAAGCTAACACACTATAGGCCTTCTTCACAGTTCTATCCACTTGAGTGGCAACCTTTAGAGATCTGTGGATATGGACCCCAAGGTCTCTCTGTTCCTCCACAGTCTTCAGAACCCTACCTTTGACCCTGTAATCCACATTTAAATTAGTCCTACCAAAATGAATCGCCTCACATTTATCAGGGTTAAACTCCATTTGCCATTTTTCAGCCCAGCTTTGCATCCTATCTATGTCTCTTTGCAGCCTACAACAGCCCTCCACCTCATCCACTACTCCACCAATCTTGGTGTCATCAGCAAATTTACTGATCCACCCTTCAGCCCCCTCCTCTAAGTCATTAATAAAAATCACAAAGAGCAGAGGACCAAGCACTGATCCCTGCGGCACTCTGCTAGCAACCTGCCTCCAATCCGAAAATTTTCCATCGACCACCACCCTCTGTCTTCGATCAGACAGCCAGTTACCTATCCAATCGGATAGGATAAACCTACCCAAGATTGGATAAACTGGGGTTGTTCTCACTGGAAAGACGGAAGATGAGGGGTGATCTAATAGAGGTGTATAAAATTATGAAAGGCATAGATAGGGTGAACGGTGGGAAGCTTTTTCCCAGGTCGGTGGCGACGTTCATGAGGGGTCATAGGTTCAAGGTGAGGTGGGGGAGATTTAACACGGATATCAGAAGGGCGTATTTTACACAGAGGGTGGTGGGGGCCTGGAATGCGCTGCCGGGCAAGGTGGTGGAGGCAGACACACTGGGAACATTTAAGACTTATCTAGATAGCCACATGAACGGAGTGGGAATGGAGGGATACAAAAGAATGGTCTAGTTTGGACCAGGGAGTGGCGTGGGCTTGGAGGGCCGAAGGCCTGTTCCTGAGCTGTATTGTTCTTTGTTCCCATTCATCTAACCAATCCATGGCTGTAAGTTTCCAGATCCCCTGCATTGGCTTCCCCCATGGCGAGGTCAGCGAGCCATTGAAATCTCCGTTCACATTGTTGGCAGGATTGGAAGATCCCACTGGCATGAAAAATTCTAGCCTCTTTTTGCAGACTCCTTGTGTCCTCCTCACAATTTGCTTTTCTGTCCATCTTTGTATCGTCAGCAATTTTGACCACAGTACAGTCTTGTCCCTTCATCCGTGTCACTAATAGAATCATAATTGAGATAGGCAGGTAGTGCAGGAATCTCCTGTGACCATTCCCCTGCAAAACAGATATACCGCTTTGGATACTGTTGAAGGGAATGACCTCTCTAGGGAAAGCAGCAGCAGCCAAACGCGTTGCATCACGGTTGGTTCTGCTGCAGAGGGGAGGGGTAAAAAGTGTGCCAGTGCAATAGTTACAGGGGATTCAATTGTAAGGGGAATAGACAGGCATTTCTGTGGCCACAAACGAGACTCCAGGATGGTATGTTGCCTCCCTGGTGCTCGGGTCAAGGATGTATCGGAGCGGCTGCAGGACATTCTGAAGGGGGAGGGCGAGCAGCCAGTGGTCGTAGTACACGTTGGTACAAGCGACATAGGTAAAAAAAGGGATGAGGTCCTAAAATCAGAATACACGGAGCTAGGAAGAAAGTTAAGAAATCGGACCTCAAAGGTAGTGATCTCAGGATAACTACCAGTGCCACGTGCTAGTCAGAGTAGAAATGACAGGATATATCGGATAAATATGTGGCTGAAGAGAAGGTGTCAGGGGGAGGGTTTCAGATTCCTGGGGCATTGGGACCGGTTCTGGGGGAGGTGGGACCTGTACAAATTGGACGGGTTACACCTGAGCAAGACTGGGACTGATGTCCAAGGGGGAGTGTTTGCTAGAGCTGTTGGGGAGGGTTTAAACTGATATGTCAGGGGGATGGGAACCTATGCGAGGAGTCCGAGAAGGAGGGAGCGAGGACAAAATGTGGGGAGAAGGTTCCAACTACATTAAAAATCAGGAAAAAGTTAAAAGGAAGGAGAACTCAGGAGATGTTATCAATGGAAGTGTTAGAATTCAAAAAGAAGGTACAAAAACTAGCATAAGGGCACTTTATCTGAATGCTGGTAGCATTGAAAACAAGGTAAATGAGTTGACGGCACAAATCATTGCGAACGAGTATGATTTGGTGGCCATTACAGACACATGGTTGCAGATGGTCACGACTGGGAGTTGAACATCCAGGGGTATCAAACTGTTTGGAGGGACCGACAGGAAGGTAAGGGAGGTGGTGCAGCTCTGATATTTAAGGATGGTATCAGGGCGGTAGTGAGAGATGATATAGGTTCTATGGAAAAAAAGGTTGAATCTATTTGGGTGGAAATTAGAAATAGTAAGGAGAAAAAGTCACTGATAGGCGTAGTCTATAGGCCGCCAAATAATGACATCATGGTGGGGTGAGAAATAAACAAATAAATAACTGATGCATGTAAAAATGCTACAGCAATTATCATGGGGGATTTTAATCTACATATCAATTGGTCAAACCAAGTCGGCCAAGGCAGCCTTGAGGAAGAGTTCATAGAATGTATCCGCGATAGCTTCATTGAACAGTATGTAATGGAACCAACAAGGGAGCAAGCTATCCTAGATCTGGTCCTGTGTAATGAGATGGGAATAATTGATGATCTTGCAGTTAGGGATCCTCTTGGAAGAAGCAATCACAGTATGGTTGAATTTAAAATACAGATGGAGGGTGAGAAGGTAAAATCCAATATCAGTGTCTTGTGCTTAAACAAAGGAGACTATAAAGGGATGAGGGAGGAGTTGGCTAAGGTAGACTGGGAGCAAAAACTTTATGGTGGGACAATTGAGGAACAGTGGAGGATCTTCAAAGCGATCTTTCACAATGCTCAGCAAAAGTATATACCAGTGATAAGGAAGGACTGTAGAAAAAGAGATAACACGCCATGGATATCTAAGGAAATAAAGGAGGGTATCAAATTGAAAGAAAATGCATACAAAGTGGCAAACATTAGTGGGAACCTAGAGGATTGGGAAATCTTTAAAGGTCAGCAGAAAGCCACGAAAAAAGCTATAAAGAAAGGTAAGATGGATTATGAGAGTAAACTAGCTCAGAATATAAAAACAGATAGCAAAAGTTTCTACAAATATATAAAATGAAAAAGAGTGGCGAAAGTAAACATTGGTCCTTTAGAGGATGAGAAGGGGGATGTAATAACTGGAAATGAGAAAATGGCTGAGGCATTGAACAGGTATTTTGTGTCGGTCTTCACAGTGGAAGACACAAATAACATGCCAAAAATTGATGACAGGAAGGCTACGGCAGGTGAGGACCTAGAAACTATCATTATCACGAAAGAGGTAGTGTTGGGCAAGTTAATGGGCTAAAGGTAGACAAGTCTCCTAGTTCTGATAGAATGCATCCCAGGGTACTAAAAGAGATGGCGGGAGAAATAGCAAATGCGCTTGTGGTAATTTACCAAAATTCGCTGGATTCTGGGGTAGTTCCCGCAGATTGGAAAACAGCAAATGTGACTCCATTGTTTAAAAAGGAAGGTAGACAAAAGGCAGGTAACTATAGGCTGGTTAGTTTAACTTCTGTAGCAGGGAAAATGCTTGAATCTATCATCAAGGAAGAAATAGCGAGACATCTGGATATAAATTGTCCCATTGGTAAGACGCAGCATGGGTTCATGAAGGGCAGGTCATGTTTGACTAATTTGGTGGAATTCTTTGAGAACATTACATGTGCAGTGGACAATGGGGAACCTGTGGATGTGGTGTATCTGGATTTCCAGAAGGCATTTGACAAGGTGCTGCACCAAAGACTGCTACATAAGATAAAGGTGCACAGTGTTACGGGTAATGTATTGCATGGATAGAGGATTGGTTAACTAACAGAAAGCAAAGAGTGGGGGTAAATGGGTGTTTTTCTGGTTGGCGATCAGTGACTAGTGGTGTGCCTCAGGGATCAGTGTTGGGACCGTAATTGTTTACAATTTACATATATGATTTGGCGTTGGGGACCAAGGATAGTGTGTCAAAATTCGCAGATGACACTAAGATGGGTGGAAGAGCAAAGTGTGCAGAGGACGCTGAAAGTCTGCAAAGGGATATAGATAATCTAAGTGAGTGGGCGAGGGTCTGGCAGATGGAGTACAATATTGGTAAATGTGAGGTCATCCATTTTGGTAGGAATAACAGCAAAATGGACTATTATTTAAATGGTAAAAAATTGCAGCATGCTGCTGTGCAGAGGGATCTGGGTGTTCTTGTGCAGGAATCACAAGGAGTTGGTTTGCAGGTGCAGCAGGTAATTAAGAAGGCAAATGGAATTTTGTCCTTCATTGCTAGAGGGATGGAGTTTAAAAACAGGGAGATTATGTTGCAGCTGTATAAGGTGCTGGTGAGGCCACACCTGGAGTACTGTGTACAGCTTTGGTCTCCTTACTTGAGAAAGGATATACTGGCACTGGAGGGGTGCAGAGGAGATTCACTAGGTTGATTCCGGAGTTGAGAGGGTTGGCTTATGAGGAGAGACTGAGTAGACTGGGGCTATACTCATTGGAGTTCAGAAGAATGAGGGGAGATCTTAGAGAAACATATAAGATTATGAAGGGAATAGATAAGATAGAAGCAGGGAAGTTGTTTCCACTGGCAGGTGAAACTAGAACTAGGGGGCATAGCCTCAAAATAAGTGGAAGCAGATTTAGGACTGAGTTGAGGAGGAATGTCTTCACACAAAGGGTTATGAAACTGTGGAATTCCCTGCCCAGTGAAGCAGTTGAGGCTACCTCATTGAATGCTTTTAAGGCAAGGATAGATAAATTTTTGAACAGTAAAGGAATTGAGGGTTATGGTGAGCGGGCGGGTGAGTGGAGCTGAGTCCACAAAAAGATCAGCCATGATCTTATTGAATGGTGGAGCAGGCTCGAGGGGCCAGATGGCCTACTCCTGCTCCTAGTTCGTATGTTCTTATGTTCTTAATCATGGAGTCATAGACGTTTACAGCATGGAAACAGGCCCTTCAGCCCAACTTGTCCATGCCGCCCTTTTTTTTAAAACCCCGAAGCTAGTCCCAATTGACCGCATTTGACCCATATCCCTCTATACCCATCTTACCCATGTAACTATCTAAGTGCTTTTTAAAACATAAAATTATACCCGCCTCTACTACTACCTCTGGCAGCTTGTTCCAGACACTCACCACCCTCTGTGTGACAAAATTGCCCCTCTGGACCCTTTTGTATCTCTCCCCTCTCACCTTAAACCTGTGCCCTCTAGTTTTAGACTCCCCTGCCTTTGGGAAAAGATATTGACTATCTAGCTGATCTACGCCCCTCATTATTTTATAGACCTCTATAAGATCACCGCTCAGCCTTCTACGCTCCAGAGAAAAAAGTCCCAGTCTATCCAACCTCTCCTTATAACTCAAACCATCAAATCCTGGTAACATCCTAGTAAATCTTTTTTGCACTCTTTCTAGTTTAATAATATCCTTTCTATAATAGGGTGACCAGAACTGTACACAGTATTCCAAGTGTGGCCTTACCAATGTCTTGAACAGCTTCAACAAGACGTCCCAACTCCTTTATTCAATGTTCTGACCAATGAAACCAAGCATGCTGAATGCCTTCTTCACCACTCTGTCCACCTGTGACTCCACTTTCAAGGAGTTATGAACCTATACCCCTAGATCTCTTTGTTCTGTAACTCTCCCCAACGTCATACCATTAACTGAGTAAGCCCTGCCCTCGTTCAATCTACCAAAATGCATCACCTCGCATTTATCTAAATTAAACTCCATCTGCCATTCGTCAGCCCACTGGCCCAATTGATCAAGATCCCGTTTCAATCGAAGATAACCTTCTTCACTGTCCACTATGCCACCAATGTTGGTGTCATCTGCAAACTTACTAACCATGTCTCCTATATTCTCATCCAAATCATTAATATAAATGACAAATAACAGTGGACCCAGCACCGATCCCTGAGGCACACTGCTGGTCACAGGTCTCCAGTTTGAAAAACAACCCTCCATCACCATCCTCTGGCTTCTGTCATCAAGCCAGTTTTGTATCCATTTAACTACCTCACCCTGGATCCTATGAGATTCAACCTTATGCAACAACCTACCACGCTATACCTTGTCAAAGGCCTTGCTAAAGTCCATGTAGACATCAACTGCACTGCCCTCATCTACCTTCTTCGTTACCCCTTCGAAAAACTCAAATTTGTGAGACATGATTTTCCACTCACAAAGCCATGCTGACTGTCCCTAATCAGTCCTTGCGTCTCTAAATGCCTGCAGATCCTGTCTCTCAAAATACCTTCCAACAATTTACCCACAATAGATGTGAAGCTCACCAGCCTGTAGTTCCCAGGCTTTGTAATGTAGATGTAATGTAATGTAGATTGTAAATTATTGAGGCTCCAGCATTGATCCATGTGACAGTTACAGTATATGCCCTGTTTGTGAACACAAGTCCTCATTCGCCTGATGAAGGAGCAGCGTTCCGAAAGCTTGTGCTGCCAAATAAACTTGTTGGACTTTAATCTGGTGTTGTGAGACTTCTTACTACAGTTACAGTTTGCCAACCTAAAAATGACCAAATAATCCGACTCCCTGATGAGATTCTCTGGCCTCCCAGCCGTGTTTCTCGGTGGCAGGAGGCATTGTACTATTTGCTGGCGGTGGGATTCTCTATTCCCACCATCGTCAATGGGATTTCCCATTGAAGCCATCCCATGTCACCAGGAAACCAGCAGGCAAGGGTCCGCTGCCAGCAGGACCAGGGAATCCTGCCACAGCAAATGATCGGAGAATCCTGCCCCCTGTTTCCTGTTTGTTAGTTAATCCTCTATCTATACAAAGAACAAAGAACAATACAGCACAGGAACAGGCCCTTCGGCCCTCCAAGCCCGCGCCGCTCCCCGGTCCAGGATTGAATCCTGAATCCAGGATCCCCGCCCAATTTTCCAGCCTATCTACATACCAATATCCTATCCACCGAGCTGTCCCTCACAGCTACGATGCTTTGTTCATCACAACCTATTAACTCACCCCCACCCCCCCATTCCAGACCATGTGATCTCCAGGGAGAGGCGAAAACCCAGAGTGAAAACCCCAGGGCCAATATGGGGAAAAAAAATCTGGGAAATTCCTCTCCAACCCCCTGAGGCGATCGAAACGAGTCCAGGAGATCACAATGGCCCTGATCGGAAAATGCTTCCCAACCCTAGTCATTTCCACTTCCACGAACACCATATGAATTCCCTGCCCCCGAGACAGGTTCCCAACTATCCGCAGTCTATGTTGATATATTACCCGTACACTAGGATTTCTTATCAAGGTATTAGTCAGTGGAAATGTTTTCTATTCTTGTGTGGCTGAATTTATCAATGGAAAAGAACTTTGGGATAGTTTAACACAGGAATTTTCCGAACATTTAATTTATGTTTAAAAAGCCTGGTAATATTTTTGATTTGCTTTTGTGTCTTGAAATGCATTTGTCTGAAATGACATTGAAATGACATGAAGATCATATTAAAGATTCCTAAAATTTGATAAAATGCAGTGATTCACAGTTAGCTTTTGGGATATTGATCATTGCTTAAGTCAGGTGCTCATAACCTATACCTTCAGTTCTGACTATACACAAAGGTGAAACCAAATGGATTGTAACGGTGGCATGTAAATTACTAGCTAATCCCAACTTTGCATTTAAAGGGTAATAACCAGTTTAAAATTTGATGTAGATTTTCAAAATGGTGTCGTTTATGATCTAACACTGTTCGGTAAATACTTTTTGATTGAATGGATTTAATCTTGAAGTTGGTGCAGGTAATTGTGTATAACACTATCAATAAGGCAGCACAGTGGTTAGCACTGCTGCCTCACAGCACCAGGGACCCAGGTTCAATTCTCGGCTTGTGTCACTGACTATGCAGAGTCTGCACATTCTCTTCTGTGTCTGCATGGGTTTCCTCCAGGTGCTCCGATTTCCTCCCACAGTCTGAAAGACGTGCTGGTTAGCTGCATTGGCCATGCTAAATTCTCCTTCAGTGTACCCAAACAGGCACCAGAGTGTGGCGACTAGGGGATTTTCACAGTAACTTCATTGCAGTGTTAATGTAAGCCCACTTGTGACACTAATAAATAAACTTCAAACATTATGTACTCAGCTTTCTGCTTAAATAATGTGGGTTCAGAGAAGAGAACCTACAACAATAAAGTGTTTTTAACAAGGCTAGAAGTGTGTGAATGTGTTCTTCCTGTGTTTTCTGATTTTTTTTATCTATTGTTTTCTCATATTTGCTGTTTAAGATATTTTGTTTATCACTTCTGTGCTTCACCTCATTCTGCTCGGTCTCTGCTTGTCAATCCACTTCATCAATGTTCATAATACCTGCTCTAGTGATGGTTTCGTAGAATGGTTATGCTCACATTTTGCGTCACTGCAAAGCAACTTCGGCATTTCAGCAGTACAACATGTGCTTTAATGTTAATGTTAAAAAAGCAATCAGACAATCCATTGGACCGCCTTTAAAGCCTTAGTGGTAGTGAAAAGATTTTTTGCTAACATTAGGATTCTACCAGGCAGCACCCTGTGCCTCTATCTAACCACATATGTGTAGATTCTGCTTCTCCTTGATAGCAGGCAGTGCAGCTTTCATGGGGCTAGCCTGGATTGTGCTCAACATTGTGTTAATAAAAAACAAACAGGTGCAAAACAGCTGCACCATCTGGTTCACGGTGTCTTCAATTTCAAAGATCACTTTAAAGGAAAATATAAATATATATATGGTAACACGGGATTAAGACTATTGTTCATGGAGTACATTGCAGATGTGAGCTCCAGCTCATTGGAACTCAGTCAGAAAATAGCAGTGGGCTTCGACTGTGCTGCACTATTGCAACCCTTTAAGAACAAAGATGAATCTTGCTGTAATCATTGTGCACCAAGGTTCAGGACATCCCCTCAGGGTTGGAGAGGAATTTGGAAAATGAGGGAAAGGATCCAGTTGTCATGGACCACGTGGATACCAACAATATTGGTAGGACTAGGAAAGAGGTTTTGCTGAGGATGTATGATCAGCTAGGGGCATATCTCCGAATTATTACCTGAGCCACATTGCCAAAATTGCATTGGGGTAAATAAGATCAGAGAGTTGAATATGTGGTTGAAAGATTGGTGTGGAAGAAATGGGTCTCAATTCACGGGGTCCTGGGGAAAGAGGGATGTCCTATACTGAACTGCGCTGGGACCATGTCTTGGTGGGTCATATAACTAGAGCTGTAAAGAGAGCTTTAAACTAAATAGTTGGTGGGATGATTCAAGTGAGGAAAGATTTGGAAAGTTAAAGAGAAAGGACAAAGCAATATTATTACTGATAATAATAACCAGAGTGTGACAGAAAGGAGCAGAACATACAAACAAAAGAGTGTGCCAACAAATAATGTCAATTGAGAAAAATGGAAGAAGGGCAGATTTAAAGGCTCTTTATCTGAACGCATTCAGCATTCATAATAAGGTCGATGAATAAGAACAAATAAATATGGTATGATAGCCATTACAGAGGCATGATTGCAAAGTGACTACGGCTCGAACTTGAATATTCAACATTTTGGAAGGACAGGAAGAAAGGAAAATGAGGTGGGATAGCTCTGTTAAAGAAGGATAACCTCAGTACAGTGGTGAGAAGTGACCTTTATTTGGAGGAGCAAATGCAAAATTAGTTTGGATGGAGATTTAAAAAAGCCAAAGAAAGAAATCACTGGTGGATGTCATTTATAGGTCCATTAACAGAAGCTGCAGTGTAAGACAGAGTATAAATCAAAAAATAATAGGGGCTTGTAAGAAAGGTCCTGCAATAATGGTGGGAGAAAGGGAGCAAATGTCACTCCATTATTTAAGACGGGAGGGAGAGAGAAAACGGAACTACAGACCTTGCATCAGTAGTAAGGAAAATGTTAGAATCCATTACAAAGGATGTGATAACTGAATGTTCACTTGGATAATAATTATCTGATTGGGCATAGTCAACATAGATTTATAAATGTGAAACCATGTTTGATGAACCGATTGGAGGTTTTTGAGGATGTTACTAACTGAATTGATAAAAAAGAATCAGTGGAAGTACTATACTATTTCAGAAGACTTTGAAAAAGTATCTCACAGGAGGTTGGTTAGTAAATTTAAAGCACTGAGATAGGAGGTAATATACTGGCATGGGTTAAGGGTTTGTTCAAAGACAAAGAACAGAGAGTAGGAATAAATGGATCATTCTCACATTGGCAGGCTATCAAAAGTCAAGTGCTGCAAGGATCAATGTTTGGCCCAAGTAGTTCACAATATATATCAATGATTTGGGTGTGGGAACCAAATGTAATATTTCCAATCTCGTGAATGACAGAAAACTAGTTGGGAATGTACGCTGCAAGGAAGATGCAAAGCGGCTTTAAGAGAATTTGGTCAGAATTAGTGAGTGGGCAAGAACATGTAAAATGGAATATGATGTGGAAAAATATGAAGTTTCCTCTTTGGTAGGAGAAACAGATCGCGGAGTATTTCTTAATTGGTCAGAGATTAGAAAATGTAGATGTACAAAGGGACCTGGGTATCCTCATCAATAAGTAACTGAAAGCTACCATGCAGGTGCAGCCTGCTATTAGGAAGGCTAATATTATGTTAGCCTTTATTGCAAAAGGAATTGAGTGCAGAAGTAAGGAAGTCTCGTTACAATTATATAGAAGTTACAATTATATAGAAGCTTGGTTAGGCTGCACTTGGAGTAGTGTGTGCAGTTTTTGTCGCCTTACCTTATGAAGGATATTATTGTTATAGAGAAAGTGCAATGAAGGTTCACCAAACTTGTTCCAGGAATAGCGGGAGTGTCCAAAGAAGAGAGATTGGGAGACCGGGCTTGTATTCTCTAGAGTTTCGAAGAATGAGAGGTGATCTCATTAAAACCTAGAAAATTATTAAAGGGAGCGAAAGAGTAGATGCAGGTAAGATGTTTCCCTCGATTGGGGAGTCTTGAACAAGGGGGCACAATTTCAAAATAAAGAGTAAGCCACTTAGGACTGAGATGAGAATAAATGTGTTTACTCAGGAGGTTGTAAATCTTTGGAATTCTCTACCCAGAGGGCTGTGAAAGCTCAGTCATTCTGTGCACAGAATGCTGGCTGAGGCGAGGAAACCGGTGTGCAGCTACACAACTATACAGCCAGGTTTTCTCTCCAGATAATCCGGCACTCTGTGCACACAAAAATCTGGTGGCATGATCTTCGCCGTCACAATGGTGGGGTGGGGCCTGATAGAGCTGGCAATGCCAGCTCCACAGAGATCAGGGCACTATTTTCAAAGGGCACTTCAAATCTGCGCTTCAATAAAATGCACCCTTCCTCAATGGATATGGGAAACTTGCCCCACTCCACACATGCACGGAACCCCCACCCCCCACACAAACACTGGCTCAACCCCACCCGCAGAGAGCCCGCCCCTAGCATTGATCCCAGCAGTGTCATCCTGACAGTGTCAGGGGGCATTGCCAGCATGCCAGAGGGCATGTCCTCTCCCACTGGGAGCTATACATATCTGTGTGACCCCGGCGGTCTCCCTTCCACTGCTTCACATTTTTAAAAAGCAGTTATAAACCTTGCTGCCATCACATCAGCGAGGGGGATTTCTAAATATGAGGGGACAATCTGACGAACAGACTGTTAATCATGTTAAAATAGTCTAAAGTTGATTGAAATGAGGTTCCTGTCCATCGTTATGTCACTAGGGAGGGATGGGGAAAATTGGAAAACCAGATCCTGCCAGTGAGAATCTTGTTTTCCAGTCTCTCAGGATTTTACACCCACGTCGCCATTCGTGCTCAAGGTGAACGCAGGCACAGGCCTGCACCCATTGAGTAGGTTTAATGTCAAGATTGACTGATTTCTGAATTCCAGTGACATCAAGAGACATGGGGGTGGTGTGCGAAAAAAACATTGCAGTGGATGAATAACCATGGTCCTATTAAATGGCCAGTAGGCTCGATGGGCTGAATGGCCTACTCCTGCTCCTATGTTCCTATTTTCTTTATATCTCTAACAACTTACCTCTAAGACCGAGCTTTTGGCCATATGGCCGAACATCTCCTTCTGTGACTCAGTGTCAAATGTTGTTTTATAAACCTCCAGTGAAGTGCCTTGGAACATTTTATTATGTTAAAGACACATCATAAATTCAAGATGTCATTGCAACCAAAGAACAATTTCAATAAAAGTTGTTAACCTTTCTCCCAGAAGCCTCATGTTGGGTAAATATCAGTAACCATGTAACAAATTCAATGTACACTGAAGCTCTGTTGTCACAAAGCTCAACATTGATCGTCAGAGTTGAAGATTATTTGAACACAAGCCACACAAATGCCTGCATCTTTGACTATTTTTCATCTGAAAGTTAACTATGCTGAATCATGCTTGTTAAATCATGAATAATGTTAAAGAATGGTAGAGATCTGTTTGATACTAGGTTTATTTTACAGAGCTAACTACTATTTTTTTATTTCTCTGCTCTTTTCCAGTATCCTTTTAGTTTTCAAATTCCTGTAACTTTGAGAAAATAATTCTGTAACTCCCCTCTCATTAACTCTTCCAGTTCATAATGATGAGTATGTGCTCCCTTTGTTCCCAATTCACCAAATATTGAAAACAATCTTTCATCATTGCTTCCTCCAAACTTTTAATGTTTTTTGAAGATATCAGTAGATATCAGATTGGCTAACCGTATTTTCTTTTCACTTTCCTTCATAATTATCTTTTCATTCCTTGTATTGTTCTGGTTAATTGTTATGTTGCCTGCTTTCTTTGACTGATTTGGTAAAATGCTACACAAATAGAGAACACAGCTTTCAGCCCAGTGTACTTTGACTCTTTTTTTCACAAAGTTGACTTCATGGTTTACGTATTTTGCAGTCTGATTTTTACTGAGTGGATAAAACTCTCCGGGCAGGGTGATGACTAATGGAGTTTCACAGTTGAAGCCGCCCACATTATTCATAAAGGATCCTGAAGAGACTGCACGTTAAAGTATTCCAACAATTGATGACCGTGCCAAATATGTGACTACACATCGTACATAAATAAACAGAGCCCAAATCATCTGGATCAATGAAACCAACGCTAAGAATAACAAACAGATTTTAGGATGGGTATAAAAATGTAACTGGTGCATGTGACTAGATGGAGAATTAAACATGTACGTTGTGAAAGAATCTGCGGAATATCCCGTGATTTGCACAGAATGCTGACTGAGCTGGGAAAATTGGCGTGCAGTAAACTTCCAAAATAATCTCTCGGCATGGCTCACACCGTTACACTGGTGGGTGGGTCCTAATACAGAGATCAGGGCACCAGATTGAAAGGGCATCTTGATCTGCCATTAAAGAAAATACATTTCCTACCGTCCCAAGGATAAGGAGCACCCCCCCAACACGTAAAGACCATAAGACCATAAGACATAGGAGCGGAAGTAAGGCCATTCGGCCCACCGAGTCCACTCCACCATTCAATCATGGTTGATTTCAACTCCATTTACCCGCGCTCTCCCCATAGCCACGTAAAAGAGCAACCCACCCTTCCCAAATGGGTAAGGGGAACATGCACAAGGGAAACCGCCCCCCAATGGATAAGAGAAAGCCCCCCAACACAAACAACAGCAACCCCCTCACAGATAAGGGGAACCGTTCCCCCAAAATGAGCTCCTCCCAGTGCAATGTGCTATGGAGCAATGCCAGAGTACAACTGCTGGGCATGTCCCTCTCTCCCCGAGGGCTATACTTACCTGTGTGTACCCAGTGGGTCCCCTTCACCTGGGGAGTTCACATTTTGTAAAAGCAGTTGTAAACCTTGCTGAAGTGACGTCACATGGGCGAGGGATGAGTTCCAAATGTGAGAAGCCCTTTAATTTTTATTATAATTTATTGAAATGAGGTTCCCACCCTTTTTGGGCAGGAACTTCATTATTCCACTGTCAGGGGCATGGAAAATCGGAAAATGCAATCTCGCTGGCGTGATTCTCTGAATGTCGCCAGTTTTTGCTCCCATGCTGCTCTTTGGGCTCACAGTGAAAGCGGGTGCAAAATCACGGCGACTGTCTATCTGTAGGAGTGAAGCAGATAAATTATTTGGGCATAATCACTGATCACCAATTAGGCCATGGTTTGGAATATATTTGGGCATCCTACTTTCAAAATGAAGTTGGTGCAGTGGAAAGGGTTGAAAGGAAAAAACAATTTCAGAAAATGGAGTTTTAGTTAAGAGGAGGAGCTGAATTTGTTTCTGTTGGGGAAATGAAGGTGGAGGGATGGCGTGTTACAGTTTTTTGTATTCTGTGCTTTTATTTAGAAAGACAAGGATCACAGCTTGAACAACTTGTCCTGCTACCTTGAAAGATGTTTGTCCATGAACTCCATGGTCCCTCTGTTCCTGCAATCCCTTTACTATTTTCTTCATACCACCTTCCTTCATTTTTCCTTCCAAAATACATTGCTTCCCATTTCTCTGCGTGTCTGCCCTTTTCAAGTCTGCCTATATCTTGAAGTCTGTACTATTTTCCTCACTGTTTCCTACATTTGCCATCTTAGTGCCATTGGCAAATTTTGAAATTATGCTCCATATATCCAAGTTCAGATGATTAAAATATATTAGAAAACTTAGTAACTGATATAAAAATTAGTAACTGATGTACTCACCATGGGGGTTCACCCATGTATATCTCTCTCTAGTCTGAAAATACAAATGCTCGTTACTGCTCTCTGCTCCTCTGTCATCTTTGTACTTCCATTACCACTGCCCCTTTAATTCCTCCTTCAGGTAACATGTCCTAAGAGGGTATTGGTGACAATGCACTTCCATTGGATTGGTCCATGATTATGCTTGGTAAAATATTGCAGTGGTTTGCCATTGCCTTCTGCAGTATGGCTGACCAGAAAACTCTTCCTGCTCTTTACCGCCTGCCATCAGGCAGGTTGGAAAGATTTACAGGATGATTGTCACCTTTTTTGGCCTCATTTTGAAAACTCTTTCCTTGGCCATCATGTCTTGAAGTGGGACTTGGATCCCTAGCTGTTGGCCAGAACTAGGGATGTTACCACTTTGCTTTAAGACCTCCTCCTCTAATCCCATGGGCTTCAAATATTTGTTATTATTTTGATAAGTAAAGGCACTCAAAATTGTTTGACCTGCAGAATCGGCAATCAAGCACCAGAAGATCAGTTGGTGTTGACAAAAACCTCAGACAAAATCCTTAAAGTTTATTTATTAGTGTCACAAGTAGGCTTACATTAACACTGCACGGTAGCACAGTGGTTAGCACTGCTGCTTCACAGCTCCAGGGACCTGGGTTCGATTCCCGGCTCGGGTCACTGTCTGTGTGGAGTTCGCACATTCTCCTCGTGTCTGCGTGGGTTTTCTCCGGGTGCTCCGGTTTCCTCCCACAGTCCAAAGATGTGCGGGTTAGGTTGATTGGCCATGATAAAATTGCCCCTTAGTTTCCTGAGATGTGAAGGTTAGAGGGATTAGTGGATAAAATATGTAGGGATATGGGGGTAGGGCCTGGGTGGGATTGTGGTCGGTGCAGACTCGATGGGCCAAATGGCCTCTTTCTGCACTGTAGGATTCTATGATAAGATCCTCTATGACTGCAATGAAATTACTGTGAAAATCCCCTAGTCACCACACTCCAGCGCCTGTTCGGGTACACTGAGGGAGAATTTAGCATGGCCGATGCACCTAACCAGCACGTCTTTCGGACTGTGGGAGGAAATCGGAGCACTTGGAGGAAACCCACGCAGACACAGGGAGAACATGCAGACTCCACACAGACAGTGACCCGAGGTTGGGAATCAAGCTCAGGTCCCTGGTACTGTGAGGCAGCAGTGCTAACCACTGTGCCACCCTGATTTACTACACGAGTGTCTACATGCTTTTGTGAATTTGATTCCAGCTACCATTAGCTATTTACTACTAATGACATTCAAGTGGAACGGTATTTCATATGTGGATGGAATGATTAGAAAAACAACCACAAGTCTATTTCTGCACCATAGAATTACTGATCAGTGACTTTTGATGAGTGATTTTAAACATTGGTCATGAATAATCTACATTTTTATGGGAGAAATTCACACTTTGGTAACAATAGGGAGGAGCGGTTATTATAACTCGTTGATTCTGGAAGCGAGCTTTAATTATAGGTGCATCAGACTGTAGGAATAATTTGCCCTTTGTTACCTGATCGCCGCTTTACCTTTGATGTTCTAGTGAAAAGAATCTCAGTTTTACTCGTGTCTTTTTGTCTCTCATTACTAGTAGCATATTAATAAATCTCCACTGTGTCCCTCCATGGCTTCCAAAACTGAGAACGAGTGGCACAATTTTCAGTTTTTGTGAAATCCTAGCATGTCTTTAGCACTGTTGGGAGTTTTTCCCGCCACTGATTCCAGCCAATTTCATGAGATCAGTTAATTGCATCAATAGGCAAGCTATCGATAGCCTCCATTTTGGAGGGACTCACAAGTTGGCTATAGTATACCTCAGGTGACTGTTGCTGCTCAGCATGTGCTGGTTGAAGCAATGGAAAATATTTCTAAAAGTACCATAACCTGGGCAATTCATTGCTCACTATCTCCGCCACCTATAGCAGCGGTGGATTCCAAGATTCATTCTCAGCATCTGGCATTGCAAAACTGCAAACGATAGGAAATATGTTGATTGATGTGATTCTTGTCATTTGTCTACAATTAGACAATAGCTGGGAAATTTGAATTCAGTCAATTAATAAATTTAGAAAAATAAGCGATGGTCAGTAATGGTCACTGTGAAACTACTGGATTGTCGGAGAATCCATCTCAGTGACCTATGTCCTTCAGGCAAAGAAATCTGCCATCCTTATCTGGCCTGACCTACATGCGATTCTGGATCCACAGTTGTGACTCTTAACTGCCCTCTTGACTGGCTTAGCAAGGCACTCAATTGTTCTAAGATGGCAGCTCCCCACCACCTTCTAAAGTGAAATTTGGAATGGGTAATAAATGCTGGTCTTATTAACATTGTCCACATGATTTAAAAAATACATCCCTCATATTTGGACTTTTTTTATTCTGTGGGACATGGGCGTCACTGGCTGGCCAGCATTTATTGCCCATCCCTAGCTGCCCTTGAGAAGGTGGTGGTGAGCTGCCTTTTTGAATCGCTGCAGTCCATGTTCTGTGGGTTGACCCACAATGCCATTAGGGAGGGAATTCCAGGATTTTGACCCAGCGACTATGAAGGAACGGCGATATATTTCCAAGTCAGGATGGTGAGTGGTTTGGAGGTAAACTTGCAGGTGGTGGTGTTCCCATGTATCAGTTTTTCAAACTGGAGGCCTGTGACCAGCAGTGTGCCTCAGGGATCGGTGCTGAGTCCACTGTTATTTATCATTTATATTAATGATTTGGATGGGAATATAGGTGGCATGGTTAGCGGGTTTGCAGATGACATCAAGATTGGTGGCATAGTGGACAGTGAAGAAAGTTATCTCAGATTGCAACGCGATCTTGGTCAATTGGGCCAGTGGGCTGACGAATAGCAGATGGAGTTTAATTTAGACAAATGCGACGTGATGCATTTTGGTAGATTGAACCGGGGCAAGACAGTTACATGGGTAAGATGGGTGTAGAGGGATATGGGTCAAATGCGGGCAATTGGGACTCGCTTCAGGGTTTAAAAAAAAGGGTGGCATGGACAAGTTGGGCCGAAGGGCCTGCTTCTATGCTGTATACCTCTATGACTCTACGACTCTATCTGCTGCCCTTGTCCTTCGAGAAGGAAGTGATTGCGGGTTTGGAAGGTGCTATCAAAGGATCTTTGGTGAATTGCTGCAGTGCATCTTGTAGGTAGTACACACTGCTGCTACTGAGCGTCGGTGGTGGAGGGATTGAATGTTAGTAGTGGTGCGAATCAAGCGGCTGCTTTGTCCTGGATGGTGTCAAGCTTCTTGAGTGTTGTTGGAGCTGCACCCATCCAGGCAAGTGGGGAGTATAAGAACATAAGAACTAGGAGCAGGAGTAGGCCATCTGGCCCCTCGAGCTTGCTCCGCCATTCAATAAGATCATGGCTGATCTTTTTGTGGACTCAGCTCCACTTACCCGCCTGCTCACCATAACTCTTAATTCCTTTACTGTTCAAAAGTTCATCTATCTTTGCCTTAAAAACATTTAATGAGGTAGCCTCAATGCTTCACTGGGCAGGGAATTCCACAGATTCACAACCCTTTGTGTGAAGAAGTTCCTCCTCAACTCAGTCCTAAATCTGCTTCCCCTTATTTTGAGGCTATGCTCCCTAGTTCTAGTTTCACCCGCCAATGGAAGCAACTTCCCTGCTTCTATCTTATCAATTCCCTTCATAATCTTATACCGTGGGCGGCACGGTAGCACAGTGGTTAGCACTGCTGCTTCACAGCTCCAGGGACCTGGGTTCGATTCCCGGCTTGGGTCATTGTCTGTGTGGAGTTTGCACATTCTCCTCATGTCTGTGTGGGTTTCCTCCGGGTGCTCCGGTTTCCTCCCACAGTCCAAAGATGTGTGGGTTAGGTTGATTGGCCATGCTAAAATTGCCCCTTAGTGTCCTGAGATGCGTAGGTTAGAGTGATTAGCGGGTAAATATGTAGAGATATGGGGGTAGGGCCTGGGTGGGATTGTGGTCGGTGCAGACTCGATGGGCCGAATGGCCTCTTTCTGCACTGTAGGGTTTCTATGATTATATGTTTCTATAAGATCTCCCCTCATTCTTCTGAATTCGAATGAGTATAGCCCCAGTCTACTCAGTCTCTCCTCATAAGCCAACCCTCTCAACTCCGGAATCAACCTAGGTTGATTGGCCATGCTAAAAGTTGCTCCTTAGTGTCCTGAGATGTGGAGGTTAGAGGGATTAGTGGGTGAATATGTAGGGATATGGGGGTAGGATTGTGGTCGGTGCAGACTCAATGGGCCAAATGGCCTCTTTCTGCCCTGTAGGGTATCTATGATCTAGTGAATCTCCTCTGCATCCCCTGCTCTGCATCCCCTTTCTCAAGTAAGGAGACCAAAACTGTACACAGTACTCCAGGCGTGTACACAGTACTCCAGGTGTTCCATCACACTCCTGACTTGTGCCTTGTAGATGGTGGATAGGCTTTGGGGAGTCAGAAGATGAGTTACTCGCCGCAGTATTCCTAACCTCTGACCTACTCTTGTAGCTCACTGTGGTGAGTCCAGTTGAGTTTCTAGTCAATGGTAACCCCAAAGATGTTGACAGTGGGGGATTCAGTGATGGTAACACTATTGAATGTCAAAGGGTGGTGGTTAGAGTGTCTCTTATTGGTAATGGTCATTGCCTGGCATTTTTGTGGCGTGAATGTTTCTTGTCACTTGTCAGCCCAAGCCTGGATATTGTCCAGATCTTGTTGCATTTGAACATGGTCTGCTTCAGTATCTGAGGAGTTGCGAATGGTGCTGAACATTGAGCAATCATCGTCCAACATCCCCATTTCTGACCTTATGATGGAGGGAAGGTCATTGATGAAGCAGCTGAGGATTGTTGGGCCGAGGACACTACCCTGAGGGACTCCTGCAGAGATGTCCTGGAGCTGAGATGACTGACCCTCCACAACCACAACCGTCTTCCTATGTACCAAGTATGACCCCAACCAGCGGAGAGTTTTCCCCCTGATGCCCATTGATTCCAGTTTTGCTAGGGTTCCTTGATGCCACACTTGGCCGAATGCGGCCTTGATGTCAAGGGCTGTTGCTCCTGCCTCACCTCTGGAATTCAGCTCTTTTGTCCATGTTTGAACCAAGGCTGCAATGAGGTCAGGAGCTGAGTGACCCTGGCGAAACCCAAACTGGGCGTCACTGAGCAGTTTATTGCTGAACAGGTGCTGCTTGATAGCGCTGTTGATGACCCTTTCCATCACTTTACTGATGATCGAGAGTAGACTGATTGGGCGGTAATTGGCTGCGTTGGATTTATCTTGCTTTTTGTGTACAGGACATACCTGGGCAATTTTCCACATTGTTAGGTGGATGCCAGTGTTGTAACTGTACTGGAAGAGCTTGGCTAGGGGAGCGGCAAGTTCTGGAGCATTATTGCCAGAATGTTATCAGGGCCCATTGCCTTTGCAGTATCCAGTGCCTCCAAACATTTCTTGATATCACGTGGAGTGAATCGAATTGGCCGGGGACAGGCATTTGAGATGCTCGGGACCACCGGAGGAGGCTGAGGTGGATCATCTACTCGTCATTTCTGGCCAAAGATTGTTGCGAATACTTCAGCCTTATCTTTTGCACTGATGTGCTGGGCTGCTCCATCATTTAGGATGGGAATATTTGTGGAGCTTCCTCCTCCAGTGACTGGCGTACTCAATAACCCAATGTCATTTACAGCAAAGAGCGCCAGACACAGCGGTGTCAGAGGCACTGCTCCTGATGCAGTTTCCACCGGAGCTCCACTTGGTTGGCAGAATCATTTCAGCAAAATAGTCAAGGGTAATTTTCCAACCAGCATTGATGCCTTGCCTGAAGCTTCTGCCTTCAGGCTTAAAGGAATTCAATGTGGAGATATAAAAACAGGAAATTCTGGAAATACTCAGCAGATCGGGCAGCATCTGTGGCAAGAGAAACACAATTAACATTTTGAGTTGAATATGACTCTTCTTCAGAACTCTTGCTTTTATTATACGGCAATGCGATGCCAATAGATTTCCACCTCTTTGTCAATCCTTTACAGCTGTCTGGAGTGTAACACACACGCAAATCTCTCTGCAATATTTCTCAGCTGCTAGTAAGCAGGTGGACTTTTTCCAATTTGTCATAACAGTCCAGAAGTTTTCCCATCAACTCTCTCTCTTTTGTGCTTTATTTATATCAAAGTAATGGGTAAATGTGAATATTCCTTGTGTGCAACCACTCCAAAGATCGTGGAGAATAATTTCTACTAATGTAAAATGACTGACGCTCACATCCATATATGGCAAAGTGAAAATCAAGGATAGCCATATCTATGTATAGTAGCATGACATCATTAACTATAATCTCCTTTGCTTACTTTGACATCTTCTCCTGTGCACTCATCCAGTTGCAGTGAATTTTGGAGACGGTGTTAACCTCTCATATTACTGTCTACCACACATTCAGTGCATCCCTATTTAGACTCCATTTCCCTTATGACTCATGAATAACATTTCTCTGTTCCCTTATGCAATCTAAACAATGTGAAAGATCCATAATTAGTAAAGTGGGTTTTTCTACACCATGCACTCCCCCATCCAGCTTACACCGTGCACAGCTTTATTGGGTTATAGAACATTACTCATGTGCCTGTTACAAGGTCACCTGTGTTGCCACACCATTATTGTGGGCTTTATTCTGAATGACATATTAATCCTGCATTAATTGTAACATGTCCAAGAATGCACTATTTGTAAATTTGTGAGCTCCTACAAATCTGCTTTAAGAAAAAAAAAATTAATTGAACAAATATTCAAAATTCTAAAATCAAATTAGATGGGGCGGCACGGTAGCACAGTGGTTAGCACTGCTGCTTCACAGCTCCAGGGTCCCGGGTTCGATTCCCGGCTCGGGTCACTGTCTGTGTGGAGTTTGCACATTCTCCTCGTGTCTGCGTGGGTTTCCTCCGGGTGCTCCGGTTTCCTCCCACAGTCCAAAGATGTGCGGGTTAGGTTGATTGGCCAGGTTAAAAAAAAAAATTGCCCCTTAGAGTCCTGAGATGCGTAGGTTAGAGGGATTAGCAGGTAAAATATGTGGGGTAGGGCCTGGGTGGGATTGTGGTCGGTGCAGACTCGATGGGCCGAATGGCCTCCTTCTGCACTGTAGGGTTTCTATGATTTCTATGAAATTGAATTTCCATACCACTCAAGCCCCTGCCAAAGAATATGATGCTCATGGTGTATCATTGACTATACTGAGCCCCCCCTCTCTGAAAAGTTGTGTGAAAGCAAGTAACGATATTAAAATTTGATTTATCAAGGTTAATTAATGTATATTGAACAAAAAGATATTAACACTGTTAAACAGAGTAATGACATTTCTTAGGAATTGCACATTAGTAATGGGGGCAATCCTTTCAAAACTGAAGGGCTTGAAAATAAATTTAGAGATGACAAAAGGGCATTAGCATTGGCCCTACAGAAACAGATGAATTTATGTCCTGGAGTGCAATTGGAGCACAAGAAATATGGGCATGCAGTCGGCACCACTTTTTAAGTGTTGAAGATCTTTGAATGTCACAAGGATTCCCGTGGGCGAATGGCTAGAAATTTGAAATGATCCCCCTGCATATCATAATGGAGGGACTGTGTATGATGCCTCCTTTTCCTCACCAAGTTGCTGGTGGCATCAATCATTAGGCATTTGATAATAAATAGGAGGAAAGTTAATGTCTTGCAAAGAAAAACCTTTCCACTTAAGACACGTAACTTAAATGGACAGGTAATCCAGGAGGCTCCGGTATGAGCATAGAATTGTCTGCCCAATTTCCATATGTGCATTGTACCCAAGCAAGACCTTATGCCATGTGTACAGCAGGAAAATCTGCCCTGGTGACATACCCAAAAATGCAGCAAAGGGGGTCATTTTGATTTTACGTGATAGAGTAAAAGTGGTGACATCAGACATTTTATCTCTTCTGATGTTAATTCTCATTAAAGTCAATGGCAGAGATTTAAAATAGACCGACTATTACCTGCTTTACATTACCTCACAAGATCAGAATTGCCCCAAAATCTTGCATTCACGTGGTTGGGTGTACTTGGTGTAGAAGTAATAATGGAAGACAATGGTTTCCTTCTGAACTCAGATGGAAATAACTAGTTGATACTCGCAAATGTACCTTCCATTGTAAATGAGAGTGTATGGTCTACTGATTTAGAAAGTCGACTCCTTGCCATATGTATGCCATATACCTTTAATGCAACAAGAAAATTAAAGTGTACTTTCTAATTGCATGCAGTAGGTATTAGCTCAAGATTAAACATACTTCATAGTTTTCTTTGTAATAGGCAAGTACTTTTATTTAATTTCTTAGAATCATACAATCATAGAATCTATACAGTGCAGAAGGAGGCCATTCGGCCTATCGACTCTGCACCAACTCTTACCCAAGTTTTCCCCATAACTCCACGTGCTAGCCCCACTATTCCCCCTAATCTTGGGTCACAAAGTGGCAACTTAAATTTAGCATGGCCAGTCAACCTAACCAGCACATCTTTGGACTGTGGAGGAAACTGGAGCACCCGGAGGAAACCCACACAGACATGGGAAGAATGTGCAAACTCCACACAGTCACCCAAGGCTGAAATCGAACCTGGTCCCAGGTGCTATGAGGCAGCAGTGCTAGCCATTGTGCCACCATGTGCCCACTGTTTTGGGAATTTTCAAATTAGTTTTGATAAATCAGCTTCATATTTTTATTGACTATATAATTCTTTCAATGTGTGGTGAGATATATTTATATGAGAAAGTAATCTGATGAAAATATAACAAAATAACACTACTTTATAGTGAGGGTCAGAGCGTGCTTAATAAAAGATGATCTTCCATCTTCCTTTTTAGTGCCAACCAAAATCAAAACTGTATCAAGAATAATGTTTAATATTTCTCCAAGAATATTGAGTTTCTTTAATATGGCAATCGTAGAGATGCATTACGAAAACTGGTTAATTCAGAAAGTCATGATGTGAAA
This sequence comes from Mustelus asterias, assembly GCF_964213995.1. Classification (NCBI taxonomy): domain Eukaryota; kingdom Metazoa; phylum Chordata; class Chondrichthyes; order Carcharhiniformes; family Triakidae; genus Mustelus; species Mustelus asterias. The sequence continues at coordinate 21,675,260 of NC_135817.1, read as the reverse complement.
AGCTCCGAAAGCTTGTGGCTTTTGCTACCAAATAAACCTGTTGGACTTTAACCTGGTGTTGTTAAACTTCTTACTGTAATTCAGAAAGAACAGTATAACTGGATCATTGTTCAGTCAGCATTATATATTAGTTTTGAGACCACCATAGAGTGGCATGGTGGCACAATGGTTCGCACTGCTGGCTCATCGCGCCAAGGATCAGGGTTCGATTCCCAGCATGGGTCACAATCTGCGTGGGGTCTGCACATTCTCCCTCTGTCTGCATGAATTTCCTCTGGGTGCTCTGGTTTCCTCCCACAGTCCGAAAGATGTGCTGGTTAGGTGCATTGGCCATGCTCAATTCTCCCTCAGTGTACCTGAACAGGTACCGGAGTGTGGCAGCACGGTAGCACAGTGGTTAGCACTGCTGCTTCACAGCTCCAGGGACCTGGGTTCGATTCCCGGCTTGGGTCACTGTCTGTTTGGAGTTTGCACATTCTCCTTGTGTCTGCGTGGGTTTCCTCCGGGTGCTCCGGTTTCCTCCCACAGTCCAAAGATGTGTGGGTTAGGTTGATTGGCCATGCTAAAATTGCCCCTTAGTGTCCTGGGATGCGTAGATTAGAGGGATTAGTGGGTAAAATATGTAGGGATATTGGGCTAGGGCCTGGGTGGGATTGTGGTCGGTGCAGACTTGATGGGCCGAATGGCCTCTTTCTGTACTGTAGGGTTTCTATGATTCTATGATTCAACTAGGGGATTTTCACAGTAACTTCATTGCAGTGTTAATGTAAGCCTACTTGTGACACTAATAAATAAACTTATTGGCAAAGTCCAGGCAATGCTAGTGCATTGAATGTAGGAGCAACTTTAAGGGATCAGGTCAGATGGAAGCCCCATAATTGAGTTGGAGGAGTTCAAATTTGTTTGGTATTGGGAGCAGGATTTTTCATGTGGCTAATTTCTCATAACCAATATTAATGATGCCTGCTGGAAGCTGTAATTTGCATGCTAGTGGTCTACACTTTATTTGAAGGTGCTGGCTCCTATGTCTGACAGGGCAGCAGCACTCAAACAGCGGTATGGGTCTATGTCTTGGTGTGAGCTGGTAAGAAAGCATCACCATTGTAGGCAGAAGATCAAGTGTGGATATGGTGATTTGAGAACAGGAGGAAGTACTACTGTTCATGTCGATGTATTAGTTGACTTTTGAAGCCTCCAAAAATTGTTCCAAAAATGAGTCGATTTATACGCTGAATGTAAAATGTGGATGTGGGCAGTCGGCATTTTGAAATGTGAAAAAAAACATTGTCAATTCATATTAAATTGATGTGGGGGTACAGTTGATTGAATAAATTAATTGCACAAAGATAACCTTGAGCAGAATGAAAATGTTTCAAAGCCCGTCAAATTCATTCACCGGATTCTCTGGCCTCGCTACGGTATTGTTTTCAGCAGTGGGAGGTGGCACGTCATTAGAACATAGAACATAGAACATTACAGCGCAGAACAGGCCCTTCGGCCCACGATGTTGCACCGACCAGTTAAAAAAAAAAAAACTGTGACCCTCCAACCTAAACCAATTTCTTTTCGTCCATGAACCTATCTACGGATCTCTTAAACGCCCCCAAACTAGGCGCATTTACTACTGATGCTGGCAGGGCATTCCAATCCCTCACCACCCTCTGGGTAAAGAACCTACCCCTGACATCGGTTCTATAACTACCCCCCCTCAATTTAAAGCCATGCCCCCTCGTGCTGGATTTCTCCATCAGAGGAAAAAGGCTATCACTATCCACCCTATCTAAACCTCTAATCATCTTATATGTTTCAATAAGATCCCCTCTTAGCCGCCGCCTTTCCAGCGAAAACAATCCCAAATCCCTCAGCCTCTCCTCATAGGATCTCCCCTCCATACCAGGCAACATCCTGGTAAACCTCCTCTGCACCCTCTCCAAAGCCTCCACATCCTTCCTGTAATGTGGGGACCAGAACTGCACACAGTACTCCAAGTGCGGCCGCACCAGAGTTGTGTACAGTTGCAACATAACGCTACGACTCCTAAATTCAATCCCCCTACCAATAAACGCCAAGACACCATATGCCTTCTTAACAACCTTATCTACTTGATTCCCAACTTTCAGGGATCTATGCACACATACACCTAGATCCCTCTGCTCCTCCACACTATTCAAAGTCCTCCCGTTAGCCCTATACTCAACACATCTGTTATTCCTACCAAAGTGAATTACCTCACACTTCTCCGCATTAAACTCCATCCGCCACCTCTCGGCCCAACTTTGCAACCTGTCTAAGTCTTCCTGCAAACTACGACACCCTTCCTCACTGTCTACCACACCACCGACTTTGGTGTCATCAGCAAATTTGCTAATCCACCCAACTATACCCTCATCCAGATCATTAATAAATATTACAAACAGCAGTGGCCCCAAAACAGATCCCTGAGGTACACCACTTGTAACCGCACTCCATGATGAATATTTACTATCAACCACCACCCTCTGTTTCCTATCCGCTAGCCAATTCCTGATCCAATTTCCTAGATCACCCCCAATCCCATACATCTGCATTTTCTGCAGAAGCCTACCATGGTGAACCTTATCAAACGCCTTACTAAAATCCATATATACCACGTCCACTGCCTTGCCCCCATCCACCTCCTTGGTCACTTTCTCAAAAAACTCAATAAGGTTAGTAAGGCACGACCTACCTGCCACAAAACCATGCTGACTATCACCTATCAATTCATTACTCTCCAAATAACTATAAATCCTATCCCTTATAATTTTTTCCAACATCTTGCCGACAACAGAAGTGAGACTCACCGGTCTATAATTCCCGGGGAAGTCTCTGTTCCCCTTCTTAAACAATGGGACAACATTCGCTAACCTCCAATCTTCTGGTACTATACCAGAGGCCAACGACGACCTGAAGATCAGAGCCAGAGGCTCTGCAATCACTTCTCTTGCCTCCCAGAGAATCCTTGGATAAATCCCATCCGGACCAGGGGATTTATCTATTTTCAGACCCTCCAGAATATCCTGCACATCCTCCTTATCAACTGTAATACTGTCTATTCTACTCCCTTGCAACCCAGTGTCCTCCTCAGCTATATTCATGTCCCCTTGCGTGAACACCGAAGAGAAATATTGGTTCAATGCTTCACCAATCTCCTCCGGTTCCACACATAACTTCCCTCTGCCATCTATAACTGGCCCTAAACTTGCCCTAACCAACCTTCTGTTCTTGACATACCTATAGAACGCCTTAGGATTCTCTTTAACCCTATCCGCCAAAGTCTTCTCATGTCCCCTTTTAGCCCTTCTAAGCTCGCTCTTCAACTCCCTCTTAGCCAATCTAAAGCTTTCTAGTGCACTACCCGAGTGCTCACGTCTCATCCGAACATAAGCCTCCTTTTTCTTTTTAACCAACAAAGAAACTTTTTTGGTGCACCACGGTTCCCTAGCCCTACCAATTCCTCCTTGCCTGACAGGGACATACCTATCACAGACTCGCAGTAGCTGCTCCTTGAAAAAACTCCACATGTCGGACGTTCCCAGTCCCTGTAATCTCCTAGTCCAACCTATGTTTCCTAATTCTCTCCTAATAGCCTCATAATTACCCTTCCCCCAGCTAAAACCATTGGCCCGAGGTTCATGCCTATCCCTTTCCATCACTAAGGTGAACGTAACCGAATTGTGGTCACTATCACCAAAATGCACACCAACTTCCAAGTCTAGCACCTGGTCTGGCTCATTTCCCAGCACCAGATCCAATATAGCCTCACCTCTAGTTGGCCTGTCTACATACTGAGTCAAAAAACCTTCCTGCACGCTTTGAACAAAAACTGACCCCTCTAACGAGCTAGAGCTATAACAATTCCAGTCAATATTAGTCAAGTTAAAATCCCCCATAACAATTGCCCTATTACTTTCACTCCTAAGCAGGATTGACTCCGCAATCCTTTCCTCAACCTCTCTAGAACTTTTAGGAGGTCTATAAAAGACTCCCAACAGGGTGACCTCTCCTCTCCTATTTCTAATCTCCGCCCATACTACCTCAACAGATAAGTCCTCATCAAACCTCCTCTCTGACACTGTGATACAATCTCTGACCAATAATGCTACCCCTCCCCCTCTTCTACCTCCTTCCCTACTTCGACTAAAACATTTGAACCCCGGGACCTGCAGCATCCATTCCTGCCCCTGCTCTATCCATGTCTCTGAAATAGCCACAACATCGAAGTCCCAGGTACTGATCCACGCTGCAAGTTCACCCACTTTATTGCGAATACTCCTGGCATTGAAGTATACACATTTCAAACCCTGCTCCACCCCACCTCTGCAATGCCGTGCATTGCAGTCCCCATCCATGCATCCCTCACTTTCAGCCCCACTACTCAGGATCCCTCCCCCCCCCCGAATCAGTTTAAACCTCCCTGCATGGCCTTAGCAAATTTACCCCCCAGGATATTGGTCCCCTTCTGATTAAGGTGTAGACCATCCTTCTCATAGAGGTCACACCTTCCCCAGTACGAGCCCCAATTGCTTAAGTACCTGAACCCCTCCCTCCTGCACCATCCCCTCAGCCATGAATTCAAACCTTCCCTCTCCCTATTCCTCTCTAAACTATCCCGTGGTACAGGCAAGAGTCCAGAGATAACCACTCTGTCAGTCTTGGCCTTTAGTTTCCACCCCAACTCCATAAATCCCTGCCTAATATCCCCTTCCCCTATCCTCCCTATGTCGTGTGTCCCCACATGTACAATAACTTGTGGTTTATCTCCCTCCCCCCTAAGAGTCCTGAATACCCTGTCAGACACATCCCGGACCCCAGCCCCTGGTAGGCAACACACCAACCCTGAGTCCCTACCTTTAGTTCCGACCCTCCTATCTGTCCCCTTAATTGTGGAGTCCCCAATCACAAGGCCCAGTCTTTTACAGCCCCTAACCACCTGAGCTTTCTCACTCGGCTCACCCCCAGAGATCTGCTCTCTATGCTCAGTTGATTCCTCCTCAACTGTAGCCTCCAGCACCGAAAACCTATTATGGAGGGGAACCGCCCCAGGGGATTGTCTTCCCGATTGCTTCTTACCCCTCCTCCTGGCATTGACCCAAGCCTCATTTCTAGGAGTTACTATTTCTCTATAACTCCTATCAACTTCCACCTCCGCCTCCCGAATTATGCGGAGTTCCTCTACCTCCCCCTCCAGCTCCTTTACACGCTCCTCCAGAAGCTGCAATCTAATGCACTTCTTACAACTAAAATCTCCTGAAACACTACTGGATTTCCTCACCACATACATCCCACAGGAGATGCAGCATACTGCCTGAACTGCCATCCCTGAAGCCATTACCAGCAAGAAAAAAAGAAAACAAAAAACTTCCCCACACTTCCCCAACTGTCACTCTCCACTGCAGCCCGAGCAACACTCCCTCACTGAGACACCAACTGTCACTCTCCACTGCAGCCCGAGCAACACTCCCTCACTGAGACACCAACTGTCACTCATTGGCTGGGAAACTCACAGCAGGGCTGCACAATCGGCAAAACCAGAAAACCCTCTATGAAAAGCCGGAAGATCACATCCATTGGGCGATATTTTCCGGCTGCACTCGCCCCAAAGCCTAAAATTCCCATTCGATGTCAACAGACTTTTTCACAGTCCCCTGAATTTTCTGTCCCGTCCACTACGAATCCCGTGGCGGGCAGGGCGGGAAAATTCCACCTCTGGCATTGAATTCATTCTGTGTCTCTTTGGCTATGACATCATCATAAGAATTCCACTCTGGATTAGATGTGATGCTTTTTGTTTCAGAATCATTCATCATTAAATTGGATATTGTGTCTGTTTCTGTAGCCAATCTATGCACAACAGGAAGCCACAAACAGCAATGAGATAATGCTCAGATAATTGGTTTTAGTGATTTAGTTGAGGAATAAACATTTGTCATGGGAGATCTCCCTGCTCTTCTTGAAATCTTGCCTTGGGTTCTTTGATGTGCACTGAGTGGATAAACAAGACTTGGTTTAAACATTTAACCAAAAGACAGCACCTCTGATGCAGCACTCCCTCATTACTGCATTGGATTGTCACATCTCTGAAGCTGGTCTTGAATGCATAGCCTTCTTCCCCAGAAGTGAGTGTTTTTGCTGAGCCACTTTGAGACTTAATCTGACATTGGGCGGAATTTTCCGGCCACGCTCATCCCAATTTGAAATATCAATTCCGAGGTCAACGTGACCTGTGCACTACGATTCCCGTGGCAGGCAGGATGGGAAAATTCCGCCTATTGTGTCATGATTGCTCGAACCTCCCTTCTTGTCTACACCCATACCCAAGACTCACCAAATCAAACACAAAGTGCTTGTCGATCAGGACACTCACTGAATATTTGCAGCTCACTGCTCAGATGCAGATGTGCTGCTGAATTTTGCATGGGTCTCATACCTCACCTGATGTACTGACTGGCCACTAGCTTGGGGCACAAGTCCAATTTCAAACACATATTGGCTAAACGGTAGCTCTTCAAACAGTGGCACAAGGTTCATCTGGGAGCTGTTTGTCCTTAAGCTACACTTTAGTTTTAAAGGACGTTTGAGTAGAGATCCTTGACAGTGATTTGCATGACATGTACATTATTGTGTGCCTTCTTCAGGCAAGGTCAGATAAAGACATTAAAATGTTTGTGTGCAGCACTACTTGGGAACCAAATGGGAGAATTAGCAGCCACTTTCCACATCATACCTTCTCTGAGGTGCCATTTGGAAGCCGGGCAGAAGAAGGACAGGCCTGTAACCTCAAAGTGCTGGGGCCTAATGCAAAGGTACAAAACCAGCTTTTTAAACATTTATGTTAAAAGCAATCTAAATAAGTTCAGTAGACCACACTGAAGTTTCTGATGTTGAGTAAAAGCAGGCACTCTCATCCAGCCTTAGTTCGGGGTTAGCAGAGAATGTTGTAGGAAGGATAGTATAACTTGATGTTACCACTAGCACTGCATTCTCAATTCTCAGAAGTGCAATATAACCATACTGTAATTCTATCAGTATTAAATGTGTACAGAAGTAAAGTAAGATTTTGTTTGTGGTAAATCACTGACCCATCCATGAGTCCATTACATGTGATGCACAGAGGAAATCTTCCTGTTACTTCTTCCTTGAAGGCAAATCTGTCTTGAAAATGGAAGAAAAGGTTTAAATAGATGCATAAGGGGTCTGAACTATTTACAAATCTTACAAATAAATCTCGAGGCTTAAAAGCGGAGATTAATTCCAAAGCACCTTCTGGCACTCTTTTTTTATCTGTGATAAATTTGTTAATGCATTCTGTATTTTGTTTACCTAATTTCACCACGACAGCATGTCATTTTATCTCATCTTCACAGTGCTGTACTGTGCTTTCAGGCCATTCATGCCCCACTACTGCCACCAGCCAGAACGAAGAATTTGGCCCTTAGCCAAATCTCCATTCACTGCACTGGGGCTGGAGAATCCCAGCCATGGGTGAGGTCGGAGAATCCGGCACTCACTGTCAGAGTACCTAATGCCAAATGAGGGTAACAGTTGATTACTAGGATTCAAACGGCAGGAACTGCACTTTAATGCCTATGTCAGAATCATAGACTTGAGTTGCAAGAGCCCATTCGACCTAATTTGCCCTTTGTAAGAGCTGTCTGATTGCATAATATTTACAGTGCAGTAACAGAAATTTCGAAGGTCTAACCAATGTTTATGCTCCATACAAGCCTCACTCTCCTGGTCTTTGCCCATAGCCCTGCAATAAAGTATATTTCCAATTCCCCTTTGAAAGTTACTCTTGAACTTGCTTCCACCACCCTTTCAGACACTACAGATCACAACAACTTGCTCTGTAAAATAAATCCTCCCCATCTCCTCTCTGGTACTTTTGCCAGTCATCATACATTTGTGTCCTTAGTTACTGACCTTTCTGCCAATGGAAACAGTTCCCCGCACCCCCCATCTCTTTGCTTAATTTGCTTTAAAGAGAACAACAGCAGTTTCTCTAGTCTCCACACCTAACTCAAATCACTGTTCCCTGGTGAATCGCCCTTTCCAAGCCTTTGCTTTCCTCCCTAAATTGCAGTGCCTAGAATTGGACACAATACTCCAGCTGGGGTCTAACCAGTCATTTATAAAGTCATTTATAAAGGTTTTACATGATTTCCTTGCTTCTGTTTTCCGCTATGGGGTCAGCTTTTTTCTGCCAAGGCTTGAGTTGAAATATTTTCCAACTCGGCAGATTTGCCTCGGTTTAAAGGACTCCGAATTGCGCTTTAGGGAGGTGGTTGTAGGATGGAGTCGGGCCTTCCAAACCCAGAAGCAGATTCAAGGTCACCGTGGGAGTGGGTGAGTATCAAAGGTGGCTGGTTAGAAGGCCCGCCTCAGTTCCCTGGGACTTCGCCCCTGTCATAATAAAAGCAGGTAGACCCTCACTCCTCACACCACCTCAACTGCCACACCCACTCCCCATGGCTCCTCATACCCTCCGTGCAAACTCAATGTGAACTCATGCCCCTTCCACGCCTATTTAGCGGTGTGGACTATGTTACATAACCTAGGAGACATATAATAACAATGGCAAGTGTGAAACTGCTAAGAAAAAGATCGCCTACTTAGAACTGTTCTTTAAAGAATGCTGCTGTTCCTATAACCCTATAAAATTGTCAATAGCAGATGGTTCAAACACTTCACACCTCTTAATATTGTCCGATTAAACAGTCAAACATTGACAAAATGGGGCAGCACGGTAGCACAGTGGCTAGCACTGCTGCTTCACAGCGCCAGGAACCTGGGTTGGATTCGTGGCTTGGGTCACTGTCTGTATGGAGTTTGCATGTTCTCCCCATGTCTGCGTGGGTTTCCTCCGGGTGCTCCGGTTTCCTCCCACATTCTGAAAGATGTGCAGGTTAGGTGCATTAACCTGAACAGGTGATGGACTGTGGCAATTAGGGGAATTTCACAGTTACTTCATTGCAGTGTTAATGTAAGCTTTACTTGTGACAAATAAATAAAAACTTTACAAAACTTTACTTTACAAAAGAGATCACAGAAAGAACAATTCACTCACTATAACTACTTAAAGATACCAATCAGACAAAGTGAAAAATTCACTTCACTTGTCAAAATTCCTGTTGAGCTCATACTTTTATTTGTCTGGACTCTCAGCCAGGCAGGCAGGTAGAAAGTCCATCTGGGTTCAAAGAACATTTCTGAATTATTTTTTCCTCAGAAGTCCCACACTTACCATTGTTGGCTGATTATGGCTTATCGATTATGTGCATAGTGTATACTGAGTGAATGCGAGAGTCATTAGTTGGTACTGAGTTGGCTAAGGCAGTTGGCATTGGGTGACTGGGGGAATGAGTTGGCATTGAGTTGGCATGGAGAGTATGAGGGGCCATGGGGAGTGGCAGGGAGGCATGAGTATGATTTTTTGAACTTATATTTCAAAAGGTTCCTGAATCCAGATCACGGTTCGCCATTTCTCTGAGGGCCATGAACCACAAATCTTGGAGAAGCTGGCCCAAATCCATGTGCTGGCCAGGTTGTAAAATGGCTGTGCTAGGAATATGGGCAGGAATCCTGGAATCCGGAGCTTCAGACCATTATTGAATGGCTCCAGAGATGTCCCGGCTGTGAAAACCCCATGCTTCTACTCAAGTGAGATCTAAAGTTAAAGTTAAAGGTTATTTATTATTGTCACAAGTAGGCTTACACTGCAATGAAGTCACTGTGAAAATCCCCTCGTCGCCGCACTCTGGTGCCTGTTCAGCTACACTGAGGGAGAATTTAGCATGGCCAATGCACCTAACCAGCACATCTTTCGGACTGTGGGAGGAAACCGGAGCACCCGGATAAACCTATGCAGATATGGGGAGAACGCGTAAACTCCACACCGACAGTGACCCAAGCCGGGAATCAAACCCGGGTTCCTTGGACTGTGAGGCAGAAGTGCTAATCATTGCGTCACTGTGCCACGTGAGATTAAAATTAGGAGCAATTATGTGCTCAAGTACAAGTTTGCTGGGATCACAACATGGACTATTACAGTTTAGCAGTTTATGGATAAAATTGCATAATTAAGATTAAAATTAGATGAATTCGTTTTCCATAAATTTGGTGATTAATTAGAAGAACCATACTTCGTACGTTGTTTTGAGCAGAATCTAGTCACACCATTCATCAAATAAGACACAGTAACATTTTGAATTGACTTGGGCAGTAGTGTAGGATTTGTTAAGAGACTGTAAGTTAATTTGTTAACGCTGGATTTACAGAGGCTTGGGATTGTAGCTTTGCTGAAACCAAACGTAGCCTAATAAACAAGGAATGACATATTAAACATTGATTGATCTGTTATTATTATGCAGGCTAAAGAGTTTTCTATGGAACTAGCATTCTGAGCACAGAAATTGGCTCTGGACTTTGCCTTCATTGGCACCATTACAGTTTCCATGACATTAATGAGTGGGAATTGTGCTGTGATGTAGCTTTCATTGGCTGCACAACACTGAAAAATAAACATGAAAATGGTGTGTAGATTTTGATTTTATAGGGCCATTTTCATATCTCTCTCAAGATGAATATAATAATCTCAGCTTTTTTCCCCCAAAACATGTAAGATCCCTCTCCTAATTGAATTGCAAAGCAATCCAATTCTTGGGGAAAAAGAACAATTTTTAATGCAAGCTATATGAATATAAAATCCAGAAAATAGGAATATTTTGTAGGATGAGAGAGAATCATAAAATCCCTACAGTGCAAAAGGAGGCCATTCAGCCCATCATGCCTGCACCAACTCTCTGACAACAGTCCCACCCAGGCCCTATCCTCATAACTCTACATATTTATCTGGCTAATCCTCCTGACACTAAGGAGCAATTTAACATGGCCAATCCACCTAACCTGCATATCTTTTGACTGTGGGAGGAAACCGGAGCACTCAGATGAAACCCACACAGATACATGGAGAAGGTGCAAACTCTACACGGTCACCCAAGGCCGGAATTGAATCCGGATCCCTGGAGCTATGAGGCAACATTGCTAACCACTGTGCCACCATGCCGCCCAGAGGTGGAATACAGCAGTACAAATCATTCATTTTCCTCTATGACTGGAAGACGGAAAAGAAAAAGGTTCTTAGTGATATGAAGACTCACATTCGATGAATTTATGTCAAATGGAAGTTTGAGGCCTTTGGAGAGAATAGAATAAAATATGCTTCCCAGGGATCCATTGTTCCCAGAAATTAAAGAGGCTTTCCAGTCATCTCCTAATAAAATTCACAAATGTACTGTGAAACCTAGGAAAAATTACTACCTTGCTGGTTCATTTTAAGTAATAATTTCTACTCTGCAGCAAAATGGCAACACTTATTGCTGCAAAAGCCTATTTTCAGGAAAGGTCTCTTCCAGATACAATTACCTGTAGCTTGATGACCACAGCTATTGGGGGCAAACTTCTCAAAAAATTTCTAAATGCTGAACGAGTGACAAAATGGGACAGTTTCAGACTGGTATTCTGAGCGAGTTGCAAAATGTAGTCTTATGACACTCTGTCAACAAAGAGTGCTACAATGCAATTCTCGCCAGCAGGGGGAGGGGACAGAGCCTAATCCTACTGGTGAAGCCGGCTGCTGAGTTTTAGGGGTGCCATTGTGCAGGAGTCATGATCTCCCAGTGGACTGGGAGATCTCCTGTCACATCTCCCCCACCCTCCCACGGATATTGGGACCCGCTGCCAATCACTCCCTGTGCCAGGTTCCTCTATTTCCCAGGACATTGTCTCCCCCCCAATCACTGAGGATCTCCCATCACCAGTCGCCACCACTCAGACATCAGGACGGCACGGTGGCACAGCAGTTAGCACTGCTGCCTCACAGCGCCAGGGACCCGGGTTCAATTCCAGCCTCGGGTCACTGTCTGTGTGGAGTTTGCGCATTCTCCCTGTGTCTGCGTGGGTTTCCTCCGGGTGCTCCGGTTTCCTCCCTCGTCCAAAGATGTGCAGGTTAGGTAGATTGGCCATGTTAAATTGACCCTAGTGTCAAGGTGATTAGCAGGGTAAATGTGTGGGGTTATGGGAATCGGGCCTTGGTGGGATTGTGGTCAGTGCAGACTCGATGGGCCAAGTGACCTCCTCCTGCACTGTCGGGATTCTATGATTCTAATTGTCCCAGGCCAGTTTGCCGCAGATACAAATCCCATTATGGCTCTTGCATGAGGGCCATAATGGGAATTCCACCACCAGAACACAGAACATGATGTTCCCAGGTCCTTCCCTCTATGGGCATGAACCTGATTATCATAAATCTGAATTGATTTCAATATGTTTAAACTGTTTAACGCTGCAGCTTTCAGCGATGTCCAAAGAATCACTATTGGCATCCAAAAATGAAAACCAGTCTTGATGACCACACTGGGTGCCCGGAGGTGAGTATAGCCCCCAGCTGGTGAGGTACAAAGCTGGACAGTGCCCTGGAATCTCCTCCTGGCACACTGACAGTGCCAACCTGACACTGCCAGATTGACATTGCCAGGTGAGCACTGTCGGGGCGGGGCCTGGGGGCATGGGGCTTCCACCAGGGACAACATGGGAGGGTTGGGTTCCCATCATTTTGGGATGCCAATGATGGTAAGGGCATGAGGGAGATGCCCAATGCTGTCAATCGTGGGAAGTTGGGGGGGGGGGGGGCACTGAAGCCCCATGCCACAATGATGGAGGGATGGGGGTGTGGTGGAGTGGGGCCAGGCCTTTACTTTGAATTTGAGATCAGGTGCCTTTTAAAAATGGCACCCTGATCTCAGAACCCTGGCTGCCAGTGAGGTTGGGCCGTCCCTGCCAAGTTAGCTGTGTGATCCTCGCCAACACTTTGAAATTGTACGGAGTGCTGTTTGATCTGGCGAGAAAGACAGCTGTGAAACCAGCGACTTTCACACAACTTTTCTCACCTCCTCCAGCACTCGGTGCAGTTTTTGGAAAATCCTGCCCTTTGTCTCCATTTGAGAATAGGAAAGATTTTCTTGTTAATGATTTCCCACTCAAATATCTTCTGAGAATATTTCTGGTGCTCAGGAGGTTAGTGGAGACCAAATGTTCCTCTGCAGAAATGGAAAATTGGATAGCCAGTCCTTACATGGGTCACAGAAGGAGATGAATGGAGACCTGGAAGCGACTGAAATAATCCAGCATTTTAAGATGAGAGAGGCAGTGAGTAATTTACAAAAACTCTACAGCACACTAATTGAGCAGCACAATCTAGTGATTACAAATACTTTAAAGAGATCATTTTACAAGCTCGTGCTTGGATTATAAAATAACTTTATAAGAGTGATAAGATCTAAATATAAGTAAGTTTAGCACTTTGAGGTAGTTTAGCAGAGCTCAAAACTGTCAGAGCTGTATAAATGTTCACTTGCTTTCAATTTTCTTTGTGCTCTAGTTGCTGTTGACTGACAGCCAAGCATTTAATTTCAAAGTAAGGTTGCACAATGGAGTCTTGGTATAATCGACTCAATTTCACACAAGTAAAAGATGGATTTTTGCCCGCTTTAGCTGTTTCTATTTGCTCTGCTTTTTTGGGATTCACACCACACAGCTGTCATCTGCTGGTGCAAAAAAGGTAGGAACCTGCTGGCAGGTTTTTTTTTAACTGGACGAGCTCTGTCTCTGATCGTTGGCCATGAATACTTCTCTGTATGTCTTACTCTGTTGGCCATCTACTCGTATCGCCTTCTGTGGTTCGGCATCTAATTTTACTTTATAATTTTTATTTTATAATTATTTTTTATAACTTCACTTTATAATCTCTGGTGAAGTGCCTTGCAATATTTCATCATGTTAAAGTCACGATATAAATATTTGCTGAAGTCTTGGAGAAGTTTTCAGCTCAGGTTGTCTCACTTCACTGATGAATATAAGCAAACGCTGACAAGAAATCTATGCCTGGGGTATTAGAGGAGAGAATGTTTGGTTCAGTAAGTTAACGTACCATTAACACAAAATTTCCACTTAGTTTAGAGACCACCTTTTAACAATAAAAGTCTCTAATTTCTAATAGAAGTTGGGACTTCTATTTTCAAAACACATGAGCAATCATCAAAATGTTTTAATTTTAATTTTGACAATAATGATTTTTTTTCTTCATTCATGGGATTTGAGCGCCACTGGCAAGCCCAGTACTTATTGCCCATCCTGCATTGTCCCTGAGAAGGTGGTGGTGAGCCACCTTATTGAACTTCTGCAATGCATGTGGTGTAGATACACCCACAATGCAATTAGGAATGCACCATGACTTTGACCCAGCGATAATGAAAGAATAGCGTGATGTAGTTGTGACTTGGAAGAGAATTTGGATAGTGTTCCAATGCACCTGCAGCACTTGTCCTTCCAGGTGGTATAGGTCGTGGATTTGAGAGGTACTGTCAAAGAAGCCTTGATGAGATGCTGCAGTGCATCTTGTAAACTGTACACACCGGTGCCATGGTACGCTGGTGGTAGAGGGTGTGAATGTTTAAGGTGGCGGATGGGGTACCAATCAAAAGAACTTTGTTCTTCTGGATGATGTGGAGCTTCTTTAGTGTTGTTGGAGCTGCACTCGCTCAGGCAAGTGAAGAGTATTTCATCACACTCCTGACTTGTGACTTGTAGATGGTGAAAAGCTTTGAAGAGTTAGGAGGAAAGTCATTCACTAGAACTCTGACCTGCTCTTATAGTCCTTTCTAGTATCTTTGTGGCTGTCCAGTTATGTTTCTGGTCAATAGTGACCCCAATGGTCATGGTGGCCCTAACGTTAAATGATGATTAGATTTTCTCTAATTGGAGATGGTCATTGCCTGGCGTTGTGTGTGCTGTGTTCAATGATTGGGTGTTTGACTGTGCCAGTCAGTTGAATGGTCAATGAGTTGCGAGTCAAGCTGGGAGTGTGGTGAATAAAAGAGAAATTAAGCTGGAAGTTTCAGGCAGCAGGCACTTTAAGAGCATTTGTAATAAAGTCTTGTTTGCACATAGAACTTAGTAAGAACTTCATACCTAGAAACTAGTCGCAGGAGTAGGCCATTCGGCCCTCTGAGCATGCACATAGAACTTAGTAAGAGTCATCTCTTCATACCTTTGAGACAAAACACAATATCTGGTGAAAAAAACAAAGAATAGTTTAAAGTTATCTTCTCCTGCATCTTTCCTTTCTTTACTGGGAGATCCACCCATGCAGTGGTATTGATGGACTTCAGGGTTCAAGACCTACTTGCTTGTGATGAGTATGGATGGTCCATAGCAGCCTGTGAGAAGATGGTGCTCGTCCATTGCCTCAGGGCTGAAGGCTAGCGAGCATTCAAGATACATCTACAATTGATAAGGTTGTAAGCATGTTTGAAAAACACTTCACACCAAAGAGAAGTGTGCTGGTCGAACGATATACATTCTGGCAGAGATACCAGGGAAATGGTAAGTCCATAAAACAATACCTGGCAGTTGGCTTCAACATGTAAATTTGGCACACTAACTAATGAGCCAACTCATGACCAACTTCCTGAAAAAAACTTCAACTCTATGAATGAAGGAACACCTCTCCATGGAGAACGTTGATTTAACATTGGATAAAGCCATGACCTTGGCAGTCCAAACTGAATATGCTATTTTTTGATTTAAAGAGATTATGCAGAAATGCACCGTCAGACGTAGAGTTACGGACACAGCTTGCCCAACTGACTCAAATGCAAGGGTTAGAGATAAAGAGACTGAGCAGTCTCATCAACACTTGCCCCATCACAGTCAGATACCCTCAAATATGTGTTCAAATTGTAGAGGTTTCCAACAATGCACAACATCATATCCAGCTTAGGGGAAAAAAGTGTAACTCATGCTTAGAAAGGAATCTTTTCAAAGGTGTACAGGTCCTCAAAGACATCAGTTTGAAATGTGGCAAAATCTATTCCTGAGAATGAAATATGGCATGTATGTATCAGCCTGGATGGTAAAGCTTAAAGTTTATTTATTCACCAGGTCATTTAAAGGATTGTTGGCATTTCAATGTCACTGCTCATCAACGTTGGCGCAAAGGTATCCATAATTGAGCGACAAACTCTACCCTATTGATTCACGTAACTTTCCCTCACTCCTGCAATAGACCCTGTTCAAGCTTATGATGATTTGATTATTCTAGCTACAGGAACGATCACAATTCCAGTTCAGGACAAAATCATCAACCGAGGCAGGTTCACATCTTCCGAGCTGAATTTCATGTGCCAGTGGTGGGAGTATTTACAGTGGGGGTTGTCACATAAAATGGGGTGGGCATCCCTCCCGCCACCTTCCTGCCCACCCCCAAAAGATGGGGGGAGTGGGTGTGTGCCGAAATCAGCAGCCCACCTACCATAACTAATTGAACAATTCAGGGTGAATTGGGCTTGTTATCAAGTCAATTGACTCAGATAATACACTGCCCATGTCATAAAACATTTGGCTAGGGCAGCAGGGTGGGAGCAAGAAGCCTGATCTTTTTACATAAAATGTTTAAAAGGTTGGGAGGAAGGGGTGGGAGGAGGGGCTGCTGTTTGGGGCCTGCCCTTTTCTAATCGCGGGGCAGCCCCTCCTTAGACTGAACTGATTTCAAGAAGAAATTAGATATAGCTCTTGAGGCTAAAGGAATCAAGGGATATGGGGGGGAAGGGGTGACCAGGATATTGAATTTGATGATCAGCCATGATTAAAATGAATGGCGGAGCAGGCTCAGAGGGCCGAATGGCCTACTCCTGCGACTAGTTTCTATATTTCTATGAACCCTCTCCATTCTTTCTACCCCTCCCTCCCTTAAACCCAGCCCCTTCCCAGCCTCCCACTGCCCTTCTCCCTAACCTCCCTGCCCCAAGACCCCGGACTGACCTGCTCTGGAGATGCTATGTTTTGGTCTCCTCTCTTCAGCAGCAGTCCTGGCAGCTGCCATCAATGCCTACCTGGCACTGCCAGAGCTGATGGTGCTGCCGGCCTATCCGATTGGCCAGCAGCTCCAGAGGACACGACCGAATGATGGATGGAAGTGCCACTCCAACCTCAGTATTCCTACCCTCAGTGCTTTCTGGCTGTGGAGTGGGTCAAGCTCAGCACATGGCAGAGTTGAAGCTGGAACCATCCTGCTTTGTATCTGCTAGTGGCAGAGCAGCTAATACTTCTACCCAGCAGAGGAAAGGGCCTCGAATAATTGTGGCACAGAGTGATCAAATCCATACTCATTTCTAATATTGTCCAAATGGGAAAGTTCCTCAGCTTAGACTTTGCTTCAGCGCAGGAAGGAATAAAAAGTATTGCCTTGCATAGAGTGCACAGCCCAAAGAAAGGTCATTCGGCCTCACGGATGCATGCTGCTCTACACCAGCCCCTTCCCACCCCAATTTATCTTACTCTATCATTGTAGCATCCTTGCTCCCTTGTGTGTTTATCTAACTTTCCCTCAAATGCATCCGTGTGATTGATTGTAATCATCTCCTCTGATAGCGAGTTTCATGTTATAACCACTCGCTGGGAAAAGAGCTTTCTCCTGAATTTGACGTTAGATTTATCTCATAGTTGAACTGTTAATTTATCCTGGGCCAGCTTCACTGACACATTGGGATTTTACTGCATCACTTGGGCAAGACCAGAAATTTCCGCCTGAGGTCAATGGAGATTTCCTCGCCCGCGCCGATCCCATGGCAGGCAAAGTGGTAGAGTTCTGACCATTGTTGAGGAGCGTGAGTGGATGCTGTGCAATGTCTCTTGGCTGCATCAGCGCTCTACATAGGTAGACCAAAACAGGGAAGTGAAGAAATGTCCATTTTTAAAAAGCCTTCCAACATAGCTTGGGTCTGATACCCTTAACAGTTGAGGATTTATTGTTTTGTATCATACAATTGTGTAACTTCTAAAGTACGTCCCAATGGCTGAGGGGGTTTGGAAAGCGTTTGAGCGCTAATACTTTTTAAAAATTAACTTTGCAGGTCTGTGACTGGTGCAAACACGGCCACCATACCAAAGACTATGTGGACACGAGTGACAGTGAGAGCAAGCTTCAGTTCTGTAGCACAAAATGCTTGAACCAGCACAAAATGGATCGATTTTACAAAGAGGCTCAGTCTAATCTACCGATGGACGTGACAGACTCTCCGTCCCCGACAATTGCAAATAGCAAACTGGAGAATGGAGTGACTCAGCTCATCACTGCAGAAGCCTGGAATATCAATCCTACCGGTCTCATGAAAAAAGCACTTTCCCCCTTAGTAGCCGTTCCAGCATCTTCTATTATCGCACCACAAACAGACCCACCAAATGGAGTGTCGCTCAAAGTGGCCGCTACAGTCCTGCAACCCATTTGTTTAGGAGATAGTCCTATGGTCTTACCGATCCACTTGCAAGTGGCTGGGAGTTCAGCGCCCCAGATACCTGCTAGTGGTAACGCACCATGGGTCATGACTAATCAAGGTGCAGTACCGCTGTCTTTGTTACTGGAGCAACATTTGATTCAACATTTAAATTCTCCACTGCTTCTTGCTTCACCTACAGCAAGCCCTATGAACTCTGTCCAGAACCACATTATTCAGGGCACAGCTGGCCCCTGCATTCAGTCCCAGCCACTGGGCCAGAAACCTTTAAATCCAACACAGGAGTATGATATACCACCTCCTCTTCAGATCCCTGGTTTTGCTACGGTCCTCCAGGACTTTTTCCCTTCCCATAGCACAGTGCCGCCAGTACCAAATGTCCAGTCAAATCCCGAGAACATGGCTGGTGCTTTCTCCTCTACCCCACACCAGAACTGCAGTGGACTGTTTTCTCCATTAGTTCCACCGGCCACACTTCTTGTTCCTTACCCAGTAATAGTTCCTCTTCCAGTCCCAATACCCATTCCCATCCCCATCCCCATTCCTGTGGCCAAGGATCCAGATCCTAACAGATTCCCAGACGTACACAGAAAAGCTACCCACAGGGGCAGCACCACCAGCAGAAGCACTCAAACCTCAAACGAGAAAGAAGAGCAAAAAATCTTAGAGTACATTCAACACCAAGGAGTACAGGATTATCAGAATGCAAACTACAAATTCAATGCTGAGACAGAGGCGCTGGATCTTTCCTTGAAGAGAATGTCTGTGGTAAAGAAAAATGAGTTTTTTTATCAGCAGATTGAACAGGATGGTGTGCTGGATTTATCAGTGGCAACCCCCAAAAAAATGAAAGAAATCTCAAACCTTCCAGGTAACGGGTCTTCTAATCTGTCGGCTAATTTATTGAATGAGCCCTTATCTCATTCCAATGAATCCTGGTCCAGCACTGTGCCACTGTTGGGTGCACAAAAAGTAGAGGCTGTGTTGCATGGCGCGTCCAACAGTTGTGAGTTTCCTGGCCAACATAAGTGGGTGGTTGATCCAAACTACAACAGACTGAGGACTGACTCGCGAGTTGGCAGTAACCCTGACACCCTGAACAGCACGGACACTGCAAAAGTCATCGTGTCTGTAAAAGATGCTGGTCCAGCTATTCTCTGCGGCAAAATCAAAACTGTCGTCGGAGTATCTACAAAAAACTTCTCTTACAAGACAGATTTATCGCAGGAATCTGTTTTACAATGTTACGATGTCAAATCACAACTCGAGCTCAGAGACAGCAAAAAGAACAATAAAACTAGAGGCATAAAGTTAAAGAAAATGAGCTCGCAGGATTTCCACGTCCTTCCGATAAAAAAACAGCGCCTAGCTGCCTTCTTTTCAAGGAAGTGAAATATTTGGTTATTTTAAAATACTTCTGGATGTACAGTAAAAGGAAACCTTTAAGACAAACTGGAATACAGATTATGCTGCAAGATCTGTTATGAAATTAAATCTTGCAGTAATGAAGCTTTATGGAATATTTATTTAATTTTTTTTTAAAAGTCACATTGACAACTTGTATTGGAATAAATCTGAATTACCCATGTTCCTCCCCCCCGCCCCTTTCTTTACTTCAGAGAGGTCGACTGAAGCTTTCGCAATACAGTCACTGGTTATAAATGTGCCCTTATTGCCAAGGCGCCTTTTTTGACACAGGATGATTACAGTTGCAAGATACACTATTCCTCATCCAGAGATGTTTCCCGTTGAACCTGACTTCGTGGGGTGCTATGTTTCTTTCCTGCCTTGGTCTCAATGCTTATGGGAAACAGTGTAGGTCATTTCAATGGGAACTTATTTAACATCAAAGCTTGACATGATTGGGAATAGCCACCAATCACTCAGAAATCGGCAAACAATTGTTTCCTTGTTTTTCATTTGTTAATTTTTTTTAAAAATTGTATTTCTAAGAATTTAAAAAAATATCATGGTGCAATTGTCCCAGCCGAATCCATCCAGTATAATATAAATGTGGTACTTAGTTTTAATACACCATGTTACATGCATTTAATTTGACATACCATAATTTTTATGATTACCAATGCTTTGTTTTCTGCTTGATTGATTGACTAATGGTTTAGCCAGTTAAAAGCAATGAATTAGCTGTGCATTCTTGTTACTGTGGCCTGGCTAGAAGAAACCTTTAAATGTGCGTTTACAGTGAAAATTCCAAAATGTTGGTATCTTTTAAATTGTTCTTAAATTCTGACTCCACAATGGTCTGAAATAAACCTGGAAAATAACAAGCTCACGATGGATGTAAAACTGCCACAGAAGTAAAATAGAGCAGGAGATACCACAACCACTCCAGTGTAAACACACGTTTGTCTCCATGACTTTGCGTGCTTCACTACATGACATAATGTCTGCCTGGCAATGGCCTTATTCTCACATGATTGCTGTCCACCATTGAGCCATTTCATCAGTTCCAAAAATGGAACAGTGAGCTGCAGACTGATGACAATGTCATTAATCAATGTCATTAGGGTTGGCTTTCTGTGAAGAACTCTTGAGGTTTTGCAGATTCCACCAATCACACAACAGAATTACTGACATTATATCAAAGTCATCATTCATTTCATCTAACATTGAGACAACGAACTCACATCTCATGCGCTATTGCATGTTTTAAGGAGCACCACATCGTTTTGTCATGATTAGACCGGGGTTAGATGAAAATCACAAGCTCACATTAATGCACATCCATACACACCAGTTTCTGCATTACTCACCTGAGCTTAGTGTGTGTTTAATAATTCTAATAAGTAATGAACATATTTCCTGAAAAATCAACTGTTGATTATCAGTGTAAGCTTGTGGTCACATAACAATTAGTAATCCTTCAATGTAGATGTGGGACACTCTGACCATTAACATTCACCATGAGTGCTAGCAAAGGAAAACTGATGAGTCTTTTCCTTCTGGCTTAATCAAATTCTGTGCATGTGAGAGACTGAGTGTGAGAGAGTGTGTCTAAGTGTTGGACTGTGAGTATGTGAGAGAGTTTGAGAGTGTGTGAACATGTTTACTTCCCAAAATTCGTTCAAGACCACTCTGTTATGACATGTCTCAGATGTCAGTTAGAAACTGTTATTGAAGTTTACAATGTCACCTGAACCAACAATGAAATTTAAGCCTTATAATCATTCTCAGATACTCAGTTTACTTTATTCATCCAACATAGTAAAAAGGCAGAAATATGCAAAGCATTCTTCTTTGCTTGGGAAAATTCCAGAAAGTGAGTAAAAGTGTTTTCAAGTCGTGAGTACATTAACTTTGCTACTTATTTAGAATATTTCAGTTAAATCTTGATAATGCTATTAATAAAACTGTCACTGAAAAACTTGCATAAAATGAGACTTGGAGCCACAACACTAAACTTGAATCTCACATTATGCTGATGAGACTAGCAGACTTTCACTATCATAGCCTGTACATTCTGCAAAACCAAGAACTAATCCACACAGCAGTATCAGAAAGCCTCATGAAACATCAAGTTTATAGGATCAAATGGTGAAAATAACTTATTAATAGTTTACTGTGTAGCCGGAATCTCGCACTGAATTAAGTTTCAGAAATTCTAAAGCTTTGAAAAGTCATTACACTTCCACTCTCCTACAGAAGTCTACATCTAATATTTGTCAATGATATAGATATTAGAATTTGTATTAGAACTTTCAATTTATGGTTGCATTTTAATTGGGTATCGTTGTTTTGAAATGATAGTCGGGTCACTGAAATGGCCATTTTTCAAGATTAAAATTGTGCAATAGTTTTAGGAATTTGATATGTGCATACAGTTCTACACTAATGTATTAAAGTGCAACAAACAAAATACCAAATGTTCTTTTCAACAATAACAACCTTACACAAACTATCCTTCTTGAGTGATTCTTTTTGCACTGTTATGGAAAGAATGGCTTGAGAAACAAACATCTGACTGGTGAATATTTTGTAGTCGTTAATGTGAACAGCTTACAGATAAACTATCCTGTGACGTAGAGGGTGAAATTCCAGTCTTCCCTAACTGAAAAGTAAGTCAGCATGAGTATTAAGCAGGCAGTAACTACTTCATACTCAGGGTAATTTTTTAAAGCTAAAATTAGCAGATAGAGGAATCTTGGCCACCTACTCTGGGGTTTCAGTTGGTCTAATAGGCAGTTGGTCTAGTTTCAGTATGGATTGTTAAATAGTATGAATGGGGTTTGGTGATTGTTTTATGCAGACACTTTTCAAAGCTGGTTTAATTGTATAAAATAACAATCGATCCTTCAGTAGAACTCATTCAAGCAACCTAGGAGAAAGTGTGAAATCTAAGCAAACTTTACAAACCTTACTTGTTGCGTATCTTATAGTTGCTACAATTAATTGGTCATATTGGCCAAGATTCTCCAACCCTGTCCGCGGCTGGGATTCTCCAGTCCCTCATCTATCGAGGAAATAAAATGTTGTCCATTTGGCCTTGGTCAACAAATAGCCCTGGTGGTATCAAAAAGCTTTGCCATGTCATGATGATCAGCATATATATGGACAGGCTTTCTCTTTCCACCAGCTGTCCTTTATCTTCCAGATTTGTCTCTGGATATTAGCCCTGGTCTGTTGGAATACTGCCTTCTTGACATCTGACCTTGTGTTGTTCTGCTAGGCAATAAAGATTGCTCATTTTTGTTCTGGGAGGTCACATATTTCACCTTCATTTTCATCAAGCCAGTCCTAGTGACCTTGCTGCTCGGATTCAATGGAAGGGCACAGGAGTCTAATGTATCTGACTTTAATTGCAACGATGTGGAGATGCCGGCGTTGGACTGGGGTAAACACAGTAAGAAGTTTAACAACACCAGGTTAAAGTCCAACAGGTTTATTTGGTAGCAAAAGCCACACAAGCTTTCGAGGCTCTGAGCCCCTTCTTCAGGTGAGTGGGAATTCTGTTCACAAACAGAACTTATAAGACACAGACTCAATTTACATGAATAATGGTTGGAATGCGAATACTTACAACTAATCCAGTCTTTAAGAAACAAAACAATGGGAGTGGAGAGAGCATCAAGACAGGCTAAAAAGATGTGTATTGTCTCCAGACAAGACAGCCAGTGAAACCTGCAGAGTTTCACTGGCTGTCTTGTCTGGAGACAATACACATCTTTTTAGCCTGTCTTGATGCTCTCTCCACTCCCATTGTTTTGTTTCTTAAAGACTGGATTAGTTGTAAGTATTCGCATTCCAACCATTATTCATGTAAATTGAGTCTGTGTCTTATAAGTTCTGTTTGTGAACAGAATTCCCACTCACCTGAAGAAGGGGCTCAGAGCCTCGAAAGCTTGTGTGGCTTTTGCTACCAAATAAACCTGTTGGACTTTAACCTGGTGTTGTTAAACTTCTTACTGTGTTTAATTGCAACCACAGTTTTAGAATGGATTTGGATGTGTGGAAATTTTCCAGATCTGCTCCTGGAATTCCTCTCTTTGGTTGGGCTGCTTAAGGGCTGAGACATTGATCTGCTTACACTTGTACTTTTGAGACTTGTGATATCTTGGTGCTAAGTGAATGTTCATCACTGATCAAACAAGTCTATGATCTGTCCAGCAGGCACCAGTCCCTCACATTGATCATGCGATCCAGACATCACTTAGATCTTTGATCTGCACAATGACATTATCCAAGATGTGCCATTGCTTTGAGCTAGGATGCCTTATACTTGTTCTTCTCGTGGAAGAGCGTGTTTATTATAATGAGGCCCATACTGAGCAAACTCTGAATGCAGGTAGACGCTATTCACATTGAGTTTTCCAGTTTTTTCACAATGGGTCCACCCCAGGCATAAAGTCATGACTAACCTTGGTGTTGAGATAGCAGCGAGGATTTCATCAAGGTCACAATGGATCTTCTCCTTACGATCTTCATCGGAGTCTTTCACTATACAATGGGGGAGTTCTGGCAGGGCATCCAAGAAATTAGTCTGGATGGCATGAGAGTCATTATCAGCCTTTCCTTTCCTGGACAAGGTGTATCCCCCTTTGCTGCTTTTTCCTTCGGCTGCCCCTCTGCAAGAAGGTGAGCATCATTAAAGACAGCAATGTCAATTTGGAGTTGTGATATGATTGCAATTCTTTTTTTCGGATGGTCACTCTTGAGACTACCCGTGAGCGTTCCAACATTCCAAATTGTAAAATTTAAAGTTTGCTACCTTTGATTCCATAATGTGGAGATGCCAGCGTTGGACTGGGGTAAGCACAGTAAGAAGTCTGACAACACCAGGTTAAAGTCCAACAGGTTTATTTGGCAGCACTAGCTTTCGGAGCGCTGCTCCTTCATCAGGTGAGTCAGGACTTGTGTTTACAATCAGGGCATATAAAGACACCAACTCAATTTACAAGATAATGGTTGGAATGCGAGTCTTTACAGGTAATCAAGTCTTAAAGGTACAGACAATGTGAGTGGAGAGAGGGCCAAGCACAGGTTAAAGAGATGTGTATCGTCTCCAGCCAGGACAGTTAGTGAGAGTTTGCAAGCCCAGGCAAGTCATGGGGGTTACAGATAGTGTGACATGAACCCAAGATCCCGGTTGAGGCCATCCTCATGTGTGCGGAACTTGGCTATCAGTTTCTGCTCAGCGATTCTGCGTTGTTGTGTGTCGTGAAGGCCGCCTTGGAGAACGCTTACGCGAAGATCAGAGGCTGAATGCCCGTGACTGCTGAAGTGTTCCCCGACTGGAAGGGAACACTCCTGCCTGGTGATTGTCGAGCGGTGTTCATTCATCCTTTGTCGTAGCGTCTGCATGGTCTCCCCAATTACCATGCCTCGGGACATCCTTTCCTGCAGCGTATCAGGTAGACAACGTTGGCCGAGTCGCAAGAGTATTCTTGCAACTCGGCCAACGTTGTCTACCTGATATGCTGCAGGAAAGGATGTCCCGAGGCATGG
The DNA here is from genome assembly GCF_964213995.1 of Mustelus asterias. Taxonomy (NCBI): domain Eukaryota; kingdom Metazoa; phylum Chordata; class Chondrichthyes; order Carcharhiniformes; family Triakidae; genus Mustelus; species Mustelus asterias. The sequence continues at coordinate 21,649,926 of NC_135817.1, read as the reverse complement.
TACATTGGGGAGACCATGCAGACGCTACGACAATGAATGAATGAACACTGCTCGACAATCACCAGGCAGGAGTGTTCCCTTCCAGTCGGGGAACACTTCAGCAGTCACGGGCATTCAGCCTCTGATCTTCGCGTAAGCGTTCTCCAAGGCGGCCTTCACGACACACAACAACGCAGAATCGCTGAGCAGAAACTGATAGCCAAGTTACGCACACATGAGGACGGCCTCAACCGGGATCTTGGGTTCATGTCACACTATCTGTAACCCCCACGACTTGCCTGGGCTTGCAAAATCTCACTAACTGTCCTGTCTGGAGACAATACACATCTCTTTAACCTGTGCTTGGCCCTCTCTCCACTCACATTGTACCTTTAAGCCTTGATTACCTGCAAAGACTCGCATTCCAACTATTATCTTGTAAATTGAGTTTGAGTCTTTATATGCCCTGATTGTGAACACAAGCCCTCACTCACCTGTTGAAGGAGCTTGAGGCTCCGAAAGCTAGTGCTGCCAAATAAACCTGTTGGACCTTAATCTGGTGTTGTCAGACTTCTTACTTTGATTCCATAGCCAGGAGGAAGTGGGACAGTCACTTTAGGGCACCTTTTCCAACCTCCTACCCATTATGGGTGAACAGAGGATACCCCGAAGCTTAGTCACAGATGTTGCTGCCCAAAGACACCTTTGTCTCAACACAGGTGTCCAATGAAATTCATGAATCTGCTTCATGTGTGCAAGTTCTTGACTCAATCCTCCCAGTGTCACAGCCCTGTCCCAGTTGCCAGTCCTGCATCGCCACAGGATTGGAAAATGGATGCCAGTAGAAGCCTACGCGTGACTTTGTTTAAAATTGTGATCTTTGGGTGCTGTGATTGTCCACACGATCTTAGTGGTTTGGTGATCAAATTTCTGTGACATGTCAGACCATGATGACCAAGACCACCTTGCCATTGCTGCCTTCTGACTTCTTAGCCGGTGAAACGCACAGTCTCCCTTCACTTGTTCCGGCATTGAGGACTTTTGGACAACACTTGGTCTGGTTTCCCAACCTTGCTGTCATGGGTAGCCAGGAGCAAGGAACTCCCGATGGCATTGCTCAAGCGATTGTCAGAGTGCACAAACCTCTCTACCACGTCAAGGTGGCAATCCATAGGAGGATCAAATTGCATTAGCATTATGGGTAGACCTGGTCTTGTAACTCAAAATTTAATTGCAATACAGTATTAATTTTGAAGATTTAAAATTGTAAGAGGCCTTAGATTTATAAATAGGATATTTAATTTCCACAAACACTGAGGTTTATTAGCCTCATCAAGCGTGCATATCCTGCAACCATTAAGAAGTGGCATTGGCAGCAACTTGCGGCATGGACTCTCCCTTTTTGCCACTCGAAGATATAAATGCAGATGTTGGAAGCAATTTTAAAAAGTTAAAATTGAATTTGAATTATTGCAAGCAAATTCAAAACAGTTTGAAGCAGTGGATTACTTTGTTTTTAAATTTTCTGAAGTTTTCTTTACTAATTATGGCTAAAACCAGTGCTATAAAAGATCTAATGCCAGCTTTGAACTGTTTTCATCCTAATTCTTCTTCACTTCTCTCCATTTATTGTATGTTGTCCCATAGATACAGAAACAAAAAATGTGAAAAAAGGTTCTGTACTTTTATTATCGTTATTGCAAGCAAAGTTGCCTATATTCTTACCAAATTAAATGTAATGGGGCATATTTTGGAAATGAAATTACATTTCAATATTCAGGTGGCAAAGTACAATTTGTAAAGATTTCAGTTTTTTAGTTCAATAGGCAGAATTGACTTTTCAAGCTACAATTTATGGCCTGAATGTCTTATAGAATCCGGATAGTGCAGAAGAGGCCATTCAGCCAATCGAGTCTGCACCAACTCTTTGACAGAGGCCCTCTCCCATGCCCTTTGCCAGTAACCCCACACATTTCCCATGACTAATCCATCTAGTCTACATATCTTGGGACACTAAGGGACAATTTAGCATGGCCAATCCATCTAACTTTAATATCTTTGGACTGTGGGAGGGAACTAGAGCACCCAGATGAAATATATGTAGATATTGGAGAACGTGCAAACTTCACACAGTCAGACACCCAAGGCCAGAATTGAACAGGTGGCATGGTGGTATAGTAGTTAGCACTACAACCTCACAGCGCCAGGGACCTAGATTTGATTCCTGGTTGGGTCACCGTCGGTGCAGAGTCTGCACGTTTTCCCCGTGTCTGCGTAGGTTTCCTCCGGGTGCTCCGGTTTTCTCCCACAGTCCAAAGACGTGCTGGCTAGATGCATTGGCCATGTTAAATTCTCCCTCAGTGTACCCGAACAGGTGCCGGAATGCGGCGACTAGGGGAATTTTCCCAGTAACTTCATTGCAGTGTTAATGTAAGCCTACTTGTGACACTAATAAATAAAAGTTTTTTTTAAAATACTGAACCCGGGTCCCTAGAGATGTGAGGCAGCATTGCTAACCACTGTGCCACCAAGCTTATTTTCATTCTATTATTTTAGAAGTATATATTTGACAAATGATAAGTTTTTATATAATGGCTTAAATTTTCTTTTCATTCGTGTTTTTGCTTTGGTTTCATTCCTCAAGTGGATGGGGTTAATATTTTAATCATTACATCACAGTATTAGGCAATGCTACTAATGAATTACCTATTGGAGATCATCTATCCTGCTAATGTACTGAAATGAATTTGCAGTAACACTGACATTGACAATGAGTTTGGGTACTTCATTTATTTTTTATATGGTACAATTTTTATTTGATTTTGAAAGTACTGTATTTTTGTGACAAGGCAATAAAACTTCAAAGGAAACCCACTTGACAGAAAAGGAGATACATTCCCTTAAAGTGGGAGATTGTCCTTCACATATACTATAGCAGAATTATGGACAGGATTTTCAGACCAGCAGATGTTTTTCTTACTCCACCTGTGAAGAAGCCTTACAGGCATCGCATCTACACGAAGGAAAATCAGTCTGGGACCCATCATGTATCACGTCTGTTGCACCAATGATATGGATTTAGACTATGAATGATGGATAAAATTAATAGAATAACTTTTATTTTAATAAAGCATAAAGTTTATAGTATAAATCATTGCAGTTTCAGTGAAATTAACCATTTAGTCATATTAATTTCTTCATTTTTCTTTAAGAAACATTGTCAATTCTTGATTGTTGCAAAACCAAGCATTAAGACTTGAGGCAATTATATATTGTTGTGCAGAGTAAATGTGTGTTCAACCCTGTATTTATTTCATTGTTAATGTTTCCTTTTTATATCATACCTGAGTAGAATGTAACAAATTTTGTTTAAAAGGGAAAAAAATGTTGTTTGCACTATATAGTACTATAGATTTATGTATTTTATAAATCTATTGGGTGTGATCTGAATTATTTGAATGTTTGACCCACGCAAAAAGCTTGCTATAAGTGGATCATGTGTGTCACTGTATAAAGTGCTTGTAGCTGAGGGTATTTTAGAGACAAATTGCATAGTCAAAGCCAGCTTCAGAGCATGGCAAGTTTAATAATTCAGATTAAACCAAGGAACAGTGTTGGCTTCACATTTAGTGATTCTGTGTCAAATTTATTATTGTTTATTTCATCACATGATTCAGTTACGTCAGTTTTGTACTGTAATAGCCAGTGTCATGTCAAATCTATAATTGTATCTTTTATAAGAAACATTTGAGTCTGACAAGCTTTCTGGTAATAATTGCTCCGAAGAATATTTTTATGGTTTTATTTATACATCCAAAACAATATAAGCACCAGATATTACAGTAACTTTTTAAATATTCTGTTATGTAATGTTGGTTAGCACATGCATAAATGTCATGCCTTACACTGAGCCAGTTTATAACTACAAATTATGGCTTTCAATTTGACAAATTTTGAACAGCACATTTTATGCTTACTTGTGTTGAATTTATTGCAAGCACGCCATTCTGTGTAATAGTTGTTTTAATAATGCTGTACAGTACTTGATTGATGCAGTACAAAGTTTGTGTGGTGACTTCATTGAATATCAGAGAGCTGAATTTTTACTCAGAGAATACAGCATCGTCAGGGATCAGTTTTGTTTGCTGCAGAAAATATTATGAATTTTGTTCTATTAAAGTAATAAAAAAAAGTTCTTATACTTGTTGTGCCTTTCATTTAAGAGTTTAAACTTCAAATGAAAATGTTTTTCATAATAGGACACCTTGCATTTTCAGGAACATGAATTACTTATTGCTGCATTCCTCCAAATCTGGCCTCCTGCACCTCCCCGATATTCTTGGCTTCACCATTGGAGTCCACACTTTCAGCTGCCTAGGCCTGAAGTTCTGGAATGTCATCCCAACTCTTTAGCTCTCTCTCCTTCAGTAAGAAGTTCCTTCAAACCACCTCTTTGACCAAGCTCTTGGTCACTTGCCTGAAAATCTCACAAGACTTGTGTAAAATTATGCTCCTGTCAAGTCCCGTCTTGAGACATTATATCACATTTTATTAGGGACTAGCTCAGAAACCCCAAACTATGTTATGAAGCCCAACTAGACCCCAAATATTTTTTTTTACTTTGGCATTAGTGTGAGGATAAAGTATTTCACCCCAGGTGTGATTCTGTTGACTCACAAGGAAGCTTTTATCAAAACAAACTTTATTGTAAGAATACAGTTTAAATACAATGAATGAATTAGCTTAACTTTAAACAATTGAAATACTTAAATATGACAAGATACAATTCTTAACTGCTAACCTATCTCTATTAGTCCCAATTGACTTAAACACCTCTTCAAAATCAGTTCGCAAACATCACAGGCTTATGAGCTGGTATATGGGCTGCTAGTTTTTAAGCTTCCAGAATACTTATGGAGAGAGAGAGATCTATTTTCTAGCAGGTCCTAAACAGCAGACTCCAGAGAGAGAAAAAAAAATCACCTGCTTCTCGCAGACTCAAGCAGACGGATTCACATGACTCTTGTCAATCAACTTAATTAGACCCTACTCTGAAACCTCAAGGGAGAAATCAAAAATACACAGAAATGCATTCGCTCAGATTAAAACAAACACCCCATTACCTAGGATCAATTGTTCTTCTACATTCTCAGCACATGGGCTGCCTGGAGCAAACAGATCAACACTGTTTAAACAGAGCTGGCTCTTAAACATATCCTTCACAAGAGACATAATATAAATACATTTCTTAAAGGCACAATATTATCACAATTTAAGGGCACCATATAAATTCAGGTTGTTGTTGCTCTTTAGTAATAAATTTTGATCAGTTTAACCCCATCAAACAATTTAAGAAAATAGGAAATAGGAGCAGGGTTAGACTATTTGGCCCTCAAATCTGCTCTGTTATTTAATATGGCTGATCTTCTGCCTCAGATCCACTTTCCCCTCTACTCCCCATATCCCTTAATTTCCTAAGAGACAAAAAGTCTTTCCTCCAGCCTTGAATACATCATTGGATGAAACATAGAAATGTTTCATTTCTATGTTTCATCCAATGATGTATTCAAGGCTGGAGGAAAGACTTGATGAGCACATGTAACTTGCCAGAATAGAGAATTCATAACCCTCTGAGGAAAAAAATTCTCCTTATTGCGGTCCTAAATGATCGGCTCCTTATTCTAACACAGTGCTCCGTGTTCTAGATTTTCTAGCCAGGGGAAACAATCTCTCAGTGTCTAGCATGTCAAGCCCCTTCAAAATATTGTCTGTTTCAATGAGATCACCTTTCATTCTTCGAAACTCCAGAGAATACAGGAGCTATTTATTCAGCCTCTCATCACAGGACAACCTCCTCATCCCAGTAATCAATTTAGTGAACCATTGCTATACTGCCTCCGAGGTGAGTATATCTTTACATAGGTATGAAGACTACACACAGTTCCTCCAGATGTAGTCTCACCAAAGCTCTGTATAATATGCACGGTAGCACAGTGGTTAGCACTGCTGCTTCACAGCTCCAGGGTCCCGGGTTCGATTCCCGGCTCGGGTCACTGTGTGGAGTTTGCACATTCTCCTCATGTCTGCGTGGGTTTCCTCCGGGTGCTCCGGTTTCCTCCCACAGTCCAAAGATGTGCAGGTTAGGTTGATTGGCCAGGTTATAAAAATTGCCCCTTAGAGTCCTGGGATGCGTAGGTTAGAGGGATTAGCGGGTAAATATGTGGGGGTAGGGCCTGGGTGGGATTGTGGTCAGTGCAGACTCGATGGGCCGAATGGCCTCCTTCTGCACTGTAGGGTTTCTATTAAAAAAAAAATAATTGTAGCAAGACTTGTTTCATCTTCCAGTCTCCTTGTAATAAAGGCTAACATGCAATTTGTATTCCTAATTACTTGTCAAACTTACATGGTAATTGTCTGCGTTCCCTGTACGAGTACACCCAACTCTGTCTGAGAATCAATGTTTATAAGTCTTTTAAAATTGCTTTTATATTCTTATGACAACAATGAATAATCTTGCACTTCCCCACATTATATTCCATTTACCATATTGTTGCTTACTCACTTAACTGTCCAGTTCTCTTTGCAGCCTCTTTTTGTCCTCCTCACAGCTTGCATTCCCGCCTAACTCTGTATTGTCAGCAAACTTGTAAACATTACTCTCTGCCTTTGACTCAGTTATTAATATAGATTGGAAATAGTTGAGGTCCCAGACTTGATCATTGTGATACTCCACTGCCAGCTGGAAAATACCCTATTTATCCTTAGCCTCTGCTTCGTCTCCAGTAGTCATGATGTGGAGATGCCGGCGTTGGACTGGGGTAAGCACAGTAAGAAGTCTCACAACACTAGGTTAAAGTCCAACAGGTTTATTTGGTAGCAAATAGTATTTGCTACCAAATAAACCTGTTGGACTTTAACCTGGTGTTGTGAGACTTCTTACTCGTCTCCAGTAACCAGTCCTCTCTAGTCATGCTAATATATTTCCCTAACTTGACTGAATTTTGTGCATTATCCTTCTGTGCAGCATATTATCAAATGCCTTTTGAAAATTCAAGTAAACTACATTGACTTTACTTACCCTGCTAGTTGCATTCTGAAAAAGACTCTAATAAGTTTGCCAAACACAATTTCCATTTGGTAAAACTATGTTGGCTCTGTCTGATCACTTTATTATTATCTAAGTACATTGTTAACAATGGATCCCAACAATTTGCTGACAATGGTTGTTCTCCATCTTTATTGATGAGCAATATTACATTTACTAATTCCAAATATTTTGATAAAATATCAGATATTTTGAAAAAATGGCAGTACAACAGAACTTTGAAAACTCAGAACCAATGCATCCACTGTCTCCACAAATAGTTATTTCAGAAGTCACATCAGGTCCTGGTGATATTTCAGTTTTACTCTAATTTGTGTTTTCTATAGACCGCCCAATAGTAACAGGGTTGTTGAGGAGCAGATAGGGAAACAGATCCTGGAAAGGTGTAATAATAACAGAGTTGTCGTGATGGGAGATTTTAATTTCCCAAATATTAGAAACATAGAAACATAGAACAGTACAGCACAGAACAGGCCCTTCGGCCCACGATGTTGTGCCGACCTTCATCTGAAACCAAGATCAAGCTATCCCACTCCCTACCATCCTGGTGTGCTCCATGTGCCTATCCAATAACCGCTTAAATGATCCTAAAGTGTCTGACTCCACTATCACTGCAGGCAGTCCATTCCACACCCCAACCACTCTCTGCGTGAAGAACCTACCTCTGATATCCTTCCTATATCTCCCACCATGAACCCTATAGTTATGCCCCCTTGTAATAGCTCCATCCACCCGAGGAAATAGTCTTTGAACGTTCACTCGATCTATCCCCTTCATCATTTTATAAACCTCTATTAAGTCTCCCCTCAATCTCCTCCGCTCCAGAGAGAACAGCCCCAGCTCCCTCAACCTCCCTCAACACGTGGGTCACGGTTAGGAGGGGTAATAGTCAGAAGGGTGATGTGCCAGAAAGCACCCCAGTGGCAGTCTCCCATAAGAGAAAGGGATGGGCAACAGATGGGAGAAGGGAAGGGAGTGAGCAGTCTGTGGAGGGATCCCCTGTGGTTGTCCCCCTCCACAATAGGTATATTGTTTTGGATTCTGTGGAGGGGGATGACCCTCCAGGGGTAAGCCACGAGGACCAGATCGCCTCCACGGAGACAGGCTCAGGGGTCCGGAAGGGAAAGAAGGGGTTTAGGAGAGCGATAGTTGTGGGGGACGCAATAGTTAGAGACACGGACAGGCGCTTCTGTGGGACTGAACGAGAATCCAGGATGGTAGTCTGCCTCCCTGGTGCCGGGGTACTGGATGTCTCCGAGAGGGTAGGAAGCATATTTAAAAGGGAAGGTAGTCAAACGGATGTGATTGTACACATTGGGGGAAATGATGTAGGTAGGAAGAGCAGGGGGGTCATACGAGAGAAATTCAGGGAGTTGGGTGCTAGGCTAAAAAGTAAGACCTCCAGTGTAGCAATCTCTGGACTGCTCCCGGTGCCTAGTGCAAGTGAGGCTCGGAACAGGGAGATTCTACAGTTGAACGCGTGGCTAAAGGACTGGTGCAAGAGGGAGGGTTTTAAATTCATAGATAACTGGGAAATCTTCAAGTCAGGATGGCAACTGTACAGAAAGGATGGGTTACACCTTAACTGGAAGGGAGCAAATATCCTGGCTGGGAGTTTTGCTCGAGTGTTTCGGCAGGATTTAAACTAGTGTGGCAGGGGGGTGGGGAACAAAACAGGAGGTCAGTAAATACTGAGGCTGGGGTCGAGCTGGGGGCCAGGGCAAGGCTAGCTAAGAAGAGGAGCACTCTGGAGGAGGAGGACCTGACTGGGCCTGGAGGTCTGGAGTGCATCTGCTTCAATGCGAGGAGTGTAACGGGTAAAACAGACGAACTTAGGGCCTTAATGCTTGTGCGGAATTTGGATGTGGTTGCGGTGACGGAAACTTGGTTAAAAGAAGGACAGGACTGGCAGCTGAATATTCCGGGGTATCAGTGTTTTAGGCGAGACAGAGGAGGGGCTAAAAAAGGTGGGGGAGTAGCGATATTAGTTAAGGAGCATATTACCGCGGTGCAGAGGGTAGACAACTTAGAGGGGTCATGTACTGAGTCGCTGTGGGTGGAACTCAGAAACAGGAAGGGTGCAGTCACTATGCTGGGGGTGTACTACAGACCACCCAACAGCCCACGGGAAGTGGAGGAAAGGATATGTCAGGAGATTCTGGATAGGTGCAGAAAACATAGGGTTGTTGTAGTGGGGGACTTTAATTTCCCTGGCACAGACTGGAAAGTGCTTAGAGCTGGGGGACCGGACGGGGAGGAATTTGTAAAATGCGTACTGGAAGGTTCTTTGGAACAGTACGTAGATAGCCCGACTAGAGAGGGGGCTATACTGGACCTAGTTCTGGGAAATGAGCCCGGTCAGGTCGTCAAAGTTTCATAGAAATCATAGAATGATTTCTAAAGTTTCGGTAGGGGAACATGTGGCAAATAGTGACCACAACTCTGTTAACTTTAGGATAGTAATGGACAAGGATGAGTGCTGTCCTACGGGCAGGGTGCTAAATTGGGGGAAGGCTGACTATAGCCGGATTAGGCAGGAATTGGTGGATGTTGATTGGGAGAGGATGTTCGAGGGTAAGTCCGCGTCTGGCATGTGGGAGTCTTTTAAGGAACTATTGATAAGGCTGCAGGATAGGCATGTGCCTGTGAAAAGGAAAGATAGGAAAGATAGGATTCGAGAGCCGTGGATAACCAGGGAAATTGAGGATCTGATTAAAATGAAAAGGGAGGCGTACGTTAAGTCCAGGCAACTGAAAACAGATGGAGCTCTGGAGGAATACAGAGAGAGTAGGAAAGATCTCAAACGGGGAGTTAGAAGGGCAAAAAGAGGGCACGAGATGTTCTTGGCAGGCAGGATTAAGGAGAATCCTAAGGCATTCTATTCATACGTTAGGAACAAAAGAGTTGTCAGGGAGAAAATCGGACCTCTCAGGGACAAAGGAGGGGAATTATGCTTAGAACCCAAGGGAATAGGGGAGATCCTAAATGAATACTTTGCATCGGTATTCACGAAGGAGAGGGGCGTGTTAACCGGGAGTGTCTCGGAGGGAGGTGTTGACCCGTTAGAGAAAATCTCCATTACGAGAGAGGAAGTGTTAGGTTTTTTAGGGAACATTAAAACTGACAAAGCCCCAGGGCCTGATGGCATCTATCCTCGACTGCTCAGGGAGACGAGAGAGGAAATTGCTGGGCCTCTGACGGAAATCTTTGTCGCTTCTTTGGACACGGGTGAGGTCCCTGAGGATTGGAGGATAGCGAATGTGGTCCCGTTGTTTAAGAAGGGTAGCAGGGATAACCCAGGAAATTATAGGTCGGTGAGCTTGACGTCCGTGGTAGGGAAGTTGTTGAAGAGGATTCTTAGAGACAGGATGTATGTGCATTTAGAACGGAACAATCTCATTAGTGACAGACAGCATGGTTTTGTAAGAGGGAGGTCGTGCCTTACAAATTTGGTGGGGTTTTTTGAGGAAGTGACAAAAACGGTTGATGAAGGAAGGGCCGTGGATGTCGTCTATATGGATTTCAGTAAGGCATTTGACAAAGTCCCACATGGCAGGTTGGTTAAGAAGGTTAAGGCTCATGGGATACAAGGAGAAGTGGCTCGATGGGTGGAGAACTGGCTTGGCCATAGGAGACAGAGGGTAGTGGTCGAAGGGTCTTTTTCCGGCTGGAGGTCTGTGACCAGTGGTGTTCCGCAGGGCTCTGTACTGGGACCTCTGCTATTTGTGATATATATAAATGATTTGGAAGAAGGTGTAACTGGTGTAATCAGCAAGTTTGCGGATGACACAAAGATGGCTGGAATTGCGGATAGCGAAGAGCATTGTCGGGCAATACAGCAGGATATAGATAGGCTGGAAAATTGGGCGGAGAGGTGGCAGATGGAATTTAATCCGGATAAATGCGAAGTGATGCATTTTGGAAGAAATAATGTAGGGAGGAGTTATACAATAAATGGCAGAGTCATCAGGAGTATAGAAACACAGAGGGACCTAGGTGTGCAAGTCCACAAATCCTTGAAGGTGGCAACACAGGTGGAGAAGGTGGTGAAGAAGGCATATGGCATGCTTGCCTTTATAGGACGGGGTATAGAGTATAAAAGCTGGAGTCTGATGATGCAGCTGTATAGAACGCTGGTTAGGCCGCATTTGGAGTACTGCGTCCAGTTCTGGTCGCCGCACTACCAGAAGGACGTGGAGGCATTGGAGAGAGTGCAGAGAAGGTTTACCAGGATGTTGCCTGGTATGGAGGGTCTTAGCTATGAGGAGAGATTGGGTAGACTGGGGTTGTTCTCCTTGGAAAGACGGAGAATGAGGGGAGATCTAATAGAGGTATACAAGATTATGAAGGGTATAGATAGGGTGAACAGTGGGAAGCTTTTTCCCAGGTCGGAGGTGACGATCACGAGGGGTCACGGGCTCAAGCTGAGAGGGGCGAGGTATAACTCAGACATCAGAGGGACGTTTTTTACACAGAGGGTGGTGGGGGCCTGGAATGCGCTGCCAAGTAGGGTGGTGGAGGCAGGCACGCTGACATCGTTTAAGACTTACCTGGATAGTCACATGAGCAGCCTGGGAATGGAGGGATACAAACGATTGGTCTAGTTGGACCAAGGAGCGGCACAGGCTTGGAGGGCCGAAGGGCCTGTTTCCTGTGCTGTACTGTTCTTTGTTCTTTGTTCTTTGTTCTTTCCTCATAAGACCGACACTCCAAACCAGGCAGCATCCTGGTAAATCTCCTCTGCACTCTTTCCAGCGCTTCCACATCCTTCTTATAGTGAGGTGACCAGAACTGCACGCAATATTCCAAATGCGGTCTCACCAAGGTCCTGTACAGTTGCAGCATAACCCCACGGCTCTTAAACTCCAACCCCCTGTTAATAAAAGCTAACACACTATATGCCTTCTTCACAGCTCTATCCACTTGAGTGGCAACCTTTAGAGATCTGTGGATATGGACCCCAAGATCTCTCTGTTCCTCCACAGTCTTCAGAACCCTACCTTTGACCCTGTAATCCACATTTAAATTTGTCCTACCAAAATGAATCACCTCACATTTATCAGGGTTAAACTCCATTTGCCATTTTTCAGCCCAGCTTTGCATCCTATCTATGTCTCTTTGCAGCCTACAACAGCCCTCCACCTCATCCACTACTCCACCAATCTTGGTGTCATCAGCAAATTTACTGATCCACCCTTCAGCCCCCTCCTCTAAGTCATTAATAAAAATCACAAAGAGCAGAGGACCAAGCACCGATCCCTGCGGCACTCCGCTAGCAACCTGCCTCCAGTCCGAAAATTTTCCATCCACCACCACCCTCTGTCTTCGATCAGATAGCCAGTTACCTATCCAATCGGCCAACTTTCCCTCTATCCCACACATATTGATTAGAATCTTCCTAGAGTAAGGGGTGTAGATGGGGAGGAGTTTGTTAGGTGTGTTCAGGAGGGTTTCTTGACACAGTATGTAGATAGGCCTGCAAGAGGAGAGGCTGTACTTGATTTGGTATTGGGAAATGAACCTGGTCAGGTGTCAGATCTCTCAGTGGGAGAGTATTTTGGAGATAGCGAACATAATTCTATCTCCTTTACAATAGCATTGGAGAGAGATAGGATCAGACAAGTTAGAAAAGTGTTTAATTGGAGTAAGGAGAATTATGAGTCTATCAGGCAGGAAATTGGAGGCTTAAATTGGAAAGAGGTTTTCTCAGGGAAATGTACGGAAGAAATGTGGCAAATTTTCAGGGAATATTTGTCTGGAGTTCTGCATAGCAACGTTCCAATGAGACAGGGAAGTTATGGTAGGTTACAGGAACCGTGGTATACAAAGGCTGTAATGAATCTAGTCAAGAAGAAAAGAAAAGCTTACAGAAGGTTCAGGGAGCTAGGTAATGTTTGAGATCTAGAAGAGTATACGGCTAATAGGAAGGATCTTAAGGAAATTAGGAGAGCCAGAAGGGGTCATGAGAAGGCCTTGGCAGGCAGGATTAAGGAAAACCCCAAGGCATTCTACAAGTATGTGAAGAGCAAGAGGATAAGACGTGAAAGAATAGGACCTATCAAGTGTGACGGTGGGAAAATTTTTATGGAACCGGAAGAAATAGCAGAGGTACTTAATGAATACTTTACTTCAGTATTCACTATGGAAAAGGATCTTGGTGGTTGTAGTGCAGACTTGCAGCGGACTGAAAAGCTTGAGCATGTAGATATTAAGAAAGAGGATGTGTTGGAGCTTTTGAAAAGCATCAAGTTAGATAAGTCGCCGGGACCGGATGAGATGTACCCCAGGCTACTGTGGGAGGCGAGGGAGGAGATTGCTGAGCCTCTGGCGATGATCTTTTCATCATCAATGGAGACGGGAGAGGTTCCGGAGGATTGGAGGATTGCGGATGTTGTTCCTTTATTCAAGAAAGGGAGAAGAGATAGCCCTGGAAATTATAGACCAGTGAGTCTAACCTCAGTGGTTGGTAAGTTGATGGAGAAGATCCTGAGAGGCAGGATTTATCAACATTTGGAGAGGTATAATATGATTAAGAATAGTCAGCATGGCTTTGTCAAAGGCAGATCATGCCTTACGAGCCTGGTTGAATTTTTTGAGGATGTGACTAAACGCATTGATGAAGGAAGGGCAGTAGATGTAGTATATATGGACTTCAGCAAGGCATTTGATAAGGTGCCCCATGCAAGGCTTATTGAGAAAGTGAGGGGGAATGGGATCCAAGGGGACATTGCTTTGTGGATCCAGAACTGGCTTGCCAACAGAAGGCAAAGAGTGGTTATAGATGGGTCATATTCTGAATGGAGGTCGGTCACCAGTGGAGTGCCCCAGGGATCTGTTCTGGGACCCTTACTCTTCATGATTTTTATAAATAACCTGGATGAGGAATTGGAGGGATGGGTTGGTAAGTTTGCTGATGACACAAAGGTTGGAGGTGTTGTGGATAGTGTGGAGGGATGTCAGAAGTTGCAGCGAGACATTGATAGGATGCAAGACTGGGCGGAGAAGTGGCAGATGGAGTTTAACCCAGATAAGTGTGAGGTGGTTCATTTTGGCAGGCCAAATAGGATGGCGGAATATAATATTAATGGTAGGACTCTTGGCAGAGTGGAAGATCAGAAAGATCTTGGGGTCCAAGTTCATAGGACGCTCAAAGCAGCTGTGCAGGTTGAGGCTGTGGTTAAAAAGGCGTATGGTGTACTGGCCTTCATCAATCGAGGAATTGAGTTTAGGAGTCGTGAGATAATGTTGCAGCTATATAGGATCCTGGTCAGACCCCACTTGGAGTACTGTGCTCAGTTCTGGTCGTCTCATTACAGGAACATAGAGAACATAGAACAGTACAATACAGAACAGGCCCTTCGGCCCACGATGTTGTGCCGAGCTTTATCTGAAACAAAAGGATGTGGAAGCCATAGAAAGGGTGCAGAGGAGATTTACAAGGATGTTGCCTGGGTTGGGGGGCATGCCTTATGAGGATAGGTTGAGTGAGCTCGGACTTTTCTCCTTGGAGAGATGAAGGATGAGGGGTGACCTGATAGAGGTGTATAAGATGTTGAGAGGTTTTGATTGAGTGGAGAGTCAGAGGCTTTTTCCTAGGGCTGAAATGGTTGCCGCAAGAGGACACAGGTTTAAGGTGCTGGGGAGTAGGTACAGAGGAGATGTCAGGGGTAAGTTTTTCACTCAGAGGGTGGTGGGTGCGTGGAATGGGCTGCCAGCGGATTCGATAGGGTCTTTTAAGAGACTTTTAGATAAGTACATGGAACGTAGTAAGATAGAGGGTTATAGATAAGCCTAGTAATCGCTGAGGTAGGGACATGTTCGGCACAACTTTGTGAGCTGAAGGGCCTGTATTGTGCCGTTATTTTTCTATGTTTCTATGTTTCTAATTTTCTCGAATGATTTTCTCTAAGTTTCTCTAATACTTTTTTCTGCTGATATTAATTAACTTATGTTCCTCACTCTTATTAGTAAAGTAAAGTTTATTTATTAGTCACAAGTAAGGCTTACATTAACACTGCAATGAAGTTACTGTGAAATTCCCCTAGTCACCACAGTCCAGCACCTGTTTGGGTCAATGCACCTAACCAGCATGTCTTTCAGGATGTGGGAGGAAACCGGAGCACCCAGAGGAAACCCAAGCAGACACTGAGAGAACGTGCAAACTCCACACAGACAGTGACCCAAGCCGGTAATGGAACCCGGGTTCCTGGCGCTGTGAAGCAGCAGTGCTAACTAACCACTGTGCTACCATGCCACCCTGCTTGGGTACCCTCTACTTCTGGTTTGTGATTTGTGTATTTGACGGGCGGCACGCTGGCAAGTGGTTAGCACTGCTGCCTCACAGCACCAGGGACCCAGGTTTAGTTCCGCCCTCGGTCACTGTCTGTGTGGAGTTTGCACATTCTCCCCGTGTCTGCATGGGTTTCCTCCGGGTGCTCTGGTTTCCTCCCACAGTCCAAAGATGTGCAAGTTAGGTGCATTGGTCATGCTAAATTGCTCCTTAGTGTCAGGGGGACTAGCTAGGTAAATGCATGGTGTTATGGGGATAGGGCCTGGGTGGGATTGTGGTTGGTGCAGACTCGATGGGCCGAATGGCCTCCTTCTGCACGGTAGGATTCTATGACTGTGAAGACAGACACAAAGGGCATGAGTTGAGAAGAAATCCCAAGGGTCTAATTTGGGTTGCCTGACCACACAAGCAGGTGGCGGGACCTCCTCAGGGTGGGGGGACATTCCCATCAGCAGCTAATTAACATCTGTCAAACGAAGGAGCCAGCCGATAAAGAAGCTTGGGCATGTCAAAGAGAGGTGCCATATTTAAAGGGCAGTCGTCAGCCTGCATGCAGTCCCCACACATTGGTCATTAAATAAGGTGCAGACCAGGGAGGCTATGAAGGAATGGCTGGAGTGAGAGGAAGGGTGTCTTCACATTTCAGTGACGCCTCATTGGTGGTGTTCCTACAGGCAATGAAAGAACAAAGAGCGACTTTGTTCCCAGGGGTTGAAAAGAGGCAGCCAGCAAGCCTTATAAGGCATTGCTGCAGATGGCTGAGGACATCAGCAGCCATAGGTTGGTTGTGTGAATCAGGGTGTAGATCTGGAAGCATTTCAATGACCTGGTATGGCATGGCAAGGTGAGCGGCATTCATTAGAGACCTTGTGTAATCAGTCTTCAATGGAAAGTGCTTGTGTAAATCAGATTAAGGATTGGAGACAAAATGATCCAACTTTATATTAAATTAAGGCATATCCTACATGGTGGATTCCAAGGATGGCCCTCTGAAGAAATGAAACCCCACCTTAGTAAGAAAGATGAACTTAGTGTTGAGGACAGGATCATTCTTTGGGGGTTCCGAGTCATTGTTCCATCCCCAAGATGACGTCCAATATTAACAGAACTACATAATAGCCACCCAGGAGTATCCAAAATGAAAACGCTGGCTATGAGTTACCTCTGGTGGCTCAGTTTTGACTCTGACATCACAGACTTGGTGAAGCAATGTGACCTATGCCAGGAAAATCAAAAACGCCCTCCATCAGCTTCCCTACACCCATGGGCGCGGGTACATGTGGACTTTGTGGGACCCTTTATGGTTGCATATTTTTAATCATGGTAGATGCACACTCCAATTGGTTGGAGGTGCACTGCATGGGTTCCAGTGTCTCAGGCTATGATCGAGAAATTATGACAAAGCTTCAGTATACATAGAATACTGGACGTCCTGGATTCTGATAATGGTGATTTCCAGAACCTGTGCTCTCCAATGGTACCCAACATGTCCGAACTGCACCTTCTCACCCGTCGTCAAATGGATTGGCAGAACGGGCAGTTCAAAACTTCAAAAATGGCAGGAAGAAACAACATGCAACAGCCATGGAGACCAAACTAGCACGATGTTTGTTCGATTACAGGACTGCACTGCACATAACAACAGGTGTTGTCTAGGGGAGCTGGTAATGGGATGATAACTTGGCACCAGATTGAGCCTGCTATTCCCAAAGCTTGGTACACAATAAAGGGTGTTCAGTGACAAGAAACTGATGTTTGGCTGAATTACTACAGCAATTACTACACTATATCCTTTCTTAGGTAAGGAGACCAAAACTGCACACAATACTCCAGGTGTGGTCTCACCAATGCTCTGCACAACTGCAGTAAGACATCTTGCTTCTGTACTCAAGTCCTTTTGAAATGAAGGCCAACATACCATTTGCCTTTCTAACTGCTTGCCATACCCTGCATTCTTGCTTTCAGTGACTGGTGTACAAGGACACGATGTGGAGATGCCGGCGTTGGACTGGGGTGAACACAGTAAGAAGTCTCACAACACCAGGTTAAAGTCCAACAGGTTTATTTGGTAGCAAATACAATAAGCTTTCGGAGCGCTGCTCCTTCGTCAGATGGCGTGGAAATGTGCTCTCAAACAGTGCAAAGAGACACAAAATCAAGTTGCAGAATACTGATTAGAATGCGAAGGGATTTGCATTCTAATCAGTATTCTACAACTTGATTTTGTGTCTCTTTGCACTGTTTGAGAGCATATTTCCACTCCATCTGACGAAGGAGCAGCGCTCCGAAAGCTTATGGTATTTGCTACCAAATAAACCTGTTGGACTTTAACCTAGTGTTGTGAGACTTCTTACTGTGTACAAGGACACTCCAGTCCTTCTGTACATCAACATTTCCCAATCTATTACCATTTAAATAATATTCTACCATTCTGTTTTTCCTTCTGAAGTGGATAACTTCATATTTATCCATGTTATACTGTATTTGCCTACTCATTCAGCTTGTCTAAATCACCTTGAAGCCTCTTAACATACTCTTCACCACTCACATTCCCACCATGTTTTGTGTTGTCAGCAAACTTGGAAAATATTACATTTGGTTCCCTCATCCAAATCATTGATGTATATTGTGAATAACTGGGGCCCAAGCATTGACCCCACTAGTCATTGCCTGTCACTTTTAAAATGACCCATTTATTCCTACTCTGTATTCTTTGTCTGCTAAGTTCCGACGCGCCACAGCGAAAAACCGCACCGACCTCCACAGAAGACAAACACGGGACATGGTGGACAGAGTACCCTTCGTCGTCCAGTACTTCCCCGGAGCGGAGAAGCTACGGCATCTCCTCCGGAAACTTCAACATGTCATTGATGAAGACGAACATCTCGCCAAGGCCATCCCCACACCCCCACTTCTTGCCTTCAAACAACCACGCAACCTCAAACAGACCATTGTCCGCAGCAAACTACCCAGCCTTCAGGAGAACAGTGACCACGACACCACACAACCCTGCCACAGCAACCTCTGCAAGACGTGCCGGATCATCGACACGGATGCCATCATCTCACGTGAGAACACCATCTACCAGGTACACGGTACCTACTGTTGCAACTCGGCCAACGTTGTCTACCTGATACACTGCAAGAAAGGATGTCCCGAGGCATGGTACATTGGGGAAACCATGCAGACGCTACGACAACGGATGAATGAACACCGCTTGACAATCACCAGGCAAGACTGTTCTCTTCCTGTGGGGGAGCACTTCAGCAGTCACGGGCATTCAGCCTTGGATCTTCAGGTAAGCGTTCTCCAAGGCGGCCTTCACGACACACGACAGCGCAGAGTCGCTGAGCAGAAACTGATAGCCAAGTTCCGCACACATGAGGACAGCCTAAACCGGGATCATAGAAATCATAGAAACCCTACAGTGCAGAAGGAGGCCATTCGGCCCATCGAGTCTGCACCGACCACAATCCCACCCAGGCCCTACCCCCACATATTTACCCGCTAATCCCTCTAACCTACACATCCCAGGACTCTAAGGGGCAATTTTTTTTTAACCTGGCCAATCAACCTAACCCGCACATCTTTGGACTGTGGGAGGAAACCGGAGCACCCGGAGGAAACCCACGCAGACACGAGGAGAATGTGCAAACTCCACACAGACAGTGACCCGAGCCGGGAATCGAACCCGGGACCCTGGAGCTGTGAAGCAGCAGTGCTAACCACTGTGCTACCGTGCCGCCCCATTGTTGGATTTATGTCACACTATCAGTAACCCCCACAGCTTGCCTCCTGGACTTGCAGAATCTCACTAGCTGTTCTGTCTGGAGACAATACACATCTCTTTAACCTGTGTTGAATGCTCCCTCCACCCACATTGTCTGTACATTTAAGACCTGGCTGGCTGTAGAGATTTGCATTCTAATCAGTATTCTGTAATTTGATTTCTGTGTCTGTTTGCACTGTTTGAGAACAGATATCCACTCCATCTGACGAAGGAGCTGTGCTCCGAAAGCTTATGGTATTGCTACCAAATAAACCTGTTGGACTTTAACCTGGTGTTGTGAGACTTCTTACTGAACCAATTCTCAATCCAGACCACTACTCCCAATCGCAGGTGCACACTAACCTCTGTGGGACTTTATGAAAAGCATCGTCAAAATCCAAATACATTGAATCTATTGGTTCTCCCTTATCTATTCTGCTAGTTGCATCCTCAAAACTCCAGTCGGTTTGTCAAATATGATTTCAGTTTCATAAATCCATGTTGACTTTATCTTAATCCTGGTGATATTTTCTAAGTGTCCTGTTATTGCATCCTTTATAATAGACTCTGACATTTTCTCTATCCCTGATGTTAGGCTAACCAATCTGCAATGCCGTTTTCTCCCTTCTTCCTTTATTAAAGAGTGGGGTTGCATTTGCCACCCTACTATCTGCCAGGATTGTTCCAGAATCTGTAGAATTTTGGAACATTGATAACCAACACATCCACTATTTCCAAGAACATTGTCTGTACATCCAAGTCCAGGTCTTCAATATATGCCAAAAAGAGCAGTGGCCTTCATACCAAACTCTGGAAAACATGACTAATATGCTTCTCCAGCCTGAAAAACAATTGGCTACCATTAATGCAGAGACATGGAACTTTGTTTACTATCACTTCAGTAAAGTCATCTGCTTACTGTGATCATCTTAGAGCTATTTTTAATCATTACCCACAGATTAAGGTTCTAAATGTTGTGATTGATTATTTACAAAGGATTTACAGTACAGAAACTGGATGTTTGGCCCAACTATCAAGGCTGCTATTTATGATACCGACAGCCTGCTGCAACTCTCATGACCTCTTCCCTACCTTGTATAACTCTATTTCCTTCTCCCTCAATCAGTCTTAAAGATTCTCCTTAAATACATCAATGCAATGTGCTACAACCACACTGTGGCAGCATTCCGCAATTTCTTCACATTCGACGCATCAAACCCTTTCTTAATTTTAAACTTATTTCATCTTAGTCTCTTTTCCAGAGAAGCAAGCCCACGCTTCTCGCTTTTGCTTGATATTTGATTCCTCTTAATTCTAGTAACATCTTTGTATTGTAAATCTTCGCTGCACTTTCTCTTGTGTTTCATTTTTTTTGCTGCATGGAGATCAGAACTGCACATGGTACTCAAATGTGGTCTAACCAGGGATTTAAAATTACTTCACTGCTTTTGTATTGTATTCCTTTAGAAATGAACTCCAGTGCTTTCTTAACACTCTTTATGACCTTATCAATTTGTACTGTTACTTCTCGCAATTTACATTTCTACATTCTCTTTGCTCCTGTACCCCATTTAATTGCTTGTCTTCCATGGACTAACTGGCCTCCATTTTCGGCCTCCCAAAATGAATTACCTACCTCACACTTTACCAACCTGTTTATATCTTTCTGTGTTTTGGTACATCCTCTGCATTGTTCCTCCACGCCCACCAGTACCCACCTCCCTAAGCAACACCACCAATCCAGTATTTCTGTGAATTTTGACATACATGCAGCTACTGAGTTCAAACCATTTATGCTCATGTTCAGTAATCATGGTCCTGCATGAATCCCTATGGAACATCACTTTCCACTTTCTGCTAGTCCAAGAAACTTTACTGAACTCCTAGCCAACATATACTGATTTGAATGAAGGCAATCAAATGGGTGGATAAACTGAAAAACAAATCTTGATAAAGAGTTACTTATCTAACACAGCAAATAGACAGGAAGCTGTAGTAACCATTAGAAATGCTATATAAATATGAGTAATGAAAAGAGAAACATCCAAATACACAGCACAGACAGGCACAAGGAAGATGGCTACTAATTCAGGGAGTGATTAGGAAGGGTAAAGGAGGTCAGGCAGAATTTCCAACAAATCGCACCTAGTGGAGTGAAGGGAGGGAGTTGTACAAAAGGATATCAGAAGAACAGGGGAATTGAAGTGTTCACAAGAGTATACTGGTAGAGTGGAGCAAGAGCATGTAGTAATTAAAAGGCAAGGATTTTAAATCTAATACTTTGGAGCAATGGAAGTCAGCAAGAATATGATTGATATACGGAAGTGGGAGACAAGTACACTTAGTATGGGGCAAAACAAGTGTTGCAATTTTGGGCAAGTAGTGGAGGATGGACGATGAGCCAGTAAGCACAGTTTAGAATAAACAGGTCTGGAGGTGAAAAAAGTGGGTATGCATTTCAGTGACAATGACGTTGAGACAAGTAATGCCACAGAAGTGGAAGTGGTCTTTGCAATGGAAAGGATGTAGCATTTGGAAACTGAGCTATGCGCATTAAGATCACAAATGGCCTGGTTCAATCTGCAAACTGAGGGGAACATGGCAGCAGTCGTTTACAATATTGTTAATGCTCTTGGCAATGAGATTGCAGGAGGTGTGGTTGAAGTATGTGTGGAAGCTTGCTGTTGCACATCTTGTAGATTCTATATATTACAGCCACAAATTGCTGGCTTAAAAGGAATAGATTTCAAGTGTTACAACAACTTTATTCATCAAGCATGCTGTGTCTCAGATGGTTTACAGTTTCTTATTGTTGCAGTTGCAACAAGACAAATAATTCTATCACAAACCTGACTTATGCCTTGCAGTCATGATGTGCAGGTGCCGGCGTTGGACTGGGGTAAACACAGTAAGAAGTTTAACAACACCAGGTTAAAGTCCAACAGGTTTATTTGGTAGCAAAAGCCACACAAGCTTTCGGAGCTCCAAGCCCCTTCTTCAGGTGGGGTATGCCTTGCAGACAGCAGATAGTTTTTGAAGGGTCAGAAACTGAGCCACAGCATCCAGCCTCTGGTAGCCAGTGTTGACATGCCTAGCTTCTGGCCAATAGTGACACTCAGATTTGAGAAAGCTTGATGTATACATGAGGCATTTGGATTGGTTAGGTAGAGGTAAATACTACGTGAGAAGCCTGGTTAGAACAAAGAACAGTACAGCACAGGAACAAGCCCTTTTCCCACCAAGTCTGTGCTGACACAGATGCCTCTCTAATCTAATATTTTCTTGCCTCTATGTGGTCCATATCCCTCTATTCCCTGCCTATCCATGTATCTATCCAGATGCCTTTTGAACATTATTATAGAATCTGCTTCCACCATCTCCTGGGCGGCACGGTAGCACAGTGGTTAGCACTGCTGCTTCACAGCTCCTGGGTTCGATTCCCGGCTCGGGTCACTGTCTGTGTGGAGTTTGCACATTCTCCTCGTGTCTGCGTGGGTTTCCTCCGGGTGCTCTGGTTTCCTCCCACAGTCCAAAGATGTGCGGGTTAGGTTGATTGGCCAGGTTAAAAATTGCCCCTCAGAGTCCTGGGATGCATAGGTTAGAGGGATTAGTGGGTAAATATGTGGGGGTAGGGCCTGGGTGGGATTGTGGTCGGTGCAGACTCGATGGGCCGAATGGCCTCCTTCTGCACTGTAGGGTTTCTATGATCTCCTCTGGCAGCACGTCCAGGCATTCACCATCCTCTATGTGAAAAAGTTGCTCCTTACATCTCTTTTAAACTTTCCCCCTCTCACTTTCAACCTATATTTAATTGACCCATGGGCCCTAGGGAAAAGACTCTGACTATCCAAATCGCATCACCTCACATTTGTCCAGGTTAAATTCCATCTGCCACCTTTTGGCCCAGGTCTCCAGCGACTTATATCCTACTGTATCCTCTGATAATCCTCCTCACTATCCACTACTCTCCAATTTTTGTATCATCTGCAAATTTACTAATCAGACCACCTACATTTTCCTCCAAATTTTTTATATATATTAGAAACAACAAAGCCCCCAACACTGATCCTTGTGGAACACCACATGTGACAGACCTCCAGTTGGAAAAATACCCTTCCACTGCTGTGCTTTTTTCCAGATATGAGGTGATGCGATTTGGAAAGTCTACTGCAGAAGGGAAGTATACAGTAAATAGTAGAGCCCTTAGAAATATTAGCATACAGAGGGATCTAGGTGTGCAACCTGAAGGTGGCAATTCAGGTGGACAATGTGGTCAAGACAGCATAAGGCATGCTGGCCTTCATCGGTTGGGGTGTTGAGTATAGGAATTGGAAAATCATGTTGCAGCTGTCTAAGACTTTGGTTAGGCCGCATTTGGAGTATTGTGTATAATTCTGGTCACCACACTACCGGAAAGATGTTTTCCAATTTACAGCAATCAACTTGGCAACTCAAAAAATGCACATCTGAGGTTCAGCCACCATGTTCCACATCATTTCAGTTAAAATGAATTTTTAAAGCAGTCATTTAAACATCTCAAACAAGGTCCCATCAAGATTTCATGGCTCCTCTTCTGCCCAAGCCAGTTTTGTATCCATCTTACCAGCTCACCTCAGATCCCATATGACTTCACCTTCTGCATCAGCCTGCCATCAAGAACCTTATTGAAGGCTTTACTACCATCCATATATACAACATCCACTGTCCTGCCCTGGTTAAATTTATTTTCCTCAAAGAATTCAATCAAGTTTGTGAGACACAACCACCCCTTCACAAAACCATGCTGCCTATCGCTAATAAGCCTATTCTCTTCCAGATGTGAGTGCATCCTGTCCCTAAGAATCTTCTCCAATTATTTCCCCACCACTGATGTAAGGCTCACAGGCCTGTAATTTCCCAGATTGTCTCTTCTGCCCTTCTTAAACAGAGGAACAATGTTAGCTACTCCCGAATCCTCTGGTACCTTCCCCGTGGCTATGGCAGATACAAATATTTTGGCCAAGGCCTCAGCAATTTCTTCCCTCTCAGTATTCTGGGATAGACCCTATCTAGTCCTGGGGACTTGTCCACCTTAATGTTTTTCAAAACCTCTAATACCTCCTCCCTTTTTATCTCAACATGTCCTAAAATGTCAACATCCTCTTTTCTACACTCACCATCCACCACATCGTTCTTTGTGAATACTGAGGCAAAGTACTCATTAAGGACCTCACCCAACTCATCTGGCTCCACACACAAATTCCCTCCACTATCCTTGATTGGACCTACCCTTTCTTTAGCTAACCTCTTCCTCTTTATATACACATAAAAAGCCTTGGGATTCTCCTTAATCTTGCCTGCCAAGGACATTTCATGGCCCCTTTTTGCCCTCCTAAATCTCTGTTCTTCCTTGCTATCTT
Organism: Mustelus asterias; assembly: GCF_964213995.1. Taxonomy (NCBI): domain Eukaryota; kingdom Metazoa; phylum Chordata; class Chondrichthyes; order Carcharhiniformes; family Triakidae; genus Mustelus; species Mustelus asterias. The sequence continues at coordinate 21,625,384 of NC_135817.1, read as the reverse complement.
TGTATTCCTCAAGAGCCTTATCTGTTTTCAATTTAATGAAATTTATGTAAGCCTCCTTCTTTTTCACTAACCTCACAGTCTCTGTCATCCAGGGTTCCCAAACCTTGCCATATTTATCCTTCATTTTTACAGGGACATACTTGTCCTGAATTGTTAACAATTGATTCTTAAAAGACTCCCACATATCGGATGTGGGTTTACCCTCAAACAGCTGCCCCCAGTCTACATTTCTTATGCTGCCTTATACTGTCGTAGTTAGTCTTCATCCAGTTTAGTGCTTTCACTCTGGGACTACTTCTATCCTTTTCTACAAGTAATTTGAAACTTATATAATTGTGATCGTTGCTCCCAAAAATGGTCCCCATTCATCAATCACTTGTCGAGGTTCCTTTCCCAGAAACAAGTCTAAGATGGCCTCTCCTGAATTGGACTATCTATATATTGCCTCAAGAAGCACTCTTGGACACACTAAATAAACTGTCCCGTCCAAGCCCTCGGTTCTAAAGGAATCCCAATCTATATTGGGGAAGTTAAGATTGCTCATCACAGCAACTCTGTTGTTTTACATCTTCCCATAATCTGCCAACATATCAGTTCCTCCATTTCACACTAGCTGTTGGGAGGTCTGTAATACAACCCCAACAGGATGATTGTTGTAGTTCCTGAGTTCTACCCATATGGCCTCACTGCATGATCCCACCAAGGTGTCCGCCCTCTGTAGCTCTTTCGATATGATCCCACCAAGGTGTCCGCCCTCTGTATAGCTGTGATATTCTCCCTAATCACTAAAGCAACAACCCCACCTCTTTTGTCACCATCTCTATCTCGCCTGGAATGCTAAGCTGCCAGTCCTGCCCTTCTTTCATCCACGTCTCCGTAATTGCCACATCATAATTCCATGTAGTAAGCTTTAAGTTCATCTGTCACATTCCTTGCATTAAAGCAACCACATCTCAGACCATCTGTCATGTTTTGTACTCTCCCTATGTTTTATTTCTCTTAGCCTTACTGGACCCATTCACTGAGTTCTCCACAGTCTCTGTACTCTCTGACCGACTGTTAGGAGTATGATCATTGCCATTGACCAGTTGGGCTGAATGACCTGTTTTTGTGCTGCAGGCTATAAGTGGGGGCTATAATAGGATGGCCATTGATGAAGCAGTTGTAGATGGGTGGGCCAAGATTGCTGCCATGAAGAAATAATGAAGCTTTGATGAATGCCCTCCTACCTGATAATTTTCTTGTGGGTCTGGATATGGTTGCGGATCCAGCAGGGGGAAAGGGACACTATATTTTGCTAGGGTTGTTTGGTCTTACTCAGATGACATTGATATGGATGACAATATTTGTTACCTCCCTGCTGTCATTAGGCTCTTCAATCTTTGCCTGATCAGGGCTGTGATGAGGTCTGAAGCCAGGTGGTCCTGGCAGAATCCAAACTATCATCAGGACAATTGACAAGTAGCAGCCACTTAACAGCTATATTATTTTTATTGCTGATAAACAAAAGCTGTTTAGGTTCATGATTGGCTCAATTCACCCTTTTTGTTGAGCATGGAATGTAACTGGATGGTATATCTTTTGGGAAAGTAGAAGTTGAATTGGAATTGCTTGACTAGGGGGAAGTGAGCAGTCAACATTTTTTCACAGCACAAGCACAATGTGCTTTATCAATCCATTACTTCTGTGTACATCTTCAACACTGCAGCTAGAATGTTACCAGAACCTCTAGCTTTTCTGTGTCGAATGTCTGCAGATCATAAAATTCCTGCAGTGCAAAAGCCCATCGGGTCTGCACCGACTCTCCAACATAGCATCCCACCCAGACCCTAACCCTGTAACCCCAAGTATTTATTCCACTAATCTCCTAACCTACACGTCCTGAGACACTAAGGGGCAATTTAGCATAGCCAAGCAACCTAACCTGCACATCTTTGGACTGTCAGAGGAAACCGGAGCACCTGGAGGAAACCCATGCAAACATGGGAAGAATAGGGCGGCACGGTGGTTAGCACTGTTCCTTCACTGTGCCAGGGACTCAGGTTCGTTTCCTGGCTTGGGTCAGTGTGTGGAGTTTGCACGTTCTCCCAGTGTCTGTGTGGATTTCCTCCGGGCGCTCCGGTTTCCTCCTACAGTCCAAGGAAGTGCAGGTTAGGTGGATTGGCTATGCTAAATTATCTATGAGTGTCAGGGGAATTAGCAGAGTAAATATGTGGGGTTACAGGGATAGGGCCTGGGTGGGATTGCTGGCGTGCAAGCTCAATGGGCCAAATGGCCTCCTTCTGCACTGTAGGGATTCTAATGTGCAAACTCCACATAATCACCCAAGGCCAGAATTGAACCCAGGCCCCAGTGAGGCAGCAGTGCTAACCGCTTTATGTCACTTTAAATCATGTGAAGTGAATTAAATTTTTTGGACAGTGCCATCTATGATGTTCAAAACCTTCAGAGGAGGCCAAGTAGAGCTACTCACTCAGCACTTTTGGCTTATGTTGTTGGAAAGCCACAGTTGAAAAGCTGTGTGCAAAGGTTGTTCTTACACTGCTGTGTCCTGGGCTCCACCGTGGTTGAGACTGGAGCTGTGCATGCCATCTTCTACTGTGATTTACTTCATTCTCCAGCACCATCCTCAATTAGATGTGACAGGCTTACAGAGCTTTTCTGCTATCAGTTGATTGTGTGACCATTTATTGCTGTCTATAGCTTTTGGTGTTTAGCACAATGATAGATTCATTTATTTTGAGATCAGCAAACATTGTTTCGGAGAACTACCTCCATTTTGCTCCAAGGAACCTTCTATTGCCCATCTTCTCTCCAGGTTTGGCCTGCAAACTTGTGCAGTTCTCCAATTGACCTTTGGCCTAGCTAAGTCAGCATTCCCCAGGTGCCTTTTTGGGAAAACCTCGAGTTTGATTTCCCCAACACCCCCAACCAAATCTAGCTCTGTTCTGGTTAAAAAGATTTATAATGCAGCTTCAATAGGCCGGCACCAGTACTTCTCCAGCCACATTCCTTTATATTTCCCACTTGATAGTGACAGGGAATGAGTTATCTTCCAGCGTGCAAGATTAAAAGTAGTAATTGTATCTAATTTTGCAGCTGTTGATACAGTGGTCTGCTTAATAGATGCCAAGTTTCAGGCAGCTGGATATTTCCTTAGTCTGTCACATTCAGCATAGCACTCATGCCGTACCATTTGTCAGATGTGTTAATTGTCAGAGGTAGTAAAACACAAGACTGAAAACAGACCAAGATCATTTATTCCTTGCCAAGATGCTGTATTATGTACAGTGCTTTGACTATTGCTCATTATATCAGAGTTGCAATAGAGAAATGTGCAGTTAACACCAAGAATGGGACTGTTCATAAACACTGATGAGACGATGGTATTTAACTTATAACACAAATACACTTGGAAGTATCATACACAAGTTTATATAACTACAAAATGTTTATTAACCATTATGCATAAAGTATTTTTTCCATAAGTATGTAATTACCTATGCAAAAAATAGTTTTCTTACTAAACAGGAGTTACCTTGTATAAAAAGGCAACCAGCAACAAAATAAAAATTTCTACTTTCACAGACTACATACTTACGTAAAATAGTCATTTCCTCCGATTAACATACTTATTTATGAAATACATTCAAACTGTTACTGGCTAAGAGATATTACATTCTTGTCCCTGATTTATTTTTTCTTCACAGGCACAGATAGTAACACAGCTTACTATCAGTATGTTAGGTCTCAGTGTAAAAAACATGGCTGGTTGACTACACATCATCAGTCAACAAATTACAAAAAATAAAATTGAGGGTAAGAACGCAGTATAAATGTACAAACAGTTAAGGTCTTTTAAGATAACCTGCCAAAACATTGTGCTGGTCTAGTTTTCAGTTACTGCATAACAGTGTAAACCTCTGTCTGATCCCTTCAAGGGTGACAGTATTAGCCTGGTTGATCATATGACAAAAATCATACGTACAAGATTGATTGCTCCACTGGAGCATAGGAAGAGCCAGGTAAGAATAGTCACAGGGTTTGCTGAGGCAAGAATACCTGTTCACTCAAAAATCCTTCTAGTAATCTAGAAGCTTTGCATAAACATTTTAGTACAGTAAAATCCTGATGCAGATATCCTTTGGATTTTAGCTATTTTGGTACCAGAAGATTAAAAGCAGTTATGGATTAACAGAAACCTGCAAATGGAACACTGCAGCACTACTGCATTTTAACACCAGAAAAAAAGATATGTGTCCTGTATTTAACAGCAGACTCAATGATGTCAAAAAGAATTACAACAGCATTTACAGAAACACCATAAATGCATAATATTCAGCATTTCTGCACTCTTGTTATTTGAAATTAAACTTACACACATCCTTTGACACTGATTAAAATACAGACCCATTTCAAATACTACATTGCAGGATGAAACTGTACATTTTTCTTGGTTTAAAAGTCATTAAATAGCAGTACGGCCACTCCTCTTTAAGAGAAATCCTAAAATGATTTCACATAATGGAGGATTTCAGTGACTTTCAAGATCAACATTTCCATCAGGTGGATGAAAGAGAAAGAATTTTCTGTTAATATTTTCCATGCTTCAATCTCTCAATGTGATAACAAAGCTTCAAAGCTGGGCCCAACTTCAGTCCCATATATTTCATTATCATGTCACTTCGCAGTAAAAGTAATGCCTTCCCATCAATTTCCTGCAATATACCATAAAATACATGTTAAAGCATTAAAATATGTTTAGACAACACAGATTCTAGCCTAGACACAGGGCTGAAAACCACATGCATTTCAAAAAGTGTCAAATAACTCTGAAAAATACTTGCATGTTTTCTGAAGAGATCTGCATGTGGTGCTAAAGCCTGGGGATCTGCTTCCCTAACAAACTTCATAACTTCTTCAATAGACCAAGTGGAAGGATCTTTGCTATTAGTTCTTGGGGATTCACGTTCTGTCGAATGAAGGTCAGGTCCAGTAGTAGAACTTGCAGCTACATCAAAAAAAAAATCAACATGAACACAAGCCTAAACATTCATTTCTACTATGGACAAATTCAATTCAGCTATTTTTTGGGTTAAAAAAAAAAATCACCTCAGATAAGGACACCAGAACTGCACACAATCCTCCAGGTATGGCCTCACCAAATTCGTATACAATTGCAGCAAAACATCCTTATCCCTATACTCAAATCCTCTCGCCATGAAGGCCAACATAGCATTTGCTTTATTTACTGCCTGCTGTATCTGCACGTTTACTTTCAGCGACTGATGAACGAGGACACCAAGGTCTTGTTGAATATCCATCTCCCTCAATTTACACCTATCAAGTAATAGTCTGTCTTCCTATTATAGCTACCAAAGTGGATAACCTCACATTTATCCACATGGCACATTTGCCATGCAGATGCCCACACACACAGCTTGTCCAAATCACGCTGAAGCATCTCTGCATCCTCCTCACAGCTCACCCTCCCACCCAACTTTGTATCATCTGCAAATGTGGAGATAATACATTCAGTTCCCTCTTCCAAATCATTAATATATAACAGTTGCGGTCCTAGACAGATCACTGCGGAACCCCACTAGTCACTGACTGCCAACGCTTTGCTTCCTATCTGCTAACCAGCTTTCTATCCATCTCAAGACTTTACCTGCAATCCCATGTGCTTTAACTTTACAAAGTAGTCTGTTACGCGAGACCTTGTCAAAAGCCTTCTGAAGGTCTAAATAAACAACATCCACTGGCTCTCCTTGGTCAACTCTACTAGTTACATCCTCAAAAAATTCCAATAGATTCGTCAAGCCTGATTTCCCTTTGATAAATCCATGCTGACTGTGTCTGATTGTACCACTGCCTTCCAAATGTCGAGTTACGAAATACTTGATAATAGACTCTAGCCACTTTCCCAGTATTGACATTAGGCTCACTGGTCCATAGTTCCTTGTTTTCTCTCTACCTTCCTTTTTGAATAGCGGGCTTACATTAGCTACCCTCCAATCTGTAGGAACTATTCCAGATCCAAAGAATTTTGGAAAATGAAAATGGATCTATTTCCAGGGCCATTTCCTTAAGTACTCTGGGAGGAAGATCATCAGGACCTGGAGATTTATCCACCTTCAATCACATCAACTTCCCCAAAACAATTTCGCTACTAATGTTGATTTCCTTCAGCTCGTCACTTAAATGTTTCTCTCAGCACTTCTGGTACATTGCTTCAGTCTTCACAAAGGAAGACATGAATAAAGTACAAATTTAATTCTTCAGCCGTTTCTTTAACCAGTTATGAATTCTCCCGTTTCTGACTGTAAAGGGCTTACATTCGTTTTTGTCAATCTTTTTCTCTCTACACATCTATAGAAACTTTTAGTCAGTTTTTATGTTCCCTGCTAGCTTACTTTCATACTCCATTTTTCCCTTCTTAATCAATCCCTTGGTCCTCCTTTGCTGAATTTTAAACTGCTCCCAATCCTCAGGCCTATTGCTTTTCTTGCCAATTTGTATGCTTCTTCCTTGAATCTGATACCATCTCTAATTTCCCTTGTAAGCCATGGTTTGGCCACAATTCCCTTACAACTCTTGGGCCAAACAGGAATAACAACTTCTGGAGTTCACCTATTCGTTCTTAAATGCCTGCCATTGCCTGTCCACTGTCTTTCCTTTCAGTAATATTTCCAGTCCGTCATGGCCAATTCAACCCTCATACCATCATAACGACTTTTATTGAGATTCAGGATCCTGGTCTTAGAAGCAACCTTGACAAAGAATTCTACTATATTATGGTCACTCGTTCCCAAGGGTTCTCTCACAACTAGATTGCCAACTAATCCTTTCTCATTGCACAACACCGTGTCCAAGATGGCCTGCTCCTTGTTTGTTCCTCAACATATTGCTCCAGAAAACCATCCCGTATGCACTGCAGAAATTCCTCCTCTATTGTACTGTGACTAATTTGACTCTCAATCTATATGCAGATTAAAGTGGCCCATAATCACAGATGTTCCTTTAACACATGCATCTCTGATTTCCTGTCTAATGATTTTTCCAACATTACCATTAGTTTGGCAGTCTGTATATCACCCCCACCAATGTTTTGTGCCCCTTGTTGTTTCTTAACTCGATCCATACAGATTCCACATCATCTATGCTAATATCTTTCCTCAATATCGTATCAATATCATCTTTAATCAACAATGCAACTCCACCATCTTTTCCAAACACTGAATAGCCCTCAATGTTGTTTCCATCCTTGCTCACCTTGGCTACGGGGTGAGCTGGGAAGGGTTTTAAAAAATATATATAAAGCCACTCACCTGGCAAATCGTTCTCATTGTTCGTCGGAACAAGCTGAGAGGAGGATCGATTTGTGGTGGGAGAGTGAAGGTAAGCCACTGACTAATTTTTAGTTTTTCGCGGGGTTCCTTTTATTAAAAAAAGTTACTTTAAAAGTAAAGCGGAAGTGGGCCGCGGGGTGAGCTGGGAAGGGTATTTTTAGTGTGTAAAGTTCAAAAGGCAGGCCGCACTATCCAGCGGGCAGCGTCGGTAGCGGGCAGCGGGGTGAGCAGGTATCAGAGTGAGAGCTAGAGGGCTTTGGCTCATCGGGCTTAGGCGGAAATGGGCGAGGCAGGTAGGATTATTTCTTAGTTTGTAATAACTTAAACCAGGTAATTGGGATGGAGGGTCATGTGATGTGCTGTTTCTGCATGATGTGGGAGCTGGTGGACCCCACTGTGGTTCCCAGTGAGCACGTCTGCAGTAAGTGTTGGTTGTTTGAGGAACTCTGGCTCAGGGTTGATGAGCTGGAGTCTGAGCTTCGGACACTGCGACATATCAGGGAGGGGGAGAGTTACCTGGACACTGCGTTTCAGGAGGCAGTCACACCCCTTAGACTAACTAATTCAGCCGGGGGTCATGGACAAGAGGGTGTGGCTGAGTGAGGCAGGAAGTGGGATCCAGAAGTTAGAGTTGCAAGAGCCTCAGTCCCTGAATCTGTACAACAGGTTTGAGATTCTTGCTCCCAGCGTGGACGTGAACGGGGACTGCAAGGAGGACGAGCAAACTGCCCACGGCACCGTGCTACAGGGAGCCATTCAGGTGGAGGATGACAAAAGAAATGTAGTGGTAATTGGGGATCGTGTAGTTAGGGGCATTGACACTATTTTTTGTGACCAGGATCGAGAATCCCGAAGGTTCTGTTGCTTGCCTGGTGCTCAGGTCCAGGATATCTTATCTGGGTGGCAAAGGAACTTGGAGTAGGAGGGTAAGAATCCAGTTGTAGTGGTCCACGTAGGTGCCAACGACATAGGCAGAACACGAACAAAGGTTCTGCAGAGGGAGTACGAAAAGCTCGGAGCCAAATTAAAAAGCAGAACCAACAAGGTGGTAATCTCTGGATTACTACCTGAGCCACAAGCAAATTGGCGCAGGGTCAATAAGATTAAGGAGGTAAACGCGTGGCTCAAAGATTGGTGTGGGAGGAATGGGTTTGAATTCATGGGACATTGGCACCAGTATTGGGGAAGATGGGACCTGTTCAGATGGGATGGTCTTCGTCTGAATCGTGCTGGGACCAGCGTCCTGGCGAATCGTATAACCAGGGCTGTAAATAGGGCTTTAAACTAAATAGTGGGGGGAGAGAGGAGGGTTCAGGGGTATGGGGAATTACAAAATCAAAGGTAAAAGGAGAGGGTACGAGTGCAGGTTAATGATGAGGACATTCATCTAGTTAAAGGAGTCAAGGGCTCAGGCAGAGTAAAAAAGGTGACAAACACAAGTAGGGAGGTGGTCAACGCAGTGCAAGGAGATGGTCTGGGGAAGGATAACCAGTTTGCGACAGGTAGGGACAGAGCGTGCAATCAAAAGAATGTACGAACAAATCGGGTCCATATAAAGGCTAGCATAAAGACACTTTACCTGAATGCACGTAGCATTCAAAACAAAGTGAATGAGTTGATGGCACAAATCAGTACAAATGGGTATGATCTAGTGGACATTACAGAAACGTGGTTGCAGGGTGACCAGGACTGGGAACTGAATATCCAGGGGTATCAGACATTTCAGAAGGATAGACAGGAAGGAAAAGGAGGTGGGGTAGCTCTGTTAATTAAAGATAACATCAGGGCGGTAGTGAGAGACGATATAGGCTCTAAGGAGCATAATGTGGAATCATTGTGGGTGGAGATGAGGAATAGTAAGGGGAGAAAGTCACTGGTGGGCGTGGTCTATAGGCCCCCAAATAATAACTTTGAGGTGGGTCGGGCTATAAACAAGCAAATAATGGATGCGTGCAAAAACGGAACAGCAATAATCATGGGGGATTTTAACCTGCATATTGATTGGTTGACTCAAGTCAGACGCAGTGGACTTGAGGAAGAGTTCTTAGAATGCTGTTGGGATAGTTTCCTCGAACAGTATGTTACAGAACCTACGAGGGAGCGAGTTATCTTGGATCTGGTCCTGTGTAATGAGACAGGTAAAATTAATGATCTTCTTGTGAGGGATCCTCTTGGAATGAGTGATCACAATATGGTTGAATTTCTAATACAAATGGAGGGTGAGAAAGTAGGGTCCCAAACCAGTGTCCTCTGCTTGAACAGAGGGGAGTACAATAGGATGAGGGCAGAATTGGCTAATGTAGACTGGGAGCGCAGACTAGTTGGTAGGACAGCTGAGCAACAGTGGCGGATTTTTAAGGAGATTTTTCTCAGTTCTCAGCAAAAATATATTCCTGTGATAAAGAAGGAATGTAAGAAAAGGGATAAGCAGCCGTGGATAACTAAGGAAATAGAGTATTAAATTAAAAACCGATGCATACAGAGTGGCCAAAGCTAGTGGGGAATTAGAAGATTGGGAAAGCTTTAAAAAACAACAAAGAACTACTAAGAAAGCGATAAAGAAAGGAAAGATAGATTATGAAACTAAACTAGCACAAAATATAAAAACTGATAGCAAAAGTTTTTACATATAGAAAGGAAAAGAGTAGCTAAAGTAAATGTTGGACCCTTAGAAGACGAGAAGGGGGATTTAATAATGGGAAAACAAGGAAATGGCTGAGGCCTTAAATAAGTTTTTTGTGTTGGTCTTCACGGTAGAGGACACAAATAGCTTACCGAAAATTGACGGTCGTGGGACTGTAGGGGGTGAGGTCCTTAAAACGATTACTATTACTAAAGAGGTAGTGCTTGGTAGGCTAATAAGACTAAAGGTAGACAAGTCCCCGGGCCCGCATAGAATGCATCCCAGGGTACTGAAAGAAATGGCAGAAGTAACAGCAGATGCGTTGGTTGTAATTTATCAAAATTCGCTGGACTCTGGGGGAAGTGCCGGCTGATTGGAAAACAGCTAATGCGACGCCACTGTTTAAAAAAGGAGGTAGACAAAAGGCGGGTAACTGCAGGCTGGTTAGCTTAACGTCTGTAGTTGGGAAATTGCTGGAATCCATCATTAAAGAAGAAATAGCAGGACACCTGGAAAAAACTGGTTTGATCAAGCAGATGCAGCATGGATTCATGAAGGGAAAGTTGTGTTTGACGAATTTACTGGATTTTTATGAAGATGTAACGAGTGCAGTTGACAGAGGGGAACCGGTGGATATGGTGTTTTTAGATTTCCAGAAGGCGTTCGATAAGGTGCCTCACAAAAGGTTGCTGCGGAAGATTAGGGTACACGGAGTTGGGGGTAAAGTGTTAGCGTGGATTGAGGATTGGCTATCTAACAGGAAGCAGAGAGTTGGAATAAATGGGTGCTTTTCTGGTTGGCAGTTGGTGACTAGTGGCGTGCCGCAGGGATCGGTGCTGGGGCCTCAACTGTTTACTATATACATAGACGATCTGGAGGAGGGGACCGAGTGTAGGGTAACAAAGTTTGCGGATGACACAAAGATGAGTGGGAAAGCGAATTGCGTGGAGGATGTGGAAAGTCTGCAGAGAGATTTGGATAGGCTAAGTGAATGGGCGAGGATCTGGCAGATGGAGTATAACGTTGACAAGTGAGAGGTTATCCACTTTGGAAGGAATAATAGTAAAATGGACTATTATTTAAATGGTGAAAAATTACAACATACTACTGTGCAGAGGGACCTGGGGGTCCTTGTGCATGAATCGCAAAAACTCAGTTTGCAGGTGCAGCAGGTGATCAAGAAGGCAAATGGAATGTTAGAAACCCTACAGTGCAGAAGGAGGCCATTCGGCCCATCGAGTCTGCACCGACCACAATCCCACCCAGGCCCTACGCCCATATCCCTACATATTTACCCGCTAATCCCTCTAACCTACACATCTCAGGACACTAAGGGGCAATTTTAGCATGGCCAATCAACCTAACCCGCACATCTTTGGACTGTGGGAGGAAACCGGAGCACCCGGAGGAAACCCACGCAGACACGAGGAGAATGTGCAAACTCCACACAGACAGTGAACCAAGCCGGGAATCGAACCCAGGTCCCTGGAGCTGTGAAGCAGCAGTGCTAACCACTGTGCTACCGTGCCGCCCAAATGTTGGCCTTTATCGCGAAGGAGATGGAGTATAAAAGCAGGGAGGTCTTGCTGCAATTGTACAAGGTACTGGTGAGGCCGCAACTAGAGTACTGTGTGAAATTTTGGTCCCCTTATTTGCGGAAGGATATATTGGCCTTGGAGGGAGTACAGAGAAGGTTCACCAGGTTGATACTGGAGAGGAGGGGGGTTAGCTTATGAGGAGAGATTGAGTAGATTGGGCCTGTACTCGTTGGAGTTTAGAAGGCTGAGGGGAGATCTTATAGAGACATATAAGATAATGAAGGGGCTAGACAGGGTAGAGGCAGAGAGATTCTTTCCACTTAGAAAGGAAACAAGAACTAGAGGACACAGCCTCAAAATAAGGGGGAGTCAGTTTAGAACAGAGTTGAGGAGGAACTTCTTCTCTCAGAGGGTAGTGAATCTCTGGAATTCTCTCCCATTGAAGCAGTGGAGGCTACCTCGTTAAATATGTTTAAGTCACAGGTAGATAGATTTCTAATCAATAAGGGAATTAAGGGTTATGAGGAGCGGGCGGGTAAGTGGAACAAAACCACGATCAGATCAGCCATGATCTTATTGAACGGTGGGGCAGGCTCAAGGGGCTAGATGGCCTACTCCTGCTCCTATTTCTTATGTTCTTATGGAGCCATGTCTCCGTAATGCCAACTATATCATACCCCTTTACATTTATCTGTGCAACTAATTCATCCATTTTGTTTCGAATGCTCCGAGCAGTCAGGTACAAAACCTTAAGGTGGGCACTTTTAAATGTTTCTTTTCCCTTTCTTACTATTTTTTTTTTAACTCTGTTCTTATCTGACTCGATTTCTCTGCCCATCATTTTCTTTATTCCCCTTGCTATCTTTTCCCCTTGTTCTTAATTCCCCCTGCCCTGAATCCTTGCAAAGGTTCCATCCACCTGCCATTTTAGTTTAAACTCTTCCCAACCACTCCAGCAAGTACCCCTCAGCCCTCCCTGCCAAGGACATCAATCCCGATCCTGCCCAGGTGTAACCCGTCTAATTTGTACAGGCCCAACCTGCCCCAATGCCCTAGGAATCTGAAACCCTCCCCCTCACACCATCTTTTCAGCCACATATTCATCCTATGTATCCTGCTGTTTCTACTCTGACTAGCATGTGGCACAGGTAGTATTCCTGAGATTACTACCTTTGGGGTCCTACTTTTCAGCTTGCTTCCTAGCTCCCTATATTCTGCTTTTAGGGCCTCATCCCTTTTTTTAACCTATTTGGTTTGTACCAAAGTGTATACAACCACTGGCTGTTCGCCCTCCCCCTTCAGAATGTCCTGCAGCCCTCCGAGACATCCTTGACCCTAGCACCAGGGAGGCAACATACCATCCTGGAGTCTTGTTTGTGGCCACAGAAATGTCTATCTATTCCCCTTACAACTGAATCCCCTATAGCTATTGCATTCCCACACTTCTTACTCCTCTTCTGTGCAGCAGAACCAACCATGGTGCAACGGATTTGGCTGTTGCTGTTTTCCCCTGAAAAGCCATTCCCCTCAACAGTATCCCAAACGGTACATCTGTTTTGCAGGGGAACAGCCACAGGGGATTCCTGCACTGCCTGCCTAGCTCTCTTGCTCTGTCTGGTGGTCACCCATTCCCTTCCTGCCTGTGGAGTCTGAGCCTGTGGTGCGACCACCTCTCTATACGTGCTATCCACAATACTCTTCACCTCACGGATGCTCCAGTGTCCCCAGCTGCAGCTCCAGCTCCAAAACCCAAACTTCCAGGAGCTGCATCTGGAGACACTTCCTGCTGGCCCCGGGCACTGGAAACATTCCCGGCCTCCCACATAGAGCACGAAGAACATGGCTTGGAGCTCTCCTGTCATGTCTTACCCCTTTAAATTAAACTTAGGCTGGGTCTTTGAATTACTAGCTCATTGACAATACCATTACACCACTGCATCACCTTATGATATTATAGGGCCTCTTTCAGATTCAGCAAGTAGCTGGGTGCTGTCAGCATACTGCAAGTTTGTTATATTCTTGCCTCCAACCTTTAGCCCTGTAAGTACATCCATCTCTCCGAATATTTGTTCTCTGTCCAGATTAAATAGTTTTGGTAATAGTACATAATATTGTGCTGCTCCTCTCTTCACTTGAAAGATATCTGCTTGTCTATCTTTTAAGATAATGCTTGCAATTTGCTGCCAACATAGGCTTTGGATAAATTTCATATCATTGTTATCAATGCCCAGCAGCACAACGATTAGCTTTTGGTGATAAACATGATTGAGCACTACATACGTATGTACAGCCACACTGTGATGGAACAGAACCTAATGCTATAAATCTTTATAAAAATATATCCTCATTGCTATTTCTTAATTTTAATACCCCTTTTTGCTGAATTAGGATCATTAAATTGGCTGACCCCGAGTAACCAGAACAAAGAGGCCATCTCAGTGTCAGAAATGTCTCATCTTGTTATTTCTGAGAAGCTACTAACAGACGACCTAATTTTAAAGGGAGCTACATGAAGGCCATTTGCGTTTGAGAGACCAGGCATGCCCGCAGAGTCAGAGAGTCTACAACAACAATGGCCTCCCAAACATTCCTTTTAATTCAATGGCGACAAAGTTAGCAGTTTTGAAGACCAAGCCGTATTCAGACACTAGATAAAAAAGGTTGAAGACCTTGTGGGTAAGTAAGGCCAATTGACTCAAAACTCTGGCTTGTTAAACATGTTAATATTGCCTTCCTGAACTGCAAGCCAGTTTGTTGCATTAACATCTGATTAGCAAGCCACATTGACATGGGTGGCACGGTGGCAAGCACTGCTGTCTCACAGCCCCTGGGTTCGATTCCCGGCTTGGGTCACTGTCTGTGTGGAGTCTGCACATTCTCCCAGTGTCTGCGTGGGTTTCCTCCGGATGCTCCGGTTTCCTCCCACAGTCTGAAAGATGTGCTGGTTAGGTGCATTGGCCATGCTAAATTCTCCCTCAGTGTACCCCAACAGGCGCCGGAGTGTGGTGACTAGGGGATTTTCACAGTAACTTCATAACAGTGTTAATGTAAGCCTACTTGTGACACCAGTAAATAAACTTAAAAGGAGGAACTCTGGTGAGGTTGGACAATAGGCAATCTACTCTGCTTCTGCTGAAAGTTCTGTACTATTGTCTACAAACTGAAACATCACTACATCTCTATTTTATCATGTGAAGTTTACACTACTAGAAAAGCTAATCCTACCACCACTGGTTTTATACCCACTGATCTCTGTGAAGGAATTCCTCATGGGATGTTGATTCTGGACCACACATGAACCAATATTTATTTTCTGTGGCCTCTTTACTGTAAAACCTTATTTTCTTTATTTTTCCTTTTACTGTATGTGTGCAGCGGCAGATGTTCTGAACCCTCCTTTACAGCTTCTTGAATGTGCACAATGAAGTAACCCATTTGAGTTCATCCTCTCTCATGTTTGTTGAAGAGTAATAGCAAAAACCATGGGGGTGAGGTACATGCCCCTGCTTATTAAAAAGGAAACAAATCAAAAAACCCTTCGGTCACGGATGCAGTGCATGCCACCACCCCTGTAACACATATATACACACATGCATGCACCATGGATTAAATTATGAGGACATGTTGGATAAAATTGAGTTGCATTCTCTTAAATTTGGAAGATTGAGATCTCTAATTAAAGTGTTTCACATTATAAAAGGGTTGAACATAATAGATACAGAGAAGTTATTTCAGCTGATCTAGGAATTCCAGAAAAAGGAGGTAAAATTTTTAAACTAAGGGCTAACCCATTGTGGAGTAAAATCAGGAGACACTATTTCACACAAAGGCTAGTGGAAACTTGAATTCCCACCACCATAAGATGTGTATGCAAGGTCAAATAGGAGCTTTAAGACTGAAACAGCAGATTTTTATTCAGAATAGAGAGATATGGATCAAATATAGTAAATGGAGTTTAGGTACAGAGCAGTCATGATCTACTTAAATGGTTCAAAAGACTGTCCATCTCTCCTCTTAAATTCCTATGGTCCT
The DNA here is from genome assembly GCF_964213995.1 of Mustelus asterias. Taxonomy (NCBI): domain Eukaryota; kingdom Metazoa; phylum Chordata; class Chondrichthyes; order Carcharhiniformes; family Triakidae; genus Mustelus; species Mustelus asterias. Next base: position 21,609,839 of record NC_135817.1, on the reverse strand, counting down.
TAGAATCATAGAAACCCTACAGTGTAGAAAGAGGCCATTTGGCCCATCGAGTCTGTACCGACCACAATCCCACCCAGGCCCTACCCCCATATTCCTACATATTTACCCGCTAATCCCTCTAACCTACGCATCTCAGGACACTAAGGGGCAATTTAGCATGGCCAATCAACCTAACCCGCACATCTTTGGACTGTGGGAAGAAACTGGAGCACCCGGAGGAAACCCACGCAGACACGGGGAGAATGTGCAAACTCCACACAGACAGTGACCCAAGCCGGGAATCGAACCCGGGTCCCTGGAGCTGTGAAGCAGCAGTGCTAACCACTGTGCTACCGTGCTGCCCTTCTCATGTGCCTTTAAGCTGAAGCAGAATTGCAACATTGCATACATACCTCCAAATTTAAAAAAAAAGTTGCAAATGTTTTATTTCTGATGTGTAAGTTTCAAACAGCCTGGCCATCTGTTTCATTTCAAGAGCACAAAGCAAAAATAGTTTGCAAGTATATGCCAGATGGTTACACTGCGGAAGCACATTTATCTTCAACTGAACTATTCCCCAACTGAATTGGAGGATCATCTTGATATTTCTGCTTTGTTTAGATGATTAAGGAATTAGTTAACATGCGTCATGTAACACTGTCATCTAGACACACTTGATTCAGTATTACACACTGTTAATAGGTTCAACAGTTGAATGCTTTATTTTGTATATCAGAAGGCAAGTTAAGCATAGTCTTTTATCTTTCTCTCCAATTTAAACAAGATATTTCTCTTTCTTCACACCAACTAATGAATCCAATGGATCAATGTGATCAAAAACGAATTATTTCATTTTCTTTATTCAAAGCATATTCTAACGTATTACAATGACAAATTTACTTAAGCTTCCTCCTCAAATAGTTGGATTTGTCTTTTTTCCATGCTTCTGAAGTATGAGGGGGGTTTGGTTAGAAGTAAGAGATAAAGATTTTCTACGTTTTGGAAATGAGCGCTTTGTAGGATGTGTCTCTCTCTGGGCAGGTCTGAGAATTTTCATTTATAGATTTGACTTATACCTTGCTTCCTGTTATAACAGCAGAATAACAATCGCTGTATTGATGTGATGACCTCATGCAGCGTAAATGTAAAAGTACAATTGATTATTTGGGTAATTTCAGAGGACTAGCTTCAGGTTACCAATCAAAGTTACAAGTTCATTTTCTTCCTTCTCTTTACTGAATTTTCTTCCTCCCTAACATTTGTAGTCATGTAATGTTCAGCCTTCTATGGTTCCATATAATAGCTTTGAAGGTTCTCTGATTTTGTGCTGTGGAGTGCCAATTCTTCTTAGATGCTATTATGTATTTAACTTCAATGACATAATTTGTCATGGACTGCAGAATAAATTGGAATATTTTAACCAGGTAATTTAGGAATAAATTACAACACAATACATAAATTACATAATACATAAATTACCATATGGAAACAGGCTGCTTAACCCTATTGCATCTTTTTATTTCCCTTTCTTTCCTGCCTCTATTTAACCCTTAGTTCACCAAAATGTGTTTATGCAATAAGCTGTAATGCTACTATGAAAGGAATGCTGCAGAATCTAATTACCTACCTTCTATTCTTCTTTGCATACGGGTTCTGTTGACATCATAGTAACCATTGTTTGCTGAATTTGAAGTCTGTCTTCGCAAAGTGGAGTTTGAGGTAGAGCCTGAGGGTACAACAGAACTTCTGAAAAAAAATTTATTTCCTGAGTTACGATATTCACTTGAATTTCGTTGAGGGGGGCTAGGTGGTTTAACAGAATTCAGGGCAGAATCCAAGGACTCCGAATATTTGTGTTCCTTTGGTATAACATTCTCTTCTGCAGGCAATGTTTCTGCTGAAGGCAAAGTAAAATAAAAAAAATCTATGAAAAACATTTGAAATAGAATATCTTTCCACTGACTCACCATTTTTCACAAGAAGCAAATTTCACACGTATAAATCTGTGCATAATCTTTATTCTTGATTGGCTTTCTTCACGACATGTGGCTAGCCTTTTTATTGATTGTACAATTAGTAAAAATCACTTAATTATATAGTGTATTACAAATGACTTCCTCACACATTAGCTCACTTAAATATGATGGAAATGGACAATGTTAATTTTCTCAGTTGAAAAATTAACACTTCACCAAATTACTCCCTTGCCTCCCTCCTGAAACCACTGGTTTCAGAAGTATGGTTTCACTAATAGTAAGGAAGATTTGCAGAAATTTCTTACCAGGAGAATTGTTGGGGCTCGGATTGCCACACAAAGTGTGAGTAAAGCAAAGCTCATTGCACTTTTTAAGGGGAAATTGGGTAATTATCTAAAACCTAGGAAGATTGTCTATATGGATTTCAGTAAGGCATTTGACAAAGTCCCTCATGGCAGGTTGGTTAAGAAGGTTAAGGCTCATGGGATACAAGGAGAGGTGGCCAGATGGGTAGAAAACTGGCCTGGCCACAGGAGACAGAGGGTAACAGTCGAAGGGTCTTTTTCCGGTTGGAGGTCTGTGACCAGTGGTGTTCACAGTAAGAGTTTTAACAACACCAGGTTAAAGTCCAACAGGTTTATTTGGTAGCAAATGCCATTAGCTTTCGGAGCGCTGCTCCTTCGTCAGATGGAGTGGAAATCTGCTCTCAAACAGGCCACAGAGACACAAAATCAAGGTACAGAATACTGATTAGAATGCGAATCTCTACAACCAACCATTCTCATCAGTATTCTGTAATTTGATTTTGTGTCTCTGTGCCCTGTTTGAGAGCAGATTTCCACTCCATCTGACGAAGGAGCAGCGCTCCGAAAGCTAATGGCATTTGCTACCAAATAAACCTGTTGGACTTTAACCTGGTGTTGTTAAAACTCTTATTGTGTTTACCCCAGTCCAACGCCGGCATCTCCACATCATGACCAGTGGTGTTCCGCAGGGCTCTGTACTGGGACCTCTGCTATTTGTGATATTATATATATATATATATATATATATTTCATAGAATCATAGAAACCCTACAGTGCAGAAAGAGGCCATTTGGCCCATCGAGTCTGCACTGGCCACAATCCCACCCAGGTCCTACCCCCATATCTACCCCCTGACCCACACATCTCAGGACATTAAGGGGCAATTTTAGCATGGCCAATCAACCTAACCCGCACATCTTTGGACTGTGGGAGGAAACCGGAGCACCCGGAGAAAACCTACGCAGACATGAGGAGAATGTGCAAACTCCACACAGGCAGTGACCCTGTTTCTACCCTAGTTCTGGGAAATGAGCCCGGTCAGGTCGTCAAAGTTTCGGTAGGGGAACATGTGGCAAATAGTGACCACAACTCTGTTAACTTTAGGATAGTAATGGACAAGGATGAGTGCTGTCCTACGGGCAGGGTGCTAAATTGGGGGAAGGCTGACTATAGCCGGATTAGGCAGGAATTGGTGGATGTTGATTGGGAGAGGATGTTCGAGGGTAAGTCCGCGTCTGGCATGTGGGAGTCTTTTAAGGAACTATTGATAAGGCTGCAGGATAGGCATGTGCCTGTAAAAAGGAAAGATAGGAAAGGTAGGATTCGAGAGCCGTGGATAACCAGGGAAATTGAGGATCTGATTAAAATGAAAAGGGAGGCGTACGTTAAGTCCAGGCAACTGAAAACAGATGGAGCTCTGGAGGAATACAGAGAGAGTAGGAAAGATCTCAAACGGGGAGTTAGAAGGGCAAAAAGAGGGCACGAGATGTTCTTGGCAGGCAGGATTAAGGAGAATCCTAAGGCATTCTATTCATACGTTAGGAACAAAAGAGTTGTCAGGGAGAAAATCGGACCTCTCAGGGACAAAGGAGGGGAATTATGCTTAGAACCCAAGGGAATAGGGGAGATCCTAAATGAATACTTTGCATCGGTATTCACGAAGGAGAGGGGCGTGTTAACCGGGAGTGTCTCGGAGGGAGGTGTTGACCCGTTAGAGAAAATCTCCATTACGAGAGAGGAAGTGTTAGGTTTTTTAGGGAACATTAAAACTGACAAAGCTCCAGGGCCTGATGGCATCTATCCTCGACTGCTCAGGGAGACGAGAGAGGAAATTGCTGGGCCTCTGACGGAAATCTTTGTCGCTTCTTTGGACACGGGTGAGGTCCCTGAGGATTGGAGGATAGCGAATGTGGTCCCGTTGTTTAAGAAGGGTAGCAGGGATAACCCAGGAAATTATAGGCCGGTGAGCTTGACGTCCGTGGTAGGGAAGTTGTTGGAGAGGATTCTTAGAGACAGGATGTATGTGCATTTAGAACGGAACAATCTCATTAGTGACAGACAGCATGGTTTTGTAAGAGGGAGGTCGTGCCTTACAAATTTGGTGGAGTTTTTTGAGGAAGTGACAAAAACGGTTGATGAAGGAAGGGCCGTGGATGTCGTCTATATGGATTTCAGTAAGGCATTTGACAAAGTCCCACATGGCAGGTTGGTTAAGAAGGTTAAGGCTCATGGGATACAAGGAGAAGTGGCTCGATGGGTGGAGAACTGGCTTGGCCATAGGAGACAGAGGGTAGTGGTCGAAGGGTCTTTTTCCGGCTGGAGGTCTGTGACCAGTGGTGTTCCGCAGGGCTCTGTACTGGGACCTCTGCTATTTGTGATATATATAAATGATTTGGAAGAAGGTGTAACTGGTGTAATCAGCAAGTTTGCGGATGACACAAAGATGGCTGGAATTGCGGATAGCGAAGAGCATTGTCGGGCAATACAGCAGGATATAGATAGGCTGGAAAATTGGGCGGAGAGGTGGCAGATGGAATTTAATCCGGATAAATGCGAAGTGATGCATTTTGGAAGAAATAATGTAGGGAGGAGTTATGCAATAAATGGCAGAGTCATCAGGAGTATAGAAACACAGAGGGACCTAGGTGTGCAAGTCCACAAATCCTTGAAGGTGGCAACACAGGTGGAGAAGGTGGTGAAGAAGGCATATGGTATGCTTGCCTTTATAGGACGGGGTATAGAGTATAAAAGCTGGAGTCTGATGATGCAGCTGTATAGAACGCTGGTTAGGCCGCATTTGGAGTACTGCGTCCAGTTCTGGTCGCCGCACTACCAGAAGGACGTGGAGGCATTGGAGAGAGTGCAGAGAAGGTTTACCAGGATGTTGCCTGGTATGGAGGGTCTTAGCTATGAGGAGAGATTGGGTAGACTGGGGTTGTTCTCCTTGGAAAGACGGAGAATGAGGGAAGATCTAATAGAGGTATACAAGATTATGAAGGGTATAGATAGGGTGAACAGTGGGAAGCTTTTTCCCAGGTCGGAGGTGATGATCACGAGGGGTCACGGGCTCAAGCTGAGAGGGGCGAAGTATAACTCAGACATCAGAGGGACGTTTTTTACACAGAGGGTGGTGGGGGCCTGGAATGCGCTGCCAAGTAGGGTGGTGGAGGCAGGCACGCTGACATCGTTTAAGACTTACCTGGATAGTCACATGAGCAGCCTGGGAATGGAGGGATACAAACGATTGGTCTAGTTGGACCAAGGAGCGGCACAGGCTTGGAGGGCCGAAGGCCTGTTTCCTGTGCTGTACTGTTCTTTGTTCTTTGAAGGGGGGGGGAGGTTTAACACAGATATCAGAAGGACATATTTCACACAGAGGGTCGTGGGGGCCTGGAATGTGTTGCCGGGCAAGGTGGTGGAGGCGGACACACTGGGAACGTTTAAGACTTATCTAGACAGCTATATGAACGGAGTGGGAATGGAGGGATACAAAAGAGTGGTCTAGTTTGGACCAGGGAGCGGCGCGGGCTAATTGTTCCTTGTTTCTCGTTTCAAGGCTTCATTCTATGATCATCTTGCTGGTGCCAGTACAGAGCGAGACTGCGGATAGTTGGGAACCTGTCTCGGGGGCAGGGAATTCATATGGTGTTCATGGAAGTGGAAATGACTAGCGTTGGGAAGCATTTTCCGATCAGGGCCATTGTGATCTCCTGGACTCGTTTCGATCGCCTCAGGGGGTCGGAGAGGAATTTCCCAGATTTTTTTTTTTCCCCATATTGGCCCTGGGGTTTTTCACTCTGGGTTTTCGCCTCTCCCTGGGGATCACATGGTCTGGAATAGGGGGGTGGGGGTGAGTTAATAGGTTGTAATGAACAAAGCATCGTAGCTGTGAGGGACAGCTCAGTGGATAGGATATTGGTATGTAGATAGGCTGGAAAATTGGGCGGGGATCCTGGATTCAGGATTCAATCCTGGACCGGGGAGCGGCGCGGGCTTGGAGGGCCGAAGGGCCTGTTCCTGTGCTGTATTGTTCTTTGTTCTTTGACCCAAGCCAGGAATCGAACCCAGGTCCCTGGAGCTGTGAAGCAGCAGTGCTAACCACTGTGCTACCGTGCCGTGCCGTACCGTACCGTGCATAAAAATGATTTGGAACAAGGTGTTATCAGCAAGTTTGCGGATGACACGAAGATGGCTGGACTTGCGGATAGCGATGAACATTGTCGGACAATACAGCAGGATATAGATAGGCTGGAAAATTGGGCGGAGAAATGGCAGATGGAATTTAATCCAGATAAATGCGAAGTGATGCATTTTGGAAGAACTAATGTAGGGGGAGTTATACAATAAATGGCAGAGCCATCAAGAGTATAGAAACACAGAGGGACCTAGGTGTGCAAGTCCACAAATCCTTGAAGGTGGCAGCACAGGTGGAGATGGTGGTGAAGAAGGCGTATGGTATGCTTGCCTTTATAGGACAGGGTATAGAGTATAAAAGCTGGAGTCTGATTTTGCAGCTGTATAGAACGCTGGTTAGGCCACATTTGGAGTACTGCGTCCAGTTCTGGTCGCCGTACTACCAGAAGGACGTGGAGGCTTTAGAGAGAGTGCAGAGAAGGTTTACCAGGATGTTGCCTGGTATGGAGGGTCTTAGCTATGAGGAGAGATTGGGTAAACTGGGCTTGTTCTCCCTGGAAAGACGGAGAATAAGGGGAGACCTAATAGAGGTGTACAAAATTATGAAGGGTATAGATAGGGTGAACAGTGGGAAGCTTTTTCCCAGGTCGGAGGTGACGATCATGAGGGGTCACAGGCTCAAGGTGAGAGGGGCGAGGTATAACTCAGAGATCAGAGGGACGTTTTTTACACAGAGTGGTGGGGGCCTGGATTGCGCTGCCAAGTAGGGTGGTGGAGGCAGACACGCTGGTATCGTTTAAGACTTACCTGGATAATCACTCTGAGTCTGGGAATGGAGGGATACAAACGAATGGTCTAGTTGGACCAATGAGCGGCACAGGCTTAGAGGGCCGAAGGGCCTGTTTCCTGTGCTGTACTGTTCTTTGTAAGATACAGGACTATGAGAAATGGGCAGGTAGTGGAATTAATTTTTGATTGTTTTAGCAAAGAGATTTTGCAGATTCGATGGCTTGAATTGCTATCTTCTGTGCTATAAACTCCCATGGCTCTATGGCTCCTGCACTTAGTGCATTGAGAAGTCTCAATGTGTAAACTTTAACTGGAGTGACTGCTTGCAAGGTATTTGGGGCTGTGCATGCACATTAAATTGATTGCATTTTGTATGCACGCAGCCACAGAATGTCGACTGAAGAAGCTGGAAGTGAGGCCTAATGAACCATGTTGTTCTCAATCCTGTTGTATTGTCCAGCCTAGAATTGCCTTGCTCGGCCTGTTGACTGAGAGCAGAATAACCTGCTGTATTATATTATTCCAGAGCCTGTTACAAAATATAGAACATAACAGCGCAGTACAGGCCCTTCGGCCCTCGATGTTGCGCCGACCTGTGAAATGAATCTAAAGCCCATTTAACCTACACTATTCCAATATCATCCATATGTTTATCCAATGACCCTTTAAATGCCCTTAATGTTGAAATGGCCTATGGATCTCAGTGGTGCAAAAGCAACAGAAAGCCAGTAAAGATTTACCAGAAAATAAACTTCTGGGTCCAGGTGTAAGTAGGGTACACACACTTGTGACAACGCACCCATAATTTTATTGACTGGCAATTTTTTTAAAATTATTTCATGGGATGAATGCCAGTAGAAAGGCTAGCACTTATTGCCAATCCCTAATTGCCCCCAAGACTGCAGCCCATGTGGTATAGATATACCAACAGTGCTGTTAGGAAGGGAGTTCCAGAATTCTGTCTCAGAAAGTGACAGGATGGCAGTACAGTTCCAATTCATGATGGAAATGACTTGGAGAAGAACTTGCAGGTGGTGGTGTTTCAATGTCTTTGCTGCCCTTTGTCTTCCAGATGGTAAGGGTTGTGGGTTTGGAAGATGCTGTTAGAACCATAGAAAAGTTACAGCCCAGAAAGTGGCCAGGCAGCCCATCATATCTGGGCCAACCAAAAAAAAAAGGATAAAAGAAATTAGCCACTCATTGTAATCCCACTTTCCAGCACCTGGTCAGTAACCTCCCTACAAGAGAGGGGCGTAGTACTAAGCCTAATTTTAGGGAGAGAAGCTGGGCAGGTGGTAGAAGTGTCAGTGGGAATCATTTCAGTGACAGTGACCATAACCTGGTAAGATTTAAGGTAGTTATGGAAAGGACAAAGATGGACTGCAAAAGGTTCTGAATTGGGAGAAAGCCGATTTTTTATATAAGACAAGATCTGGCCAAAGCAGACAGAGAGTAGCTACCTGTAAGAAAATCCACATCAGAACAGAGGGCACCATTCAAAAAGGAAAAAAAGATAAGAGTACAGGGTCAACATGTCCCATAAAGTCCAGAGAACTCTGGATGTCACGAGATATACAGGATTGGGTAAGGAATAATATGAGGTTTAAAATCGGACATGGAGTTTTACAGCACAAAAAGAGGTCCTTCAGCCTGTCATGGCTGAGCTGGCCATCAAGTGGCTATCTACTCTAACCTCATTTTCTCACACTTAGACTTGTATGCTATACCAATTCAAGTACTCAGCTAAATGCTTCTTCAATGTTTTGTTGGTTCCTGCCTTAACCAACCTTTCAGGCAGTGAGTTCCAGATTCTCACTACCCTCTGGGTGAAACAGGTTTTCCTTAAAACCCCTCTAAATCTCTTGTGCCTCATCTTAAATCTGTACCCCCTGCTTATTGACCCCTCAAGAGGAAGCATTCCTTCCTATCTATTCTATTGATGTCCCTCATAATTCAATCTCCTTCTCTGCTCGAAGGAAAACAACCCCAGCCTTTTTTCTTGGTTGAAACACTAGAGCCCAGGCAACATGCTGGTGAATCTCTTCTACATTTTCTATAGTTCACATCCTTCCTATGGTGGTGTGACCAGAACTGCAAACAGTATTCCAGCTGTGGCCTAACAAATGTTTTGTGCAGCTCCATCATAACCTTCCTGGCTCTTATATTCTGTGCTTAAGGCAACAAAGACAAGTATCCAAAATGCCTTCTTAACCACCTTATCTACCTATCCAGCTGCCATTTAGAAATCATAGAAATCATAGAAACCCTACAGTGCAGAAGGAGGCCATTCGGCCCATCGAGTCTGCACTGACCACAATCCCACCCAGGCCCTACCCCCACATATTTACCCGCTAATCCCTCTAACCTACGCATTTTAGGATTCTAAGGGGCAATTTTTAACCTGGCCAATCAACCTAACCCGCACATCTTTGGACTGTGGGAGGAAACCGGAGCACCCGGAGGAAACCCACGCAGACACAAGGAGAATGTGCAAACTCCACACAGACAGTGACCTGAGCCGGAATCGAACCCGGGACCCTGGAGCTGTGAAGCAGCAGTGCTACCCACTGTGCTACCGTGGCTTTCCAACTGATGCTGTACCTGTATGCTAACTTTGTGTACTTTGTATGAGCAGACCCAAGAAAATGCTGAAGTTCAGAGTGACAAGTTCCACACCATTTAAATAAATATTGCTTTGCTATTCTTATTAAAGTGAATAACCTCACAACATTATACTCTATCTGCCACCATCTTGTCTTTTCACTTAACTTTTCTATTTCTCTTTGCAGTCTGTGTTCTCCTCACAGCTTATATTTCCAACCAGCTTTGCACCTTCAGCAAACTTACTCTTGGGTCTCTTCATCTAAGTTAATGTAGATTGCAAATAGTTGGTCTTTGCGGCATTCCGTTGGTCACTGCCTTCCAACTTGAAAATGTCCCCTTTATCCCTACTCTTTGTTCCCTGTCTGTTAACCAGCCCTCTATCTATGCTAATATATTTTTCCCAATTACATAAGCTCTGATATTGTATGTGTATCTTTTATTTGGCAACTTAACACATGCTTTTCAGAAATCCAAGAACTCAAGAGGTGGAGGAGTGGCATTGATAATCAAGGAGAGTTTAACGGCTGCAGAAAGGCATTTCAAAGGGATCTGCCTACAGAGGTAATATGGGCTGAGGTTAGGAATAGGAAAGGAGCGGTCACGTTGTTAGGAGTTTACTATAGGCCCCCAAATAGTAATAGAGAGGAAGAAATTGCTAAGCAGATTATGGATAGGTGTGGAGGTCACAGGGTAGTTGTCATGGGGGACTTTAACTTTCCGAATATTGATTGGAACCTTTATAGGTCGAATAGTTCGGATGGGGCAGTTTTTGTGCAGTGTGCGCAGGAGGGGTTCCTGACACAATATGTGGATAAGCTGACAAGAGGTGGGGCCACATTGGATTTGGTAATGGGAAATGAACCGGGCCAAGTGTTGGATTTGGTTGTGGGAGAGCACTTTGGAGTTAGTGACCACAATTCGGTGTCTTTCATTATTGCAATGGAGAGGGATAGGGCGATACGGCAGGACATAGTTTACAATTGGGGGAGAGGTAATTATGATGCGATTAGGCAGGAATTAGGAAGCATAAGATGGGAACAGAAATTATCAGGGAAAGGCACTAATGATAAGTGGAACTTTTTCAAGGAACAAATACTGCGTGTCCTTGATAGGTATGTCCTTGTCAGGCAGGGAGGAAATGGTCGAGTGAGGGAACCATGGTTCACAAAAGAGGTTGAATGTCTTGTCAAGAGGAAGAAGGAAGCGTATGTAAGGTTGAGAAAACAAGGTTCAGTTGGCTCGATGGAGGGTTACAAGTTAGCAAGAAATGAGCTGAAAAAGGGGCTTAGGAGAGCAAGGGGGGGCATGAGAAGTCCTTGGCGGGTCGGATCAAGGAAAACCCCAAGGCTTTTTACTCTTATGTGAGGAATAAAAGAATGACCAGGGTGAGGTTGGGGCCAGTCAAGGACGGCAGTGGGAATTTGTGCATGGAGTCAGAAGAGATAGGAGAGGTGATGAATGAATACTTTTCTTCAGTGTTCACCAAGGAGAGGGGCCATGTTTTTGAGGAAGAGAGGGTGTCACAGGCTGAAGGAAGTAGATGTTCGGAGGGAAGATGTACTAGCAATTTTGAATAAACTGAAGGTTGATAAGTCCCCTGGGCCTGATGAAATATACCCTAGGATTCTTTGGGAGGCAAGGGATGAGATAGCAGAGCCTTTGGCATTGATCTTTGGGTCCTCACTGTCCACGGGGGTGGTCACAGTAAGAAGTCTCACAACACCAGGTTAAAGTCCAACAGGTTTATTTGGTAGCAAATACCACAAGCTTTCGGAACGCTGCCCCTTCGTCAGATGGAGTGGTTATCTGCACGGGGGTGGTGCCAGAGGACTGGAGACTGGCGAATGTTGTTCCTCTGTTTAAGAAAGGGAATAGAAATGACCCTGGTAATTATAGGCCGGTTAGTCTTACTTCGGTGGTCGTTAAGTTGATGGAAAAGGTCCTTCGGGATAGGATTTACGACCATTTAGAAAGATGCAGCTTAATCCGGGATAGTCAGCACGGATTTGTGAAGGGCAAGTCTTGCCTCACAAATTTGATAGAATTTTTTGAGGAGGTAACTAAGTATGTAGATGAAGGTAGTGCAGTTGATGTCATATACATGGATTTTAGTAAGGTGTTTGATAAAGTCCCCCATGATCGGCTTATGAAGAAAGTAAGGATGTGTGGGATAGAGGGAAGTTTGGCCGATTGGATAGGTAACTGGCTATCTAACAGAAGACAGAGGATGGTGGTGGATGGAAAATTTTCAGACTGGAAACCGGTTACCAGCGCAGTGCCACAGGGATCAGTGCTTGGTCCTCTGCTATTTGTAATTTTTATAAATGACTTGGAGGAGGGGGCTGAAGGGTGGTTCAGTAAATTTGCTGATGACACCAAATTTGGAGTAAAAGTGGATGAGGTGGAGGGCTGTTGTAGGCTGCAAAGAGATATAGATAGGATGCAGAGCTGGGCTGAAAAATGGCAAATGGCGTTTAACCCTGATAAATGCGAGGCTATTCATTTTGGTAGGACAAATTTGAATGTGGATTACAGGGTCAAAGGTAGGGTTCTGAAGAATGTGGAGGAACAGAGAGATCTTGGGGTTCATATCCACAGATCTCTGAAGGTTGCCACTCAAGTGGATAGAGCCGTGAAGGAGGCCTATAGTGTGTTGGCGTTCATTAACAGGGGGTTTGAGTTTAAGGGCCGTGGGGTAATGCTGCAACTGAATAGAACCTTGGTGAGACCACATTTGGAATATCATGTGCAGTTCTGGTCACCTCACTATAAGAAGGATGTGGAGACACTGGAAAGAGTGCAAAGGATATTTACCAGGATGCTGCCTGGTTTGGAGGGTAGGTCTTATGAGGAAAGGTTGAGGGAACTTGGGCTTTTCTCTTTGGAGCGGAGGAGGTTGAGAGGAGACTTGATAGAGGTTTATAAGATGATGAGGGGGATAGATAGAGTGAACGTTCAAAGACTATTTCCTCGGGTGAATGGAGCGGTAACTAGGGAGCATAACTATAGAGTTCATGGTGGGAGATATAGGAAGGATGTCCGAGGTAGGTTTTTTACTCAGAGTGGTTGGGGAGTGGAATGGACTGCCTGCAGTGATAGTGGAGTCAGAAACTTTAGGAACATTTAAGAAGCTATTGGAAAGGCACATGGAGCACTTCGGGATGATAGGGAGGAAATAGCTTGATCTCGGTTTCAGACAAAGCTCGGCACAACATCGTGGGCCAAAGGGCCTGTTCTATGTTCTACGTCTACTGGCTCCCCTTTATCTCTCCTGCTAGTTATATTCTCAAAATAAATCAATAAATTTGTCAAACACCATTTCCCTTTTGAAAACCATGTTGACTTTGACTGATCTTATGATCAGGCATCATTCATCCAGGTAAGTGGCAGGTATTCAAAGAACAAAGAAGCACAGGAACAGGCCCTTCGGCCCTCCAAGCCCGTGCTGCTCCCTGGTCCAAACTAGACCATTCTTTTGTATCCCTCCATTCCCACTCCGTTCATGTGGCTCTCTAGATAAGTCTTAAACATTCCCAGTGTGTCCGCCTCCACCACCTTGCCTGGCAGCGCATTCCAGGCCCCCACCACCCTCTGTGTAAAATATGTCCTTCTGATATCTGTGTTAAACCTCCCCCCCTTCACCTTGAACCTATGACCCCTCGTGAACGTCACCACCGACCTGGGGAAAAGCTTCCCACCGTTCACCCTATCTATGCCTTTCATAATTTTATACACCTCTATTAAGTCTCCCCTCATCCTCCGTCTTTCCAGTGAGAACAACCCCAGTTTACCCAATCTCTCCTCATAACTAAGCCCCTCCATACCAGGCAACATCCTGGTAAACCTCCTCTGTACTCTCTCCAAAGCCTCCACATCCTTCTGGTAGTGTGGCGACCAGAACTGGACGCAGTATTCCAAAATTCCATCACATGGATGATTTGTAGATGGTAGAACAGCTTTGGGGAGTCAGGTAGTGAGATACTTGCTGTAGGATTTCCAGCCTCTGACCTGCTGTTGTAGCAAAGTATTTAGATAACTGGCTTAGTTAAATTTCTGGTTAATAATAACCCCAGGATATTGATGGTGGGAGATTCAGCAATTATAATGCTGTTGAACAAAGGGAGCTGGTTAGATTCTACAAGACCATAGCAGAAGTAGAATGGCAGAAGTGGGGCATTCAACCCATATTGTCTGCTCCACCATTCAATGAGATCATGACTGATCTCTTGTTGGAGATGGTCATTGCCTGACACCTGTGTGGTGCGAATGTTACTTGCCATTTATCATTCTTTTGGTCTTTCTACATGGATGCACAAACTGCTTCATTATCTGAGGAATGTTTTTAATGGTGCTTTACACTGAGCAATCTCCAGTGAACATATCCATTTCTGACCTTATGAAACAGCTGAAGATGGTTGGGTCTGGTACACTGCCCTGAGAAACCCCTGTGGTGATACCCTGGGACTGAGATAATTGGCTACCACAACGACCTTTGTGCTCGATAAGACTCTAGAGCTTTCACCTGATTTCCAATTACTTCAATTTTGTTAGGGTTCCTTGATGCCATATTTCATCAAATACTGATTGGTGTCAAGGGCAGTCAATCACATGTAACCTATGGGGTCTTTTGTCCCAAGTATGAGCACTGTATGTAATTAAGTCTGGATCTGTGTAGCATCTGTGATGCTGGGAACCTCATGAGGCTGAGATGGATCATCCATGGGCACTTTTGGCTGCAGCATTGTCTCTTGCACTCATGTACTCGACTCACCCATCATTGAGCATACGTGGAGCATTATTGTGGATTCTCTTTCACAGATCTACTGTCGATGCATCCTCATCTTTCAAATTCTACCAACTCTGGAATAGTTCCTGCAGATTGGAAGGTGGCAAATATAACCCCACTTTATAAGGGGGGGAGAAAGAGAGAAAATGGAGAGCTTCAGACCTATTAGCCTGACATTGATATTCAGGAAAATGTTAAAATATGTAACAAAATATGTGTAAACAGGAGACTTATGAAATAATGGTAGGACTGCGCAGAGTCCACATGGATTTATAAAAGAGAAATTATGTTTAACAAACTTGTTTGGAGTTTTCTGAGGATGTAACTAGCAGAATAGGTAAGGGGTAACCAGATAATGTGCTGCCTTTAGATTTTTAGAAAGCTTTTGATAAGGTCTCACACAAGAGGTTAGCAAACAAAATTAGAGTACATGGAACTGGGGGGAATATACTGGCATGGATTGAGAACCGGTTAATGGACAGAAGGTATGAGTAGGAATGAATGGGGAATTTTCATATTGACAGGCTGTGACTAGTGTGGTGTTGCAAGGATCAGCGCCCGAGCCCCAGCAATCCCCAATCTATACCAATCCAAACCAGCCATTTACTGTCCCATCAGTCTATTCTCAGTCTTTAGCAAAGTAATGCAAGGGTTCATCAACAACATTACCAATCTCACCAATAACATGCTCACCAATATTCAGTCTCAGTGCCATCAGGACACTCAAATCCAAGCTTCATAGAATCATAGAAACATTACAGTGGGAAGGCGGCCATTCGGCCCATTGAGTCAGCATTATAGATTGTGTCCAAAAATGGATTTAAAAAAGTGAATTCCATGGGTCATAGAGGGTTACAGCATGGAAACAGGCCCTCAGCCCAACTTGTCCATGCCAGGTGATATGAGATGACTTGAGTGACTGCCCTTGATACCAAGTGTGATGTTAGTGTACCTTTAAAAGTTTTTTAAAAATGTCATGCTCTCTGCAGCTCACAGCCTTAGCTGATCTCATTGTGGCACTGGGTTTGTCTAGGGCTTGTCTACTTTAAACCCCCATTAAGTGGCTTAAATGGGGGTTGTTTATTTTTACTTTGGGAATTAGTTTTATGAGCCAGCATTGTCAGAAGGAAGAATATTTGCAGGTCAGGTGACAGGAGCTCTTTTCATTTTCAGTTCTGAGCTGCTCGTTTTAGTTTGTAGAAGGGACATCAAGCTGGAAAGAAGTGTCTTTCTCTCGCTCTCCCTCGTTTTGGGAAGTTCTGCTAGTTAGATCAAAGCAAGACTTCTTGCCTTCCTGCAGTAGAAAAGCTGCTGTTGGTGGCTTGACCAGAGTCTCTCCCTGGTGTTCTGGGAAGCTATTCTGACTTCAAACTGTTCCGAGCGTATTAATAGAATTGTGACATTCATCCAAAGGACTCAGTTCCAGTATCACGTGAGCATTAGTATTTGCTGTGTTAAATCTGTGGAAGGGTTTTGTCTAAAAGGAAGTTTTTGCTTAATTGGAACATGAGATATTTTTGTTAAAGGTTATATTATCGTGGTTTTGTTTTGTTTTTAATTGATAAAAATTATTGCTAATTTTCTTTACTTGTTAACTATATTGTTAATTAAACCTTGTTTGGTAAAAACTCCCTAGTGGGTCTTTTGAATCATACCCGTGGTGAAACATATGCTTATCCTCGCCAAATTCAAGGTGCAAAACCTATGATCCAGGTGGGCTCCATAAAACACTCTGGAGTTTCTGACCTGAACCGTAACACAAGACAATATTCATCAACTATCTTACCAAAATTAAGACCCTGAATTTCAGCTGGCTTTTCAACTAGACTAAGAATCACTAGCACCTGTGATTTGTAATTCTCTGCCTCAGAGGGCTGTGGCAGCTCATTGAGCATGTTCAAGACAGATAGATTTCTACATATTAAAGGGATATGGGAATAGTTCTGGAAAATGGTGTTGAAGTGGAAGATCAGCCATGATCTCATTTAACGGCAAAGTGGACTCATAGGGCTGATTGGCCTACAAAGAAAATTACAGCACAGGAACAGGCCCTTCGGCCCTCCAAGCCTGCATCGACCATGCTGCCCGACTGAACTAAAACCCCCTACCCTTCCGGGGACCATATCCCTCTATTCCTAACCTATTCATGTATTTGTTAAGACGCCCCTTAAAAGTCACTATCGTATCTGCTCCCATGACCTCCCCCAGCAGCGGGTTCCAGGCACCCTCTGCGTAAAAAAAACTTGCCTCGTACATCTCCTTTGAACCTTGCCCCTCACACCTTAAACCTATGCCCCCTAATAATTGACTTTTCCACCCTAGGAAAAAGCTTCTGACTATCTACTCTGTCCATGCCTCTCATGATCTTGTAGACTTCTATCAGGTCGCCCCTCAACCTCCGTCGTTCCAGTGAGGACAAACCAAGTTTCTCCAACCTCTCTTCATAGCTATTGCCCTCCACACCAGGCAACATTCTGGTAAATCTTTTCTGTACCCTCTCCAAAGCCTCCACATCCTTTTGGTAGTGTGGCGACCAGAATTGAACACTATATTCCAAGTGCGGCCTAACTAAGGTTCTATAAAGCTGCAACATGACTTGCCAATTTTTAAACTCAATACCCCGGCCAATGAAGGCAAGCATGCCGTATGCCTTCTTGACTACCTTCTCCACCTGCGTTGCCACTTTCAATGACCTGTGTACCTTTACACCCAGATCCCGCTGCCTATCAATACTCATAAGGGTTCTGCCATTTATTGTATATTTCCTCTCTATTAGACCTCTCAAAATGCATTACCTCACATTTGTCCGGATTAAACTCCATCTGCCATCTCTCTGCCCAAGTCTCCAACCGATCTATATCCTGCTGTATCCTCTGATGATCCTCATCGCTATCCACAAATCCACCAACCTTTGTGTTGGCCGCAAACTTACTAATCAAACCAGTTACATTTTCCTCCCAATCATTTATATATATTACAAACAGCAAAGGTCCCAGCACTGATCGCTGAGGAACACCGCTTGTCACAGTCCTCCATTCAGAATTGCACCTTTCCACTGCTGCCTTCCGTCTTCTATGACCGAGCCGGTTCTGTATCCACCTTGCCAGTTCACCTTTGATCCCATGCAACTTCATCTTCTGCACCAGTCTGCCATGAGGGACCTTGTCAAAGGCTTTACTGAAGTCCATGTAGACAACATCCACTGCCCTACCCTCAATCATCTTCGTCACTTCCTCGAAAAACTCAATCAAGTTAGTGAGACACTGCCTCCCCTTCACAAAACCATGTTGCTTCTCGCTAATACGTCCACTTATTTCCAAGTGGGAGTAAATCCTGTCTCGAGAATCCTGTCCAATAATTTCCCTACCACTGATGGAAGGCTCACCGGCCTGGATTACTCTACTGCTGCTCCGATTTCATATGTTCTTATGTTCTCACATTAGTTGCTTCATTGTCCACCAATATTCATGACTGGATGTGGGACTGCAGAACTTTGATCAGATCCATCGGTAGAGGTATTGCCTAGTTCTGTCTATAGCATGCTGCATCTGCTATCAAGTAGATATACCAGGTTTGCACCTCATTTTTAGATATGGTGGGATTTGGGATCAAATCTCTCCAGCTTTAGTCCATGGCTGGAATTTTACAGTCCCGCCCACCATGGGAATCGGAGCGGGCAAAGAGCGGACCATGGAAAGGTCCGTTGACCTCGGATGGGATTTTACGGTTTCGGGACGAGTGAGGCTGCAAAATCCCACCCCATGTCTCTGGATTACTATCCAATAAAAACATTACAGCTATGCTACTATTCTTACCATCTATAAAATTAGATTATAAAGTCTTTCACATTTTACCTGCCAATGACAAGTATAATTATAATTGCAGGCATATCAGAAGATCTTCACAAAGCTAACTACAGCTTCACTTTGTACATTATAGTAAAATATTATTCTCACATGATTTGCACCTTCCTTGGTCACACTGTGCAATCACAGCAGCACAGAATGCTGAAGCCTTACAATGACAGGATTGAACATTCTAAAGGACACTGAGTTACTCTGCAGCAGAATTGATCAAATAACACATTCCAGACAAACTGTTGAGTTTGTCTTGTCCTCCAAGGGGTCTAATCAGAACTCTGGTCCAACCCGCTAGTGTTGCAGATAAACGGTGCCAATTTTAACAACGAGTGTCAGCAGCTCGTGGGGCATTACACCAATTCCAATCCTGTGTTTACTCAAAATGGTCGCCTGGTGGGGGTAACTGTGATCAGGAGCAGAAACTCCGACTAATTTTTCCATTCCTGATTTAGGGATGTCAGAGGTAATAGTACCATCCGTATCACTCCTCCATTTAAGCTTTCAGATTTCAATGGTTCAGCAACTCACCGGTTTAATAAGCTGAGCCATATAGAAAACATCTAGGGCGGCACGTTGGCACAGTGGTTCACAGCACCAGGGACCCAGGTTCAATTCCAGCCTCAGGTCACTGTCTGTGTGGAGTTTGCACATTCTCTCTGTCTGCGTGGGTTTCCTCCGGGTGCTCCGGTTTCCTCCCACAGTCCAAAGATGTTCGGGTTAGGTGGATTGGCCATGCTAAATTGCCCCTTAGTGTCAGGGGGACTAGCTAGGGTAAATGCATGGGGTTATGGGGATAGGGCCTGGGTGGGATTATGGTCGGTACAGACTCGATGGACCAAATGTCCTCCTTCTGTACTCTAGTTTTTCTATGATTCTATATCTTCATTGTCTAAACACTATAATGGATGATCTGACTTCACAACTAAAATTAGATGCAAATACCAACTGTTTGGAGTCATAATCCTTATTAGAGCTGTAAGCTACTACCAATCTTGATAGGTCTACCTGCTGACAGGCATTAAGCAAAAAGGTGTTACAATTATGATGTCTATTAGATTATGTTTTGGACTGTGTCATTAAATTCAAAGTAAAATGAAAATGGGCTCACGTGACTTATGAAGTCTACTGTGAAAACTGTAGGCTGGCTGGTTTGACTGTTGAAGTTAAAGAAAGGCTTAGATTGTTTACTGGGAAGAAGGTGCAAGGTAGAGAGGAGCAGCAGGACCATTCACAGTGAGAAGCCAGTGCCACCCTCATGAGCCCACTATTGCACTCTACAAATCCCAGAGAGGTCCTGTGGATAGGAGAAAGGAAGACAGTAGGAGTAGGAGTGCTTGTATATCCTAGGTCCATACAGCAGAGCCTGGTCTCCAGTTGTCTTGAATCCCTTGTCACTGGACCAAGGCCTTGCTCCGTCAAGATTATGGGGTAGTTGGTATACAAAAGCCACCCCACATTAAAAGAACTCGCACACAGGTATTCTCCACCTTAAAATGAAATTCAGGATCTGAAATTATAGACAACTTCAACAATGACAGACTGGAACAGTGTACGGCTCAAATATGTGGATTATGTACAGCAGGCATTTCAAAATTCTGGAGAAGTACCATCAGTGATGCCTCTGCAAGAGCTTGCAAATCCATTGGCAGGATAGGTGCACTAAAGTTAGTGTTCTTGCTCAGGCCAACATCCCCAGCATCAAAGCATTGACCATGCTTGGTCTGCTCCACTGGGCAGGCCACATGCTTGACATGAGACTCCTGAAACAAGTGCTCTACTCAGAGCTTCAACGTGGCAAGTCCCGGGGGGGGGGGGGGGGGGACACTTCAAAGAAAATCTCAAAGCCTCCCTGAAAATGTGAAACATCCCCATCAACACCTGGGAATCCCTGGCCCACGATCGCCCGAAATAGGGAAAAGCATTTGGGAAGGAGCTGAATACTTCAAGTTTCATCGCTGAGAGCAAATTGAAGTCAAACATTGATACATGGCAACCATGGCCACCAGCCGCTACTTGAACCACTGTTTGCGACACCTATGACAGAGAAAGTAGGTCATGCACTGCAATTCTCAGTCACCTGAGAACTTAATTTTAGTGTGGTAGCAAGTCAACCTTGACTCCAAGGGGTTGCCCACGACGAACAGACATTTAGTTAAGTGTTTTTATTCATTTGTTACAGTAAAAATCTTAAAAAATGAAAGCCTGTTGTGTCATCCTTTTCAGCTATTAACTGTAAGTTTGAATTTCTTTCTAAATGTTATTGGATAGTAAAAGGTAGATTTCTCACTTTCATACTTTGAAAGAAAATACTAAGTAACGAAGTAGAGCCGAAAAAAGTCAATATAGGCTCCAATCACCAGAATGCATTTGATTTGCCTTATTTTATCCTCCAACATAATTTTCTACAGATGTCACTCCAGTTTTTCTTAACATTAGTTACTTTGGGTCATCCTGACTTGAAACATTGGTTCTATTCTCTCTCCACAGATGCTGAGTTCTTCTGTTTTTGTGACAAAGTAATTTTGCCCTGAAGCTAAACTGTAACACATTTCAATAATTTTCATTAGATGTAGCTTGCACTACATCCAAGGACGTTTTTAACCGCAGGATGAAAACTACCAAAAGACGCAAGTTCTATTTTCAATCTCTTTCAGAGCTAGTGTGCTAAAACATGACAAAATAAATACAATATATGCATCAGTAAATATGTATATATACAAAAGAGAAAGTCATACAAAAATGTGAATTTCAGCTTCAACATTTACCTTGTTTGGAAAGTTTATTCAAAGTTAAACTCACAATGTGCAGACCAACTGATTCTCAAATATTTACTCAAGTTCTTAAACACTAAATTGGCCAAAACAGCTAAACATAAAAACAAAAAGTAATTTAAAAAATATATTCTAGCTTATATTCTAAGCCATTAGTTTTCTGGCTCATCAACTGCTAAGTTATTTTTTCGTTCTCTCAGCCTAGCAGCACTAGAATTAAATAGCATACAAAATAGATTACGACAAATAATGGAACTGATTGAGGTATATACCAACTTCAACCATTCTTCTCTCCACTGCAGTCTCTTGTCAAATATTTATAAATCATTATATATTCAGATAAAACACTAAGTGCATCAATAGTGGTGCCACCAGTCAGATGAAATGAACACGCAAGGAACTTTCCTTGGCTCATGTTATTCTATTGTTCATCCCGCTTAAAATTTATATAGGATCCCACAAGGGAAAATATATTTAGCAAAAACACTGTACAGAAAAAATTAGGCTTGGAATATTTATTATTTATCAAAGTAAATGTACATTGTGTCTTTACACTGACACTGGTCTCTTTAAAACGATATCCACATCATTATTCAATGCTTAAGAGGATCAAATAATGGTCATCTTCAATTAGCTATACAGTACCTTCTGAAGGATGTGACTCTGTTCTAGGAAGTTTTGGAGAGAGGGGAGCAGTGTAAGGTGGAGATTCCTGTGGAAATCGTTTCAATCCCCTGTTTAGTGTGGTTGGATCTAACGTCTCTTCTTTGGCTAAGAGAAAGGATTCCATTTGTCACAAGTACATTATAGCAGTAACATTTTTTTTTTTACAGAAACTAAAATCTCAGCCATTCATCTGATTAACCAAAAATGTAGGATAAAGGAAAGACCAATTTGATAAATCATCTAAGTTTTGCTTCATATTCATGAACTATTTTACATCAGCCACAGTTTCTTTTTGAAAGTTTAAATTGAACTGGTAACCATTCTACAAAAATAACTAGGGCATATACAAACAGTTAATTTTTGATAGAGAGAGAGAGAGAGAAAAAGAGTGCATAGCTAGAGGCAGCCAGTCTCTATGGTTCATTGCACAGGAACATGAATGGGAGCTTGAGAGACGATATTCATGAGGATTTAGAATGAGATGGGAAGACTTGCTGAGCTTGAGCTAGAGGGAGAATCTCAAAAACCCTCACTGTGGAAAACTGTTCTGGGGTTAAACGTTTCCAGGCTGAGAAAGGAAAAGTACAGAAGTAAACACTGGGGAACTAAGAATCATTATGGATTGGTTCCGGGAGAACTGAATGCCCACTTAAAGGTGTAGGACCCTATTTTACCATTTTGATTCTAAGTTCTGGGCGAACTTGAAACTGGGAGTGTTTGAGATCTGACTTTTAGACCCGTTCTCAGGTACGTACACACTGCATGAAAAAATATCAACGATTCCGAATAGAGGTGCAGAAGCCTGTGGGTGGGGCTTAACGTGCCCAAATTCCTGCAGCTCCGATCGGCACTTCCAACTGCACACGCACAGAAAAAAAGATAGAATGCAACTCCCCTGCCACATCACTCCCGGGCAGATAATGCCTCCCCCTGGCCCCCACAAACATTGCCCCACCCCCCCCAACATTACTGACCCCCTTATCCCCCCACCAGCCAGACCGATCGCAGACCGCTCCCCCCTCCCTTCCCCCACACCAATCTCAGGCAGTGGCAGTGAACCACCCCCCCCGCCCCGCCGATCGATCTCAAGCAGAGAGCCATCAGACGCTCGGTACTTACCTCCTCACTAACTGGAGTGCCCGAATCAGACTTTTGTGGAGTATGTCTGTTTCACGCTGATTCTGGATAGGCGAATATGGTGGTAAAGAGGGAAGTGCCAGTAAGGTTGGGCATGCAACCTATTAAATCAATTTAAATGATGCAAATACATTTAAATAGCTGTCGTGCCCGTTTTGGGCGTGGTCCCGATTGCTTCCATTTTCATGTCTTGGTAAAGGGGGAACCGGAGCGGAGGCAGGAGTGGATCGCGCTACTCTTCTCACGCCCAACTTTACCAAATTTTCACACCCAAAATTGTGATAATAAAATCGGGCCTGTAGAATACAACTGTGGCATGAGATTTTTGGTTGTGGCAAAAGCGGAAGTTGTTTCTGTAGTTCTGATATAAGTGCAGATTATTATTCAGCTACGTCATCTTTATAATTTGATTTAGAATTTTGAAGAAGCCTGATCAACATCATTATCAGAGCTTTCTGTTAAGATTTCTTTAAATCTTGGCACTGACCAATTTATTAAACTTTTTCTTCATACTGCATCAGGTTTCACTCCAGTAATTCTGCAAAGGCAATGCTACAGTAATTCTGCAAAGGCAATGCTACCAAGGTAACCTGCCTGGTTGCTTCAGCTGTGGACAAGAGAAGGATTACGTACATCTCCAGTTGCATCACATTACAGTTCCCCAAGTACGTGTTGCTTTTACAGTGCTATTTATGGCAGTCTACAAATAGTCCAGCCTTTTCAGGATTTTGGAACGTCCTTTTACTGTGACAGTAACAGGGACTATTGGGAAAAATACAGGCTCCAAGAGTCTCTTTTTCAGGATTCCATTGTTGGACTGAGTGACCATAAGACCATAAAACATAGGAGCAGAATTAGGCCATTCGGCCCATCAAGTCTGCTCCACCATTCAATCATGGCTGATATTTTTCTCACCCCCATTCTCCTACTTTTTACCCATAACTCCTGATCCCCTTATTAATCAAGAACCTATCTATCTCTGTCTTAAAGACACTCAATGACCTGGCCTCCACAGCCTTCTGCAGCAAAGAGTTCCACAGATTCACCACTCTCTGGCTGAAGAAATTCCTCCTCATCTCTGTTTTAAAGGATCGTCCCTTAAGCCTGAGGCTGTGCCCTCTGTTCTAGTCTCCCCCACTAGTGGAAACATCCTCTCCACATCCACTCTATCCAGGCCTCGCAGTATCCTGTAAGTTTCAATAAGATCCCCCCCATATCCTTCTAAGCTCCAACGAGTACAGACCTCAACCGTTCCTCATACGACAAGCTCTTCATTCCAGGAATCATTCTTGTGAATCTCCTCTGGACCCTTTCCAAGGCCAGCACATCCTTCCTTAGATACAGAGCCCAAGACTGCTCACAATACTCCAAATGGGGTCTGATCAGAGCCTTATACAGCCTCAGAAGTACATCTCATATTCCAGTCCTTGCAGCATGAATGCTAACATTGCATTTGCCTTCCTAACTGCCAACTGAACCTGCATGTTAACCTTAGGAGAATCTTGAACAAGGACTTGAACAAGTCCCTTTGTGATTCTGATTTCCTGAGCATTTTCCCATTTCGAAAATAGTCTATGCCTCCATTCCTCCTTCCAAAGTGCATAACTTCAAACTTTCCCACGTTGCATTCCATCTGCCACTTTTTTGCCCACTCTCCTAACCTGTCCAAGTCTTTCTGCCCCCTTGCTTCCTCAATACTAACTGTCCCTCTACATATCTTTGTATCATCTGCAAACTTAGCAACAGTGCCTTCAGTTCCTTCCTCCAAATCGTTAATGTACATTGTGAAAAGTTGTGGTCCCAGCACAGACCCGAGGGACACCACTAGTCACTGGCTGCCATCCTGAAAAAGACCCCTTTATCTTCACTCTCTGCCTTTTGCCAGTCAGCCAATCCTCTATCCATGCCAGGATTTTACTCTTAACACCATGGGCTCTTAACTTATTTAACAGTCTCCTATGTGGCACCTTGTCAAAGGTCTTCTGGAAATTTAAATAAATCACGTCCACTGGCTCTCCTTTATCTAACTTCCTTGTTATCTCCTCAAAGAACTCCAACAGATTTGTCAGACATGACCTCCCCTGATGACGCTGTGCTGACTCAGTCCTATTTTATCATGCACTTTCAAGTACTCCACAATCTCATCTTGAATAATGGACTCTAAAGTCTTGCCAATAACTGAAGTCAGGCTAACCGGCCGATAATTTCCTATCTGCTGCCTCGCTCTCCCTTCTTAAACAGTGGTGTTACATTAGCTACTTTCCAGTCCTCTGGGACCCTCACTTGCCTCCAGTGATTCCTGAAAGATCACCCCAAAGCCTCCACAATTTCCTCAGCTATCTCTTTTAGAACTTTGGAGTGTAGTCCATCCGCTCCAGGTGATTTATCCACCTTCAGACCTTTCAGTTTCCCCAGAACCTTCTCCTGAGTGATGGCCAGTACCTTTACCCCCTGATTCTCCTGGAGTTCTGGCATCCCACTGGTGTCTTCCACCGTGAAGACTGATGCAAAGTAACTATTCAGTTCCTCTGCCATTTCTTTGTTTCCTATTATTACTTCTCCAGCCTCATTTTCCAGTGGTCCTGCCTCTCTCTTACCTTTTATATATTGAAAAAAAACTCTTCCTAATTTTTTTTATATTACTAGCTAGCTTACACTCATGTTTCATCTTCTCCCCCCTTATTACTTTTTTAGTTGTCCTCTGCTCGCTTTGAGGCTTCCCAATCCTTGCCACTTTGTATGCTTTTGCGCTGTCCTTGACTTCCCTTGCCAGCCATGGATGCCTCGTCCTCCCCTTAGCATGTTTCCTCCTCCTTGGGATGAATTTCTGTTGTGCCTCCCGAATAACCTCCAAAAGCTCCTGCCATTGCTGTTCCACTGTCTTCCCTGCTAGGCTCCCTTTCCAATCAACTCTGACCAGCTCCTCCCTCATGTCTTTGTAGTTATCTTTATTGAATTGTAATACCGTTACATCTGATTCCAGCTTCTCCCTCTCAAACTGCAGGGTAAATTCTATCGTACTGTGGTCACTGCTCCCTAAGAGTTCCTTCACCTTAAGTTCCCTAACCAAGTCTGCCTCATTACACATCACCAATTCCAGAATTGCCTATTCTCTAGTAGGCTTTGTCACAAGCTGCTCTAAAAAATCCATCTCTTAAGACATTCCACAAATTCCTTTTCTTGAGATCCACTACCTACCTGATTTTCCCAGTCCACCAGCATATTGAAGTCCCCCGTGATTATTGTAATATTGCCCTTTTTATATGCCTTTTCTATCTCCTGATTTATTTTCTGTCCCACATCTTGACTACTGCTCAGGGGCCTGTACATAACTCCCATCAGGGTCTTTTTACCTTTGCGATTCCTCAACACTACCCACAGTGATTCTATATCGCTTCTTGCTGTTGATTAAACTTCATTCCTTACTAACAGTGCAACCTCGCCCCCTCTGCCTGGCCTTTCAAAAGGACAGCAAGAGTTTTACCAACACCAGGTTAAAGTCCAACAGGTGTATTTGGTAGCAAATGCCATTAGCTTTCGGAGTGCTGCTGTCCTTAACTTCCCTTGTCCAACGCCAGCATCTCCACATCATGACTTTCAAAAGGACACATATCCTTGGATATTTAGATCCCAGGCCTGATCCGCTTGCAGCCACGTCTGTGAGATGCCCACAACATCGTACCGGCCAATTTCAATGTGCGCAACAAGCTCATTTACCTTGTTCTGTATACTGTGCGCATTTGGGTACAACACCCTCAGTCCTGCATTGACCATCTCCCTTCTCATACTTGTCAGCTTTTTTTGCTCTGCCTGAGGTTAGATTCCTACCACCTTCCATACTCTGTTCTATTATGTGGTCTTGAAACTTTACTAACCTCTCCTGAGCCCTTGGCTCCTTTAACTAGTTGATCAGAGTTCACCCTGCTGAACTCTGACCTCCAACCATAACTCTGATGTACCTTTTTCAGACACTATATCTTGCAGATTTGTATAAAGTTTAACATTAACTTCCCAGCGATCCTGTACTGGAGGGGCCCGATCACCTGCCTTTTGGAACTCTCAACATAAACGCTATGGACCAGATTCTCTGACCTTGCTCGTAGCCAGGATTCTCCCATCCCATTGCAGTGAATGGAGATTTGATTGCGTGCCACTTGCAGTAGCGGCGGGGTGTGAACAGCTGGAGAATTCTAGCCTGGGTTTTTAAAAAGATTTCAGCATTCTGGCATAATTCAAATAACTACAAGTTGTCCCATTCGGTATTTTTTCGCCGAAGGCTCCGAGATCTGCTGATTAACAAATAATCATCCTCAGTGATAGCGTACGCGCACATTGCTGTGTTGTTCTTTTGTGCCTTGTTATAAAATCTTGAAAAGTTACCTATTCTAACTATGATGAAAGTTTTGAACTAAGCTACAAAACACTCAAAAACAATTCAGCTCCATACACATGAAGTGTCTCTAAAGTTGTGTTTTTCATTCTATCTAATGAACAACAAAAACAATGAACTTAATTTAAGCAGCCCACAAAATTCAAAGATTAAATTGAAGCACTGCTGTTTCAATTATACAACTCAATTCATGCCGGCTAAACAGATGCAGTGAAGGCAAAGTTAACAGCAGCATGCAATTTATATGTGGATGGACTAAGAAAAGAAAGCAACTTTCAACAACAATTTACACTGCAGCTATATTATCTTATTACTGCCCGACAGCCTCCATGTTTTCAAAGTGCTTTTATTCTAGTGTTAACTTTTAATGTATATACAATGGATGGTATATCAACATATTATTAGTAGCATTTTTGAAGCTGTAGATTATTACTTTTGGACATGAGCTTTTTGTTCAAAATGTTTGGGAGCTTGAACCCAAAGTGATGTTGCTCAGAACCACTGTCACCTCAGCAAAATAGTGGGCATGCCCAGCAGCTATTCAGGAACCTTTCCATGTCCCAATCTATGCATTACTTCATCCAGAAAATCAACACCACCAACTCAAACTGGCAAGCTTTCTTTTGAAATGTGATCATAAACAACATTTTCTTCTCAGGTTGAAAACGCCTGCTTAGCTTTAATAATTTTCCACTGAAATGAAATAATTGCCAACACCTGACATTGTAAAACTTGGCACTATTGCAACTGGAGAGCAGAGAAGGGGAGATGAAGATGACATGACAATTGATTGAGACAGTATGATGATAAATAGATTGAGACAGTAAGATGACATTGAGCACACAATCTGAAAATTAAGATGAAGCAGGGCAAAATCAATAAAGCTTTCCTTTTATCCTACCATCTCACCAAAAATAGGGAAATATGACTGGTAAGGATGTAATCAGTTCAGGAATATCTGTAAATGTACTTCAATTGGCTGATCCAGATTTCACTTCATCCTCAATATTTTCACTTTTAGTTTTCCAGAAAAAAATGGCAACAAACTAATTAACGTCCTGGGTGTGCTATTGTGCAGATCTGTATTAGCAAAATCTGCAGTTTGAATGTAAAATCATAATAGTTTTATTTTTAATTGAAAGCGAGTCTTCTTTACCTGTTTTAACTCTCTCGTATTCTGTTGGACTGTGTGCATTACCTATATACGGGCTGAAAGGTTGGCTGCTAAAGAGGTTCTCACATTGCAGACTGTAACAGAGTTTCTCCAGAAATCTCAACACAAACGAGACACTATTTACAGATGGAAGCTTCACAGTGTGTTTCTCTCCATCAAATGTGGCTATAAAAGGAAAAAGAAAAATAGTAGAGTGGTTGTTGGACTAAGTGCAAAACAGTTCAGTATACCACTAGATAAAATTAATTAATTGCATATAAATCAAGTACAGAACATTAAAAAATACTTAATTTTGTTTACGAATCTCAGATTTTCAAAAAATATCTAGTTGCTTGCCAAAATTTCAAAATTATCTGGGAAAGTTACAGAATTAGCATGTTATGTGACATGACTGTTCTTGGGACTACCAATCACAAATTTAGATAGGAAAAAAGGGTATTGAATAAAATGCATGCCAATTTAAACTCAAGATCTGTTGAAGAGCTTTGGATTCCATTTGGAACTCGAGGTGCAGAAAAAACTCTTCATCCCAAAGTATACACCCATAAAATATAGCCCTTTAAGGTTATAGAACAGTACAGCACAGTACAGGCCCTTTGGCCCTCAATGTTGTGCCGAGCTTTGTCCAAAACCAAGATCAAGCTATCCCATTCCCTATCATTCTGGTGTGCTCCATGTGCCTATCCAATAACCGCTTGAAATTTCCTAAAGTGTCTGACTCCACTATCACAGCAGACAGTCCACTCCACACCCCAACCACTCTCTGAGTAAAGAACCTACCTCGGACATCCCTCCTATATCTCCCACCATGAAGCTTATAGTTATGCCCCCTAGTAACAGCTACATTCACCCGAGGAAATAGTCTCTGAACGTCCACTCTATCTATTCCCCTCATCATCTTATAAACCTCTATTAAGTCGCCTCTCAACCTCCTCTGCTCTAAAGAGAAAAGCCCTAGCTCCCTCAACCTTTCCTCATAAGACTTACCCTCCAAACCAGGCAGCATCCTGGTAATTCTCCTCTGCACTCTCTCCAATGCTTCCACATCCTTCTTATAGTGAGGTGACCAGAACTGCACACAATATTCCAAATGTGGTCTCACCAAGGTCCTGTACAGTTGCAGCATAACCCCACGGCTCTTAAACTCAAACCCCCTGTTAATAAACGATAACACACTATAGGCCTTCTTCACGGCTCTATCCACTTGAGTGGCAACCTTCAGAGATCTGCGGATATGAACCCCAAGATCTCTCTGTTCCTCCACATTCCTCAGAACCCTGCCGTTGGCCCTGTAATCCGCATTCAAATTTGTCCTACCAAAATGAATCACCTCGCACTTATCAGGGTTAAACTTCATCTGCCATTTTTCGGCCCAGTTCTGCAACCTATCAGTGTCTCTTTGCAGCCTACAACAGCCCTCCACCTCATCCACTACTCCACCAATCTTGGTGTCATCAGCAAATTTACTGAACCACCCTTCAGCCCCCTCCTCCAAGTCATTAATAAAAATCACAAATAGCAGAGGACCAAGCACTGATCCCTGTGGTACACTGCTGGTAACTGGTCTCCAGTCTGAAAATTTTCCATCCACCACCACCCTCTGTCTTCTATGAGATAGCCAGTTACTTATCCAATCGGCCAAATTTCCCTCTATCCCACACATCCTTACTTTCTTCATGAGCCTACCATGGGGAACTTTATCAAACGCCTTACTAAAATCCATGTATACGACATCAACTGCTCTACCTTCATCTACACACTTAGTTACCTCCGCAAAGAATTCAATCAAATTTGTGAGGCAAGACTTACCCTTCACAAATCCGTGCTGACTCATAGAATCATCATAGAAACCCTACAGTGCAGAAGGAGGCCATTCGGCCCATCGAGTCTGCACCGACCACAATCCCACCCAGGCCCTACCCCCACATATTTACCCGCTAATCCCTCTAACCTACGCATCTCAGGGGCAATTTTAACCTGGCCAATCAACCTAACCCGCACATCTTTGGACTGTGGGAGGAAACCGGAGCACCCGGAGGAAACCCACGCAAACACGAGGAGAATGTGCAAACTCCACACAGACAGTGACCCGAGCCGGGAATCGAACCCGGGACCCTGGAGCTGTGAAGCAGCAGTGCTAACCACTGTGCTACCGTGCCGCCCATTATAAACCTCTGGTAACTGGTCTCCAGTCTGAAAAGTTACCATTCTGACTATCCCGGATTAAGCTGCATCTTTCCAAATGGTCATAAATCCTATCCCTCAGGACCTTTTCCATTAACTTACCGACCACCGAAGACTAACCGGCCTATAATTACCAGGGTCATTCCTATTTCCTTTCTTGAACAGAGGAACAACATTCGCCACTCTCCAGTCCTCTGGGCACTATCCCCGTGGACAGCGAGGACCCAAAGATCAAAGCCAAAGGCTCTGCAATCTCATCCCTTGCCTCCCAAAGAATCCTAGGATATATCCCATCTGGCCCAGGGAACTTATCGACCCTCAGGTTTTTCAAAATTGCTAATACACCTTCCCTCAGAACATCTACCTCCTCCAGCCTATCAGCCTGTATCCCATTCTCATCCTTAAAAACATGGTCCTTCCGTGTTCACCAAGGAGAGGAAAAGTATTCATTCATCGCCTCTCCTATCTCTTCTGACTCCATGCACAGGTTCCCACTACTATACTTGACCGGACCTAACCTCACCCTGGTCATTCTTTTATTTCTCACAAGAGTAAAAAGCCTTGGGGTTTTCCTTGATCCGACCCGCCAAGGACTTCTCATGCCCCCCACCCCCCCGCCCCCCAGCTCTCCTAAGCCCTTTTTTTTTTTAGCTCATTCCTTGCTACCTTGTACCCCTCAAGCCACCCAACTGAACCTTGTTTTCTCATCCTTACATACGCTTCCTTTTTCCTCTTGACAAGACATTCAACCTCTTTTGTGAACCATGGGTCCCTCACTCAGCCATTTCCTCCCTGCCTGACATTGACATACCTATCAAGGACACTCAGTATTTGTTCCTTGAACAAGCTCCACTTTTCATTTGTGCCTTACCCTGACAGTTTCTGTTCCCATCTTATCTTCCCTAATCGCATCATAATTACCCCTCCCCCACTTATAAACCTTGCCCTGCCGTAAGGCCCTATCCCTCTCCATTGCAATAATGAAAGACATCAAATTATGGTCACTATCTCCAAAGTGCTCTCCCACAACCAAATCTAACACTTGGCCCGGTTCATTGCCCAGTACCAAGTCCAAAGTGGCCCCACCTCTTGTCAGCCTATCCACATAGTGCCAGGAAACCCTCCTGCGCACACTGTACAAAAACTGCCCCCATCCGAATTATTCGACCTTTAAAGGTTCCAATCAATGTTTGGAAAGTTAAAGTCACCCATGACAACTACCCGTGACCTCCACACTATCCATAATCTGCTTTGCAATTTGTATCTTGTATATGACAACTTATGCTTTTATAGAACATAGAACAGTACAGCACAGAACAGGCCCTTCGGCCCATGATGTTGTGCCGAGCTTTGTCTGAAACCGAGATCAAGCTATTTCCTCCCTATCATCCCGAAGTGCTCCATGTGCCTATCCAATAGCTTCTTAAATGTTCCTAAAGTTTCTGACTCCACTATCACTGCAGGCAGTCCATTCCACACTCCAACCACTCTCCGAGTAAAGAACCTACCTCGGACATCCTTCCTATATCTCCCACCATGAACCCTATAGTTATGCCTCGTTACCGCTCCATTCACCCGAGGAAATAGTCTTTGAATGTTCACTCTATCTATCCCCCTCATCATCTTATAAACCTCTATCAAGTCTCCTCTCAACCTCCTCCACTTCAAAGAGAAAAGCCCAAGTTCCCTCAACCTTTCCTCATAAGACCTACCCTCCAAACCAGGCAGCATCCTGGTAAATCTCCTTTGCACTCTTTCCAGTATCTCCACATCCTTCTTATAGTGAGGTGACCAGAACTGCACACGATATTCCAAATGTGGTCTCACCAAGGTCCTATACAGTTGCAGCATAACCCCACGGCTCTTAAACTCAAACCCCCTGTTAACAAACGCCAACACACTATAGGCCTCCTTCACGGCTCTATGCACTTGAGTGGCAACCTTCAGAGATCTATGGATATGAACACCAAGATCTCTCTGTTCCTCCACATTCTTCAGAACCCTACCTTTGACCCTGTAATCCACATTCAAATTTGTCCTACCAAAATGAATAGCCTCGCATTTATCAGGGTTAAACGCCATCTGCCATTTTTCAGCCCAGCTCTGCATCCTCTCTATATCTCTTTGCAGCCTACAACAGCCCTCCACCTCATCCACTTTTACTCCAATTTTGGTGTCATCAGCAAATTTACTGAACCACCCTTCAGCCCCCTCCTCCAAGTCATTTATAAAAATTACAAATAGCAGAGGACCAAGCACTGATCCCTGTGGCACTCCGCTGGTAACCGGTTTCCAGTCTGAAAATTTTCCATCCACCACCATCCTCTGTCTTCTGTTAGATAGCCAGTTACCTATCCAATTGGCCAAACTTCCCTCTATCCCACACATCCTTACTTTCTTCATAAGCCGACCATGGGGGACTTTATCAAACGCCTTACTAAAATCCATGTATATGACATCAACTGCACTATCTTCATCAACACACTTAGTTACCTCCTCAAAAAATTCTATCAAATTTGTGAGGCAAGACTTGCCCTTCACGAATCCGTGCTGACTATCCCGGATTAAGCTGCATCTTTCTAAATGGTCGTAAATCCTATCCCGAAGGAGCTTTTCCATCAACTTACTGACCACCGAAGTAAGACTAACCGGCCTATAATTACCAGGGTCATTGGTTATAGTTCCTTAAACATAGCAAAATCTGAGCAACTTTTTTCTGAAATGGTATTCAAAATGTTTCTATACACTTGCTTTGCAATCAAAACTTCCGTAAGTATAAGGAGCTTTACAGCAGTACAATTCAACTGTCTAGCCTTAGCAAGTGGTTGAAGATAGTAGCTTCAACTGGGTGGCTATAAATTGCAAAATAACAGTTTAGTTGTACACTGGTAGCCTGTGGATAAATACTGGTGGTCAAAGCCACAGGAGAGCTTTATATTGAGGCATATATACCTACAATTGTTCCTTTATAGTTGGTCAACAAGTCATTACTATTTCAAACAA
The DNA here is from genome assembly GCF_964213995.1 of Mustelus asterias. Classification (NCBI taxonomy): domain Eukaryota; kingdom Metazoa; phylum Chordata; class Chondrichthyes; order Carcharhiniformes; family Triakidae; genus Mustelus; species Mustelus asterias. Next base: position 21,576,081 of record NC_135817.1, on the reverse strand, counting down.
TGAACACAAGCAGCCTCCAATGCACCCAGCAGTAATCACATGGTAGGGTGGAGCATAAATAGTAAATAATTGGAGCTCATCAGAAAAGTACAATGATAATAATGGAAAATTTTACTCTATACACGGAATGGAAAATTCAGATGGGCACAGGTAGCCTAGACGAGGTGGTCTTAGAATGTTTCTGGGATAGTTTCTGAGAACAACATGCGCTGGAGCCAGAGAACAGGTTTGCTAAACCTGGTATTGTACAATGAGATGCAAGTAAGATTCTATAAGTTTCAAGATACTTGTAGAAAAGAATGGAAGTAGTCCCAGAGTGAAAGTACTAAACTGGGGGAAGGATAACTATGACAGTATGAGGCAGGAGCAAGGGAATGTAGACTGGGGGTGGCTGTTTGAGGGTAAACCCACATCCGATATGTGGGAGTCTTTTAAAAGTCAGTTGTTAACAATTCAGGACTAGTATGTCCCTGCAAAAATGAAGGATAAAGATGGCAAGATTCAGGAACTCTGGATGACAAGAGAGATTGTGAGCTTAGTGAAAAAGAAGAAGGAGGCATACATAAATTTCAGGAAATTGAAAACAGATAAGGCTCTTGAGGAATACAAAGATAAGAGCTTAAACAGGGACTTAGAAGGGCAAAAAAGGGTCATGAAATATCCTTGGCAGGCAGGAGAATCCCAAGGCTTTTTATGTGTATATAAGGAAGAAGAGGGTAAGCTAAGGAAAGGATAGGTCCACTCAAGGACAGTGGATGGAATGTGTGTGTGGAGCCAGATGAGGTGGGTGAGGTCCTTCACATCAGTATTCACAAAAGGAGAAGGATTGATGGATGGTGAGTGTAGAAAGGAGGATGTTGACATTCGAGACACGTTGAGATAAAAAGAGGAGGTATTGGAGGTTTTGAAAAACATTAAGGTGGACAAGTCCCCAGGAATAGATAGGGTCTATCCCAGAATACTGAAAGGCGAGGGAAGAAATTGCTGAGGCCTTGGCCAAAATCTTTGTATCCTCTTTAGCCACAGGCAAGGTACCAGAGAATTGGAGAGTAGCTAACATTGATTCTTCTGCCCTTCTTAAACAGACAAACAATCTGGGAAATTACAGGCCTGTGAGCCTTACATCAGTGGTGGGGAAATAATTGAAGACTCTTAGGGACAGGATGTACTCACATCTGGAAGAGAACAGGCTTATTAGCGATAGGCAGAATGGTTTTGTGAAGGGGAGGTCGTAGAGTTCTTTGAGGAAGTGACAAGAACAGTTGACCAGGGCAGGGCAGTGTGTGTTGTATACATGGACTTTAGTAAAGCCTTTGATAAGGTTCCTGATGGCAGGCTGATACAGAAGGTGAAGTCATATGGGATCTGAGGTGAGCTGGTAAGATGGATATAAAACTGGCTTGGGCATAGAAAGCACAGAGTAGCAGTAGAAGGGTACTTTTCTAACTGGAGGTCTGTGACAAGTGGTGTTCCACAAGGATAAGTGCTGGGGCCTCTGTTGTTTGTAATATATATAAACAATTTGAAAGAAAATGTAGGTAGTCTGATTAGTACATTTGCAGGTGATACAAAAATTGGGGGAGTAGTGGATAGTGAGAAGGACTGTCAGATTCAGCAGGATATAAATCAGCTGGAGACCTGAACCAAAAGATGGCAGATGGAATTTAACTCGGACAAATGTGAGGTGATGCGATTTGCAAGGAAAGTAAATGGTCGAGCTCTTAGAAATATTAGCATACAGAGGGATCTAGGTATGCAGATCCATAGTTCCCTGAAGGTGGCAACTCAGGTGGACAAGGTGGTCAAGAAGGCATATGGCATGCTGGCCTTCATCAGTTGAGCATTGCGTATAGGAACTGGGAAATCATGTTGCAGCTGAATAAGGCTTTGGTTAGGTCGCATTTGGAGTACTACATATAATTCTGGTCGCCACACTACTGGAAGGATGTTGATGCACTGGAAAGGGTGGAGAAGAGATTTGCCAGAATGTTGCCTGGTTTGGAGGATATGAACTATGAAAAAAGGCTGAACAAACATGGATTGTTTCATTGGAACGTCAGAGGATGAGGGGGGACCTGACAGAGGTTTACAAGATTATGACAGGCTTGGATAGATAGGATAGTTTGTTTTTTCCCTAGGGTCGAAGGATCAATTAATCAGGGGCATAGGTTGAGAGTGAAAGGGGGAAGGTTTAAAAGAGATGCAAAGGGCAAGTTTTTCACAAAGGGTGGTGAATGCCTAGAACATGCTGCTGGAGGAAATGGTGGAAGCAGTTTCTATAACAACGTTCAAGAGGCATCTGGATAGATACATGAATAGGCAGGGAATAGAGGGATATGGACCATGTAGAGGCAAAAAAATATTAGATTAGAGAGGTATCTGTGTTGGCACAGACTTGGTGGGCTGAAGGACGTGTTCCTGTGCTGTACTGCTCTTTGAGAAATTAATGATCTCAGGTACCAGAATATGGTATGATAGAATTTCATATTCAGTTTGAATAAGGAGGGGTCTGAGGCAATATTTTTAATCTCAAATAAGGACAAATTGGGTTAAGATATACGTCAATACAAATGTAGTGGTAAACATTTAAGGGGACATTTCAGAATGTACACAATAAATACATTACAATGAATAAGAAAATGTCCAAGGGACAGACCCACCATCCATGATTAAATAGAATGAATAAAGATAGTATCAAACTTAAAGGAAAAACATATGTTTGTGCAAAGACAGATGGCAGGTCAAAAGACTGGATAAAATACAAAGAACAGCAAAGAATGACTGATGGATTAATAAGGAAAAATTAGAATGCAAGAGAATGCTGGTCAAAAATATAAAAACAGATAGTAAATATTTAATAAATATTTTAAGAGAGTTAAAGTGCGCACTGGCCCGATAGAAAGTCAGCCTGGAGAACTGATAATGGAAAACAAGGAGATGGCAGATGAATTGAACAGGTATTTTGCATCAGTCTTCACTATAGAGGATTGAAGTACATCTCAGAAGCAGCTGTAAATCAGGAAATGGAAGGGAGGGAGGAACGCAGTAAAATTACTGTTGCCAAAGAAGCGATTCCCTGTAAATTGTTGGCGCTGAGGGCTGATAACAGCCTGGGTCCTGATGGACTTCACCCCAGGGTTTTAAAGTAAGTGTTGAATGAGATAGCTGATACATTGATTGTAATGTTTCAAAACTCCCCAGATTTGGGGAAGGTCCCATTAGATTGGAAGATAGCAAACATAATTCCATTATTCAAAAAGGGCAGAGGACAGGAAGTGGGAAACTATAGGCCAGTTAGCTTAACATGTGTTGTAAGGAAAATGTTAAGTTATTGTAGGACATTTGGGTAAGCTCAAGATAATCAGGCAGAGTCTGATTATTTGGTTTTGTGAGGGAAAAATCATGTTTAACCAACTTGCTGGAATTTCTTTGAGGAGGTAACATGCTGTAGCTAAGGATGGATGTATTGTACTCAGATTTCTAGAAGGCATTTGATAAAGTGCCACATTTCTTTATTAATTCGTAGGACATGTGCGTCACTGGCTGGCCAGCATTTATTGGACTTTAACCTGGTGTTGTTAGACTCCTTACTGTGTTTACCCCAGTCCAACGCCGGCATCTCCACATCAGCATTTATTGTCCATCCCTAGTTGTCCTTGAACTGAGTATCTCACTCAGCTATTTCAGAGGGCAGTTGAGAGTCAATCACATGTAGGCCAGACCTGGTAAGGATGGCAGATTTCTTTCCCTAAAAGGACATTAGTGAACCAGATGGGTTTTTCCGACAATTGACAATGGTTTCATGGACATCAGTAGATTCTTAATTCCAGATATTTTTTATTGAATTCAAATTCCACCACCTGCCATGATGGGATTCAAACCCAGGTCCCCAGAACTTTATCTGAGTTTCTGGATTAATAGTCTAGCGATAATACCACTAAGCATTGCCTCCCCTAATAACATTAAAGGTTATTGCGGTTAATAAAAGCTCATCATGTAGGGGGAAACATATTGGCATGGATAGAAGATTGGCTGGATAGCAGGAAGCAAAGAGTAGGCATAAATGAGATGTAATCTTGCAAGAGGATCAATGCTAGGACCTCAACTGTTTACAATTTATATAAATGACTTGGAGAAAGGGATGGTTTCCAAATTTGCTGATGACACAAAGATGATAGGAAATTCAGTTGTGAAGAGGATACAAGGAGGCTACAAGAAAAATATGGATAGGTTAAGTGAGTAGGCAAAGATCTGGCAAATTGAGTAAAACATGGGAAAATGTGAAATTCCCCTTTTGGTCGGAAGAATAAAAAGCATATTATCAAATGATAAGAGATTGCAGAGCTCAGAGGTTCAAAGGAACTTGGGTGTCCTACTGTATGAATCACAAAAGACTAGTAATGCAAATACAGCAAGTAATTGGGAAAGCTAATTGAATGTCATAATTTATTACAAAGAGAATTGAATACATAAGTAGGGAGGTTATGCTTTAGTTGAACAGGGCACTAGCAAGACCACATCTGGAATATTATGCACAGTATGGGTCACCTTGTTGAGGGAACAATGTAATGCATTTGATGCAGTTCAGATGAAGTTTACCAAAATAATACCTGGAATGGGTGGGTTGTCTTATGACAAAGGTTGGATGTGCTAGGCTTGTATTTGCTGGAATTTAAGAGTAAGAGGAGACTTGTTTGAAACATGAGATCCTGGGGTTTTGACAGGGTGGATGTTGAGAGGACATTCCCTCATGGGAGAATCTAGAACTAGGGGTTAGTGTTTAAAAATAACGGGTTGCCCATTTAAAACAGATGAGGCAAATTATTTAACTCGAGTGTTGTGGGTCTTTGGAATTCTCTTCCTGAAAAAGAGGTGGAAATCGAACCTTTGAATATTTTAAAGGCTGAGGTGGATAGATTCTTGGTAAGCTAGGGAACGATAGGCTATTGGGGATGGACAGGGTGCAGATTTGAGGTCACTATCAGATCAACCATGATCTTATTAAATGGTGAAGCATAGAAACATAGAAATTAGAAGTCGGAGTAGGCCATTTGGCCCATCAAGCCTGCTCCGCCATTCATTTTGATCACGGTTGATCATTGAATTCAATATCCTGATCCCCCTTCCTTCCATATCCCTTTAGCCCCAAGAGCTATATCTAATTTCTTCTTGAAATCAGACCACGTTTTGGCCTCAACTGCATCCGGTGGTAGTGAATTCCACACATTCACCACCCTCTGGGTGAAGAAATTTCTCCTCAGTTCTAAAAGGTTTACCCCTTATCCTCAAACCATGACCTCTAGTTCTGGAATCCCCCACCAAAGAACAAAGAAAATTACAGCACAGGAATAGGCCCTCCAAGCCTGCACCGACCATGCTGCCCGACTTAACTAAAACCCCCTACCCTTCCGGGGACATTATCCCTCTATTCCCATCTCATTCACGTGTCAAGACGCCCCTTAAAAGTCACTACTGTATCCGCTTCCACTACCTTCCCCGGCAACGAGTTCCAGGCACCCACCACTCTGTTAAAAATCTGCCTCATACATCTCTTTTAAACCTTGTCCCTCACACCTTAAACCAATGCCCCCTAGTAATTGACTATTCCACACCCTGGGAAAAAGCTTCTGACTATCCACTCTGTCTATACCTCTCATAATCTTGTAGACTTCTATCAGGTCTCCCCTCAACCTCCATCGCTCCAGTGAGAACAAACCACGTTTCTCCAACCTCTCCTCATAGCTAATGCCCTCCATACCAGGCAACATCCTGGTAAATCTTTTCTGTACCCTCTCCAAAGCCTCCACATCCTTCTGGTAGTGTGGCAACCAGAATTGAACACTATATTCCAAGTGCGGCCTAACTAAGGTTCTATAAAGCTACAACATACTTGCCAATTTTTAACCTCAATACCCCGGCCGATGAAGGCAAGCATGCCATATGCCTTCTTGACTACCTTCTCCACCTGCATTGCCACTTTCAGTGACCTGTGTACCTGTACACCCAGATCCCTTTGCCTATCAATACTCTTAAGGGTCCTGCCATTTACTGTATATTTCCTATCTGTATTAGACCTTCCAAAATGCATTACCTCACATTTGTCCGCATTAAACTCCATCTGCCATCTCTCTGCCCAAGTCTCCAACTGATCTATATCCTGCTGTATCCTCTGATGGTCCTCATCGCTATCCGCAAATCCACCAACCTTTGTGTCGTCCGCAAACTTACTAATCAATCAAGTTACATTTTCCTCCAAATCATATATATATATATATAAACAGCAAAAGGTCCCAGCACTGATCCCTGAGGAACACCACTTGTCACAGCCCTCCATTCAGAAACTCACCCTTCCACTGCTACCCTTTGTCTTCTTTGACCGAGCCAGTTTTGTATCCACCTTGCCAGCTCACCTCTGATCCCATGCGACTTCGCCTCCTGCACCAGTCTGCCATGAGAGACCTTGTCAAAGGCCTTACTGAAGTCCATGTAGACAACATCCACTGCCCTACCCTCATCAATCATTGGGAACATGCTTTCTGAATCTACCCTGTCTAACCCTGTTGGAATTTTATAAATTTCTATGAGATCTTCTAAACTCCAGTGAATATAATCCTAATCAATTTAGTCTCTCCTCATATGATAGACCTGCCATCCCAGGAATGAGCCTATACTCCCTCTATAGCAAGGTCACCCTGCCTCAGATAAGGACACCAAAGCTGCACACAATACTCTAGGTGTGCGAGATAATTTCGGCCAGGCTAATGAGGTTGGCTTGCTAGAGTACGAGCTACCTGATGAGTCCTAATTGATGAGTAAATCAAGGAGTCTCATGCTCCCTATTTAAAGCAGGTGTGCCAATCTCCCAGCCTGCATTTGGCAGGGAGCAACTGGAGAGCTGGCTGTGTATAGATGTATGGTGTAAATAAAGTAACTTGGTGTCGGGACTTGCCTCCGTGGAGTTATTACAGTGTGGCCTCACCAATGCTGTATACAAGTTCAGCAAAACAACCCTATCCCTATACTCAATTCCTCTTGCTATAAAAGCTAACATACCATTTGCCTTCTTTACTGCCTGCTATACCTGCGCGCTTACTTTCACTGATGCAGGCTCATGGGGTTGAATGGCCTACTCCTGCTCCTTATTTGTATGTTCATATGTTCCAATTATTTTAATCAACTTTTCTCTTTTTAAAAGTCTTTCCACATCCCTTTTCTCCTAGGGTTTTATTTTCACTTTCAAAGAACTTAATTTTTGTTAAATTTTGCCATGCTTACTTCTGTTTTAAGAACCTGCCACACTTCCTCTCACTTTTAACCAACTTCAAGGTTTAGGTAGGCTGAAAGTGAAAACCTGCTAAACTTATTGAACGTGAATTTAGTTTCCAGTACATTAGAAAGCAAATGGAGGAGGAAGGATTTCAAAGATAACAAGGTGTATCTTTGAGGACATAATGAAAGATTTTAGGAAACTACATGTATAATTATAGACAAGAGAGCATTCAGGTGGGTTGGGATGCAATATTTGTTCAGTGGAGAACCCATGAAAGATTTTCACTCAGCCCCATAACTTCTGTTGCAGAATCAGAGGTCAAAAATAACAATCCAAAAAATAATTTAAGAATTTAATTAACATAGATAGGTGCAGATCTATAAACTTAAAGGCAACAAATAATTTAAAAATTGTTTCAAGCTTGTGGTCCATAAGGAGCTTTATTTTTGCTTTATATGATTAAAACCCATGATAATAACACGCACCTCCTCATTTATTATGGCAAAACTGCCATCCATGGTAAGATAAACTCATGCTGAGAACACAGTTTTTAAAATTTTACTGATTTAGTGAACATTTTAGTTGAATAAAGTAGATGTCTCACTGCTGGCAAATTAACTTTGTGATGTTAGTGTACCCTTGAGGTTTCTTTTTAAACCATGGTCACAGCCTTGGGTATGTCATTATTGGAAGGAGGAAAAAAAAAACTTTGGGCAGGTCAGATAACTGAAGTTTTTCAGGTTTCAGTTTCGTTTTGGCTGCAGTGATAGAGGCAGTCTTAGAAGCATGCTGGACAAGAAGTTTCTTTCTCTGTAGTTAGCTGAAAGAAAGGCTTGTGGCATTCTGCAGTAAATAATCTGTGCTTTGGTGTTTTAGGGAGCTGATCTGACGAAAACTGCTCTGAGTTTTCAAGATAATTTGAAATCAGCATTCAACCCAGTTTTCCATTATCACGGGAGCTTTAGCCTGTGCAGTGATAAATCTGTTTAAAGGGTTTTGTTTATTTAAATGGTTTTGATTGGAACATATTTTGGTTAAAGGTTTTACATTATTGTGGTTTTGTTTTCTCTTGTAATTGATAAAAGTTCTTGCTAATTTTCTTACTATACATGTTAACTATATTCTTAAATAAACTTTGTTCGATAAAAGCTCCCTAGCAGGTCTTTTGAATCATACCTGAAGTGAAACATCTCATGCTTATCCTAGCCAAATTCAAAATGATGATTTAGGCAGGCTTCATGAAACACTTTGGAGTTTCTGACCTGAACCATAACAACTTGTAAAAGGAGGTAATTTATTGAGCCTTCATTCCAACATTTAGTTTAGGTTTAGTAAAAGGCATACTCAATAATACCTTTATTAGAAACAAGCATTTAGAATCACAATTCATATAAAACAATTCAAAGATTGCTAATAATGGCTTTTAACAGCAAATTAACTAAAGACCTCAGGCAAAACACATCCTTAAATAGGACACGGAAGTATTACCAGTATATAACAGAATAAAAACATAAATTAAGCTAGATTTCCTTCTACTGTTCTTATAATTTAATCACCCTCTAAAATAATTACTCCCGACCACCTGTCACGCGCCTACCAAGTCTACATCAGATATCAATATTTGGTATTCGTTGCCGAGCAAACTGCACTAAAAATCACTCTCTTGTAACTTAAGCGACTGGCAACTGCTTCCACGTTGAGAATGCTAGAGAACAGATGCAAAATACAATATGTTTGATTGTTACTTTCAGTAGAATCAAGTCTAGAAAGCACTTCTGTGAGATGATTTTACATTAGCTATGTTTGAGAGTGTGATGGAGACGGATTCAATCTAGTCAATGCCTTCCAAATAAGTGAAAAGAGAAAAAACTGCAAGCTTACAGGAAAAAGACAGTTGAGTGGGACTAGGTGAACTGCTCTTAGAGAGCTAGCATGGCCATGATGGGCCACATGGCCTCCTACTGTGCTGTATCTATTCTATGATTCTATTTAAAATGTATCCAATTGGCTATAAAGCATTTTGAGTTCATGAAAGAGGCAATATAAATGCACTTCTTCAACCGCAACAGAAATATTCACGGGAAACAGACCTTTTGATAAAAATCACATTATGAACAAAACCTTTAGCAACATCTCTAAATAAATGTAACAAAAGGGTATATATGCAGCAGCTTTTTTCCCTCACCTGTTATTGTCTCTCCACCATGATGTCCAGACTTAAGAAATGAGAAGACTGTTTTCGCCTGGTAGGCACAATCAACACAACCCTGAACAGCCTGTTGAAGCACTGTAGGCACTGGACCAGGCCCAAAATGATCTGGAAGCTGCTGAACATTTTTTTTATTCAGATGCGGTCCACAGTTTCCATGTTTGTTAACGTACACACAAACTGTAACAAAACAGCTACTATTAAATATAGCTTCATCTTAATCTAGTCAATAAGTTGACTAGCACACTACTTAATAGATGCTCATTTAATCCCTTATCTCTAAATGTTTTACTTGGGTAACTTCTGTCCTTACAAACGTAAGGGATGTTGGCGCTAAGAGACGTTAACAGTTTTTGACACCAGGCATTAATATTGCACTGAGAGCTCAAGTTGCAAAGATGCAAAGCAAAACTCATTGTATGCAGCCTTCAAAAAGGAACCCCTGATAAGTGCATTTTCCCCTATTTTCCATCCTCCTGGTTTCTTGGAATAGAGTTGGACATTTTGTGCCAAATTATGGAGTTCCTTGATATGGCAAATCAACTCATTTGGAATGAGAAGGAAATATTTCACAGGTGATGTTTAAACTCAATAGTGAGATGGGATTTCCATCTCATCAGTCCAGCATAAATTCAAATCTGGGTTTCAAGTAGAAGAACAGAGCGTGCTAATTCAGTACTGCACCAAATTCCCTAAATTCCAAACTTTAAGTACAATAGTACAATCAAATGGTTTGTGCGAGATATTTGACCACTCTAGCCTAAGCACCTTAGTCAGTCATGTGCAGTTTTAAATCACTGCCACTCTGTTATGCTGCAACATTTAATAAACAGAATATAGAAGTAAAATGAGTCAATGAGTTTTTATAGTTGAACAACTGAAAAGCTTGAGATCACTTTCATTGCATACAAAGATACCATGCATAGGGGATATCTTCAAAGATGAGGAAGAATGATGGATTAATGTACTAATCTGCAGCTTTTCACAACAGTGATAATGAACTCTTAGAAATCTGATCCGAGTAAGAATTAAATATGAATTAAGAAATGGTTTCTCTTCAAAAGTGCAACTGGCATTCGATATACGTTAACTATGATTATCCACCTGGATTAACTACGATTATCCATCTGGATCCACCTGGCCCAAATATTTTCTTGTCAATCACAAAATTTATATAGAGCAACCAATCCATTAAAATGAAAATACACATTTCTAACATTTATTTGAAGCTTTTTGGGGTCAATTAAGTAGCTTAATAATTTCAGTTATTAAACACCTCAAGTAATTCGATATTTCAAATCACGTGACTTTGTTATGCACCATTACATTTTCATGAAATTCTCAGTTGGATCATGTAACTACTTTCTAAATTCAAAAGAGTAAGGGTATCTTTATTGTAGTTCAATTCATAATCAAGCATTAGATTTTCTCCGAATGTTTTATGAATTGTTCAGGATGTGTTCCAGTTTCAAATGGCAAGAGCAAATTTGATCAGTGAGTGTTCAGATGATGTTCATCGTTAATATTGGAGGAATCAAGAGTGCTAAAATGTAGCTTTTGATTGACTGCATAAAACCACAACGATGCAATATTCAATTTGGAAAAAAGCATTTTTCATTTTTGCTTACTGGTTAGAAATAAAGAGACATTTACCTGTGGACATTACTGATGGAGTGGTGTTATGGACAATCGCAGCATCTTGAGGTGCCTGGGCACTGCTAATATCAGGTTCTGGTGTTGTTGTGGTAGGTGAGGGAGGATGTGGGCTCTGTGGTGTTCGAGGCTTTCTCTGAAATGTAAAACTAAACTTTGAAAACTGAAGTTATTACAAATGGGTTTATTTTTGTTGATACTTCAGTAATGCTGACTTCCTCAAACAAAATACAAATGAGAAGTCTCAGAACATCAGGTGAGTGGTAAAGGAGCAGCGCTCCGAAAGCTCATGATTCCAAATAAAGCTGTTGGACTTTAACCTGGTGTTGAGACACTTCTTACCGTGCCCAACCTAGTCCAACGTTGGCATTTCTTTTTATTCATTCATGGGACATGAGTCTTATTATCTTTGAAAATCTGCCTCAGGGAATCAGGCTGAGAAATTTCACTCATTGTTTCAATTAGTGCTATTAACAACTTGCAACTATTTTGTTGAGTATTGCAAGTACACAAGCTACATGGGTTTCAGTGGAAATTGAAGTCTCTTGCTACGACTGTACACATTTTACAAACTAGAGTAACACTGATAACTGGGAATTAAATTACTTATTTGCTCTTGCCTAGGGAATTGTGTAGAGAGAAAGTAAAAGGGAATCTCATGTAAACCCAAAACAACACAATAACTACATCTACCAAGTGTTCTAAAGATGAAACTGGAAGTTGAGTAATAAAGAGAATAATGACAATTTGTGTAAGCAATAATTAGTTAAATACACTTGCCAGGATTTTACAATAGAGGTAACAGTGAAGCAAGCAACACTGACCATTATAAAGTAATGCAGATGACAATGTCTGGTACCTGCATACAGAGTGTAAAATGTGGAAATCAGAAAGTTTCTGGCGAGTTGTCCTATACCTTCACTACCTATACTTACACCTACAAGTCTCACTACACCAGTACTTCACTGACAGACCTGGTAGTAAAGTATATGAAGGGCAAGTTATATTTACCCACAAAACATACCAGAAGATCTCAGGGAATTGAGGGATAAGTTAGTTTTTGGCAGCTGACCAGTGTTAAATCCTGCCAAACATCCTCATGGCCACTAAAATTTTCATTCCATGTGTGCAGTCTCATTGTGTCAGAATTTACTTATTAAGATTTCAAAAAGTTATGAATTAACTTTTTCTTATTCATCTTTTTCTTTCTATTTTACTTTGCACACGAGCAATAGAAAGAAATCATAGAAAGAAATAGAATCATAGAAACCCTACAGTACAGAAAGAGGCCGTTCAGCCCATCGAGTCTGCACCGACCACAATCCCACCCAGGCCCTACCCCCATATCCCTACATATCTTACCCGCTAATCCCTCTAATCTACGCATCCCAGGACACTGAGGGGCAATTTTAGCATGGCCAATCAACCTAACCCGCACATCTTTGGACCGTGGGAGGAAACCAGAGCACCTGGAGGAAACCCACGCAGACACGAGGAGAATGTGCAAACTCCACACAGACAGTGACCCAAGCCGGGAATCGAACCCAGGTCCCTGGAGCTGTGAAGCAGCAGTGCTAACCACTGTGCTACCGTGCCGCCCTATATGCTTTATAGTAACAAATTTGAAGCTGAGGAGGGTATTTAATTGGTTGGGAAGATGGCAGGTGGGAAAAACCTACTACTTTCCTGCTTCTACCCCAATTAAGTACATGGTGGGAAGGCCTGTGGACGGCCTTCATACCCCACCAACTGAGGCCCTTATGTGGGCCTGTTTTAAACACACCCACAGGTGGACACATTGCGACACAGAGCATATGATATGTAAACTTCTGTGGGCCCCCCCATTCAAAGGCACTTAGTGCCTTATCGAGGGACCCAGCAATAAACTCCTCCTGCCATCATATATCTCTAGCCTGGGTCACTCTACAATCCTGGGTCTCCTGTTGGTGTGCTCCTTGTAGCAGTCATTGCCTCATCAACGGTGTTCCTGGGCAATGGAGTCTCTGATTAGCTGGGAGCTCTCGTGGGCAAGAGGGTCCTGTCTCCAGGGTCTTGATCCAGTGAAAGACCTGCAGTGACCTCTCAACTGCCTGTCTGGTTTGCAACATGGTAGGCGCGTCAGCTGTCAGCCAGACAAGATCCCCATCGCCTCAGTAAAATTCCCCCACTGAGCAAATCAGTGACGATTCTTCAACATAATTAATTAGTTGCTTACCCCTAGTCATAAGCGTTACAGACCTCCCGAGAGGTCTGAAAGTATCTTTAATAAACAAATATTACCATGCAGAGGGGGAGGGATGAATCAGGCAGAGAGGAAGGGCATTCTGGAGTGGCTTCTGACAAGTGTCTGGGATGTTTCATTACATTAAAGGTGCTATATAAAATGTGTCATTGTCATCGAGTTAGTTGAGCTGTTGTGTACTTAATGGGTCACATAACTCTCAGCATCAATTAACATTGCGGCCACTCACTTTTTAAAATATATTATAGTTACTTAGAAATTAACAATTTTTCACCACAGAAATATTAGTTGGTTCAAATACATATTTAACGCCATTAAATAACAGAAAAACAAAACACCATTCCTTTAAAGAGGGAGATAACCGAAGACAAATTAAAAATTACAATCCATAACATAATATTTTTGTTTAATAAAATTTATGAAGTATCACTAAAAACCATATACCAAATATTCAGCACTAGATTTAGAAATATTTTAATTATGTAACTAGACCTGTTTGAACAAACCTTGACTCCAGGCTTTGCACCTCTTTTCGTTGGTTTGGATGGTTCAGAGGTGGAATCAGATTTCAGTGATGAGTTGATTTGCGATGGTACACTCTTTTTTGAACTGGATTGCCCAGGTCGTTTGCCTCGTATGCTTTTTCGACTTTTTTGATTTGGCAACTCATCAGATTTCTGTGGTGATTGCATTGTGCGTTTAGTCAATCTGGAAGGGGTTGATGGAGTAGCAGGAATATTCTTTGGAATTGAGACTGAGAATTAGAGAAAGGTAAAAAAGAATGTCATATTAAACCCAACTGATGTACAATAAATGCCTCTCCTTCAAAAGAAACCAAAACAACCATCACATTGCCTATTATCCTCTTCTCTGTTCGTCCTTGTGAAATTTATGCACGAAAGCAATCAGTCCAGCCGGTGCTCAATGGTGGTACTCCCATCTCCCCGTTGGAAAATCGTGGGTTCGAACTTCATTCCAAAGACTTGAACACATAAATTAGGCTGACATTACTGAGGGAGTGCTGCACCATCGGAAGTGTGGTCTTTCAAAGTAAATATGAACTGAGGCCCATTCTTCAGGTGGAAATAAAAGATCCCCATATAATTTGCAGAACGATCGTGGAGTTCTCCGCATGTCCGGCTAAGCTTTATAAACACTCAGATTATCTAACACAGGGATTCCTAAACTGGATTCCACAGAACCGGAGGTCCCCAGAAGGGATGAGGTCGAGGTTCCAGAAAAGAGCTGACGTTGGGGGAGGGGTGGGAGTGAGATGAGCCAGTGCTGGGGCAGCCCTCGAGAAGAGCCAAGGCTGGGGACAATAGCAAGAGTGGGTGAGAGTGAGGGTGTGAGTGGGCGCTCCCATTAAAAAAATAAAGGTTTGGAAGTATTTGTTGGATAACAGAACTTTATTATAATAAATGTGTACATACATAGATTTTTTACATAGAAACATTTTAAAGTTTGTTTTTGTATGTTTGTATGTATTGTACAATTTTCTTTTGTGGTTTAGAACATAGAACATAGTAGAACATAGAAAGCCACAGCACAAACAGGCCCTTCGGCCCACAAGTTGCGCCGATCACATCCCCACCTCTAGGCCTATCTATAGCCCTCAATCCCATTAAATCCCATGTACTCATCCAGAAGTCTCTTAAAAGACCCCAACGAGTTTGCCTCCACCACCACCGACGTCAGCCGATTCCACTCACCCACCACCCTCTGAGTGAAAAACTTACCCCTGACATCCCCCCTGTACCTACCCCCCAGCACCTTAAACCTGTGTCCTCTCGTAGCAACCATTTCAGCCCTTGGAAATAGCCTCTGAGAGTCCACCCTATCCAGACCCCTCAACATCTTGTAAACCTCTATCAGGTCACCTCTCATCCTTCGTCTCTCCAGGGAGAAGAGACCAAGCTCCCTCAACCTATCCTCATAAGGCATGCCCCCCAATCCAGGCAACATCCTTGTAAATCTCCTCTGCACCCTTTCAATGGCTTCAACATCTTTCCTGTAATGAGGTGACCAGAACTGCGCGCAGTACTCCAAGTGGGGTCTAACCAGGGTCCTATAAAGCTGCAGCATTATCTCCCGACTCCTAAACTCAATCCCTCGATTAATGAAGGCTAGTACGCCATACGCCTTCTTGACCGCATCCTCCACCTGCGAGGCCGATTTAAGAGTCCTATGGACCCGGACCCCAAGGTCCTTCTGATCCTCTACACTGCTAAGAATGGTACCCTTCATTTTATACTGCTGCTCCATCCCATTGGATCTGCCAAAATGGATCACTACACACTTATCCGGGTTGAAGTCCATCTGCCACTTCTCCGCCCAGTCTTGCATTCTATCTATGTCTCGCTGCAACTTCTGACATCCCTCCAAACTATCCATAACACCACCTACCTTGGTGTCGTCAGCAAACTTACCAACCCATCCCTCCACTTCCTCATCCAGGTCATTTATGAAAATGACAAACAGCAAGGGAACATAGAAAAACTACAGCACAAACAGGCCCTTCGGCCCATAAGTTGCGCCGGTCATGTCCCTACCTACCTAGGCCTATATATAGGCTTACCTATAACCCTCAATCCTATTAAGTTCCATGTACTCATCCAGAAGTCTCTTAAAAGACCCCAACGAGTTTGCCTCCACTACCATTGACGGCAGCCGATTTCACTCACCCATCACCCTCTGTGAGAAAAACGTACCCCTAACATCTCCTCTGTACCTACTCCCCAGAACCTTAAACCTGTGTCCTCTCGTAGCAGCCATTTCAGCCCTGGGAAAAAGCCTCTGAGAATCCACCCGATCTATACCTCTCAACATCTTGTACACCTCTATCAGGTCACCTCTCATCCTTCGTTTCTCCAAGGAGAAAAGACCGAGCTCCCTCAACCCATCCTCATAAGGCATGCCAACCAATCCAGGCAACATCCTTGTAAATCTTCTCTGCACCCTTTCAATACTTTTTACATCCTTCCTGTAATGAGGTGACCAGAACTGAGCACAGTACTCAAAGTGGGGTCTGACGAGGGTCTTATAAAGCTGCATCATTATCTCCCGACTCCTAAACTCAATCCCTCGATTGATGAAGGCTAGCACACCATACACCTTCTTAACCACCTCCTCTACCTGCGAGGCCGATTTAAGAGTCCTATGGACCCGGACCCCAAGGTCCTTCTGATCCTCTACACTGCTGAGAGTCTTACCCTTGATATTATACTCCTTCATCCCATTTGACCTGCCAAAATGTACCACTACACATTTATCCGGGTTGAAGTCCATCTGCCACTTCTCCGCCCAGTCTTGCATCCTATCTATGTCACGCTGCAGCTTCTGACATCCCTCCAAACTATCAACACCACCACCAACCTTCGTGTCATCGGCAAACTTACCAACCCATCCCTCCACTTCCTCATCCAGGTCATTTATGAAAATGACAAACAGCAAGAGTCCCAGAACAGATCTCTGGGGCACTCCACTGGTGACCGACCTCCATTCAGAAAAAGACCCATCTACAACCACACTCTGCCTTCTGCAGGCAAGCCAGTTCTGGATCCACAAGACAACAGCCCCTTGGATCCCATGCCCTCTCACTTTCGAGAAGTCTTGCATGGGGGACCTTCTCAAACGCCTTGCTGAAGTCCATGTAAACCACATCTACCGCTTTTCCTTCGTCAGTGTGTTTAGTCACATTTTCAAAGAACTCCGCCAGGCTCGTAAGGCACGATTTGCCTTTGACAAAGCTATGCTGACTACTTTTGAGCATACTAAACTTCTCTAAATGTTCATAAATCCTGTCCCTCAGGATCTTCTCCATCAACTTACCAACCACTGAGGTTAGACTCACCGGTCGGTAATTTCCTGGGCTATCCTTATTCCCTTTCTTGAATATAGGAACCACATCCGCAATCCTCCAATCCTCCGGAACCTCTCCCGTCTCCATCGATGACGCAAAGATCATCGCCAGAGGCTCTGCAATCTCTTCCCTCGCTTCCCACAGTAACCTGGGGTACATCCCATCCAGTCCCGGCGACTTATCTATCTTGATGCTATTCAAAGTTTCCAATACATCCTCTTTCTTAATGTCGACAAACTCAATCTTCTCAGTCCGCCGCAATCCTGTAGTACAACCACCCAGGTATTTTTCCACTGTGAATACCAAGGTAAAGTATTCATTAAGCAACTCTGCTATTTATTCCGGTTCTGTACAGACTTTCTCACCTTCACATTTTATAGGTCCTATTCCTTCACATCTCATCCTTTTACTCTTCACATATATTTAGATCGCCTTAGGGTCCTCCTTAATCTTACCTGCCAAGGCCTTCTCGTGACCCCTTCTGGCTCTCCTAATTTCCTTCTTAAGTCCCTTCCTACAAGCCGTATACTCATCTAGATCCCCATCATCGCCTAGCTCTCTGAACCTATTGTACGCTTTACTTTTGACTAGATTCAGCACAGCTTTCATGCACCACGGTTCCCGTAACCTACCAAAACCTCCCTGTCTCATCGGAACGTTGTCATGTAGAACTCCAGACAAACATTGCTTGAAAATCTGCCACCTTACTTCGGTACTTTCCCTCGAGAATACCTCCTTCCAATTTACGCCTCTAATCTCCTGCCTGATGGCTTCATATTTCCCCTTACTCCAAATAAACACTTTCCAATGTTAGTGTAAAGGAGATAGAGTTATGATCACTATCCCCAAGATGCTCCCCCACTGAGAGATCCGACACCTGTCCAGGCTCATTAGCCAGTACCAGATCGACTACAGCCTCTCCTCTTGTAGGTTTCTCCACATGCTGTGTCAGGAAACCCTCCTGAACACACCTCACAAACTCCTCCCCATCCAAACCCCTTACCCTAGGGATATTCCAATCGATGTTTGGGAAATTAAAGTCTCCCATCAGGACAACCTTGTTATTACTACGTCTCTCCAGGATCTGTTTCCCTATCTGCTCCTCAACAGCCCTGTTACTATTTAATTCTTCAATATAATAAGAATGCTTCTCCTTCAGTACTCTTGGGAGGTCAAAAGGATCCCATGGCTGAAAATGTTTGGAAAACCCTAGTCTAACAGGTTTATTAGAAATTTACTTAAAGATGCCAAGATGGAAATAATATTTCCTCAATCCAGCTTAATTAAATTTCTTGCATTTAATGATCAGCTATTTCAGTTGGCCTTTTTTTTTTCAAAACTCATATGTGCTACTGACACCTTGAACTGATATAACAACATGAAGGGAATGTTACACTTGAGTCACATTGGTATCCAGTGTTGATCAATTTAAAACTAAACTGTGAATCACATTTAAAATTTGCTCAAAAACTTTCAATCAATTGCAGAGACTTGGAAACCAAACCATTAAAAAAAATTACAGTATTGATACCAACAACAGAGATAGCGAGCAATTTAACAGAATAAATTTCTGAAGGAAAAAAATATGCTTGAAGAATCAACACTTATAACTGTCCAATAAAACACAATGCCAAAAGGAGTTGATGAACATCCTCTACCATGCATGCAACTTTATCCAACCACCTGTACATGACAGATGAAACTGAATGCATGAAGAAATGGTGTGGGACAGGAGAAAATTGGTATTAGCTCCTAAAACACATGAGCGCTGACAGTAACTGGCTGCATCCGTGCTGACTCATTTTTGGAATCTGTCAATGTGGGATGGTGAAAA
The DNA here is from genome assembly GCF_964213995.1 of Mustelus asterias. Classification (NCBI taxonomy): domain Eukaryota; kingdom Metazoa; phylum Chordata; class Chondrichthyes; order Carcharhiniformes; family Triakidae; genus Mustelus; species Mustelus asterias. The sequence goes on along the minus strand of NC_135817.1, from coordinate 21,557,011 downwards.
ATGAATTATTGGTTTTAATCCTATTTAAATGTAAATCATAAAGTTTACATAACATCTACATTAGAGATTGGAAAGATGTAATCAAATGTTGAGGTTCTGATCAAATTTCAGAAAAACTCAAACTTTACCTCATTATTATTTGAAAGGTTACAGCTTTATAATTCTTGCTTGGCTGTCTGATACTGATGTATTTGGGGATGGGGGGACAGAAATTGACTTAGCAACACAAAATAAAACTGATGCCAAAGTCCTAAAACCTGAAACAACTATATACTCACGACTGCACAAATTCCTTCAAAGTCAAAGGAAATTAACATCCCCAGAGAAGATAATCTGAATTCATAAATGCATATTATTAACAGTGAATGTGTATTTCAGACCATACAACTATCGAGGCTCATGTGGCAAATATCTCATGTACAGGTAATCTATGTTAAACTTATGTTTTTTTAAATGTGAAATATAACCATGATTTTTTAAAATCCCAATATCCTTAATATGGTTTATGCAGCAAAATAGCTTTTCAAAAACATTTGTGATAAACATAGTCTTTAAAAATGTATTTAAAATTTTGCAAAACCCAGTACATAAATCTCACTTTCATGTTGATGTGTAAATCATGACCAGTAAACATTGGATATGCTCTGTTTAATATACAAGTTTTAAATAGGTTTTATAACAGGTGTTATATTACATCAACAACTTTTATGATTTTCTAGGCACAGCTGCACTCCCTTGATACGGAAGTAAGGATATATTAACGGCCTTAAAGTTCATAGAATGCTATAAGCAATGCATTTAAGCATACATTTTTAAAAAATCAGATTGTCCAAATTGTAAAACAATTTTAGCAAGCTATTAATAGCAATTTGGGAATGACAACATAAAGCATTCCTTCAGATAAAATACTAAAAAGGTGATGTGTCTTAAGCTCAAGCCAATCCACTATCCTGTTCTTCTGCAAATATCTACCAAACGGCCAAGAAAAAAAGTGTTGATTTGCTTCCAATTCATTTCCACAGGATCCCTGGGTGGTTAGCACAGCTGCCTCACAGCACCAAGGACCTGGGTTCAATTCCAGCCTTGGGTTAGTGTGTGAAGTTTGTGCATTCTCCCCCCCCGGTGCTCCGGTTTCCTCCCATACTCCAAAGATGTGTGGGTTAGGTTGATTGACCATGCTCAATTGATCATTAGTGTCAGGGGATTAACAGGGATAATACATGGGGCTACATGGATAGGGCCTGGGTGGGCTCGATGGGCCAGGTGGCCTCTTTCTGAACTGTAAGGATTCTGTGAACAGGCACAGGGACCCCATGCTGCTCGGGGATGGGAGAATTTTCAAGCTGTGCAGTTAGTCATCGGGGAAAATGGTAATATTTTGTACATACAGATGCAAGGAAAAATAGTGATAAATACACCTGAAAAACCCAGCTGCAAAATGTGCCAAGAAAATACAAAGATAAGCATGCCCAAAATTTGACAGACTATTACAGAGAAGATATTGGGTAAGATTCTCCAGCCTCCCAGCCATATGTTTCCTGTCAGCGGAAAGTGGCACATTGTTTGCTAGTGGCAAGATTCTCTGGTCTCACCACTGTCAGTGGGAATTCCCATTGACATCACCCCACGCCGACGGGAAACCTGACAAGGGGGGTGCACTACAAGGCATTCCTTCCTGATACCATTATAACATATCTGCAATTTTTCATTCTGCAGAGCCTTCTCAGGATGAAATGGCAGACCTTGTGTTCCTGAATATCACAGCATTTTACAACCTGTTGGCCCATAACTTCCTCAGAGTGGCAATCCAACGAGATTGCCATTGTGAATGAATTTACCTTCGCTGTTATTGTACAGTGCATCTTGCCAAACTTCCTCATTCAGGTTGGGTGAGACAGGAGCAGTGCTGAACGTCACTGGCAGCATTGGCATGGAGTAGCTGGGGTACAGGGAGGCAAGAAAGATAAGTCATTCCCCCTTTTATGGCAGATGGGGTCAGAGCCCGAAGAGACTGGGTCACCTGGGAGTCTTGTGAGGTTTGATCTGGCTGTTCGGTTATTTACTGTGGAGTTAAAAGTACTTTTTTTCCTTCTAACTCAGAATAACTATCAGGGTAAAACTGGCAGAACCACCCAATGTTAGCAATTTGAATCACTTCATCGGATGGTTCCCAGCCCAATGCAATTGTCCGGAGGAAGTTTGTACTTCTGGACAATGTAAACGTTACGTGGGAACTTCATAGAGGGATTTATCACTCCATCACTGGGGTGCCCTCCAAATACGACACTGGGAACGAGGAAGTTATGGGACATTGCAATTTGCACAGGAACCATTATCGGTACATGCAGCCTCTGGCATTTAGACAGCAAGTTAAAGGAAGGTACACCAAAGAAAAACACATAAATGAAGAGAAAGTCAAGGTGATAGCAGCAGAATAAGTTTACAGTGCCACCACCAGGCATTCCTGAAATCTATGGATCATCTAGCATTTGTAAGAGCACTATTGGATGAACAAGGATCTTGGTTGACATTTTACTGCATATAGTGAGAGTTTATTGGGGATTGCAGCTCACAACATCATAATAACAATAAATTATAGAATCATAGAATCTACAGTGCAGAAGATGGCCATTTGGCCCATCGAGCCTGCACCAACAACAATCCCACCCAGGTCCTTTCCTGTAATCCCACATATATACAGTCCTAATCCACCTGACACTAAGGGGCTATTTATCATGGTCAATCAACCTAACCCGCACATCATTGGACTGCTTCAAATTCACAGTTCATTTTAAGTGCAAGGGCAACCCCATGGCTTTCTTAAGGGGAGCTCCTGAGAAGGTCTTAAATGAGATGTCTTCTCTTATGGACTACTGTACTTTGGACTCTAACTTAAAGGTCTCTGGCAGAATGGACAAGATGGGAGATGAGTTTGTAACTACCCTAATGGTATGTTTCACACTCCTTAGTAGTATACCATTATCAGTTCCGAGGCAGAACCCTGCCCATCTTCCAGGAGTTCACATCAACCAGGGCCCAGCCAAAGAAGGGACGAATTAAGCAGCTTTGTGGGTAACAAGCCTCCCATGGGCTGACGAGTTAGGCAGCCATATTGGAAGTAGCACCAGATGTTGCAAGGTATTCTATGTTCTTCCATTAAGACGTGCACATCTAGCTCCATCATGGAGTCCCCACAAAAAAACAGGACCTTGCCACCAAACATTTTTCCTGAGATAACAAATGCAGAACAAAAGATGCCATCTCCAAAAGTACTTAGCGTTGTGCTGGAATATCAGCTTCTATTATGTGCATGTATCCATAAGCAGAACTTAAACCCACACCTTCTGATGCAGGGAAACAAGTGTTAGCAGATGGCACACGACACCTTGAACTCTTGGGAACCTTCTACTTAGTTCAAGTTCTGTTCAGGTGGTGCTTCCTTTCTACAGGGAAAGTGATGTTTCTTGTAAACGTGTCATTTGCAGGATGCATCTATGGGCAATAAATTGGCTGATGTGACATCATCTGCATGGTTAGATGGTTCTAGCTGCATAAAAGCTTAATGCATTAATGATCTTTACAGCTGCAAAAAGAGCTGCTCGTATTGTTGAATTTACCTGAAGGTCAACCTGGAGCAGGTGGCTCAACTCCAACACTCGATTATGAAGGCGGTCTGAAGACTAGTCGCCAGTCTTATTTTGTCAATTCAAGTCCTGGGATAAGGTCTAACATTTGCATAACACCTCTGGTGTAATCATGTGCTGAATGCAAAACTTTGAGATATAATTTTCCCACATCCGCCCTGATTGTGGCAATCAGGGTTTTGGGATGTGATTTCTATCAGGCAGCTTGAGCTTTACTTGGCCCTACTGATGCTGAGGGGCTCACTGGCCAGAAACTCCAACCCACCAAATTTGTTTCAGCAGAAAACATGGTTTGCTACTACACTGTGAATGGCTTAATTTCTCCAATTGTCAATCTTGTGAAATGTATTTTAAATAGGTTTCCTTCCCGACTTAAAATATTTTAAAAAGTTTAAATTTATAAATATTTGTACTGCCCTAATTTTATTTTAATATATAAAAACACCAGCATTTTAGTTCAGTAAAAAGATAAACCAATTCCTATTACTAAGCAACCATCAAGAGGGATGTAAGAACAGTAAACAGTAGCCATATTTTCTGATGGAAAATAAACAGTTCACAGCTTAAACTGAGCGACTGCCTCCAAATCATGAGACCTGAATACATGAGGAATTGGAGGTGGAACAATTGAATAAAGATATTTTGCAACAAAAATATTGATTGTTGAAATTTTAAGTAATGCTGTGGTGCCAAGAACACATTTTTGAATAACAAAATGAAAACAAATTGGGTTATAAAAGTGTTGATACAATGTTAGAGTTAATTTTAAGAAAGCAACACCGTTTGCATAATAAAACACAATTTAAATTGAAGTTAAACTATGACAATCTTAGAGATATTTAAACTTCAACAAAATTGCTGCAGACTTGACTTAGAACAAAGGCCAATATCCACTTCAAAGCAACTGGATCTCTTAAGCCTATTTTGATTTTCCAGTCATATGATAGAAAGGCAAATTCTCTAAAATAGTAAGCTACGGTCAAAAAAAATGGCACCGAAGTTAAACAATAACTGTAAAACATTACACATTTTTGTCCTCGAACATTGCAACATTCAGAAATAACTGATTCAGCAATTGTATCAGAACATACTATTTCAAACTTAGATCTGCACCCCTTGTTTTAAATCTGTTGATACACAAATTTATTATATTTTTACGAAGTACCACAGCCTTCACTTGGATTGAAGCACTCGTGTCACACAAAAGCTATGCGAGAAAACAACAACAAAGGCCTACAGCTCAATTCATTTTGGCAGCAAAGTTTCTAAAAAAGGTTTACATTCTCCAGCAATGCTTACCGTGGCTTAGTTTTCAGTGCAATTCTTACTGAGACTTCAACTTCTCCCAACTTAAGAGCCTTGAATTCCCTTTCTGGATTTCCTCTGTCGACTACACTTCTCCCTTTTTTTTGCCTGCTAACCCATCAACAAAGCTCATGCTGACTGGAGCTCTATCAGCAAACAGCATGTCTAGAATATTTGCATTCATTTGGAAGGGGGGTGGGGGGAAGAAGAGAGAAGAGACTTGTGTTTTAAAGTAATATGTATATTGTGTGCAGGCTATACTGACAGTGCTCATCAGTCACCTGCTCTCGATGTCTCCACCCCCACTTTTGCAGAAGGCTAAAAGGTTAAACTGGGTCACAGATTCACAAAAGAAAGAAAACCAAATTGGTAATTTGCATTTGTAGACAAAAGTGTCCATTCTAAAACATATGCAATGAAACCAAGCCAATAAGACTTGGATCAAATTCTCATGCAATGGGATTTTAACAGTCAACAATGCAATCAGGATGTGCTCAAACCTTTTGGTAATTTGGTAAATTACCAAAAACATTTTCATTTAACAATGTGCTCATGTCACAAACTACATTGAATAGCCTTTTTTTTGCAGAGACATCAGGTCAACTGCCCAAAGACAATATTCAAATTTTACTATGCTACAGCAACAGTATTTGTCAGATGTAAACAACAGTTAAAACAATTAATGTTTGTACAAGTTTCATCAACCTAATATTGGAGGGGGGTGGGGATTAAGGTCAAGTGCATTGATTACTTTCATTTTCCTTAATTGATGATTGGTTCATACGAAGACCCTTAAATGTTACATGAAACAATTTTATCAACTCAATTTTTAAAAAACTACTTGCCATGATAGCATGAAACAATAAATCAGGGCAGTGTTCTTTAAGAGTAGGTTACAGATTGATTCCTCAAACCACCTTTAACAAAAATATCTCAATATTAAAATACTGTTATTTCTTCAACCACTTCAAGGGCTTGCACAAAACTTTAATTTCATACTGAAATTAAATACTGATCTAATTGCGTGTGAGAAAAAATTGGATTATATAGAATCCCAACGCTTAATTGCAAAAATTAACTATTAATACTATGGTTAAGTCAATGATTTGACAATCTGGAGCAAATAGAAAACCCAGAAAACAACAAAATAACCATGATGTTTACGACAAAACTGTAATTTTTCTGAGGAGACATTTTTACCCTCCCTGACAGATCAAATCTTGAGCATAAGCTAACACCGAGTCAGACCCTCAGTCCCTCCAAGAAGCATTTTACTGCCTGTCACTGAAGGTCCTAATGTTCACTGCAGGCATACCATACTCCGCCTTCTTGTCACCACCAGATTCTCACGTGAGAACAAAGAGCCTCTGTCTTATTGGCCTAAATGAAAATGTTGCATCTCCCCTCCCTTCATACAAAAGATTTTAAGGGTTTGTAGGCAGCCACAGTGCGTTCTGAATAACATTTCAGAATGCAATATAATGAAACTGGATGTGATCCTCGTGAGACCTGCAAACACATAATGGCAGACCTCTCTATCAACCAACATTTTAGAAATTATATTTCTTAAGCTTTCTGTAATGAGATTACAATGTGTAATACAATGGTCAGTTCCAGATAAAAACAACCTAAATATACATTTTTGTACTCAGTATATATTTTTTCTAAAACGGTTCACATTCAAAATCTGAACGGAAACATTACATGTTTCCCTGTACAATTTTTAAAAAATCAGTGAGAAATTTCAACAATAGATCGGCATAATGCAAAGGAATTATTATTCAGCAAAAAAAAAAGCACAATGAGTTAGTTACTCAATGGCCTTTGGTGGAAAGATCTGACAATTATCCATTTCTTCATGGAAATGCTTATCAAAACACAAAATTTCTTCACAAGCTATTTTGGTATTCACAATAGAAAGACATGTTGGGAAAGGTCAAGGCAATTACAGTTCGAAGTGGGGTTCTCAACCTGACATCACAGTCAGCACTATATCAGTATGTGAACCACCTAACAATGTTATTTTGTGACTATATGGCATTTAATTTATTACCATCCCCAATGTTTCTCCTTTCACCCACCATCCGCTTCCACCTCTCCCTTTGCCTCAGTACAAAATAACTTCTGTATCAGTGAGCACAAGGATGGAAGTTTCAACAGAGAGGGGCTCCCTTGTATGGGAGACAGCAAGTGCTCCATGTGTGAATGCACCAATAAATAGGGCACTTTCTTCTGGAGAACAGACCTTATGGACCCATTTAGTACAATCTACTTATACAAAGCTGGATTTTCAGTGACAATGAAAACAAAGTACTGAGCTAGGATGAACAGTGACTGCGGGTGTGTGCATTTGACACTATACATCATCAGAACTATAACTCAGCACCAGTAGCACATTGCACATCAAGTAAAACAAAAAATCTAGTTTAATTCAATAACTAATTTTTATAAAGATAACTTGTGTTATTGTGGTCCATGCAGTTTTAAATAATACTTCAACGGGTTATAAGATTTATTTGTAACTATTTATGCATTTTGCGGGGTGATGCCAGCATTGGGCTGGGATGGGCACAGTAAGAAGTCTCACAACACCAGGTTAAAGTCCAACAGGTTTATTTGGAATCATGAGCTTTTGGAACACTGCTCCTTCATCAGGTGAGTGGAGTTGATTACCTGAAAAGACTCGCATTCCAACCATTATCTTGCTATTGTGTCTTTGTCTATATATGCCGTGTTTGTGAAACGTACCTCTCTATTCACCTGATGAAGGAGCAGCACTCCAAAAGCTCGTGATTCCAAATAAACCTGTTGGACTTTAACTTGGTGTTTTGAGATTTCTTACTTTATGCATTTTGTCATTCAACAAGAACTTCATGGTACTCTCCAATAGGCAAGTCATTATCATCCGCTTCCAAAGCCAAGAGATCCTCACTTAAAGTGGTAGATGCATTCCTGAAAATCACCACTAAGTGAAAACTTAAGTGAAGGATGGTTTAGTCAAGGTTAGGTTCCAGCGGATAATTTTTGCCTAGAAAAATTGAAAAACATACCATACAATAGAATACTGTTAAGGTTGCTGCCTTGCCTGCAGGTTTCTATCTTGAAGTGACCTCTAAAATATCAAGTTTGCAACAGGTTCATTAAAAACAAGTACTGTACAGAGCAGTACCCCTGAACAGCAAAAGAATTCTTTCACAAACGGAAGTCCACAGCAGTTCTTCAGATACATACGAAGAGAGATTTGAAAAACAAGGTTTGCAGTAGTGTATGCACTGTGCATTACTGCACAGTGCAGCGGAGAATTCTTTCAAAAAACAAAGTCCACAGAGTTCCTGAACTAGTAGAGCGTACAGTAAAAAGTTTTAAAATGGTTTTTGCTCTTTAATATATTTTTATTAGAACTTCTCCATTTTTACAAATAACACAACACACTCTCAAAACTGGTACAGTACAGCTCGATCATTTTTCCAAACTTAAATATAGAAAAAGACAGGAGGAACCAGAACAGTTGGTTCAGTATGTTCAGTATACTTGGCACTTCCAAGTATACAAAAAAAAGTCCAAAGATGTGCAGGTTAGGTGAATCATCTCTTAGCGGATTAGTGGGGTAAATGCATGGGGTTCAATGGGGTGTGAGCCTGGGTAAGATTCTCTGTCAGAGTCAGTGCAGACTTGATGGGCCAGATGGTCTCCTTCTGCACTGTAGGTATTCTATGATTCTACAAGTAACAGGATGGGAGAAGAGGATAAAGCCATGGAAACATGGCAAAGTGGTGCACAACCTCACGTATAGTAAACTAGGGGCAGTGCTACACAACCTAGAGAAAACCTTGTAGGAGTAAGTCAGACATCATGGAACCTGCATATTTGAGATAGGGGCCCCATACTTTTTGGAATGCATCTGATTTGCATTCGAGTATACAGGTTAGGAATTCCATTGGGATACATTCCACGGTAGCACAATGGTTAGCACTGCTGCTTCACAGCTCCAGGGACCCGGGTTCGATTCCTGGCTTGGGTCACTGTCTGTGTGGAGTTTGCACATTCTCCTCGTGTTTGCGTGGGTTTCCTCTGGGTGCTCCGGTTTCCTCCCACAGTCCAAAGATGTGCGGGTTAAGTTGATTGGCCATGCTAAAATTGCCCCTTAGTGTCCTGAGATGTGTAGGTTAGAGGGATTAGTGGGTAAATATGTAGGGATATGGGGGTAGGGCCTGGATGGGATTGTGGTCGGTGCAGACTCGATGGGCCAAATGGCCTCTTTCTGCACTGTAGGGTTTCTGTGATTTCTGTGAATTTTACGCCAATTCTGAACAGGAGACTTATTGTAAATCCAGGAGCAAAGGATATTCTTCTGTGCTGCAAATGTTAAGATATCATAAAGGCTTTTTGTCTGGGAGCCCCAGAATTAAATACAAAGGATCAAACACTAAGGCTGTATTCTCAAACTCTAAGTATGCCCAACCAGTAGGACTTAATTTTGACACAGGACCAGACGTGTGTAGTCACCTCTCACCAACTTGCATTTCTGGCACAGTGATGAGAAAGAGGGGTCTGTCCTGTGTATTAAGCTTGATGTAATATGCAGACGGTACAATATTTTAAGATGGGTCTCCTTTGTTCTATTGCAGACAGATGCTATTGGCATTTTCCCAGATACTGCCCAGGTCTCCTCATTAATATTCATTGCAAGATCTTTTCCCCACTATCACATAGTCTCTAGCATATTCACACAGGATCTAGAAAATGTGTTATACAACTTGATCAATTGCTTTGGTTCCATAGATATCAGGATTTATTTCCACCAGAGACACACTAGCATCAAGATGCAGAGATGTCTTATTAAGAATAAAGTCTCTGAGTTGTAAATATCTGAGTATTTCAGGATATTATATTGTTGACAGTTGCTCAAAAGATAACAAGGAGACATCACTAAACATGTCACCCAACCTGATGAGTCCCCTAACCTTCCAAATATCAAAACCATGGTCTATAAGGCCTAGTGGGAATTCTGGGTTATCCTGGACGGATGAGATAAGTCAAATTAAATCTTCCTTCCATTCTCCACGCTGTGTTAATTATTGAATTCTCAAATTTTTCAGGCAGTCTTGAAATCCTTAATATAATAATTCTGTTAAGGCCAGTCTTCCATCACCAGGAAATCCATTATTGGTAACAAAAGAAGAGCCGTACCTGGGCTTATAGCATGCAGTCTGCACCTGGGGACCAACAACAGTCTAGGTTTAATCAACAGGTTTTAACCTCCACCCCACCCTGCTGCTCACTTCCCATTGGGGAAGCCTCCGCTCGCTCAATAAGGGAGTTTGTACTCAACGAAGTTCACAGGGAAATCTGTCATGGATCCCGCGCGGCCTTCCTGAGCGTCATAACATCCCTCTCCACAGCACTCCCATTGCGAGAAGGTTCTTTTGTCACTAAGCCTTGGGTCTAAGGTTCATCGATGGTAGGGCTGGGTCAGGCAGTCTGAACCAAATGGGGGATCTTTGCTTTCGGAAGGAAAGCCGCAGGGTCACCGATGCAGGTTCCTCCTCTGGGTCTGCTTCAGTCAGGATGCCTGCTTCCATCTCAGAGTCCGTGCTATCCAGAGGGGCTAACATGGGGTCAACTTCGAGCTGTGGGCAAACACTGGAGGTGGCCATCTCCATAGCTGGCAGTGAGACATGCTCAGGAGTAGACTCCCTGCCCTGAATTGGTCCAAATGTTTCTTTACCATTTTATCCTGGACTTTAAGCTTAAAAGATATTGGCCTGTTTTCTCTATAATGATCCCCAGGACCTAACTGGGACCACCTTCAAAGTTACTTATATGAACCAAATTATCCATTTTGAATGTTCTTTCTGCTCTTACACAACTGGTTTTCTTGTTGGGACTCCACGCTCCCCACAAGGCTTGAGAACAATAGGCTCAGTCTTGTGCCCCATTATCAGTACCGCAATTTCTGTTGTTGTGAGAGCTGTGGTCCTATAACCAAACAAAAATTGTGCCAGTTTGGTCACCATAGATGTCGCTGGTTGAAACTTTGCATTGCCTGTTCCACCAGTCCATTTGACGATGGGTGTTAAGGTGCTGCTGGATGTGTTGGATGCCATTAAAGAGCACAAAGTTCTGGAAATCACGGCTAGTAAAGGCTATGCCATTATCAGAAACCAGGACTTCTCATATTCCATGCATGCAGAAACGTTCCTGTAATTTATAGAATCATAGAAACCCTACAGTGAAGCAGGAGGCCATTCAGCCTATCAAGTCTGCACTGACAACAAATCCCACCTAGGCCCTATCCCCATAACCCCACATATTTACCCTGCTAATCTCTCTAACCTATGCATCCTGGAACACTAAGGGGCAATTTAGCATGGCCAATCTACCTAACCCACACACCTTTGGACTGTGGGAGGAAAGTGGAGCACCCGGAAGAAACAAACAAAGAAACAAAGAACAGTACAGCACAGGAAACAGGCCCTTCAGCCCTCCAAGCCTGTGCCGCTCCTTGGTCCAACTAGACCAATCGTTTGTATCCCTCCATTCCCAGGCTGCTCATGTGACTATCCAGGTAAGTCTTAAACGATGTCAGCGTGCCTGCCTCCACCACCCTACTTGGCAGTGCATTCCAGGCCTCCACCACCCTCTGTGTAAAAAACGTCCCTCTGATATCTGAGTTATACTTCGCCCCTCTCACCTTGAGCCCGTGACCTCTCGTGATCGTCACCTCCGACCTGGGAAAAAGCTTCCCACTGTTCACCCTATCTATACCCTTCATAATCTTGTACACCTCTATTAGATCTCCCCTCATTCTCCGTCTTTCCAAGGAGAACAACCCCAGTCTACCCAATCTCTCCTCATAGCTAAGACCCTCCATACCAGGCAACATCCTGGTAAACCTTCTCTGCACTCTCTCTAACGCCTCCACGTCCTTCTGGTAGTGCGGCGACCAGAACTGGACGCAGTACTCCAAATGTGGCCTAACCAGCGTTCTATACAGCTGCATCATCAGACTCCAGCTTTTATACTCTATACCCCGTCCTATAAAGGCAAGCATACCATATGCCTTCTTCACCACCTTCTCCACCTGTGTTGCCACCTTCAAGGATTTGTGGACTTGCACACCTAGGTCCCTCTGTGTTTCTATACTCCTGATGACTCTGCCATTTATTGTATAACTCCTCCCTACATTATTTCTTCCAAAATGCATCACTTCGCATTTATCCGGATTAAACTCCATGCAGACACAGGGAGAATGTGCAGACTCCACACAGACAGTGACCCAAGCTGGGAATTGAACCCAGGTCTCTGGAGCTGTGAGGCAGCAGTGCTAACCACTGTGCTGCCCCATTTTCTCAATCGTAACGCGAGAGATCATGGCGGCCATGTGCTGCACCTCCAAAGTCCACATTTACGCATTCCCATGGCCTGCTAGGCCACTCCCATGGATGTGGGGAGGCTAAAGGAGGGAGTTTTTGACTCTCTTGGCGCAAGTCACACTGCTTAACCAAATCGGAGTTGAGGCTGGGCCACCAGACGTAGCTCCTGGCAAGTATTTTCATCTTTGATACTCCAGGGTGGCCATTATGTAGTTCTGATAATAGCAGGCGCTACCCTGGAGCAGGTCAACTATTTGGGACCCTCAGAGAATGATCCCATCTTCAACAATGAACTCGTCTTCCTTAGCTAGTGTTGCAAAGTAATTGTAGATTGGTGTTTGTAAAATTGTAAAATACTAGGGGGAAAGCATTGCATGGTCCCTTTAAAAGGTGGTGCTTTTTCTGCGCTGAGAGTTTTTAAAAAAATGCAAGTACATTGAGAGCCCCCAAACTGAAACATCTGTACCGAAAGGCCAAGCAGCAGTGTTACCAAGACAACAGGCTTTTGAATTTTTTGAATTCAGCCAATAAATATGAATCAGACACTCAGATATCAAGAACCTATTAAATTTAAAAATCTGATGGTTTTGACAACCTAGGACCAATCCTGTTGTGGGAAATATTGATATATGTCGTCACAGGCATAACAGACAGTGGGACAAAAAAAAACAGAGACCAACTGCCATCTGGTAGGGATAATAGCCACAGCTCTCAGCTCAAAGCACCATATAGAGAGCAAAGGTACCAAAGAAGAAAGATCCAGACAGAAGAATCAACAGAGAAGGCCCAGAATATTCCAGAAGACACAAAACCTGGTTGTAATTCAGAGAGTGACTAAATTCTATATTTTTGTTAATGAGTGGGAATTGTATTTGTTTGAACAGCATTCCATTAGAATCTTGTTTTATTCGGGGTTAGTTAGAACGGATTTATTAATATTTTAGTTAATTTATTCACTGTTAGATAAATAAATTGTTACGTGTTGATTTTAAAGTGAGTGTCAGGGATTTATTTCATATTTAACGGCTAGAAGTTGCTGAAAAGCCTGTCACACCACTTCATACACACTTTTTACGGATTGTAAGGTGAGGTACTCGCCTTGGGTGTTTCGGTTTTAGTTCCGAGAGGTGGAGGAGGATCAACTTCTGTTTTATAACACTAGGGAGGGCTTCATTTCTTCAGAAGGTTGTCCTCAGAACCCACCATGTAGGATCACATACCTTATAGACAAGATTGGATCTTTTTGAGTCCAGGTCTTAATCTGCCTTGCAGACACTGGCAGACTCTCCAAAAAATTAGGGTCATCACAACCCTAATTTTGTAATGGTGTATTGGATGATATTGGGGTTAGATGCTCCAGTGTGTGACAAAGCCCGGACAAAGCAATGTTCTTGCAAAGATTTTTAAGTGCAGCACAAGTTTAATTATTCTGTAGTTTAAATTTTCTTTGCTTATTGCATTAGAAATTTTACTATTAACAGTATAACTTCAAGTTAGCAAAAACAAATCATGAGCATCTTCTGATTTTTTTCTAGATACCATTTCTTTATCAGTAGTTGGTTGTTGGCTACTGTAATTAATAACTTCTATGTATTTAATCACATTTCAGGCAATTTTGATGCTGCAACATCAAGGACATCCTGCAGGATAATAGTTACCTTGATCAGATCATTTTGTGCTGTACATCATGCAAACTCATGACCGGGCTAAAGGCTGTCATTTTCAGCCCTGAAAAGTGCACAGTCTACCTCCGATTGCCCTGGAAGGGAAAAGTATCTCAAAAATTTGAGCAATAGGTGAATCTTGTTGTTACACACTGCTATTATGTAGTAGTAATTTGAGTAGTATTCGCCACTAAAAGAATGCTGCCATCAAGCCACAAAGACGTTTTGCCCATCACACAAATGAGTAATGTGGTAGATGTGGTAGCGGTGTGATGCTAGGTATGCGGGATGTACATCTCAAAGACTGGTGGATCCTACCAAACAGCATGTCCCTTCCGCTGCTCACTACAGGCAAAGTCATGATGTGGAGATGTCGGCATTGGACTGGGGTGAACACGGTAAGAAGTCTCACAACACCAGGTTAAAGTCCAACAGGTTTATTTGGTAGCAAATACCATAAGCTTTCGGAGCACTGCTCCTTCGTCAGATGGAGTGGAAATGTGCTCTCAAACAGTGCAAACAGACAAAATCAAGTTGCAGAATACTGATTAGAATGCGAATCCTACAGCCAGCCAGGTCTTAAAGGTACAGACAATGTGGGTGGAGGGAACATTAAACACAGGTTAAAGAAATGTGTATTAGCATCCCTCACAATGATGGCATTGCTGCAACGGCCTCAGTACTCAATGCCGTCAACTGCCAGTTTCCAGATGCAATTTTACAACTCATCCGCTTCATCCTGGACCACAATGTCTTCACCTTCAACAACCAGTTCTTCATCCAGACGCACGGAACAGCCATGGGGACCAAATTCGCACCTCAATATGCCAACATCTTCATGCACAGGACCTTCAATCGATGCTATACACTAGATACATCGATGATATTTTCTTCCTTTGGAGTCATGGTGAGCAATCACTGAAACAACTATATGATGACATCAACAAGTTCCATCCCACCATCAGACTCACCATGGACTACTCTCCGGAATCGGTTGCATTCTTGGACACACGCATCTCCATTAAGGACGGTCACCTCAGCACCTCACTGTACCGCAAGCCCACGGATAACCTCATGATGCTCCACTTCTCCAGCATCCACCCTAAACACGTTAAAGAAGCCATCTCCTACAGACAAGCCCTCCGAATACACAGGATCTGCACAGATGAGGAGGATCGCAACAGACACCTCCAGACGCTGAAAGATGCCCTCATAAGAACAGGATATGGCGCTCGACTCATCGATCAACAGTTCCGACGCGCCATAGCGAAAAACCGCACCGACCTACTCAGAAGACAAACACGGGACACGGTGGACAGAGTACCCTTCGTCGTCCAGTACTTCCCCGGAGCGGAGAAGCTACGGCATCTCCTCCGGAGCCTTCAACATGTCATTGATGAAGACGAACATCTCGCCAAGGCCATCCCCACACCCCCACTTCTTGCCTTCAAACAACCACACAACCTCAAACAGACCATTGTCCGCAGCAAACTACCCAGCCTTCAGGAGAACAGTGACCACGACACCACACAACCCTGCCACAGCAACCTCTGCAAGACGTGCCGGATCATCGACACGGATGCCATCATCTCACGTGAGAACACCATCTACCAGGTACACGGTACCTACTCTTGCAACTCGGCCAACATTGTCTACCTGATATGCTGCAGGAAAGGATGTCCCGAGGCATGGTACATTGGGGAAACCATGCAGACACTACGACAACGGATGAATGAACACTGCTCGACAATCACCAGGCAAGACTGTTCTCTTCCTGTGGGGGAGCACTTCAGCAGTCACGGGCATTCAGCCTTGGATCTTCAGGTAAGCGTTCTCCAAGGCGGCCTTCACGACACACGACAGCGCAGGGTCGCTGAGCAGAAACTGATAGCCAAGTTCCGCACACATGAGGACGGCCTAAACCGGGATGTTGGATTTATGTCACATTATCAGTAATCCCCACAGCTTGCCTCCTGGGCTTGTAGAATCTCACTAGCTGTTCTGTCTGGAGACAATACACATCTCTTTAACCTGTGTTGAATGCTCCCTCCACCCACATTGTCTGTACCTTTAAGACCTGGCTGGCTGTAGGATTCGCATTCTAATCAGTATTCTGCAACTTGATTTTGTCTGTTTGCACTGTTTGAGAGCACATTTCCACTCCATCTGACGAAGGAGCAGTGCTCCAAAAGCTTATGGTATTTGCTACCAAATAAACCTGTTGGACTTTAACCTGGTGTTGTGAGACTTCTTACCGTGTTCACTACAGGCAAACACAGACCCTATCCCAAAAATCCAGTTCTTTCAAAACTCAAAACATTCTTCACAGCTCCAGGGACCTGGGTTCGATTCCCAGCTTGGGTCATTGTCTGTGAGGAGTTTGCACATTCTCCTCGTGTCTGCGTGGGTTTCCTCCAGGTGCTCCGGTTTCCTCCCACAGTCCAAAGATGTGCGGGTTATGTTGATTGGCCATGCTAAAAAAAATTGCCCTTAGTGTCCTGAGATGTGTAGGTTGGAGGGATTAGTGGGCAAGTGTGTAGGGATATGGGGATAGGTGGGTTTGTGGTCAGTGCAGACTCGATGGGCCAAATGGCTTCTTTCTGTACTGTAGGGTTTCTATGTTTCAGTGTCCATCCATTAGATACGATTCTGCAATTGGACAACATTTGCTAAATAATCTTAGGCGTTCTGAAAATTACACTGACAACCAATTTAAGATTGTCAGTCGGGCTCACAGTGTGGCACATTTGCATGTACTGGAAACTAAACATATTAACACAGGAACCTGTTCTTTGCAGGCAGAAAGTACATGAACACACATTGTGCCTGTTTGAGCTAAATAAAATAAGTGGTTAATCATTTGCTGGCTTATTCCTCAGGGCAAGGCCTTGACCAGAGTCAAGCTGCCTAGTTTAAATTTTCAAACAATGTTTGGCAGTTAACTGTCAGTCACTATTAAGTGGTGCATCCTCCATCGCAATGCCACTACCAATCAATCAATCAGCACTTAATACAATATAAAGTTGTTGCTTCCCCTGACACTGGTATTCTTGTGACTGTCCTATCGCTTCTCGGCTTTTTGGCTAAGATCAAGTGTGGTATGGATCGGATGCTGCACTTGGTTGGGGTCATTGGGTTACATTTAAGCTTCATATTCATATGAAGCAATTTTTAAAAGCGACATCTCGGCCTTTTGGCTAAGATGCAAATGAGATCAAGCCTTGGAGGAGGAATCCTCCCCCTCCTCCAATCAGCTTGGCTCATGTAGATCAGGCCCAAGACAGGTGTGAAGGCCCTGTCTTGTCAGCTTGGATCGGAAATGTCTCAACTTGTTGAGACTCTGAATTGGACTTGATTTGATTGAATTGGAAAAGTACAAAAAAAAAATTCTTGTGACTGTCCTGATGAGTAAAAGACGAAAAATGTTGATAACATGTATTTTTCAGCAATATACACAGATCTATGCAGAACAACGATATAATACTTATTAGAGAATAATTTTCTTTTGATTGTTTTCAATATAGTAAAACCAGTTCATTTCTTGGAATTTAATTCTTATTCTACTCTGAAGAATAACTATACATTTTTTGCAAAGTCAGGATTTATATCAAAAGGGTTTTTCTGAGTTCACTGGTTAGAACCCTTAATTAATTTTTAAAGATTGATTAAAATACATTCCAGTGACTTGGGATCAAAGCTGGCTGCACATTTGTATCATTGCACCTTCTACATACTATTGATATGGATGCAACCTGTCTGCAAAATTACACCTTGAAAGAGATTAAACACTCATGGAATTGGCAACTTTATCTGATTTTAAAAACTGTTACGGTCAAATCAGGAGAAGAAAAAGTGGAGCCATTTGACTCCTTCTCACCTGATCATTACATAATGGTCTATATTATCAAATCAGTGAAGCAGTGGGGCAACAATTCAAGCAGAAATAAAAAAGGCAGGATGTTAAACAATGATTGCAATGCATACTTCAACAAACTTTGTTTGAAGAAAATGAAAATGAAGGAAGTAGAAATATAAAAATGAGTGCTTTAATCAACACAAATCCAAAGCTTCAATGCAAGATATTATGCAATGTTCATTTTGAAGAGTTTGACTGAACAATTGACCTGACTAAGTCCACTTTGACATGTCAAAGCTTCCATAAAAGACAATCCATTTGAAAAACTTACCTCTATTTCCAGGTGGTTGAAGGCCATCTCCTGTCATACCACACCATCCCACCGGAAAGATATCGCGAGAATCATATCTGCACCAGTAGTCGAATGCACCTCTCCACCCATCAAATGTGATGAAAATGTCATCTGCTTTTACTTCACTAATGGTTGCTGGACAAATCAGATGAGGATTTTTTCGATCAACTGCTTCTAGTTTCATCCCAACTTTGAAATGGTTTTGCTGTGGGCTTGGAGGTTCCTCAAATAGGAGAGAAATATGAGCTTTTTCTTTTTCAAATATAAGCATGAATTTAACATGCAACACAAACCAAATGTTATAACTTTTAACTTAAAAAAAACTGAATCCAGTGTTTACTGAAAGGAACTAATATGGCTTATACATTGCATCTATAATTCAGCATTTGTGGATACATAAATTGATATTTTCCAATGTAGAATGCTTGCAGGTATATGTTTAATGCACAAACGATGCACTAAGTTTTGAAAAAAAAAACTTATAGATCACCACTTGATGATCTTAAAGGGTTTTCATTTACTCAGCAAATAATTCTGCCCTAACAGATTTGGTAAATGTGACATGCGACAGTTAAAAACATGTCAATATTTAAAAGAATCTCAGTATCTGATGAAAAACAAAGTGTAATTCTCTGAGGCTTCCCTACCAGAGCGAAGCCTTGTTTCCAGAAAGCTTGAGTCAAAAATAAAATGAAGACTACGTTACAATCATATCTTTGATTTGTGTCCACAGCTAGCAATGCTACATGATGTAATGGAGCCTTACCAAATAATTCCTATGAAATCCAAAATGTGTGAAAAAGCATTCAAGCATGTTCATACCCAAGTGCAAGATAGAAGAGAAAGAGAGATACCTGGTCCTAAATAGTACCAGGATTCATTTAAATTTTAAATCAAGATGGAAGATATGTAACCAGGAATGAATTGGGAGATAAGGAAGGTTGTCAATTAAATAAAGTATGGAACGTTCAGTAGATTAACAGCTGACATTAGCAGCTTATACAAATGAACATCACTCTTCCAGTGGTGTGATATTGAATTCTTCCCCAAGTGTCACCTGGGCCAAATTGCTGATTTTAAGATTTATGTCTGTTATTTAAATTTGGGAGAGGTTTTGTCAGTGTCCTGTCAGTTACCAGACTGATCACACATTTAAAGTCACTTGTTCATTGGGAAACATCTGATCTTAGTCTATCATCTAGCATTATTTTAAACAATTAAAGACATTTTGTAGATGAGCATTAATATTCTAAACCACTAAGTTTTTTGAACAACTCAAACTGAAAATAATAATTGTCAATATGCCACAGCAACAGAAAATGCCATTTAATTTTAGAAACCGTCCTTTTCAAAGCTTTCAACCTGGTACAGATTACTGGTGTGTAAATTAGTAGATTAATATGCTATTATTGCACAATAAATGAAGATTTTCTGTTTATTGTCTGAAGTGTTTAAACGCCAATTTATTCATCATATGCAAAAATACAGGGAAGGGTTATCCTTCAACGTTTTTGCATACGTCTTGCCATAGCTATAATATTTATTTTTTGCACAGATCATGTACATAGTTGTACATAGTGCATTTATACAGGGCTTCATCATATCCCAAAAGGTTCTTTATAACCGATGCATTACTTTTGAAGTGCCATTTTTATTATGTAGGCATGTTAATGCAATAGGTGCTTCAAAATGACAAACGACCAGATAATCTGTTTTATGCTGATGTTAGTGAGGGTGTATGGGGGAGGGGTTATAAGCTGTTGGCCAGGGCACGTGGGAACGCCTTGTTCTCAAAATATTGGCTTCTATATCCACCTCTAAAAGCAAACAAAGTTTAATGTCTCAGTCAAGACAGCAGCTCCATCAAAGCAGTATCGCTTTAGTGCTGCATTAAATGTCTACCTCTATTTATAAAAGTCTTCCAACTGAAGCAGTCTGCTTTCCCTTAAGGATTTTCTTATTTAATTTTTCGATGTTATAAGTAACGTCATTGATATTTTGAAGAAAAACTTTACATGTCGTTTTGATTATACCTAAAGGAAAGTCTAAAGATGTGTAGGTTAGGGAGAGTAGTGGGGTAAATAGATGGGTTACAAGATTAGGGTGGGGGAGATGGGCCTCGATGGGATGCTCTGTCGGATCGTCGGTGCAGATTCGATGGGCCGAACGGCCTCTTTCTGCAATGTAGGGATTCTATGAAAGGAAACATCCTCCCATTTCATTTACATGAACAGAAACATTTAAGACAGCCATCACCTAACATTAAAATATGCTGCCTAATTATTTGAGGGGATGTTTGACAGTCAATGAGCAAACTTCAATTTTATTTTAAATTTCCAATTAATAATCAGGCACTAGGCATCAGAAATTTCCAGCACTTTTTGTTACATATTTTAAAAAGGACATTTCTTACCTTCTTAAATATGGATGCCGGGGCCATTTCTGCTCCATTTAGAGTTCTCAATAAAAACATTGGCCAGGATGAAGCATTCATTCTGAATCCTAATCATGCGAAACAAACATCAGTTATTCAAATAAATGTCCACTCCAAGTAACAATAGTGATGGGATTTCTGTTAACTTAACATGCCAATGCATCTTTGGTAATGCTGGAGGTCTACCTGTTACAAGGATGTACTCCTGATTGATTAATTTTGCAGGATTAGGCTCAAGGCCATTTACATTTTTTATGCATGTTCCCCAGGGTCTGATTGTTGTCCTGACTAAGGCCCAGGCCGAAATTCTCCCGCCTCGCCACCTGTGGGAATCACAGCAGGCAAGACAGAAAATTCGGCAGACCACTTAAAGGTCTGTTGAGTTCAGGCAGGAATTTCTGGACTTGGGGGCATGCACGGCCGGAGAATCCTGCCCCTAGTCTCAATTATCATTACCTTTGCAGAGGTGATCATTAGCCATCTTATCACGTCTGCTCCTACATATGGATTTGACAGTGCTATGTTGCATTACAATTAGTTTTCCCAACACAGTCTTAATTATTCCAAAAGGCACCTGCCATATGCAGCCCATGGGCTTACGATACATTGAATGGAAGCACATTACTTCAGGGTAACCATCTATCTTTTTATCAGTGTGTCGTACTTCACATAGCACGAGATTCCCCCATATATGCTCAGGCAGAAAAATCCAAAGCTGCCAAGACCATATATTTCAGGCTGAACTACAATATTTAATGAGTAACATTACAATAATGAATTATTTCAAGATACAAAATAACAATACAACAACTGGCATAGAGGTTTTGTTTCCTTAAGAACAGGGGTAGTGCCAGAGGACTGGAAAATTGCAAATGTTACACCTTTGTTCACCTGTAATGATAAACTCAGGCCAGTTAGCTTGTCCTTGTTGGTGGACAACCTTTTAGAAATAATAATCTGGCACAATATTAACAGCCATTTGGACAAACATGGATTAATTAAGGAAAGCCAGCAGAGATTTGTTAAGGACAAATAATGTTTTATCTAATTTGATTGAGTTTTTCATGAAGTAACGGAGATGAATGTTAAGGCTAATGTGGTATACATGGACTCCCAAAAAGACATTTGATAAAGTGCTACTTAACAGGCTTGTCAACAAAGTTAAAGGCCATGTGAGATGAAATTTAATGTAGAGAAGTGTGAAGTGATACATTTTGGTAGGAAGAATGAGGAAAAGCAATAAAAAATAAACAATACAATTCAAAAGGTTTGCAAGAACAGAGGGACTGAGGGGAAAAGTGCACAAATTGAAGAGGGTGGCAGTTAAGGTTAAGAAAACAGTTAATAAGGCATATGGGATCCTGGGTTTTGGAATTAGGGGCATAGAGTATCAAATTCTGGTTTGGTCTCAACTGGAGCATTGTGAGCACATTTGAACAGCACACTTTAGGAAGGATATGAAGGTACTGGACAGCATGCAAAAAAGATCTATGATAATGGTTACGGGAATGAAGAACTTTAGTTATGCAGATAAATTAATCATAAGAAATATGAGTAGGCCATTCAAGTGCGTGCGTGCGTGCGTGCGTTCCCCCCCCCCTCCGGTTTCCTCCCAGTCAGAAGCTGTGTTGGTTACGTGCACTGACCATGCTAAATTCTCCCTTAGTGTATCCGAACAGGCACCAGAGTGTGGCGACTAGGGTTTTTTCATAGTAACTTCATTGCAGTGTAAAATGTAAGCCTACTTGTTACACTAATAAATAAACGTCATAAAAGAATTCCAACGACTGGTGACCCTCAGAGAAGAAATCCTTCATTGCCATTTTAAATGGGAGACCTCTAAATTTTAAACTGTGCCGGCTAGTTCTAGCTTTCCTCACATGGGGAAACATCCTTTCAGCACTTATCCTGTCAAATGCCCGCAGAATCATATATGTTTCAATAAGATCACCTCTCATTCTACTTAATTCCAATAGATAGAGGTTCAACCTTTCCTCAATTCGCCTAATAAATCTTCTCTGAAGTGCTTGAATACAAAGATATTCCTCCCTATGTTGGAGCCAAAACTGTGCAGCCTCACCAGTGCCTTGTACATTTGAAGCAAGACTTTTCTACTTTTCTACTTCATTCCCTTTGAAAAAGGCCAACATTCAATATACCTTCCTCATGACTTGCTGTATCTGTATGTTAACTTTTTTGTCATTCATATACAAGGGCACCCAGATTCCTCTGGATAGCAGCATACTCTAATTAAATAATATTCTGCTTCACTATTCTTCCTGCCAAAAATAGACCATTTCATACTCCATCAGCCAAATATTTGTTCACTCACTTAACCTATGTCCCCATGCAGGTTCTTTGTAGCCTACTAGTTTCGGAGCCATGAGGTCATGTTGCAGCTGTACAAAACTCTGGTGCGGCTGCACTTGGAGTATTGCGTACAGTTCTGGTCTCCGCATTATAGGAAGGATGTGGATGCATTGGAAAGGGTGTAGAGGAGATTTACCAGGATGTTGCCTGGTATGGTGGGAAGGTCTTATGAGGAAAGGCTGAGGGACTTGAGGTTGTTTTCGTTAGAGAGAAGGTTAAGAGGTGACTTAATAGAGGCATACAAGATGATCAGAGGATTAGATAGGGTGGATAGTGAGAGCCTTTTTCCTCGAATGTGATAGCTAGCACAAGAGGACATAGCTTTAAATTGAGGGGTGATAGATATAGGACAGATGTCAGAGATAGGTTCTTTACTCAGATAGTAGTAAGGACGTGGAATTCCCTGCCTGCAACAGTAGTGGACTCGCCAACATTAAGGGCATTTAAATGGTCATTGGATAAACATATGGATGATATTGGAATAGTGTAGGTTAGATTAGATGGGCTTTAGATTGGTTTCACTGGTCGGAGGGCCGAAGGGCCTGTACTGCGCTGTAATGTTCTATGTTCTACTTATAACTTGCATTTCTTTGTATCCTCAGCAAATTTGAGCATAATACAGTCAGTCTCTTCATTCAAGTCATTCATCTAGACTGCAAATAGTTGAGGTGCCAGCACTGATACCTGCGCACTTCACTAGTTAAGTTTTCTGACCTGAAAATTACCCATGTATCCCAACTCTCTTTTTCAGGTTAGTTGACCAATCATCTATCCATGCTAATGTACCATCCCCAACATCATGAATTCTTACCTTGCAGCACCTCATGAATGCCTTTTTGAAATCCAAATGTACTACAGCTACTAGTTCCCCTTTATTCACCTGCTTGTTACATCTTCAAAGAATGCCACTAAATTAGTCAAACACAATTTCCATGCTCACTCTGCCTGATTGTAATATGGTTTCCTAAATGTCCAGCGACTTACTACCTCCTTAAAAAGATGTTAGATTAACTGGCCTATAGCTTCTTACATTCTATCTCCCTCCCTCTTAAATATGGCATCATATATGTGGTTTTTCAATCTGCTAGCACCTTTCCAGAATCTAGAGAATTTTGGAAGATTACAACCAATGCATCCACTATCTCTGCAGTGACTTCCTTCAAATACTAGAATGCAGACCATCAGGTCCAAGGGGCTTATCAGCTTTTGATCCATGAGTTTTCAGAGTATTTTTCTCAACTGATTGTTTTGTGGTGCACTCCCTTTTGCCCCTTGCTTTTCAATTACTCTTGGGATGCTTTTGTGTCTTCCACTATGAAGACAGATACAAAATACTTATTCAAAGTCTCTGCCATTTCCTGGTTTCCCATTATTGATTCCCCAGTCTGATCCTCCAAGGGACCAACACTTACTTTAGCTACTCTTTCCCTTTTTATATAGACTTTTGCTATCTATTTTATATGTCTTGTTAGTTTTCTCACATATTCTACATTTTCCCTTAATTTTAGTATTTTATGAAGATGACATAAGGAGCTTGCAGACAGATTATAGATAGGTTGAGTGAGTTGGCAGAAGTCTGGCAGATGGAATATAATGTGGGAAAAGGTGAAGTTGTTCACTTTGGCAGGAAGAATAAAAAAGCAGAGTATTACATAAATGGAGAACAACTGCAGAATTCAGAGGTGTAGAAGGATCTAGGTGTTCTAGTACACAAGTCACAAAATGCAGATATAGCACATAATCAAGAAGGCTAATGAAATGCTATATTTTATTACAAGTGGAACTGAACATAAAAGTAAGGATGTTATGCTTACAGGGAATTGGTGAGACATCTCAAACAGGGTGTGCCGTTTTGGTCTCCTTATTTACGAAAGGATGTAAATGTGTTGGAAGCAGATCAGAGGCTTTCTAGATTGATACAGGTTATCTTATGAGTAAAGGTTGGACAGGCTGGACTTGTTTCCACTAGAGTTTAGAAGAATGAGGGGTGACTTGATTGAAGTATATAACATTCTGAATGATCTTGACAAGGTGCAGGTGGAAAGGATGTTTCCTCTTGTGGGTGCATCCAGAACTAGGGGAACTGTTTTAAAATTAGGGGTTGCCCTTTAGGACAGAGATAAGGAGATTTTCTTTTCTCTGAGGGTTGAGACACTTTGGAACACTGCCTCACAAGGTATGAAAGTGTTATTGTTATTGGTGTCAATTCAATACGTCCATAAGGTTGACGCAGAAACCAAAAGGTCTTCACAAAAACGTCAAGGTCTTGGAACCTCAAGTAAGCACTGGAGCACAGGCCCAACAGGTCCTCAAGGAGCATCAGGCGAGCCCATGTGAAAAAAGTGGGGACAGGGATCCTTGTTACCATGTGGAGTTCAATAAATTTGTAAGAAGTGTTTTTGAGAGTTCTGGAGGGTCTGGAGCACCAGAGACTATTGCTGCAAATGTTAGTTGCATAAGTAGACTGGTTAGTGGGTGAGTTAATATGTGGAGCTTACGCTCTCATCTGTCATTGAAACGTTTATATGATTGGCGCCATTCGCCTGGTAAAGGTGGCTGTCCAGGTTAGGCCGGGATGGTGCAAAGTACCCCACCTTAAAAATATTCAATGAACCCGGTTCCACGCCATGCGGAGCAGAGAGCTCCAAAGTCTCTCAACCCTTAAAAAATATATATATTCTCATCTCTGTCCTATAAGGGCAACCTCTAATTTTAAAACAGCACTCCTCGTTCTGGATGCAGCCACAAGAGGAAACATCCTTTCCATCTCCACCTTGTCAAGCTCATTCAGAATCTTAAAGTACTTGAGACTTAACTTGCTATACTAATTTAAGATGTATAAACGGTCTATTCTTCTCCTCTAGTCCTACCGTCATTGCCCAGGTTAGGTTTCTTACTTTAGCTTTGATTTATCATACACTGAATCATTCTCCAAGGTCTGTTTCCTTTTTGGAAATAGACACACTAATAATTCTTGCCATATACTACAACTGGTCTCAACTTTGATTTTGGCAAGATGATGGCATAGTGGTACTGGACGAGTAATCCAGGAGACCCAGGTTTGGATCCCACCATGACAGATGGTGAAGTCTGAGCTCCACAGAAATCTGGAATTAAAGGTCTAATGGTAATCATTGTCATCAAGAAAGCATCTGGTTCATTAATGTCCTCTAGGGTAGGAAATTTGCCATCCTTACCTGGTCTGGCCTACATTTGACTCCAGATCCACAACAATCTGGCTAACTCTTAAATGCCCTTTGAAATGGCCTAGCTTGCTGATGGAGGATAGTAAAGAAGCCCTTCCATTTTAGTTTACCTTAATAAGCAGACTAGGTTAAGGTAATTATAAAATGCCATATATATATATATATACAATATATATATAGTATATATAGTGAGAATTCACAATGTGCCTGGAACAAAATATGCAAAGGTATTATAAATTGCAATGGTATTATAAACTGTACAACCACAAATTAACCAAATATTACAAGCTTAAACTGTATTTTCAATATATATGTATTGTGCACTTTGGCCACCTTCATTCTGAATGCAGCATGATGGGAAACAGCGGTAGACAGGCTGAATTCTTTTAATACAATGGAGCATAGAAAGGCAGCTTCTCTTATCTGTTTTTGTATATGTGAAAGGCAAGTTTAATCATAGGCCTGCTATTTAAGGGTGTAAATGAGTAGCAAGGCTGGAGCAGTCTCTCAAGCTGATAAAGGAGGCCCTGGTTCCAGCGGAAGAGTGACTCCTTTCACCAATTAAAATCACAGATGTTCGCTATGGCCTTGGTTACTGGTAATGATGTGGGTTAGGTTTCCCAGGTAAAGGGAAAGGAACCTACACAGGCAATAAGCTCCTATTCCTGTTGACAGGGGCAACGTTATTGCCTAAGGTAATAACGTTGAATATTGTGATTGGGCCCTCCAGTCTGATTGACGAGACTGGGTGGGATATTGAAATGTTCAAAATATAATAATTTTACCTCGCAATATTAGGTCAGAGAAGATAGTCAACCCTCATTGACTGTGTCTCTCTCCTGATGAATGCATTAGCAAATAAATTCCTTTTCGTTCTTTAACTATATACAGTCTTTTGCAGTCTATGTATTGGTTGAGTGAGGTTCAACAAGTACAGAGCACCCCAGGGGATCCCTGAGAAAATTCCTCTTACAATTTGGCGCTGCGACAGCAGGGTACTCACTGGTGACCGGTGGCGAGACGTGTTGCCAAAAGGTGGGTGAGTACGTTCTTTAAATACCACCCAGTAGCTAAGGGGCTACGCGTCTAGCAGCCGTAAGTTGTAAGTTGAGTATCTTGGACTGGGAAAGAGGTGCAAAAGTGGTGTATATGTAAAGAGCCCGCACTTAACGTAGAGGGGCTGGGGACAGACTCTCGGATCTCCTACGGAGCGGAGCGAAAAACCACGTGGGTATAAGAGGCATTTGCAGACAAGCCACGCTTAAACATAGCGGGGCCGGGGACTGACTCTCGGACATTCCTATGCAGCGGAGCTGAAAAAGCCGCATAGCTAGAGAAGCGTCAAGGGGCTAGACCATGCGTACAGACGGCACTTGGCTCGGGCACAAGGAACTCACAGGGAGGGGTTTCAGAGGTAGAGAAGGGACAAGGCCGTATGAGAGAACCTGCAGGGAGAGGTCCCAGGAGTACAGGTGTCCTGTAAGACTTACGACAGAGACACAGACAGGTTAAATTGGTTGGTCTAAAGTGTCACAAACCAAAGAGGGAAGTAAAGGGTTAAAAGCAGGCACGGACTCTCTCTCTCTGGCAGAGAGAGAGGGAGGATGCAATTGTGTGATTCATGGTCATTTTCAAGAATAAGAATCCAACAGAGATTTGAGCTCTGCCATGTTGGGAAAGGAAAATCAATTTCAAGATGGTGTTACATTACATCTAAAAAATTGTAAGGAGAGTTAATCATTTAGGTACACAGTTGATTTGATTTTGTTTCTGCCTGTGTTGGTTACGGAGGCAGAGTTGTAGAAATAACTAATCGTGCAAATTTTGAGCTAAGCTGGAGAGGTTGTAAGTAAGTGTAAAAGTTTTAATTTAGTAGGGATATTTAAAAATGATAAAAATAAAAATAAAGTTAATTCTGGATTAATCTTGATCAACTTTTGAAAATATATTCTTGATAGAACTGACAATGAAAAGATAAATGGAAAGAATTATTCCAGAGTGTTTGAGTGAATTTACTCTGCCCCTGCTGAAACAAGCAGAGAATTAACCCATTCTGTCCCAGACAGGATGGATTTTTGTTTGTGTTATAAAACTTGTAGTAGTTTTAAGACAAAATCAAAAATCTAACAGAAAGGGGAGTTGCCAGAGGTAGAATGGGAGTGCACGTTGAATGATGGGAATTATTAAACCGCCATAATGCATTCTAGTTAAAATGCGTTACATGGATAGGCAAAGTAGTGAATCAACCACAAAACTGGAGTAGTTCTGAACACAAAGCACACCGAGTTGTAAATTTTGAATATGGGAAGGTTGAAAACTGTATGGGCCAAAATGGAGAGCCTGCCAAAACATCAAATTGACAGATTAATATAATTAGAGATGAGGAAAATAATTCGGTAGAATAACTGAGAAAGGAAAATGAAACAGGGTATAAAGATACATTATAGAGGAGTTGATAGTAAATAGAGGACGACATAATCAAAAGCGGGATTAGATACAAGAGAGCATTTAAAGGGATTGCAGGAAGTAGAACACAGTTTGGGTGATAGCTATGGATGAAGGAACAAGGTTTTCTTAAAGGAAAGAAGAGATAAGATAGACATTAATGGACAGTTGAAAGCCGAAAACACTGCCTTCGCAGCTTGGGATGATTCTGACATAAGAAAATGTGCTGTAAGCAAGTTACCTTAATAAAACGATGTCATTTAAGATAAGAACCAACAATTAAAATAAGTTATGGTCTAGGATCAAATTGAAAGGTTTGATTTCTGTTTCAAAGATGCGTATTAGGTTATAGTATTCGGGGGGGGGGGGGGGGGGGGGGGGGGGGGAAGTTTCCAGAGGACCAGGGGAAGGTTATTTGCGTACAAAGGCTTTTCACCGGAAAAGGGGTAAGACAAGTATTGAAGACTTTTTAAACTATTGTAGGAATTATGTGAAAGATTATGCCCCAGTGGTAAAGCTCTTAGAGGACTTGATAAAGGGAGAAAGGGCTAGTCAGGAAAAGAGAGTGGGGAGATGCAGAAATATAGGCTTTTTCAGATTTGAAGTAGGCTTTGGTGACAGCCCCAGTTTTGGTCGCCAAACCTTTCCACATTTTCTGTGAGGAAAATGATGGAATACAGGCAGCTGCAGTTGCTCAGCAGCACATGGACAGGTTGAGACTGATGGGGTGTTATTCCACTCAGTTGCCAGAGGGATGCATCGGTGTGTGAGGGCACTAGCTTGTGCCTCGTGGGCGGTCAATGTTTCGGAACCCCCTCACCTTGATGGAAAAAAGTGATCCTCCATAGCCTGCATATTCAAGAATTTACTCCAGGCAGCCAGTGCTCCTTTAGAAGCAGCAGTAATAAAAGTTCAAGCTCACAGGAAAATTGAGAATAAAGTGCAGCAAGGAAATTATTTTGCCAACCAGACAGCAAAGGCCTTAGTAAAACAGGATTGGGAGTGGACACAGCCTGTACGGCTGGCAGCTGTCGCAGTTGAGGACAGTCCAGATATTGATGTAAAACAACTGCAGGAACAAGAGCTGAAGAGGAAAAGGAGCAATGGAAAAAAGATGAAGGATGGTAAAGGTCATGATGGAATATGAAGGAGAGAAGGGAAAATAATAGTTCCTAAAGCAATATAGCATTCACTGCTGAAGATTTATCATAGAATAGCACACGAGCAGGGGCAGAATGTTTGATTCATTGAAGAAATGTTAGTATTGTCAGAAGTGTCTGCAGTGCACCCTAGTGGTGCCAGGACATCCCTGCAAGATTAAAATGGGAAGTCAACCCAGACCAAAGGACCCTGGGAGAATTTACAAATGGATTTTACAGGGCCATTACCACAGGTACAGGAAAAGCATACTGTCTAGTAATTGTAGACCAGTTTACCCGATGGGTTGAAACATTCCCATGTAAAGATGTCACAGCTACAACAGTAGCTGTGACATTAGCAAATGAGATCATTCCCAGGTGGGGAATACCTCTTCAGCTGGATTCTGATCAGAGAACTCATTTCACGGGGAGAGTTTTGAAAGAGGTCCGTCATATGTTGGGAATAAAGCAGAGGTTTCACATACCATATCACCCTCAGTTGAGGGATGGTGGAGAGGATGAATTGAATATGGAGGGATCTAATAAACCATCTACATTTTCTCAAAAAACAGGTGATCACGCAAAAGCAGCATCGAGATTGGACTAAATTGGTGGGAGAGAGTACTTCTAAGTTGCCTTCACCAGGAGAAAAGGTAATGGTGAAACTCATGACAGACAAAAAGGGGCTAAGAACTCGCTAGGAAGGGCATTTTGATGTGGTGGTTACAGGGCAGACATGTGCCCTAATTGATGAGAAGTGCGGCCCGCGTCAGAGACACTGGACTCATTAAAGGCCATACCCTGGTGGTAAGCCCCAAGATAGCGAGCCTGACCCAGCGACTGAATGATTTAATATAATAGTAGAAGTGGAGAGAATCTGATTAGATCGAATTTATTCTGATTGCTAAATTTAAGGTCATGAGGCCATCTGGAATATATTACAGATCATGTGCACAGAAGATCTCTGACCTGCCACAGCTACAGTCAAGGCACAGCTCCAATCAAGATCGACCGGACATCCCCCAATGCAGAAGCAAGTCAAGTCGCGAGTGCGTGCAAAGTGTGGCACGGTGATTGTGCAAGTTTTGTAAACAAGCTATATTATTACCTGACATTGAGCAACAATTGTGTTTGATTGTAAGACAGAAGTTGTAGAGACTGCTATAATGAATGCATGTGATTATATCTTTTTAGTATTGA
Source organism: Mustelus asterias (assembly GCF_964213995.1). Lineage (NCBI taxonomy): Eukaryota > Metazoa > Chordata > Chondrichthyes > Carcharhiniformes > Triakidae > Mustelus > Mustelus asterias. The sequence continues at coordinate 21,526,020 of NC_135817.1, read as the reverse complement.
ACATACAGGTTTTGACTCAGGTGGGATAAGCAACTGAGGTCCTTGAGTGTTCCCCTTGGGAGGTACGTGTTAATACTTACTTATATATGGCACACACATATGTTAGATTGATTCGTCAGGCAAAGTGTTGGGTATGTTCGCACATCCCCATACATGCAGGAGGGGGAAATCAGTCGAGAGGTAAGGAAAGAATTTCTTAACATTGAGTCTTGTGGACGGAAGTTAGGTCATAGGGAAACCAGCTCCTAGTTTAGTTTTAAAACAGCCAACACCAAAACCAAAAGGAATATGTTGTGCTAGAAACATGGAAGGCCAAGGGGAAAACTTAGGCATGAGTGAATGTGACCATATGGTAGATCGAACCACCTGGCTATGCCCGAGTCCACCCAGTAATGATCAATCTTGCAATATTTCTTATTGTTTTAGAGGAGGCAACACTTATCCAACTCTCAATGGAACATATTGGATTTGTGGGGATAGGGTATATCCTTGGCTCCCTGTCGGATGGAAGGGGTCGTGTTACCTTGGAAATGTAACCCATGCATATATCACAATGCTAAACTCCCTCCCCTGTCAAGACATCGACGAGCTATTACAGAAACAGAACGGTTCTTTGGCATATTGTTTCCCCAATATGGAGTAGCTAAAGCGATGCGTGAAATTCTGGTTCTACGCTGCATTCTGGAACAAGTCGCCAATGATACAGCAACTGCCCTTGCTAAGGTTAATGATGAGATAGTAGCCATGCGCACTGTGGTACTTGGCATTAGATTATGTCTTGGCAGCAAGGGATGGGACTTGTGCAGTGATTGGATCAGAGTGTTGCATGCACATACCAGATAGTTCAGAAAACATAACTAATCTGGTTAATCATATCAGGAAAGAGGTGGAGAAACTCAAAGACCCTGAACCATTTACCTTAAGTGGTTGGCTCTCAGGCTGGCTAGGCTCCTTGGCAACATCAATCCTACAAGGGATTGCAATATTCTTCATGGTGATCTTGGCATTGATGGTGCTTGTCAATGTAGTTAAGTGTGCCTGTGCAAGGTTGTCCAAGTCCACGGAAGGGATGGTACCAGTGACTGCAGTGAAATTGAGCAAGCAAGGATATAAAGGGACCAGTTGTTCTTCAGGACAGAGGAACAACTATTGGGACACTTCTATTCCATGACCTTACCTTGGGCTATAGCAAGGGCCAAAAGCAGGGACTGATGGGGGGTAGTATAGAATTCCCCTTCCATTTTAGTTTTACCATAATAAGTAGGCTAGGTTAAGGTAATTATAAAGTGCCTTTATATAACACATAATATATATATAAAAATATATTACAAGCTTAAACTGTGTTTTCAATATATATATTTGTGCGCTTTGGCCAACTTCTTTCTGAATGCAGCATGATAGGAAACAGTGGTAGACAGGCCGAATTATTTTAATACAATGGAGCATAAAAAGGCAGCTTCTCTTATCTGTTTTTGGATATGCGAAAGGCAAGTTTAATCATAGGCTTGCTATTTAAGGAAGTAAATTCGGTCATGGATAGCAAGGCTGGAGCAGTCTCTCAAAGGAGGCCCGGTTCCAGTGAAAGAGCGATTCCTTTCACCAATTAAAAATCACAGATGTTCGCTATGGCCTTGGTTATTGGTAATGACATGGGTTAGATTTCCTAGGTAAAGGGGAAAGAACCTACATGGGCAATAAACTAATAAGCTCCTATTCCTGTTGATAGGTGGAACGTTATTGCCGAAGGTAATGATGTTGAATATTGTGATTGGGCCCTCCAGTCTGATTGACGAGACTGGGTGGGATATTGAAATATTCAGAATAATCTAATATTGCAAAGTAAAATATTATGTCAGAGTTAACCCTCATTGACTGTGTTTCTCTCCTGATGCATGCATGAGCAAATACATTTCTTTTCATTCTTGAACTATACACTGTCTTCCGCAGTCTATGTATTGGTTGAGTGAGGTTCAACAAGAGCCACCCAGGGAATACCTGAGGAAATTCCTCTTACACCTGCCACTCAGTTCAAGGGCAATTAGGGATAGGCAATACATACTGGCCTTGCTTGCAATGTCCACATCCCATAAATGAATTTTAAAGTAATTATACAGGGCGGCAAGGTGGCACAGTGGTTAGCACTGCTGCCTCTCAGCGCCAGGGACCAAGTCCGATTCTTGGCTTGAGTCGCTGTCTGTGTGGAGTTTGCACATTCTCCACATGTCTGCATGGGTTTACTCTGGGTGCTCCGGTTTCCTCCCAAAGTCCAAAGAAGAGCGGGTTAGGTTGATTGGCCGTGCTAAATTGACCTTGGTTTCAGGGGGATTTGCAGGGTAAATATGTGGGGTTACGGGGATAGGGTGGGATTATTGTCGGTGTAGGCTCGATGGGTTGCATGGCCTCCTTCTGTACTGCAGGGATTCTATGACAGTGTAATTTGTGCTGATTTGTCCCTAAAAGTTCACAGGCACACTTAAAATAGGAAGATTTCATGTTGTTCATTAGTGTTGGTACCTACATATAGATCGGTTGCTTTATTAAATATACTTTTATCAGATCTGAAAATAGATCAAAGTTTTATAATCTTACCCAGTGGAGGCTGCAGCATTCCACTGTTCTTCTCACAAGTTCCAATAGGTTGTATGTCAGATGAATCAACCAATCGCCAAAAGTCATTTTTGTTGTCACTCCCATCTAACCGTAATCGTAGCCTTGCTCCAGTTATTCCAACCACAGTAGCTATACAAATTGAGGTAACGTTTCTTGGGTCTTGAGCCTCAAGTTTCATGTCAATTTTGAACTCATTGGTGGGTGGAATTCTAGGCTGGAAGTGAACACACAATGGAAACACACTTTTTGAATAAATCCTCTTCGCATAACATTACTATAAGAAATTATATATGCATTTCAAAGCCAATTTTATTTGGAAATACACTTACTGCAACTATTCCACTGCAGGATATTATATATATAGAACATAGAACATAGAACATTACAGCGCAGAACAGGCCCTTCGGCCCACGATGTTGCACCGACCAGTTAAAAAAAAAAACTGTGACCCTCCAACCTAAACCAATTTCTTTTCGTCCATGAACCTATCTACGGATCTCTTAAACGCCCCCAAACTAGGCGCATTTACTACTGATGCTGGCAGGGCATTCCAATCCCTCACCACCCTCTGGGTAAAGAACCTACCCCTGACATCGGTTCTATAACTACCCCCCCTCAATTTAAAGCCATGCCCCCTCGTGCTGGATTTCTCCATCAGAGGAAAAAGGCTATCACTATCCACCCTATCTAAACCTCTAATCATCTTATATGTTTCAATAAGATCCCCTCTTAGCCGCCGCCTTTCCAGCGAAAACAATCCCAAATCCCTCAATATATATATTTCCAATTTTTAAAAAATGGATATGGGGAACAGGTGGGGAAGTTGAGACCAGGGAGAGATCAGCCATGATCTGACTGTATGGCAGAGCAGGCTCGAATGGCTGAATTTGCCTACTTCTGCTCATAATTCCTATGTTCCTATGATGCCCAATTACAGTCTATGCCCTCAAAGAAGGGCTCAATCAGTGGTTCACAAGGAGGTTTCAAAAGCCTCCAAAAATCGTCCAAATGAATCACCCCAGAAATGCTAAATCAGAAACTAAAAATCAATCAACAGGGAAGATGACTGATTTACTAGCAGAAGGAATCCCTGAGCTCTCTACTTTTAACAGATCCACCTCAATAGGTTTTGAGGATTGTCACCAGACTTCCTCGAGTCTGACCCAGTATAATTTGGTACTCTTTTGGCTTCTTTGTTGAAAACAGCGCATCTAAGATAGACAGTTGCAGGCCAGAGAATTCAATTGAAAAACTGTTCTCCACCTTACTGTTCTCACAATGCCCAGCAAAGCCGCATGCACACAGGCTCGTTACTGTCCTCCTTACTTCAGCAAGCTAGTGTTGACCTGGAGGAGATCTGAAGTTCTGGCCCAAAGTTATCAGCCCTAGTACACTTGGCCTGGCAGTGGAGTCACCATTTCATCTCCGTCTCTGGCTTGATCAGGCCTGAGCAGTCACATACCATGTGGCAGAGCCAGCACTTTCCAATAGGCAACTCCCAGAAGAAATCAGACTCAGAACTTAAAACACGTCAAACTGTGACAGTATTAATCAGGGGCAATCGGAAATCATTAAATAATTTCAGACAGCACTCAACTATTTCCCATTTCAGCTTAGTCTGAAAATTATTTTTTGTCTTTTAGATAACCATTTTCTCTCATCCACTAACATCCACATGTTTTGGCTCATCATTTCCCCATTTTTTGGTCTGGACTTTGGACCAATCTGGACTTGGTCTCTGGGGGCATTTTCCACTATCAGTTAATGATTTCTGATCATTTTACCAATTTGTGCAGCTTTTATTTTACAGTTTCTTTGCTTTCTCATTAACCGTTTCCTTTTGGACTTGCTCTCAAAATTATTTTTTATTTTTCAGTTGCTCAATTCACTGCCATTTGTTTAACTCCCTTTTCAGACTTGGTCTCTGCGTACATTATTTGATTTCTCAAATGATTGGTTCCCACATTTTACTTATTTTTGTTGAACATAACATAAGAAGCATGAGCAGGAGTAAGCCATCTGGCCCCTCGAGACTGCTCCGCCATTCAATCAGATCATGGCTGATCTTTTCGTGGACTCCGGTCCACTTACCCTCCCACTCACCATAACCCTCAATTCCTTTACTGTTCAAAAATCTTTCTTTACCTTAAAAACATTCAACGAGGTAGCCTCAACTGCTTCACTGGGCAGGGAATTCCACAGATTCACAGCCCTTTGGGTGAAGAAGTTCCTCCTCAACTCAGACCTAAATCTGCTCCCCCTAGTTCTAGTTTCACCCACACAACCTCCCTGCTTCTATCTTATCTATTCCTTTCATAATTTTATATGTTTCTATAAGATTCCACCCCCGCAGTCTTCTAAATTCCAATGAGTATAGTCCCAGTCTACTCAGTCTCTCCTCATAAGCCAACCCTCTCAACTCCAGAATGAACCTAGTGAATCTCCTCTGCGCCCCCTCCAGTGCCAGTATATCCTTTCTCAAGTAAGGAGATCAAAGCTGTACACAGTACTCCAGCTGTGACCTCACCAGCACCTGATACAGCTGCAACATAACCTCCATGGAGTTTTTAAACTCCATCCCTCTAGCAATGAAGGACAAAATTCCATTTGCCTTCTTAATTACCTGCTGCACCTGCAAACCAACTTTTTGTGATTCATGCACAAGGGCACCCAGGTCCCTCTGCACAGCAGCATGTTGCAATTTTTTACAATTTAAATAATAGTCCATTTTCCTGTTATTCCTACCAAAATGGATGACTCCCTTGCCCACTCACTTAAACTATCTATATCCCTTTGCAGACTTTCAGTGTCTTCTGCACACTTTGCTCTCCAACTCATCTTTGTGTCATCTGTGAACTTTGACATACTACACTTGGTCCCCAATTCCAAATCACCTATGTAAATTGTAAACAATTACGGTCCTGATCTGAGGCACACCATGAGTCACTGATTGCCAACCAGAAAAACACCCATTTATCCTCACTCTTTGCTGTTAGTTAATCAATCCTCTATCCATGCTAATACATTACCCGTAACACCGTTCACCTTTATCTTATGCAGCAACCTTTTGTGCAGCACCTTGCCGAATGCCTTCTGAAAATCCAGATACACCACATCCAGTGCGCTCATAATGTCCTCCAAGAGTTTCAGTAAATTAGTTAACCATGACCCACCTTTCACGAATCCATGCTGCATCTTCCCAATGGGACAATTTCTATCCAGATGTCTCACTATTACTTCCATGATAGATTCAAGCATTTTCCCACTATAGAAGTTAAGCTAACCGGCCTATAGTTACCCGCCTTTTGTCTACCTCCTTTTTTAAACAGTGGCATCACATTTGCTGTTTTCCAATCTGCCAGAACCGCCCCAGAGTCAGCGAATTTTGGTAAATTACGAGTGTATTTGCTGTTTCCCCTGCCAACTCCTTTAGTACTCTGGGATGCATTCCATCAGGGTCAGCAGACTTGTATACCTTTAGCCCCATTAGCTTGCCCAACACTACTACTTTAGTGATAACGATCGTTTTTAGGTCCTCACCTGCCATAGCCTTCTTGTCATCAATTTTTGGCATGTTATTTGTGTTTTCCACTGTGAAGACCGACACAAAATATCTGTTCAATGCCTTGGTCATTTCCTCATTTCCCATTATTAAATCCCCCTTCTCATCCTCTAAAGGACCAATGTTTACCTTAGCCACTCTTTTCTGTTTTATATATATGTAGAAACTTTTACTATCTGTTTTTATATTCTGAGCTAGTTTACTCTCATAATCTTACTTTTCTTTATCGCATTTTTCGTGGATTTCTGTTGACCTCCCAATTGTGACATTAGCGTCCCTTTAAGAAAGGGTTTTTATTAAAAAAAACATCATTTCTGCAGCTCACAGTTTCATTGGTTTCTTAGATCACAGCTTCAGTGGTGTCATTGTTGCTGGCTTGACTGGAAATGTCCTTTTATTGCTACTTAAGTGCTTAAATGGGGTTGTTTGTGTTTACTCTGGGATTAGTTTAGGATCCTGCATTGTTAGGAGGATGGTCATGCGTTTCTGGACAGTTTTTTTTCAGTGAGTTTAAGGTTTCGTTTTGTGTTTGGCTGCAGTTAGAGTTGAGTTTTAGAAGGAACAGCAAGCTAAAAAGCAGTATTTTCCCTCTCTCCCTGTTGTTTTTGAAAATTCTGTTGGTTAGCTGAAAAGCAAGATCTTGTTTTCCTGAAGGATGAAAATCTGCTATTGTTGGGGAATACCCCGATCCCCCTGGCGTTTTGGGAAGCTGCCTTGTTTTCAAACTGTTCAGAATGAATCCAGAGAACTGCAGACTTCAACCAAATAACCCAAATTCCCTTATCACGTGAGCCTTAGTCTATGCTGTGTTGAACTTGTTTAAAGGGTTGTTTATGGAGGTTGGTTTGATTGGGACAGCTTATTTATATTCATTAAGGGTTATACATTATTGTGGCTGTTTTGTTTTTGTTTGTAATTGTTAGATTGCTAATTTTCTTTCCATACATGGTAACTATATTCTTAAATAAACTTTGTTTGTTAAAAGCTCCCTAGTGGGTCTTTTGAATCACACCTGAAGTGGAACATGTTATGCTTATCCTAGCCAAATTCAAGGTGCAAAACATATGATTCAGGCGGACTTCATAAGACACCTTGCAGTTTCTAACCCAAGCCATAACACAATCCTCTAGTTTCCCACTAATCTTTGCCACTTTGTATGTATTATCTTTCAATTTGATTCCCTCCTTTATTTCCGTCTATATTGATGGCTGATTATCCCTTTTTCACTGGTATATACCTTTGCTGAGCTGTGAGAAAAATCGCTTTGAAAGTCCTCCACACTTCCTCAATTGTCCCACCATAAAATCTTTGCTCCCAGTCTACCTTAGCCAACTCCTCCCTCATACCAGTGTAGTCGCCTTTCTTTAAACGCAAGACCCTGGTATTGGGTTTTACCTTTTCACCATCCATCTGTATTTTAAATTCAACCATACTGTGATCGCTCCTTCCGAGAGGATCCATAACTGTGAGATCATTAATTATTCCTGTCTCATTACAGAGGACCAGATCTAGGATAGCTTGCTCCCTCGTAGGTTCTATTACATACTGTTCGAGGAAACTATCGCGGATACATTCTATGAACTCCTCTTCAAGGCTGCCTTGACCGACCTGGTTTGACCAATTGATATGTAGATTAAAATCCCCCCGATAATTGCTGTACCATTTTCACATGCATCAGTTATTTCTTTGTTTATTGCTTGTCCCACCATGCTGTTATTATTTGGTGGCCTATAGACTATGCCTATCAGTGACTTTTTCTCCTTACTATTTCCAATTTCCACCCAAATGGATTCAGCACTTTTCTCCATAGAACCTATATTATCTCTCACTACCACCCTGATGTCATCCTTAAATATCAGAGCTACACCACCTCCCTTGCTTTCCTGTCTGTCCCTCCGAATAGTCTGTTGCCCCTGGATATTTAACTCCCAGTCGTGACCACCCTGCAACCATGTCTCTGTAATGGCCACTAAATCATACTCATTCATTTTGTGCCGTCAACTCATTTACCTTGTTTCGAATGCTACGAGCATTGAGGTAAAGTGCTCTTATGCTAGTTTTTAATACCTTCTTTTTGAATCCTAACACCTCCTGAGTTCGCCTTCCTTTTAACTTTTTTCATAATTTTTGTGGAAGTTAAAATGCTCAGATTGAAGTTTCATAGTTTGGAAGCTCAATTGTGTGGATGCTAAAATGTTCAAATTAAAATTTCATAATGTCTCTGTACAGTTGTTAAAATGTTTATCAGCTTGCAGACCTTCAAAGGAGTCAGTGCCTGCTATTTCAGCATGAACAGTCTAATCTTCATCTGCCTAAGCCCCATAACATTCTGCTTTACGGCCTTCACCAGAGGGTGAGCAAGACCAGATTTTTCCATAACAAATACCAAAGGCAAATTATGGGGATATGCTATGCAAAAGGAAGGAAGGATTAGCAGAAGTCAGTTTTTCATCAAATGAGAAAGGGCAAAAAGCCAGGATTTAATTGGCGGATATGTATGCAAATGAAGGATTAGAAAAATTGCTCGTTTCTGATTTGCTGTAATTGACTATAATTACTAAGTTGTTTTACTGTAACTTCAGAAACATTTGCAGGACACCTGCAAGGTGGTTCTCCTTGTGCACAAGTCATTAAAGGCCTCACATCGGATTATGCATAGTGTCTAGCGCTGTTTGTACTCAAGTCGACTAAGAGTGCCTAAGGTTGCTGGATCTCAGGATCCAGGATCTCTGACATTTTCCATGTAGTTGAAACCTCCTCCCCACACGCTAACCTGCTGCTTTGCTTCCCACTGACCACTGACCTGTAGTTTTACCCTCCCCCTCCCTCCCCCACTTGCTAGTTTAAAGTCCTTGTGACCACCCTATTTATCCTTTCTGCTGGAACTGGTACCAGATCGGTTCAGGTGAAGACCATCCCAATGGTACAGATCCCTCCTGTTCCAATACTGATGCCAATGCCCCATGAAATGGAACCCCTCTTTCCTGCACCACTTCTTCAGCCACGTGTTCACTTCCCTAATTTTCTCATCCCTCTGCCAATTCGCACGTGGCTCAGGTAGTAATCCAGAGGTTATAACCCTCGAGGACCTGTTCTTTAAAGTAGCTCCTAGTGCCTGATAATTCCCAAACAGGTTCTCTTTCCTAGTCTTGCCTATGTTGTTTGTCCCAACATGGACCACAACAACTGGATCCTTCCCCCTCCCACTCCAATATCCTTTCAAGCTGGTCAGAGATGTTCCTCACCTTGGCACCAGGCAGGCAACATACCAAGCGGGACTCTCGATACTGTTTACAAAAGATGCTATCAATCCCCCTAATTATAGAATCCCCTACAACTACCACTTGTCTTTTTGCTCCCCCCTCTTGAATGGCCTCCTGTACCACAGTGCAATAATTGGTTAGCTCATCATCCTTACAGCCCTTTTCCTCATCCACACAGGGAGCAAGTACCTCATACCTGTTGGACAAGGACAAGAACTGAGGCTCCTCTGTTCCTGAATTTAGGATCCCTCTACCTGCCTCACTTGCAGTCACACCCTACTGTCCCTGCCCACTGACCAAATTAGAGGTACTTAATCTACCAGGTGTGACGAGTCCTGAAACAAAGCGTCCAGATAACTCTCCCCTTCCCGGATGTGCCGCAGCGTCTGAAGCTCAGACTCATCAATTCTGAGCCAACCAACACTTGCTGCAGATGTGGTCAACTGCAGCTCACAATAGGCTCTGCCAGTTGACTATATCTCCATGTCTGGGCATGACTGCTGCTCATTACCAACATGTTCCACATTAAGTAAAAGAAAAGTAATGTATGTATATAAAATAAATATATGTGCAATTGCATAACCAATTTTTAAGCAAAATAAACAGCTATGGCAGTATACATGGAATGTTTATACCACAGAAAGGGGGTGGGGGGAGGAGATACAGTAACAAAACGTTTGAGAACTTTTCCTTTACATAAGAACTTAAGGAATACGAGTAGGAGTAGACCGTTCGGCGAGGTTGTTCTGCCATTGAATAAGATAATGACTGATCTTGGGCTTTAACCTCACTTTCCCATCCACTCCCCATTTCCCTTGGTTCCTTGAGACACCAAACATTTGTCATCTTAGCATTAAATATTTCAATGATGAAGCTCCCACAACCTTCTGGGTTAGAGAAGTCCAACGATTCACAACCCTTAACAATCATCCCTTTACCATGAGACTATTCCTCTGTGCCTTCCCTATTTAGCTCCTTCAGAATCTGGTACGTTTAAATAAGGTCATCTCCTATTCTTCAAAATTCCAGAAAATATAGATCAGATTCACTCAACCTCTGAGCATAGGACAATCCTCTCAAACCAGGGATTAATCTCATGAACCTTGGCTGTACCAGCTCCAATGCAACTACATCCTTGCTCAATATGGAGGCCAAAACTTCATACAGTACTTCAGAGGTGGACTCACCAAAGCTCTGAACAATTGTAAAAAGACTTCTTCAATCCTGCATTCCAATCCCCTTGCAATAAATAATATGCCACTTGCCTTCCTAATTGTTCGCTCTACCCGCTAACTTTCCATTTCTTGTATGAAACACCAAAGTCCTTCTAAACATCAAAATTTACAAATTCCATAACTTTTAAAAAATATTCTGTTTATCTATTCTTATTTCAAAATGAATAGCCTTGCACTTCCCCATATTATACTTCCTCTGCCATCTTGCTGCCCACTCACCTAACCTGCCTATCTCTCTTTCAGCCCGTATTTTCCTCACAGCTTGCATTCCAACCTAGTTATGTATCAACAAATTTAGATGCATTACTCTTTGTCCCTCTGTCTGACTCATTAATATATTTTCTAAATAGCCGAGGCCCAGCAGTGATCCTTGTGACATTCCACTAGTCACAGCCTGCCAACTGGAAAATGCCCCATTTATCCCTACGCTCTATTTCCTGTCTATTAACCAATCCTCTACACATGCTAATGTATTACCATCAACTCCATGAGCCCTTAGGACTCTAGGATATAGGCCATCAGGTTGTCAGATTTTAATCCCTTAAATATCTCCAGTAATGATACTCTCTAAAAGCCTTATCTTCCTCACTCTTTTCATAACCAGTTTACCCTCTATTTCTGATATGTAACTTTTGTCTTGTCTTCACAGTAGAAGACACAAAGGTTTAATGCCTCTGCCATTTCCACATTCCCCATGATGTTTTTTTCCGGTCTGTTTCGAAGGGAGCAATATTTACATTAGCCACTCTCATACTTTTCATACACTTGTAAACATTCTTAGAAGCTGTTTTTATATTCCTGGCCAGTTTATTTCCATATTCAATTTTTTCCCTTTTTATAAACATTGCAGTGGCTCTTTGCTGGTTTCTAAAAAATCCTCATACTTAATAAAAATACTCCCTTGTCACAGATTCTAAGATACAAAGGAGATCACCTTGTACCCAATCTGATGTTACCTGAAAAGATTTCACAACACCGGACAATGCCTAAAAATAACCCTATTTTGTTCAGAGCTGACTGATGCTGCAAGAGGAAGACAGGCAAGAGGAGATTGGAGCAACACTTTGTAGAAGTGGTCAGTGCCTTGGAGCAAAAGAGGCAGTAAAAGTTGGAAAAACATAGTCAGAACTCAATCAACCAGCATCTCCTGACCCTAAATCAAAGCAACACACTGATATGATCTGGTGCTATATATGTGTACATTTAAATAAGTTATATACAAGAGATAGGTACACACATTTATGTGCACACACATATATGCACTCATTGGTACTAACTGGACTGTTCAGTTTCAATGAGTTTAATAGCTGCCTTCTGTGCTGTACTGTTCTATACAGCATTGCTGTTGATCACTTAACAAAGGTTATGTCATTAGTAACTATTGATTAAGACAATATATCAAGTCAGAATAAACAAGGAAAACTTCAACTCTCAAAGTGATGAATGCTGAACAATAACAGATCAATAAACTTCCATCTCTAAATAAGAGAATTGTAAAACGTTTCTAAACATAGTTTGAAAGCTGAAAGTAGAGCCATATGGTCCTGGAATGGGAAAAATAAACAGCCACTCTATAAGGTCATCAGGAATAGAAGCAGCAAAAGGCTACTTCCCACCCTCCTCACCAAAGGATTTGCTCAGCCATTCAATAAGATTATGGCTGATCTGACTTGGCCTTAACTCCTCTTTCTTGCCTGCTCCCATATCTTTGACTGTTGATCAAAATTCTCTAACTCAGCCTTGAATATATTCAACGATCCTGCATCCACTGCTCTCTGTGCAAGATAATTCCAAAGACGACAACGCTTAAAGAAAAAAATCCTCATCTCATTTTTTAAACTGTGCCTCTAGTTCTAGATTCCCACACGAAAGAAAGCAGCATTCCTCATAGACAACTCCTTTATCTCTGGAATCTGTCTAGTAAACCTGGGTCAAATGCAAGTATATCCATCCTGAAGAAAGGAGGTCAAAACAATACACAGTACTTCAGGTATGGTCTCACCAATATCCATTATGGTTGTAGCTAGACACTTTTTTTATTCAACAGCCCCCTTGAAATAAAGGCCAACATTCCATTTGCTTTCCTAATTACTTGCTGCACCTGCATGCAAACTTATCATCCAAACAGGGACACCCAGGTCCCTCTGGAATACAGCACTCAGTCACCAACCATTTAAATAATATTCTACTTTCCTGTTCTTCCTGCCAAAGTGGAAAACCTAATTTTCCAACATTATCGTCCAGCTGCCAATTTGTTTGTGTCAAATTTCTTACTCTAACTATATTCCTTTACAGACTTTTTGTATTCACCTCAATTTGCTTTCCTACCTAATTCTGTGTCATCAACAAATCTGGCTACAACACAAGTCGGTCTCTTTATGCAAATCTTAACATACATAGTCGAGACTCCCAGCAATAATCTCTGCAGCACCCAATTAGTTACAGTTTGCCAACCCGAAAATTATCCATTTATCCGAACTCAACCTCAGAGCTTTTTACTGTATATAAATTACACATGCTAGTGCTGCTTTCTGGCACTATTACATCAAATTTGTCATATACATCATGTGGTATCCCCAGAACGTGTTCCTGGGCTGGCTCTATTCCAGGAATCTGTGACCGAAGACACATGGAGTGTAGTCAATTCAGCTCAAATACTCAGCATTATTATTCTTGTCATTCAAACCAAACATGATTTTGTTCCCTAATACTATCAGAAACTTGACACGATGGAATCGAAGGAAAAAAGTACTCTATGCAGTTCTGAGCTCAGTTTCTGTGGTTACGTACCTGTTTAAAACAATGTGAAGGAGCAGGGACTTCTCCATTTTCTTTCAAGTAATCATCCCAATTAAACTGTTCTGTAATCAATAAGAACAACTTAGTAAGTCATGCAATAGAACCATTTCATAGCCTTAATTATACTCATGGTCAAATGAAATCCATACAAGTGATAAGGGAATATTTACACAAGTTCTGCTTCATGTGCTTTGGTAACTATGACACATGTCACATTCACAACAAAAGCAATAAAATTCTATACTTGGCCTATTAAGCCGTTTTAAATAAATCACATTGAAGTTTCACAGTTTAAATTTGGACTAAAAACCTTCCTGAATCTTAGGTTATTATGCTAGACTATGCACCAAATTTGGCAATAAACTAAGTAGTTATTATTGATCATGTGCATTGCGATAGGTCAAGATTGCATTTATGTAGGAGGACAGGAAAAGAGGAAGTGGAATGTTCAAGATGGCAAATATTTGGAGATGTATTATTTCCAATCTTCCAATTAATTATTCTCTGCCCCTACTTAATAAGATGCTGCTTTGCTCAAAAGGTAAAAACAAGTAAAGCTACATAGGCCATGAAAGTTGTAGTTACTTAGTCTACGAAAGCTCTGGGTCCCAAGGGGTCAGTTCTTTATACTTGTGGTTGCAAAATTGGAACCGAGAAACCTACTGCAACACTTCCAAATGATGATCTGAATGGATTAACTTTTAGCTCTAAGCTAAGTCAATCTCCTGAATAGGATCAGAGGATAAATAACATTCTATGTAGCGAGTTTCCAAGCCAGGAACCAATTTCATGAACTGTCAAGTCTGCAATGTGAATCTTGCACAAGGGTCCCAATAACCCCCAATGAATCCTGAAATTGATGATTGTGGTCTATAGGGAAATTGATATTTTCTGACAGCCAATGCAAGTTGCTGAAGGCAACCTGTGTGAGAGTTTGAGAAAAGTTCAACTTCAGGATCAAGGATGAACATGTTTAAGGTTTTGAGTGAACTACACATGGAAATTGGGGAATGGACCAGTGGACAGATCAACAAATCCACCATACCATTAAAATACCTACATTATCAGTAGATATTCATGTTAGCATCAAATGAAGCAGGTCATCCCAATTATTGTTGATATTTGTAGGAATTAAAACCAGGTAACAAACTACCTGTTGTATCCTGCGATTATGAAACATTTCTTTGATGCTTGGCTCATGCGCATACAATTTCACTGTCTTGGTGGCTAAAGATTATGGCCAGAAGAATAATTTTAAACTTATGCAAATACACCCCCTAAATGTAACTCACATTCAAAATACTGTGCGAGAAAATGGTTAAAAACATATTACTTAGCTTACAAATCTTTTTTTACTCTTCAAATGATATGCACTCTCCACAAAGAGAAGTATGACCAAATTTGACACTCTGGGTAAATTTTACGCCAAACATGCAACTAAAATTTGCCATTACAAACCAAACTGGCAGCTCTACATGTGATTTCCGACTATTGTTATACAAAGTCCCAGAATATGCTCATTTTGCTCTGAAGCAACAATGCAATTATTTATTACAAATGTGGCTTAATCAGTTTTCATGGTCCCATCTTGAGAGCTTGCAGTTTATTTGACAGACACTCAATGGTAAAGAATGGGTACAACTCTGGTCTATTGGAGGTGCATGCAAATAAAGAAGCCCCTCATGGGATCGATCTTCAATCTGCATCCACAATACAAAACTGTGCACTATTAGGAAGGGAACATGTGTTGAAGCCATAATATCCCAATAGTGATCTACCAATAGTATTGGGTGCTACAGTTAAAACTAGACTGTATTTAGAAAACGTGATGCCTACTTCATAAGAGGACACAAGGCAAGACTGCCACACCACAGGAAGCAATTAACTATCAAGAGTGTCTAAATCGCTTTATATTAAACATTAAATAGCTCAAGACACTCCAAGCAGCTACAGAGGGTGCACCATATTTGTATTCTGACATAGAACCATGGAATCCCTACAGTGCAGGAGGCCATTCAGCCCATCTAGTCTGCACCGACTCTCTGAAAGAACAGAGAGTCCCCCCCCAAACTAGCCCCATAACTCCCGTGCATTTACCACAGCTGAACTACCTAACCTGCATATCTTAGGATACCAATGGGCAATTTAGCATGGCCAATCCACCTAACCTGCTTATCTTTAGACTGTGGGAGAAAACCAGAGCATCCAGAAGAAACCCATGAGACAAGTTACCCAAGGTCGGAATTGAATCCGGGCCCCTGGTGCCATGAAGCAGCAGTACTAACCACTGTGCCACCATATTTCTTCATGGATAAAATCAAATTGGAAAATGGCCTTAGCTGAAGATTCCAGTCAAGTCCGCTGCCTTGTAGCCAAATAAAATCAGATATGCCATGAAAAGAATCTGCAGTTCAGTAACTCAAACTATATACTATTTAGAAATAGTTAAAGAAATTATTAAGTACAAAGTATTTTAAAATGTAGGCATGGTTAATTGTGAAGCATTAGATTAAGATCCAAATGGAGTTCAGTGAAGTATAAAATGGGTACAATTTCCAACAAATTTACACAATTTTGAAATGATTCAAATGCAAAGGGATCACATTAATATCATAACCACAACATCAATCGGATTAGAATAAAGTTTTAAATAAAGGCAAATGGGGTAAATTTCTTCACTCAAAGTGTTTTATGTCTTCCGAGTTCTCTACCCAAGAGGGCAGTAGATGATCCATCATTGAATATCCTTCTCCTCCCCAGGTAATCTCTTGGGATTAAAGATGATTGGCATCCACTCTAGTTCTCTGGGTTTTGAGATGGCAGAGTCCAACGCATGATCTGCAGTCTCTATCACACGCAGGGAAGGTGGTGCTTGGAGGGTTGGGTAGATTAGCTACAGGAAGCTGTGTGTTCTAGTGGCTAGGCCAGTTCAGCTACTGTTCCAGGGTAACACCATGGGAATTCAGCGATGACAGATTATCCAGTCATAATTATCTGCTTATTATGCACAAACTGACCGCGTATTTTTTTTCCTTTATTCTTTCATGGGCTCTGGGCATCGCTGGATGGGCCAGCATTTGTTGCTCATCCCTAATTGTCCCTTGAACTGAGTGTTTTGCGAGGCCATTTCTGAGGCCTAAGAGTTAACTACACATTGCTATGGGAAAGATGACGGGTGGGTTTTTACGACAATGGTTTCATGATCATCATTGGATTTTTAATTTAGATTTTTAAAAAAAATTGAATTCAAATTTTATCATCTGCCATGATGGGATTCAAACCCGGGTACCCATAGCATTACCCAGAGTCTCCAGAATACAAATCCAGCGACAATATCACCATGCCACTGCCTCCTCCCAATGTTACACATCACAAAAGTGACCTCACTTGATGACACAAAGCACTTTACAGTCAACGATCATCAAAGTGGAATAAAAATGCAATTTTAGAACAACTGCCTTCCACACACTCATTCTAAAATCTAGCCAGCAACCTTCTCTTGATCACTAACTGGCAACATTTATTGGAAGTATACTCAAATTGACTAGGCAAAGGCAGGGCCAGTATTATCATAGGAATCATAGAAACCCTACAGTACAGAAAGAGGCCATTCGGCCAATAGAGTCTGCACCGACCACAATCCCAACCAGGCCCTACTCCCATATCCCTACATATTTTACCCACTAATCCCTCTAACCTACGCATCTCAGGACACTAAGGGGCAATTTTAGCATGGCCAATCAACCTAACCCGCTCATCTTTGGACTGTGGAAGGAAACCGGAGCACCCGGAGGAAACCCACTATTAATTTTACACTAACTACTAACTAAACTACTAACTATTAATTTTAGTTGTGATATTGAACAACTCAGTTAGATGCGGGAATAAAGAGTGACCAGTCTACACAATGCAAGTTAAAAAGTCAAAAGCATTTCACATGTACATAGCATCACAGCTTAAATAAATTTACTTTGCCAATTTATTAAGTTCCTTGTATTCTTGAATTATCACAATACCAGCACACACACACTGTAGCCATGGGTTTAATCACAAATTCAGCATTCACACACTGCCGCCACCTTCTGCACAGTGAAAAAATTATCAGTTCACCACTGTGCATTGGCATGCATTTTCACTGCACAAGAACAAAAATGATAAGATTACACCAGTGGAGGGCACTAGTGCTTTATTTACTAGCTCCATATTATCCTTCAGTAAATCTTAACCATATCAGATATCATGGTCAAAATGATTGCATTCCAAATTTTGATAACTGGATTTCAGAAAAAAATTGGTTCAATTTAAAAGTTTTCTAAAAAAATAAATATCCAATATTTAAAGTTTGACTTTAAATGTAGTTTAACACCAACTTGCATTTGATACAGAATAATTTCACATTTGGAATACTGCGCCCAGTTCTGGTCGCCACACTACCAGAAGGACGTGGAGGCTTTAGAGAGAGTACAGAGGAGGTTTACCAGGATGTTGCCTGGTATGGAAGGGCTTAGTTATGAGGAGAGATTGGGTAAACTGGGGTTGTTCTCCCTGGAAAGACGGAGGATGAGGGGTGACCTAATAGAGGTGTATAAAATTATGAAAGGCATAGATAGGGTGAACAGTGGGAAGCTTTTTCCCAGGTCGGTGGTGACGTTCACGAGAGGTCATAGGTTCAAGTGGGGGGGGGGGGGGTTTAACACAGATATCAGAAGGACGTATTTTACGCAGAGGGTGGTGGGGGCCTGGAATGCGCTGCCGGGCAAGGTGGTGGAGGCGGACACACTGGGAATGTTTAAGACTTATCTAGATAGCCACATGAATGGAGTGGGAATGGAGGGATACAAAAGAATGGCCTAGTTTGGACCAGGGAGCGGCGCGGGCTTGGAGGGCCGCAGGGCCTGTTCCTGTGCTGTATTGTTCTTTGTAATGTCCAGAGGTTCTTGACAGATGCATGACTAGACAAAAATGGGCCTTCAACTACAGAAGGAGGTATTAACAGTGTGATCAAAAGCTTGGTCAAAGAATTGGGATAATGAAAGGGTTCTTTTGAACTTCTTGGAATTAGCTTAACTTTTGTCTGTTGAGCGAACTTCTATTCCTTGCTTTAGTTGCTAATATCTGTATTCCACCAACACTTTATATGGATAGTAGTAGCTAAACATGAAATGGCAGCCCTAATGATGAAAACTATTAAATGAAAATAATCTAAGTATGGGTCTTTAAGATTTCAAAAGATGAGGATTGTGGCTATTTCCTTTAGCAGTTTGTCCCATTTGTTGTCCTTGGGAAGAAAGATTGTTGGAACATGGTCTTGGAAACAAAGGGTCTTTGTAGTTTTTGTGATGGCTACCTTCTGTTTTGCCAGTGCCAGAGGGCATTGGGTACTTTTTCTGTCAATTCCCACCAGTCCATTTCATATTTTATAGAAAATGGCAAGTCTTGTTATGCTTTTTCGCTGTAGTGATTCCCATTTTAAGTTTTAGATCAAGGTTGTGATACCATTGTACTTCCTAAACTGATTTGTGCAGCATATATTTAGACTGCTTCAATCTTACATGCATCTTTCATCATACAAGGACCCCACACACAATTTGCATACTCCAGGATTGGAGGAAATGTTTGGTGAGCTGTAAGTGACATTTTTGTTGCAATACTGAAGATTCCTCCTTCGGCAGTCCAAATTAGACCTTGTATCAGAGAGAGACATTTAGTTGATAAAGTGATTCAGCAACAGATTCCTTAGTTTTTCTAGTCTCAAAGTTATTAGTTGTGTAAGGAAACACTACTTAGGCAGTTAAACATCCCTTTGGGATTTTTATTTCGACTACCAATTCCAGTACCTATAATTTTAACAGCAAAGAAAATTAACAATGTGGTGATTTTGCTTGTTCATTAATCTCTCCAATTTGAGTTACTCCATAGAACCATAGAAAATTACAGCTCAGAAACAGGCCTTTTGGCCCTTCTTGTCTGTGCTGAACCATTTTATGCCTAGTCCCACTGACCTGCACTTGGACCATATCCCTCCACACCCCTCTCATCCATGAACCCGTCCAAGTTTTTCCTCAAATGTTAAAAGTGGTAAAAGCATTTACCACTTTATCCGGCAGCTCATTCCACACTCCCACCACTCTCTGCGTGAAGAAGCCCCCCCCTAATATTCCCTTTAAACTTTTCTCCTTTCACCCTTAACCCATGCCCTCTGGTTTTTTTCTCCCCTAGCCTCAGCGGAAAAAGCCTGCTTGCATTCACTATCTATACCCATCAAAATCTTATACACCTCTATCAAATCTCCCCTCAATCTTCTACGCTCCAGGGAATAAAGTCCCAACCTATTCAATTTCTCTCTGTAACTCAGCTTCTCAAGTCCCGGCAACATCCTTGTGAACCTTCTCTGCACTCTTTCAATCTTATTTACATCCTTCCTGTAACTAGGTGACCAAAACTGTACACAATACTCCAAATTCGGCCTCACCAATGCCTTATATAACCTTACCATAACACTCCAACTTTTATACTCGATACTCCGATTTATAAAGGCCAATGTACCAAAGGCACTCTTTACGACCCTATCCACCTGTGACGTCACTTTTAGGGAATTCTATACCTGTATTCCCAGATCCCTCTGTTCAACTGCACTCTTCAGAGTCCTACCATTTACCCTGTACGTTCTACTTTGATTTGTCCTTCCAAAGTGCAATATCTCTCACTTGTCTGCGTTAAATTCCATTTGCCATTTTTCAGCCCATTTTTCTAGTTGGTCCAAATCCCTCTGCAAGCTTTGAAAACCTTCCTCACTGTCCACTACACCTCCAATCTTTGTATCATCAGCAAACTTGCTGATCCAATTGACCACATTATCATCCAGATCATTGATATAGATGACAAACAACAATGGACCCAACACCGATCCCTGCGGCTATTAAAATTTCAGTAATTGATAAGAACAGCTAATTGAAGTAACAGAAAATGCTAAAAATATTTGGTAGATCTGGCAGCATTTGTGAAGAGAGGGAAGACAGGGTTAACCTTTCAGGTCTCAATCCTGCATCAGAGCTCAATTGACCCAGAAAAACAATCAACCACTTGAAACATTAATTCTGTTTCTCTTTCCACCAATGCTGCCAGATCTGTTGAGTATTTCTAGCATTTGCCTTATTTCAGATTTCCAGCATCTGCAGCTTTCTGCAGCTTTCTATCATCTCAAGATGATAGTTTGTGCCTCGGTGGTCAACTAAGTTGAACATTGCCTGGTGTGGCTCAAGTGCTCCACTTTGGCATGGCAGTCTCTGCCACATTTGCTGCAAAAGGAAAAGAGTAGGCTGATAAAGTGTATGATTTGTTGGCCTCTTTTCCTCAAGTCCCTCTTCTTGACCAGCTGTTTTTCATTTCTGCTCACCCGCTTCCAATGCCCTTCAAGTCAGCTTCCAGAGTTTATAGTTTATTTTATTAATTGGTCACAAGTAGGCTTACAGTAACTTCATTGCAGTGCTGATGTAAAAATCCTCCAGTCGCCACACTCCGGCACCTGTTCTGGTTCACTGGAGAGCCCCAGTCCTGGCGCTGAGAGGCAGCAGTGCTAACCACCATGCTGCCAGCAACCATCTCCGTTTCAGTGTCAATGTCTGCCACCTTCAGATCTCACTTGCAGGTGCCCTTGTAGTGGAGAAATGGAGATCCAGGAGGTCATAACCTAGTGTGCAGCAGTTCACCAAAAATGTCTTTGGGTATACAGCCATCATTCATCTGCTAAATTGAGCCAAACCAATGCAGATATCATTTGCTTTGCTATAAGTGTATGCTTATTAGCCAATGGAATTGGTAACAACCTTGATCTGCCAAGAATCCAAGGATATGTCCAAGACAGCAGCGGTGGAAACTTTCAGCCATTTTTGCATGCTTCACATATGTTGTTCAGGTGTCACTATTGTAGAGGAGTGAACTAAAGATGAGGGCGATACCGCACTAGCATGTTGTAGTGAGTAAATGGACAGACTGCATGCCTACAGTTTAATTTCATCATCAGCGTCAGGAAGACAAACTTCATGGTCCAGGATATGCCATACTGCCACCTATCAGCATTGACAATGTGATGCTGCAGGTTAACATCTGCACACACTTGGGTACCACAATCACCAGCAACGTAATTTGATGTTGAAATCAATCATTTTTAAAATTCATTTACAGGGTATGGGTGTCGCTGGCATATTCAGCTTTTATTGCCCATCTCTAGATGCCATTGAAAAGGTGATGAGCTACCTTTTTGAACCTCTGCAGTCCCCAAGGTGTATACACATACACAGTGCTCTGAGGGAGGGAATTCCAGGATTTTGACACAGCAACAGTGGAGGAACATGGATATATTTCCTGGTCAGGATGGTGAGTGACTTGGAGTGGAACCCCAGATGGTGGTGTTCCCAGTTATCTGCTGCTCGTCCTTCTAGATGGCAGTGGTCGTGGGTTTGATAGGTTCTGCCAAAGGAAGCTTAGTGAGTTCCTGCAGTGCATCTTGTAAATGGTACACACTACTGCCAATGTTTGTCGGTGGTGGAGGGATTGAATATTTGTGGAAGGGGCAACAATCAAGCAGGCTACTTTGTCCTGGATGATGCAAGCTTCGAGTGTTGTTGGAACTGCACTAATCCAGGTAAGTGGGGAGTATTCCATCACATCCTGGTTTGTGCCTTGTAGAGAGTGGACAGGCTATGGGTTGTCAGGAAGCAAGTTACATGCTGCAGGATTCCTGGCCTTTGAGCTTTTCTTGTAGCCACAGTATTTATATGGCAAGTCAAGTTCAGTTTCTTGTCAATTGTAACCCCTAAGGTGTTGATAATGGGGGATAGTGGTAACAGCATTGAATATTATGGGGTGATGGTTAGATTCTCTCTTCTTGGAGTTGGAGATAGTTATTGTCTAGTACTTGTGTGGCACAAACGTTACCTGCCATGTGTCAGCCCAAGCCTGGATATTGTCCAGAAATTGCTGCATTTGGACATGAACTGCTTCAGTATTTGAGGAGTTGCGAATGGTGCTGAACATTGTGGAGTCAGTGAGCATCCCTACTTGTAACCTTACGATGGAAGGAAGGTCATCAGTGAAGCAGTTGAAGATTATTGGGGCTAGCACACTACTCTGAGGAACACCTGCAATGATGCCCTGGAGCAGAGAATATTGACCTCCAACCATCAAAATCATCTTCCTTGTGCCAGGTATAACTTCAAACAGCAGTTTTCTCCTTGATTCTCGTTGACTCCAGTTTTGCTAGTGGTCCTTGCTGCCACACTCGGTCAAATGCTGCCTTGATATCAAGGGCAGTTACTCTCACCTCTCGAGTTCAACTTTTTTGTCCAGGTTTGAACCAAAGCTGCAATAAGGTCAGGTGTTTAATGAACTTGGCAGAACGCAAACCGGTCGTCAGTGAGCAGCTTATTGCTAAGTGCCACTTGATAGCACTGTTGATGACCCCTTCCATCCCTTTACTAATGATCGAGAGCAGACTGATGGGGCGGGGGTAATTGGCCGGGTTGGATTTGTCTCATTTCTTGCGTACAAGACATATCTGGCAATTTTCCACATTGCAGGTAGATGCCAGTGTTATAGCTGCATTGGAACAGTTTGGCTAGGGGCATGCTAAGTTCTGGAGCGCAAGTCTTCAGTACTATTGCCGGAACATTATCCATAGCCTGAGCAGTAACCAGCCCTGGAGTGAACCAACTGGCTGATTATTGACATCTGTGATGCTAAGGGCCGTAAGAAGTTTAACAACACCAGGTTAAAGTCCAACAGGTTTATTTGGTAGCAAAAGCCACACAAGCTTTCGGAGCTCCAAGCCCCTTCTTCAGGTGAGTGGGAATTCTGTTCACAAACAGGGCATATAAAGACACAGACTCAATTTACATGAATAATGGTTGGAATGCGAATACTTAAGTAAGTGGAGTGGGGATATGTCAGATAATGAGGTTACAGATTGTGGTCAGGCACAATTCTGCTGATGGCCCACAGTGACTCATGCCCAATCAAGTTGCTAGGTCTGTTCAAAGGCAATCCCATCTAGCAAGGTTGCAGTGCCACTTGCATCATAAAAGCCGCAGTTGTTGTATCCAAGCTGAGTAGGAGAGTTGGAACAACAACAATCTGACTGAGACCACCAAGGACTACTTTGCTTTTCTATAACACATAGGATTCTTGCAAAACAAACTTGAGAAAAATGAGCAAGTGGCTATTAGGACAGTTAACTTAATTTGATGTTGCCTGATCAGCCTTAAAAAATCAGAATTGCTACAGTGCAGAAGACGGCCCGTTGTGTCAGCACCAAGTTCTCTGAATGAGCAATTCACTGTGCCAATCCCTGGTGTTCCTCTTGTAACTCTACACATTTTTCCTTTTTAGAGAACAGTTTAATTCCCTTTTGAATGTTTCACTTGAATCTGCCTTCACCATACTCAGGCAGCGAGGCACTGAGTTTTTGCTTCTTTTGCCAATTACTTCAAATCTGTGCCTTCTCATTCTTGTTGTTTTCACGAGTGGAAAGTTTCGTCCAGATCTCTCATGATTTTGAATACCGCAATCAAATCTCTCCTTATTCTTGTCTCTAAGGAAAACTGTCCCAGCTTGACCATTCTATCATCATAACTGAAATTCCTCATCCCTTGAAACACACTCAAATCTTTTCAGAGCTGTAACATGTACCTAACTCTCCTGTGAACTTGCAAGATATCACCAAAACTCGAAGAGTATATGTAATTACCATTAACCTTATTTTACAGAGAAATTTATCAATTTATAATAGCCAGCCTGTTTTTTTTTTGGTAAAAAGCAGTTTATTGGTGAATCATTCAATTGTTAGTGTTCTGAAGGAGACCAGTAGCCCGTTGTGTTGGCACTAGCACCACAAAGATGCATTTTACCCAGTGTCACGCCCCACCTTCTCCTCTCAGCCCTGCGTATCCATCCTTTTCAAATAATTATCCAATCATCTCTTGAATGCCTCAATCAAGCATGCCTCCTCCAGGCTCTCAGTCAGTGCATTCCAGATGCTAACCATGTTATTCCACCAATGGCAGCTGGTTTCCCTGTCTACTCTGTCCAGACTCCTCAGGATTTCCTGTATCAAATCTTCTCTGAACCTTTTCTAAGCCAAGGACAACAGTTCCAATTTCTCCAATCCTTCTGCATAACTGAAGTTCCTCATCCCTTGAGCCATTCTAATGAATCTCTTCTGCACCCTCTCTCTTGGCTTGAGCTCACACCACTTAAAATCTGCCAACCACAGTCCCTTCTCTGATCAAAGCCTTTTTCCTCATTTAACTGGGGCCTCTCCCATTCTTAGCCTGAAATGTCTCTTTTCCCGGTCACATGACCCAAGTTTTCACACAGTTTTTCCTTTCTGCACAAAGAACTGAAAATGCTGAATTCTGCATGCGTAGCTGATTTGGTTTGCCCATGCACAGACTCAGAGGTGCCGAATCTGCTCTCGACAAGGTGGTAAGTTCATGACAAATGTCTTTTGGAAGTCTATGTATAGCACATCAAAAGCATTACATTCATCAACCCTCTGTTACTTCAACATTAAACTCCAGCTAGTTGAACATGATTTGCCCTCAATATATCCATGTTGATTTTCCTTAATTGACCTGCATTTGATCAAGCAACTACTAATTGTATCCAGAATCATCCTTTCTAGAAGTTTTTAAACTGATTGGCTTTTTGAACAAGGATGTAACATTTTCAATTCTCCATTCCCCTGACACCACTCCAGAATTTGAGACTGCCTGGAAAATTACGTCCAATGCCTCAATAATATTTACTCATTTAATATTCATCAATACCTCAACTATGGTCTATGCATAAATCCCCTTTTTGGTCCCTAATCAAATCCAGTCCATCTTTTCCTGTCCTTTTATTATTTATATGCTGATAGATGAATTTGAGAATTCATTTTATGTTAGCTGCAGTCTCTGTTCATACTCGCTTTGCTTCTCTTATTTGCTTGTTCACTTCCTATGTGCATTCTGGTTCTCACTTCTATTATCCACCTGACATCTGTCATAGGCACACTTTTTCTTCTTCATCTTAATCTCTCACCCTATTGACATCCAGAGAGCTGTTGCCTTGCCTTTCCACTTCCTAGGAATATGCCTCCACTGTCTCCATATTCTCTTCTCTTTAAATGCAATACATTGCTCAGTTATGAATTTGCCAGCCAAGCTTTGATTTCAATTAATTTGGCCCAGATCCATTCTTATAACATTTGTGGAATCAACAAATCTGGGGATAAAGTTGTTAACGCCATTAGAGACACAAATTTTTCATGAGAACCCCACAATCAAAGAGTTGTTTTGAATGTAATAGATAATTAGTTTAAATTTATGTTTGGAACATCCCAAGTATGCCATGTTGCGATGAAGATAGGTGGTGGAGAAATTTTATGTGGGGGCCCTTTTATGTGGGGTTCATATATTTTTACTCACAGAAACAAGTAGTTCAGCTTGGGAACAAACTTAAGTCAAAGGAGCAAATGACATAAATGTTAGCAGGCATGCGACTTAAGCAGAGAAAATATTTTTATTGTTCACCACATAGAATGGGAGTGGAAACTTGGGCTCAGTTTGGAGACGGAGTCCATGATAGGAAATAAATCAGCTAGTAGGACCAGGGAATAGAGCTGCTAGAATTTTTGTTTAAACTATTGTGCATAAATTGCAGGTGAAGCTCAGGCTTGAACTGCAAGTCCCAGACCTTACAGGGTAGCTGTGAAAAAGCTTGGAGTTGATCATCTTGAAGAATCCGAGGGAAGATTCAGTTGAAGATTTTAGACTGAAATATGTGCGTGTTTTAAGCTTTTCGATGCAACATATAAGCAATCACTTAAGTGTTTATTTGGTGGTTCTGAAAAGAAATATTACTGTTAAAATGTTAACTCTTTTTCTCTCCATAGATGCAGTCAGACCTGCTGGAGTTTTTCCAGCACTGGGTTATTTCAGATCTCCAGCATCTGCAGTATTTTGCTTTTATTATATATTTAGCAGTGTTTAAATTACTTAATTCTTGTACAGTAAAATTCATTTGTTTTAAACCATGGAATCTCATGGTATCATTCTTTCAGAAGATAACTGAATTTCAAGTTTCTCTTTAAACTTTAATGGTCTCTATGGTGATTGTAACAGACAAGGTTAAAGGGTGAGCAAGACAGAATATGGAAAGCACTATTTTGGGTTACCTTAAATTTAATGATGGGCAGCCAGGGAGCTGAGCATTGGAACAGTTGAGTCTAGAGATGACAAAGTTATGGAAGGAAGTTTCATCAGTGGGTGGGCAGGTGCAGTGGCAGGCAAGGTCAAAAATGGACAACAGCAACATGATTCAATTTCTATTTGAAAGAATTGGCTGTTTATATTAGTCCTAATATCTTTCAGCATTCCCACTCACCTGAAGAAGGGGCTTGCAGCTCCGAAAGCTTGTGTGGCTTTTGCTACCAAATAAACCTGTTGGACTTTAACCTGGTGTTGTTAAACTTCTAACTTTCAGCAATACAGTAGAAAAGTGACCAACAGTTCCAAGATTAGATTAATGCTGATTGAAGGCCTGAAACAATGTTTCTCCAAGATTAGTCTTGGATCAGGCTTGTCCATTTTATTAACTTAATTTTAGAAAAACATTACCAAAGACTGGCACCTAGACCGTCATACAGGAAAATCATTTGCGTGAAGCTTTCATTTGTTTAACCTAGATGGCTGCAGTTTATAGAATGCATTTCTATATTGTATGTTTTGCATATCTTCGCATTCTTTTCTCCCTTGGAGAACGATGTGGAGTGTTGGAAGAATTTTGCATACCAATTAACAGCCTGCTTGGAGCTGCATGAACACCTCTTCCATGGCCGAGTCCTGGAGTCAGGTTTGAATCCAGTGTCTTCCAGCTCAGATAGTAACATTACCAATTGAGCCACTCAGGCTCTCATTTATATAATGATAAAAAGGAAGACAGACAAATATATATGAGGAGGACACTGGGTTGCAAGGGAGTAGAATAGACAGTATTACAGTTGATAAGGAGGATGTGCAGGATATTCTGGAGGGTCTGAAAATAGATAAATCCCCTGGTCCGGATGGGATTTATCCAAGGATTCTCTGGGAGGCAAGAGAAGTGATTGCAGAGCCTCTGGCTCTGATCTTCAGGTCGTCGTTGGCCTCTGGTATAGTACCAGAAGATTGGAGGTTAGCGAATGTTGTCCCATTGTTTAAGAAGGGGAACAGAGACTTCCCCGGGAATTATAGACCGGTGAGTCTCACTTCTGTTGTCGGCAAGATGTTGGAAAAAATTATAAGGGATAGGATTTATAGTTATTTGGAGAGTAATGAATTGATAGGTGATAGTCAGCATGGTTTTGTGGCAGGTAGGTCGTGCCTTACTAACCTTATTGAGTTTTTTGAGAAAGTGACCAAGGAGGTGGATGGGGGCAAGGCAGTGGACGTGGTATATATGGATTTTAGTAAGGCGTTTGATAAGGTTCACCATGGTAGGCTTCTGCAGAAAATGCAGATGTATGGGATTGGGGGTGATCTAGGAAATTGGATCAGGAATTGGCTAGCGGATAGGAAACAGAGGGTGGTGGTTGATAGTAAATATTCATCATGGAGTGCGGTTACAAGTGGTGTACCTCAGGGATCTGTTTTGGGGCCACTGCTGTTTGTAATATTTATTAATGATCTGGATGAGGGTATAGTTGGGTGGATTAGCAAATTTGCTGATGACACCAAAGTCGGTGGTGTGGTAGACAGTGAGGAAGGGTGTCGTAGTTTGCAGGAAGACTTAGACAGGTTGCAAAGTTGGGCCGAGAGGTGGCGGATGGAGTTTAATGCGGAGAAGTGTGAGGTAATTCACTTTGGTAGGAATAACAGATGTGTTGAGTATAGGGCTAACGGGAGGACTTTGAATAGTGTGGAGGAGCAGAGGGATCTAGGTGTATGTGTGCATAGATCCCTGAAAGTTGGGAATCAAGTAGATAAGGTTGTTAAGAAGGCATATGGTGTCTTGGCGTTTATTGGTAGGGGGATTGAATTTAGGAGTCGTAGCGTTATGTTGCAACTGTACACAACTCTGGTGCGGCCGCACTTGGAGTACTGTGTGCAGTTCTGGTCCCCACATTACAGGAAGGATGTGGAGGCTTTGGAGAGGGTGCAGAGGAGGTTTACCAGGATGTTGCCTGGTATGGAGGGGGGATCCTATGAGGAGAGGCTGAGGGATTTGGGATTGTTTTCGCTGGAAAGGCGGCGGCTAAGAGGGGATCTTATTGAAACATATAAGATGATTAGAGGTTTAGATAGGGTGGATAGTGATAGCCTTTTTCCTCTGATGGAGAAATCCAGCACGAGGGGGCATGGCTTTAAATTGAGGGGGGGTAGTTATAGAACCGATGTCAGGGGTAGGTTCTTTACCCAGAGGGTGGTGAGGGATTGGAATGCCCTGCCAGCATCAGTAGTAAATGCGCCTAGTTTGGGGGCGTTTAAGAGATCCGTAGATAGGTTCATGGACGAAAAGAAATTGGTTTAGGTTGGAGGGTCACAGTTTTTTTTTTTTTTAACTGGTCGGTGCAACATCGTGGGCCGAAGGGCCTGTTCTGCGCTGTAATGTTCTATGTTCTATGTTCTATACAAAGTATTTCACAATTACAGGATGCCTCAAAGCATTTTACTGTCATTGAAGTACTTTTGAATTGTACTCAATGTAGCAATGTTGGAAAATGTAGTATTCTCTGCTCTACTTTAAAATTGTGCCAAAGGATCTTTCATGACTGCCCAAGAGAGCACTCAGGGTCTTGGTTTAATCTCGTAGAAAGTCGGCATTACTGAATGCAGTACTCCCTCACTAGAACTGCAGGATGTCAGTTTTTATTTTTGTACCTATGTTCTGAAGTGGGGTCCAAACCTACAGCCTTGTGACTCAGAGGCAACAGTGCTACCAACTGAACCACAGCTGACACACAACAGCATTGGGCTAGGGTGGGCACATTAAGTCTCACAACACCAGGACTCAGTCACCTGATGAAGGAGCAGTGCTCCGAAAGCTCATGATTTTAAATAAACCTGTTGGACTTTAACCTGGTGTTGTGAGACTTCTTACGATACACAACCACTGCTAAGAGGCCAATAATTAAAACTAGGCTAACTTGGCCTCTACAAAACTATCGAGGAACTGAATTTTGATGGGGACCACGAACACAATCATTTTCAACAAGAGATAATATGAGCTTTATTTTCTTTGATCATCAAATCAGACCACTGAAGATCTTTCTAGGTTGGCAAGAAAAATTGTGACACTGATACTAAATATCATCATTTCCACTTGTGCCAATCTTTGGAAACCACTACAGCAAGAAAATGCCTACAAATTCCACATTCTGTGCTCAAGAACAAAGACAAGATAGAAGACAGGCATGCAAAATAAAGCACAGGCAATTTCCATGTTCCATCAATGCTCTTAATGTATTATAATATTGGTTGAAAAATTGGCCAAAGGCAACAAAACAATTAGATTATTTAAAGCACACTAGTGAACACCAGCAAATACTGAATGATTGATACTTTAGAATCAAATATTAAAGCAACAGCAATTGGTCATAAACCAATATAATTGGCACATTTCACAGAAGTGAACTCAAGGTCAGTTGTTGCATCATCAATCCATTGGCTGGATCTTTACAAAACACAATGCACCTATATACACTGGTCATGTTTCACCCTCCCCATTTCCAGACCCATTTTAAGGTGATGCCTGTATAAATTGGGGTAAAATCACTGGCTCCAGAAAACAAAATTTACATTGTCAGAATTTCAACTGTTAACATAGAACATAGAACAGTACAGCACAGAACAGGCCCTTCGGCCCACGATGTTGTGCCGAGCTTTATCTGAAACCAAGATCAAGCTATCCCACTCCCTATCATCCTGGTGTGCTCCATGTGCCTATCCAATAACCGCTTAAATGTTTCTAAAGTGTCTGACTCCACTATCACTGCAGGCAGTCCATTCCACACCCCAACCACTCTCTGCGTAAAGAACCTACCTCTGATATCCGTCCTGTATCTCCCACCACGAACCCTATAGTTATGCCCCCTTGTAATAGCTCCATCCACCCGAGGAAATAGTCTTTGAACGTTCACTCTATCTATCCCCTTCATCATTTTATACACCTCTATTAAGTCTCCCCTCAGCCTCCTCCGCTCCAGAGAGAACAGCCCTAGCTCCCTCAACCTTTCCTCATATGACCTACCCTCCAAACCAGGCAGCATCCTGGTAAATCTCCTCTGCACTCTTTCCAGCGCTTCCACATCCTTCTTATAGTGAGGTGACCAGAACTGCACACAATATTCCAAATGTGGTCTCACCAAGGTCCTGTACAGTTGCAGCATAACCCCACGGCTCTTAAACTCCAAACCCCTGTTAATAAAAGCTAACACACTATAGGCCTTCTTCACAGCTCTATCCACTTGAGTGGCAACCTTTAGAGATCTGTGGATATGGACCCCAAGATCTCTCTGTTCCTCCACAGTCTTCAGAACCCTACCTTTGACCCTGTAATCCACATTTAAATTTGTCCTACCAAAATGAATCACCTCACATTTATCAGGGTTAAACTCCATTTGCCATTTTTCAGCCCAGCTTTGCATCCTATCTATGTCTCTTTGCAGCCTACAACAGCCCTCCACCTCATCCACTACTCCACCAATCTTGGTGTCATCAGCAAATTTACTGATCCACCCTTCAGCCCCCTCCTCTAAGTCATTAATAAAAATCACAAAGAGCAGAGGACCAAGCACTGATCCCTGCGGCACACCGCTAGCAACCTGCCTCCAATCCGAAAATTTTCCATCGACCACCACCCTCTGTCTTCGGTCAGACAGCCAGTTACCTATCCAATCGGCCAACTTTCCCTCTATCCCACACCTCCTCACTTTCATCATAAGCCGACCATGGGGGACCTTATCAAACGCCTTACTAAAATCCATGTATATGACATCAACTGCCCTACCTTCATCAACACACTTAGTTACCTCCTCAAAAAATTCTATCAAATTTGTGAGGCACGACTTGCCCTTCACGAATCCGTGCTGACTATCTCGGATTAATCCGCATCTTTCTAAATGGTCGTAAATCCCATCCCTAAGGACCTTTTCCATCAACTTACCAACCACTGAAGTAAGACTAACCGGTCTATAATTACCAGGGTCATTTCTATTCCCTTTCTTAAACAGAGGAACAACATTCGCCATTCTCCAGTCCTCTGGCACCATCCCCGTGGACAGCGAGGACCCAAAGATCAACGCCAAAGGCTCTGCAATCTCATCCCCTGCCTCCCACAGAATCCTAGGATACATTTCATCAGGCCCAGGGGACTTATCGACCTTCAGTTTATTCAAAACTGCCAAGACATCCTCCCTCCGAACATCTATTTCCTCCAGCCTACTGGCCTGTAACACCTTCTCTTCCTCAAAAACATGGCCCCTCTCCTTGGTGAACACTGAAGAAAAGTATTCATTCATCACCTCGCCTATCTCTACTGACTCCATACACAAGTTCCCACTACTGTCCTTGACCGGCCCTAACCTCACCCTGGTCATTCTTTTATTCCTCACATAAGAGTAAAAAGCCTTGGGGTTTTCCTTGATCCGACCCGCCAAGGACTTCTCATGTCCCCTCCTAGCTCTCCTAAGCCCCTTTTTCAGCTCATTCCTTGCTAACTTGTAACCCTCAATCGAGCCATCTGAACCTTGTTTCCTCATCCCTACATAAGCTTCCCTCTTCCTTTTCACAAGACATTCCACCTCTTTCGTGAACCATGGTTCCCTCACTCGGCCATTTCCTCCCTGCCTGACAGGAACATACCTATCAAGGACATCCAGTATTTGTTCCTTGAAAAAGTTCCACTTTTCATTAGTTCCTTTCTCTGACAGTTTCTGTTCCCAAGTGTGGTCTTCATAAATCTTATTCTCTACATACCGCTGAACAATTATCGATTTAGCAAATCAGCTAATTTTGTAGCATCACTATTCAACAAATGAGGAACAGCGCAAACAATCCAGACATTTCACACGCAACACACAGCATTGAGTAAACACTTCAAAACTGGCCATCCGTGAGGCTTTGAAGACCAACAGCAGGAGAATTGTAGAGAAAGTAGAGTTAAAAGTTAAGGCCTAAAAATTTATCAATATTACTTCAAAAAACTACAAAATATAAAAGGTTGGAAACAGTGATGACTTACAAAGTTCAGTTCAACATGTTTACTTTGGTATATCTATTATAATATAGGTTATTTAATTATGCTGATTTTACATTACAATGGCTCAATGGCAGTTATATACATGAAAAGGATATTTCTACAAAACATTGATACTTTAAACTTTCAAAATCCATTGATTCATTTCATGGAAAATACCACAAATTCGTAAAACCAATTTTCAATTTGTTTAGAATTATTGGGTTATTCTTAAAATAATTGAAAATAATTCCAATTGGTTTCTGCATCAAGCCGAGAATTAATTTGCTATGAACTGCAAATAAGCATACTCTATCCCCTGCGAGATGCAGAGTTCTGCTAACTTCATTCTCAAATGCTTTAAGTAGGTTATATTAACAGCATTTTGTACAATAAACTCATCTGAAGCTGGAACAAATTAACAAGTGGAAAAACAAAGACATCCTTTGGCAAGGCCACTGTCATGTCAGTCATCTAAATGTTGAAAATGTCATCAAGTTAATCAAAAAACTCAATCTTTCTCAACACTATTGCAATTACTTAACCAAATTAAGTGAAGTAAACACAAAACGATTTTAAGAGTGGTGCTAGAATTGTATTTTAACCACTTCCGTATCGTAAAACTTGTTTGCATGCAAATAAGCAAGAAGTTTGACAGTAAACAGAAAAATAGGGTATTTTCAAGCCATTCGTAGGTAACACCACAACTAAAAAACAAGATACCGACGCAAACTCTACTGGTGTAAAAGACAGAAAACAAACCAGACACTGTTGAAGTTTCATACAAGAAAGTTTTGTATCAATCTCCTTTAACATATCACACAATAATACTTACCACTGCTCTTTAGAGGGTTATTTGGTATATGGCTCTTCCCAGCTTTTTCTTTTCGATTTTCTTTTGAATCTAAAGTACAAATATGGTGCTTAATCATTAATCACTCTTCCAAAATAAGTTCTTCACATTGTTAGATAAAACTAGTGATTTACAGTTTGATTTATCTTTTATTTAAAAAATCCTCAATGGCTTTAAAATGCAGACATAGTAGATGATGTTATCTAACGAAGTATACATGCCTTAAATATTAATGTGCTTATTCTCTCCACGAATGCTGCCCAAAATAATGTTTGTTTGCAGCATTTTCTGTTTCAGGATTGACATCTGCACTATTTTACTTTTGGTCAGAACACTCATCCTTCCTCACTGTGTTGATACATGTGACTGTACTGTTAAGACGAATTTCACTATCAGAGTTTACTCATGCCCTCGGTATAGGATGATTAATCCTGAAGTGAAGGAGTTGATTTTAAGGAATATCAAGAAAGGCAGATTGAAAAAGATTATATACGAAGGGAAAATTTAGAGGGAAAATTTAGATGGCTTATTCATTGACAATTTACATTCAAAAATTAATGAACATTAATTAACATTCGGGCGGCACGGTAGCACAGTGGTTAGCACTGCTGCTTCACAGCTCCAGGGACCTGGGTTCGATTCCCGGCTTGGGTCACTGTCTGTGTGGAGTTTGCACATTCTCCTCGTGTCTGTGTGGGTTTCCTCCGGGTGCTCCGGTTTCCTCCCACAGTCCAAAGATGTGCGGGTTAGGTTGATTGGCCATGCTAAAATTGCCCCTTAGTGTCCTGAGATGCGTAGGTTAGAAGGATTAGTGGGTAAAATATGTAGGGATATGGGAGTAGGGCCTGGGTGGGATTGTGGTCGGTGCAGACTCGATGGGCCGAATGGCCTCTTTCTGTACTGTAGGGTTTCTATGATTCTATGATTAACTGGTATTAAATTCTTAAATATTTTAGTTGTACCTGAAATATCAAATACCTCTCTACAAAGAACCATAAAATCCTTAGTGTCGAAGGAGGCTAATTGAGTGTGTGTCAACTCTCTGAAAGAGCATCTTAGCCAGGCCCATTCCCCTGCCCTATCCCTGTAACCCCAATGCACTTACCATAGCTAATCCATCTAACCTACACATCTCTGCATACTACAGGACAATTTAGCATGGCTAATCCACTTAATCTGCACATTTTTGGACTGTGGGAGGAAACCGGAGCACTCTCAGGAAACCCACGCAGACAGTCACCCAAGGGTGGAATTGAACCCGAGTTCCTGGCGCTGTGAGACAGTAATGCTAAACCACTAAGCCACCACACAGCCCAGAAGCCAGGTGTCCAGAGAATCGTTGATTACAATACATTGACTTAACTTACATCCTTGTGATCAGTGCACACAAACAAGGTTCTATATGCATGATATACATAGCTTGGATGACTATGTGAACTGATTCTGGAAAGACATATTAGTGTTGTGATGTATCTCTGGTTCTGTTGGTATGGCCCCAAACATTTGTGTTTTACTACATTCAGCTGAGTGATATCCAAATCTCCTAAATGATGTCCAAGAAGTTCATGTGCTGACTGGAAATTGAGGCCAAAGTGTTTCATCTCATCTTCATCAGATCACTACCTCATGCTCAAAGAAGGAATAGCCGATGTGAAAACAATTTAAACAAAACTCAAAAAATGTCTAACATTAGATGCGACTCCGTGTAAGTAGTTAAAACAAATTTAAAGGAAATTGGCCAAAATTGGTTCTCTATATACCTATTGATCTGTGTTTTCACTTGGGGGAATTGGGGATGTGGAAAGAAAAGATCAGCCACATTTTTGATTATCCAGACTTACTAGGGGATACTAGGAGAATTGGCTAGATGGATTGGCTAGCACAGTTCCATTGTCTAAATTTCTATCTTCCTCCTACAAACCTGCATTCCAGACTGCTTTTATTTCAGATTTCCAGCATCCGAACTACTTTGCTTTTGTATCAGGGTTCAATTAACTGTCATTCCTTTCCCAGCATGAAGAACTTTTACTCTACTCTCCCAACTGATCTCCCATTTGTCTCTTTCCTCCCCTGCCTTCCACCCTAGCGGAGACCTTCCCTTTTATTCTTTCCCTGACACTGTTCCTGCTTAAAACCAGTTGCATCTTTTTTTTCCCAGTTCTGAAGAGAGATCAACCTGCAACATTATTCCTCTCTCCAGATGCTACTAATAGGAGTAGAATTAGAGCATGCTCAACATGTTACTTTTTTTAACTAAAATATTGCCTAAGGCTATGCAAAATAAACTTGATACAACAGCCTTATAATACAGAAAAAAGTAAAAACTAAAATTGTTTTTTCCATTCTTTGGAAGCTTGAGCGTTTTGCAGGGAAGGCGGCCTGTGGTTGGATGGGGCAGTAGCAGACCTAGAGTTAATCCAGAACTCCAAAATTCCAGTTTCATAATCCTTCAATTTAAATAAATTACATGGATACTGTAAACCTGTACAAATCACTACTCTGCCTCACATCTAATGTCCAATTCTAGGATGCATAATTTAACAAAGCTATCAAAGCCTTGGCGAAAATGCAAAGGTTATAATTGTACCAGATATGAAAGACTTCAGTTCCTAAGCATTGCTGAAAAAAGAACCATGTTCAAGCTTTTCATCCCGCAATCAAGACACTTTGAGAGAATACCAGCATAAGGGAGAAACAACAATTTATATTGTAAAAGAGACTGCTGATTAGTTGGCAAATGGGCTCTGATTGGTAGAGGCGTTGCCATGGAGAATGCACCAGTGACTGACAGATAAGTGCCAAACACGGTTTGAAATTTAAACCAGCAGCTTGACCTTGATGGTGAAGGCATTCCCCTGGGGAATGAATCAGTGAATGGCTGTTGCTTATGTTGTTTAATTGAAACAGGCACAATGTTCTGTCTGCAAAGAACAGGACCTTGTGTATTAATATATGTGACTTCCAGTACATGCAAATGTGCCACAGTGCGAACCTGACTGACAATCTTAAATAGGTTGTCAGTGTAACTTTTAGCACACTGAGGATTGAGAAAACATTGTCTAGTTGCAATGGGCATGGTATAAACCATACCAACCCTGCCAGTGCTAACAAAACTCAAAAAATGTCTAACATTAGATGCGACTCCGTGTAAGTAGTTAAAACAAATTTAAAGGAAATTGGCCAAAATTGGTTCTCTATATACCTATTTGATCTGTGTTTTCACTTGGGGGAATTGGGGATGTGGAAAGAAAAGATCAGCCACATTTTTGATTATCCAGACTTACTAGGAGAACTGGCTTGGCCATAGGAGACAGAGGGTAGTGGTCAAAGGGTCTTTTTCCGGCTGGAGGTCTGTGACCAGTGGTGTTCCGCAGGGCTCTGTACTGGGACCTCTGCTATTTGTGATATATATATATATATATATATATATATATGAAGATGGCTGGACTTGCGGATAGTGATGAACATTGTCGGGCAATACAGCAGGATATAGATAGGCTGGAAAATTGGGCGGAAAGGTGGCAGATGGAATTTAATCCAGATAAATGCGAAGTGATGCATTTTGGAAGAAATAATGTAGGGAGGAGTTATACAATAAATGGCAGAGCCATCAAGAGTATAGAAACACAGAGGGACCTAGGTGTGCAAGTCCACTAATCCTTGAAGGTGGCAACACAGGTGGAGAAGGTGGTGAAGAAGGCATATGGTATGCTTGCCTTTATAGGACGGGGCATAGAGTATAAAAGCTGGAGTCTGATGATGCAGCTGTATAGAACGCTGGTTAGGCCACATTTGGAGTACTGGTCGCCGCACTACCAGAAGGACGTGGAGGCGTTAGAGAGTGTGCAGAGAAGGTTAACCAGGATGTTGCCTGGTCTTAGCTATGAGGAGAGATTGGGTAAACTGGGCTTGTTCTCCCTGGAAAGACGGAGAATGAGGGGAGATCTAATAGAGATGTACAAAATTAAGAACATAACATCATAAGAAATAGAAGCAGGAGTAGGCCATCTAGCCCCTCGAGCCTGCCCCGCCATTCAATAAGATCATGGCTGATCTGAAGTAGATCAGTTCCACTTA
The DNA here is from genome assembly GCF_964213995.1 of Mustelus asterias. Taxonomy (NCBI): domain Eukaryota; kingdom Metazoa; phylum Chordata; class Chondrichthyes; order Carcharhiniformes; family Triakidae; genus Mustelus; species Mustelus asterias. Next base: position 21,488,367 of record NC_135817.1, on the reverse strand, counting down.
CCCGCCTGATCCCTATAACCCCTACTTCCCTTACCGATCAGAAATCCATCTATCCGTGATTTAAACATATTCAACGAGGTAGCCTCCACCACTTCAGTGGGCAGAGAATTCCAGAGATTCACCACCCTCTGAGAGAAGAAGTTCCTCCTCAACTCTGTCCTAAACTGACTTCCCTTTATTTTGAGGCTGTGCCCTCTAGTTCTAGTTTCCTTTCTAAGTGGAAAGAATCTCTCCATCTCTACCCTATCCAGCCCCTTCATTATCTTATAGGTCTCTATAAGATCCCCCCTCAGCCTTCTAAATTCCAACGAATACAAACCCTATCTGCTCAGTCTCTCCTCATAATCAACACCCCTCATCTCTGGTATCAACCTGGTGAACCTTCTCTGTACTTCCTCCAAGGCCAATATATCCTTCCGCAAATAAGGGGACCAATACTGCACACAGTATTCCAGCTGCGGCCTCACCAATGCCCTGTACAGATGCAGCAAGACATCTCTGCTTTTATATTCTATCCCCCTTGCGATATAGGCCAACATCCCATTTGCCTTCTTGATCACCTGTTGCACCTGCAGACTGGGTTTTTGCGTCTCATGCACAAGGACCCCCAGGTCCCTCTGCACAGCAGCATGTTGTAATTTCTTTCCATTTAGATAATAATCCAATTTGCTGTTATTTCTTCCAAAGTGAATAACCTCGCATTTGTTAACGTTATACTCCGTCTGCCAGATCCTTGCCCACTCACTCAGCCTGTCCAAATCTCTCTGCTGACCTTCTACGCCCTCCACATGATTCACTTTTCCACTTATCTTTGTGTCGTCTGCAAACTTTGTTACCCTACACTCAGTCCCCTCCTCCAGATCGTCTATATAAATGGTAAATAGTTGAGGCCCCAGTACCGATCCCTGCGGCAAGCCACTAGTTACCATCTGCCAACCAGAAAAGCACCCATTTATTCCGACTCTCTGCTTCCTGTCGGATAGCCTATCCCCAATCCACACTAACACCCTACCCCCAACTCCGTGTGACCCAATCTTCTTCAGCAACCTTTTGTGAGGCACCTTATCAAACGCCTTTTGGAAATCCAAAAACACCGCATCCACCGGTTCCCCTCTGTCAACCGCACTAGTCACATCTTCAGAAAAATCCAACAAGTTCGTCAAGCACGACTTTCCCCTCATGAATCCATGCTGCGTCTGCTTAATCGAACCATTCTTATCCAGATGGCCTGCTATTTCTTCTTTAATGATGGATTCCAGCATTTTCCCAACTACTAACCGGCCTGTAGTTACCTGCCTTTTGTCTATTTCCTTTTTTAAACAGCGGCGTAACATTAGCCGTTTTCCAATCCACCGGCACTACCCCAGAATCTAACGAATTTTGATAAATAACCACTAACGCATCTGCTATTACCTCTGACATTTCTTTCAGTACCCTGGGATGCATTCCATCCGGGCCCGGGGACTTGTCCACCTTCAGTCCCGTTAGTCTACCAAGCACTGCCTCCCTGGTAACATTAATTGTATCGAGTACCTCTCCTCCTACCAACCCTCTATCGTTAATATTCGGTAAACTATTTGTGTCTTCCACCGTGAAGACCGACACAAAAAACTTATTTAAAGTTTCAGCCATTTCCTCATTTCCCACTATTAAATCCCCCCTCTCGTCCTCCAAGGGTCCAACATTCACTCTTGCCACTCTATTCCTTTTTATATATTTGTAAAAGCTTTTACTATCATTTTTTATATTTAGAGCTAGCCTAGCTTCATAACCTATCTTTCCTTGCTTTATCGCTTTCTTAGTCGTTCTTTGTTGTTTCTTAAAGTTTTCCCAATCTTCCAATTCTCCACTATTTTTGGCCACTCTGTACGCATCGGTCTTTAATTTAATACTCTCCTTAATTTCCTTTGTTATCCACGGCTGGTTATCCCTTTTCTTACAGCCCTTCTTTATCACCGGAATATATTGTTGCTGAGTACTGAAAAGAATCTCCTTAAAAATCCTCCACTGTTCCTCAGCTGTCCTACCTACCAGTCTGCTCTCCCAGTCCACCTTAGCCAATTCAGCCCTCATCCTATCGTACTTCCCTCTGTTCAAACAGAGGACACTGGTATGGGACCCTACTTTCTCCTCTTCCATTTGTACCAGAAATTCGACCATATTGTGATCACTTGACCCAAGAGGGTCCTTCACAAGAACATCCTTAACTCTACCTACCTCATTACACATTACCAGATCTAAGATAACTCGTTCCCTCGTCGGTTCTGTAACATACTGTTCAAGGTAACTATCCCGACAACATTCTAAGAACTCTTCCTCCATCCCAGCCCTTCCAACTTGAGTCAGCCAATCAATATGCAGGTTGAAGTCCCCCATGATTATTGCCATTCCGTTTTTGCACGCATCCATTATTTGCTTGTTTATAGCCCTCCCCACCTCAACATTATTATTTGGGGGCCTATAGATCACGCCTACTAGTGTCTTTCTCCCCCTACTATTCCTTATCTCTACCCATAACGATTCCACGTTTTGTTCCTTAGAGCCTATGTCATCCCTCACTACTACCCTGATATTATCTTTTATTAACCCCACCATCTTTTCCTTCCTGTCTATTCTTCCTAAATGCCTGATACCCCTGGATATTCATCTCCCAGTCCTGGTCTCCGTGCAGCCACGTTTCTGTAATGGCCACTAGATCATACCCATTAGTGCTGATTTGCACCATCAACTCATTAACTTTGTTCAGAATGCTTCTTGCATTCAGGCAAAGTGTCTTTATTCCAGCTTTTATCTGGACCCGATTTGATGAAACGCTATCAACCTCTCCCTCGCCCTCTACTCCTTTAACTACTTGAATGCCCTCATTCACTTGCACTCGCTCCCTCTCCACTACCATTGATTTCGTAATTCCTCTTACCTCTGCACCCTCCCCCCCCCATAAATTAGTTTAAAGCCCTATCTACAGCCCGAGTGATACAATTCGCTAGGACTCTGGTCCCAGCACGGTTCAAACAGAGACCATCCCATCTATACAGGTCCCATCTGCCCAAAAACTGGTGCCAATGCCCCATGAATTCGAACCCATTCCTCCCACACCAATCCTTAATCCTATTAACCCTGCGCCAATTTGCACGTGGCTCAGGTGGTAATCCAGAGATTACCACCTTGTTGGTTCTGCTTTTTAATTTGTTCCCCAGCTCTTCGTACTCCCTCTGTAGATCCTTAGTTCCTGTTTTGTTGATGTTATTGGCACCTACATGGACCACGACAACTGGATTTTCACCCTCCCACTCCAGATTCCTCTGCAGCCCAGATGATACATCCTGGACCTGAGCACCAGGCAGGCAACACAACCTAGGGTATTGCTTCTCCTGGTCACAGAGAACAGTGTCTATGCCCTTAACTACACTATCCGCAATTACTACTACATTTCTCTTTGATTTCTCCGTTGCAGCAAATTATGAAGGGGATAGATAGGGTGAACGGTGGGAAGCTTTTTCCCAGGTCAGAAGTGACGATCATGAGGGGTCATGGGCTCAAGGTGAGAGGGGCGACGTATAACTCAGATATTAGAGGGATGCTTTTTTACACAGAGGGTGGTGGGGGCCTGGAATGCGCTGCCAAGTAGGGTGGTGGAGGCAGACACGCTGACATCGTTTAAGACTTACCTGGATAGTCACATGAGCAGCCTGGGGATGGAGGGATACAAACGATTGATCTAGTTGGACCAAGGAGCGGCACAGGCTTGGAGGGCCGAAGGGCCTGTTTCCTGTGCTGTACTGTTCTTTGTTCTTGCTCTGAAGTGGATATGGTCAGGTAATTTTCGTTTTATTGGTTGCTTGCATTGACCTTTGCAAACTATCCAACTTCAAAATCAAAGAGGAGTTTTGGTCAACTAGATAAGTCAACAATGAGACCTGGTATCAAGTGCACATACATGAGTTGTGTGTGAAACTTATTTAATTATTTTCATGACTTCAGTGCATGCATAAACTCATGCATGTGTATTACCTATTATTGACAAATTCACTCGCGGTTTAAGTGACAAACTCAGACGCCATATCATATTACAAAAAAGACAGACAGGTTTGCACTTATCTAGCACCTTTCATAACTACCAGGCATCTCAAAGTGCTTTACAGCCAATGAAGTACATTTTGAACTGTAGTTATTGGAGTAATTCAAGAAATGCTGCAGGCACTACATGCACAGCAAACTCCCACATGCAACAGTATCAGATACTCTGATTTTGTGATGTTGATCAAGGATAAATATTGCCCAGGATAGGGGGATAGCTTCCTGCTCACCCTCAACAGTCCCATGTGTGAAGTTGTACGAACTAAGTAAGGGCATGATGGGAAAATTGGTCAACTATTTGTTACAATATAAAGGGCTGGCCAAAGCTATTTCAAAATGCCAGACCCCTCTAAGAGTTAATAAGGCTGTATGAGTAAATAAAACAAGATAAGGTCAGGGAGGAAGGAGTCACCGACCTTCTTCTGTTCCATCAAAGGACAAGATAAGGGCATGAATAATGAGACAAAGAGTTCTTGGAGGTCAGCAAGTTAAAACATGATCAATGATATTGCTCACGATTCTATTACTAATCGAATTCCTGAATATGCTCTGGTCACGAAAACTGATAATGATCATGTATAAATACTGAACTGTTTCTCTGTGTAATTGCGGACTTGTGAAAGAATCAGCAGTTGTACCAACTGCTCTCTGACCCCAAGTTTCAGCCATATACTACATGCAGTTTTTCGTAAATAAAGACTAAGTTATTTAGTCGAAACAAATTTTGTTGAGCCTTTCTATCACAGTCAAGAAGCAGGAAAGTTTCCACTTCAATATTTGATGCTGTGAGCAGAAACCAATACCCTGAGTGAATTCCGTGGGGGACTGAAGAAGTGATCGAGACACGACCCGGAGGGAAGAGACGGACGCCGGCACAAGGTAAGATTTGCCTTAGTCTCTCTCTCTCTCGGATCGGTGCTACGACCCCTCGTCCCTGACGGAGGACACCAATAGGTGACGCTATTCAAACCTAAATTGGACTGTGAGTAGAATATTTAGGGTCAGGGACCCGTTTGTGTCCAGCCTAAGGTCAGGGACCCTTTGATCTCGTGTTGCATCCGGATCTGGGTTACACAGGCTTAGTTTGGGTCAGGGACCCTGTGATTTGAATTTTGTACCAGGAATTCTTTTTTAAAATGTTTTTGCCAGGGGCACAGTATACTGACGTTATGGGACAGAGTTTAGACAAAACGGGGGACAATTCTCCATTGCTTTTTATGTGTTCTGAGTCCCCTACTCAGTAACGTAATTTACGTCGCTTATCTACCACACTAAATAGTAAATTAGGTACCGATATTTGGCCACTAGGCGGCACATGGAACTTGGCAAATTGTGCTGCAGCAGAAAAAGCTATTTGGGAAAAAAATGCAGGTTGCAAATGGAAAACTTTAATTTCAAAATGGAAAAAAAAGTCAACTAGGCACCACGAACAATCGCTATTAATGAGTTGGAGGGATAACACCCGCAAAAAAGGGATTGATGAATGTGTGGACGGGAAATCTAAGGATTGGGAAACTTTAAAATTAGAATGTGGACTTTGGTATAGGAAGCATCAGGGGACAAAACGACAGGGTGGGGGTACGAAAATCATCGGGTGATAGGCAGGTTGGGCTAGCCCATCAGGTTAAACAACAGGAGGATCCTCCCAGTTGCCCTGGCATGCCGCTGTTTCCCTATTCAGGCAATACGGAGGAAGAGGAGGAGTTCTCCTCGATGCTGTTCAGCTTCCTCGTCAATTGGCTATTATTAAATGTGCTGCGCACACGAAGGGGGACACTCCTGTGCAATTAGGGAATGCCCGTGCTGATTCAGCTGCTGAGGCGGCAGCTGTATCGGCCTCTGTGATTGTTCCCACTGGGGGTAATCAGGCTCTAAATTGGGTACCTGCATTGGGGATGAAGGGCATGCCAGAGGTGACTGAGGTTCAACATTTACAGAGGGACGCCTCTGATTCTGAGCGCACACTATGGAAGTCAATGGGGTGTTCGCACTTCTTGACACGGGACCTCTGGCTTACTCCAGTTGGTCAAGTTTGTATCCCGGATTCTTGATTGCCGGTACTTATTGACGATTTGCATTCTTGTACCCATCTTGGCAAGGAGGGAATGGTACAGCTACTTCTAAAGACTTGGTGGCACCCAGATTTGAATACAGCAGCGCAAACGCGGCTGGATAGATGCCTTATTTGCATGAGAAATAATAAGGCATTAAATACCCTCCTGGAACCACTCCCTTGCCAGATGGCCCTTTTGCCTGTATATAGCTTGATTTTATTGAATTACCAAAAGTACAGTGCTATGAATATTGTTTAGTAATAATCGATGTGTTTAGTAAATGGATTGAAGCCTTTCCCACCACGAATTGTACTGCACATACGGTGGTAAAGTTATTGACAGAAGTTATTCCCCGTTTTGGGGTACCCAAAATGGTGAGCTCAGATAATGGACCACATTTTGTGGCTCGGATCAATACTGTATTGTGCGAAGCACTCGTAATTAAACAACAACTGCACTGCGCGTATCACCCGCAGGCTTCAGGAATTGTGGAAAGAGCCAACGGGACTTTAAAAGAAAAATTATCTAAATTGACTGAAGAAACGGGGTTAAATTGGCTAAAGGCATTGCCCTTGGCACTATTTCACATGAGGGTGACTCCACATTCGCGGACCGCACTGCCAGCTGCAGAAATAGTCTACGGTCGGCCAATGAGGACTCCCTGGGATGCCCATGAAAAGCCCCTGGAGGGAGTAGACCTCCATGTGATGGGGGAACAGATGCAGAATTATTTGAAGCAATTAACACTTTCTCTGAAGTTTCTCCACTCACAGGTGAAACAAGCGCACCTCCCAGTGACAGCAGGAATAGCCACCCCTCAATATCCAGTGATCGAACCCGGAGACTACGTATTGGTGAAGAACTGGGACAGAAAGAAGTTGGGACACCGCTGGAGTGGTCCTTTTCAAGTACTATTGACCACACCGACTTCCGTCAAGCTTGAAGGACATACAAGTTGGATTCACCTGTCAGACTGCAAGAAGATTGTCTCCAACCCAGATACGAACACAGGATGAAGATCTTCATTATATTTTTTGGACTTCCTGGACTATTTGGCCTTAATGGCCACTCGGTAGTGAAAAAACGAACTGCATGCCAATACCTATTTATATATGTTGTAGTTCCTTGCGGTCATATATTTATGCTGAAAAATTGAATATAAGCAAGTGTTGGGTTTGTACCCACATCCCCGTCCATTCGAGGGAAGGAATACCTCTCCAATCCCTCCCATTCCAGATAGCAGAGACAGTTGAATGGATTCTACATCAAAACCAAACAGGGATTGGAGGAGATATGGGAGAGTGGAAATCGGCTGGCTATGAAATGGCTAGGTTTTTGGCTTGGTACCAGCCTGCTTATAATCATGCCTTGCTTCCACCCTCCCTTACCATCCCCTCGAGTGATGTGTGAGGTTCCCTATGTTTTAGTAAATTAGGGAAAGGAAAGCTGATGGGGCAAAGTAGATGTAACCTTACAGCTGAGTGGCAAGGACCAGTAGCAAACCTATCCACCAAGGGTATGTTTATTCTTGATTGGTCCAGGGTATGGAATATAACCTCTAATAGCTCATGGGCACATACTTCCCCAACACCCTGGGTGACATTGACTGATGATTTCACGGCCTATAATGGAACGTATTTCATATGTGGCACGAAAGCATAATCGTGGCTTCCTACCAATTGGATAGGATCCTGTTATCTGGGATATGTCGTACCCTACATGCACCACCTATCCCCCCCCTTCAGCATCACCCCTCGCAAGCCAAAAGGACCATTAGCGGAACCAAATGGTTCCTTATGATGGCCTTTCCACTATATGGAAGGGGCAGGACAGCCAACGAACTGATTCTTATGGAACTGGCAAACGTAACAGCAGCAGAAGCCAGGGCAACTGGACAGGCACTGGCCAAGGTCTCGACTGAGCTGGTGGCTGTCCGGACCGTGGTATTACAAAATCGAATGGCTTTGGATTATCTGTTAGCCTCACAGGGAGGAACATGCACCATTGTAGTTCAGGAATGCTGTACTTATATCCCAGACGCCTCTGAAAATATCAACCTGGCTGACCATGTTAAGAGACATGCTGATCAAATTCAAGAGATTGGCCGTGAATTTCATGATTATAACCCACCGGGTTGGTTAGGATGGCTGGATCACAGATTATTTGATTGGATCTTTAAGGCCTTCATGCTACTACTACTACTGCTACTGGGGATAGGATTGCTTGGTTGCTTGTGTAAATGCATCGTTAATCGGGTCATGGAAAAACCTATTTAATTAGTTGTCATATGACGACAAAAGGAGGGAATGTGAAGTTGTACAAACTAAGCAAGGGCATGATGGGAAAATTGGTCAACTATTTGTTACAATATAAAGAACGGCTGACCAAAGCTATTTCAAAATGCCAGACCCCTCTAAGAGTTAATAAGGCTGTATGAGTAAATAAAACAAGATAAGGCCAGGGAGGAAGGAGCCACCGACCTTCTTCTGTTTCATCAAAGGACAAGATAAGGGTATGAATAATGAGACGAAGAGTTCGAGGTGGTCAGCAAGTTAAAACATGATTAGTGATATTGCTTATGGTTCTATTGCTAATCGAATTCCTGAATATGCTCTGATCACAAAAACTGATAATGATTATGTATAAATACTGAACTGTTTCTCTGTGTAATTGCGGACTTGTGGAAGAATCAGCAGTTGTACCAACTGCTCTCTGACCCCAAGTTTCAGCCATATACTGCATGCAGTTTTTCGTAAATAAAGACTAAGTTATTTAGTTGAAACAAATTTTGTTGAGTCTATCACAATCAAGAAGCAGGAAAGTTTCCACTTCAACACCGTGGAATCTTTTGATATGATTTATTGTCACATGTATTAACATAGTGAAAAGTATTGATTCTTGCGCGCTATACAAACAAAACATACCGTTCATAGAGAAAGAAACGAGAAAGTGCAGAATGTTACAGTCAGAGCTGGGTGTAGAGAAAGATCAACTTAATGCAAGGTAAGTCCATTCAAAAGTCTGACAGCAGCAGGGAAGAAGCTGTTCTTGAGTCGGTTGGTACGTGACCTCAGACTTTTGTATCTTTTTCCCGAAGGAAGAAGGTGGAAGAGAGAATGTCCAGGGTGCGTGGGGTCCTTAATTATGCTGGCTGCTTTGCTGAGGCAGCGGGAAGTGTAGACAGTCAATGGATGGGAGGCTGGTTTGCGTAATGGTTTGGGCTACATTCACAACCTTTTGTAGTTCCTTGCGGTCTTGGGCACAGCAGGAGCCATACCAAGCTGTGATACAACCAGAAAGAATGCTTTCTATGGTGCATCTGTAAAAGTTGGCGAGAGTCGTAGCTGCCATGCCAAGTTTCCTTAGTCTTCTGAGAAAGTAGAGGCATTGGTGGGCTTTCTTAACTATAGTGTCAGCATGGGGGGACCAGGACAGGTTGTTGGTGATCTGAACACCTAAACATTTGAAGCTCTCGACCCTTTCTACTTCATCCCCATTGATATAGACAGGGGAATGTTCTCCTTTACGCTTCCTGAAGTCGATGACAATCTTCTTCGTTTTGTTGACATTGAGGGAGAGATTATTGTTGCCACACCAGTTCACCAGATTCTCTATCTCATTCCTGTACTTTGTCTCGTCATTGTTTGAGATTCGACCCACTACGGTGGTCTCAGCAAACTTGAAAATCGCATTGGAGGGGAATTTGGCCACACAGTCATAGGTGTATAAGGAGTATAGTAGGAGGCTGAGAACACAGCCTTGTAGGGCACCGGTGTTGAGGATGATCATGGAGGAGGTGTTAGACCATAAGACATAGGAGCGGAAGTAAGGCCATTCGGCCCATCGAGTCCACTCCACCATTCAATCATGGTTGATTTCAACTCCATTTACCCGCTCTCTCCCCATAGCCCTTAATTCCTCGAGAAATCAAGAATTTATCAATTTCTGTCTTGAAGACGCTCAACGTCTCGGCCTCCACAGCCTTCTGTAGCAATGAATTCCACAGACCTACCACTCTCTGGCTGAAGAAATTTCTCCTCATCTCTGTTCTAAAGTGACTCCCTTTTATTCTAAGGCTGTGCCCCCGCGTCCTAGTCTCCCCTGCTAATGGAAACAACTTCCCTACGTCCATCCTATCTAAGCCGTTCATTATCTTGTAAGTTTCTATTAGATCTCCCCTCAACCTCCTAAACTCCAATGAATATAATCCCACGATCTTCAGACGTTCATCGTATGTCATCGTATAATCCCACGATCCTCAGACGTTCATCGTATGTTGTTGCCTATCCTTACTGATTGTGGTCTGAGAGTTAGGAAGTTCAGGATCCATTCGCAGAGGGAGGTGCTAATGCCCAGGCCACGGAGTTTAGAGATGAGTTTCATGGGAATAAGTGTTGAAGGCTGAGCTACAGTCAATAAATAGGAGTCTGACACAGGTGTCCTTGTTATTTAGGTGTTCCAGGGTTGAGTGCAGGGCCAGAGAGATGGCATCTGCTGTGGACCTGTTGCAGTGTAGGTGAACTGTAGTGGATCCAGGTAGTCCGGGAGACTGGAATTGATTTGTGCCATGACTAGCCTTTCGAAGCACTTCATAATGATGGATGTCAGAGCCACTGGTCGATAGTCATTAAGGCACATTGCTTGGTTATTCTTCAGTACTGGGATGATGGTCGTCGTCTTAAATCAGGTAGGGACCTCAGACCTAGTGACCTTACATTCATCTATGCAGACAAATAGGGCCTCAATTTAACATCTCATCTGATGAAAGATGCTTAATTTGTAGGGAGATTTATAAGTTTTGACTGTGCTTATATTGACTTGCTTCTTTCATAAAGACCATTTTAAAAAATAGCTCAATGCAAAAGCTAAAGCAATAATTCATAAGATTTAAATTTTATGACAAAAAAGGTCACCCAATCCATAATTGGAAATAAAAATTAGTGAGTATTTGGAATGCATGTGAAAGTCAAGGACATTCAACATGGATTTGTTCAAGGCAAGTTATGTTTAACTCATTTGAGCTTATTTTGAAAAATAAATGGCTGATTGAACAGGTGAAGAGGCTGTAGTAATTGTCTTGCATGTGGATATTCAGAAGGAGTGTCATATGGGGTTAATTAGGCAAATTTGGCCATATGAATTAATAAAAGTAGCAGCATGGATAGCAATACAGATGATGGGTAAATTAAGATTGGATACTGCTCAGATTGGAGGAAGGGTGGATGCAGTATACTGTGGGCATTAATGTGGACTTAACCTTTGTTCTTGGTGATTTCAATTATTTGATTTAGGCATAGGGAGCACAAACTGAAGTCTACTTATGATACAAAAGGACAAGGGTCTCCTGGGTGGCAGGATCTAACAAACATCAAGAAAGACTGCAACAGACAGGTTAGAATGATGAGCAAAAAAGCATCAGATGTAACTTATTGCGAGCGAGAGATAATGTGTTATGGGAGAAAAAGAAACAAGGACTACATAGTATACAATGAATGGAAAGATGTAAAGGCATAGATTAAGAAAGAGACCTCAGAGGTGCAACTATATAATTTTCTGAAAAGCAAATGCAGTTAGATAAAGCCATAATAGGCCAACAGTATTCTACATTTTCTAAATAAAGGAGTGAAGAGTGAAGTCATGGCAAGTTGGAAAAAAAACTGGATAAGCCATTGTTTGAAGCAACAGAAGACACAGGTTTGAAGCAACAGAAGACAAAGAGCTTGATACCATTAGCTGGAATGACAAACTCCTGTTTTGTAATGCATCAACACTTTTATGCAGCACCTCAATGTCTTAAATTAAAATACGCAACTGCACTATTTCTTGCAAAACATTGGACCACAATTTCCTCAGTGTGACAACCAATGTTGGATTTCAACTTTCTGCCAATTATTTAGAATTTTTCTTCTGATGCTGTTTCGCCTGACCTTCCAATTTAGACCTGTCGCAACACATCCTTAAAGCCCAGTTGCAACAAAGTGAAGGAGGACATGTCCCTTTTTTAAATGGCACAAGCTGTCTCTTTTTAAACAGCTGGCAATCTTCATAATCTATCAAATAAGGAGACTGAAAGTTGTTGGGCAGCATTTTCCCAAACAAATTCGAAGTGTCATAACAACGAGAAAATGGGAGTCCTCCACGTTGGCCTATTCGGTGTGCCGACACTTCATGCAATGAAAGAACCTCCATTCGATTCACGCCGTCATGACTCGCCCAAAGTGGCCACAGGTGTGTGCCGTTAAGCAGGGGGAGCTCCTTTTAAACACTAATGATATAGACGCAGTCATGCCAGGAAGATGGCACCACACAGAGCTGCTTCATGGTTTACAGAGGGACAGCTGGGTCGGCTGCTGGAGGCCATGGAGGAGAGGGGGACAATTTTCTTCTCCCAGGACACTCAGTGGCCCCCAGCACTCTCTGACACCCCGCGGCCTCCCAGCACCTGACCCCTTAGCACCTTCAACCAACCCCTCTTGCGTCTTCCTTGACAAACTCTTGCCTGCCGAGGCATGGCCCTGACATGCCCCCACTCCACAACCTTCCAGCCATCAGGCTTTCAATCATGCCTTCCGTCCCTGCAGGAGAAAATGGCCCATAATCTGGATGGGGTCCCAAAGCTGTGATTCCTAGCCGCTTGAGGAGCGCATGGTGGAACTGTCGGGGCAGTCAGTCGACAGATCTGTGACCGACAGTTAGGTCGGGGTGCGCCACAGAAGTGAAGAACCACAAAACCTTTACTAATATGCTCTATATAAAGTAAATTGCAATCTACCCCGATACTTGCCCCTCCCTTGCACTTACCCATGTCTTTTGCAGGAGCAGAACCTGATACGGCCGGGTCCTCAGAAGTCATGCCCCTACAGAGATCACAGTCCACATTTCGGAGGACGCCCCAATGATACCTCCAAGAAAAGCACCGAACAGTTGACACAGGCATCACACACCATCCACCAGTGCAGGTAGTCACCATGGTTGGACAGGTTAGCATGAGGCTTCTGGGGCACTTTCCAATGAGCACCACACAGCCGTTGATGCACTTGTTGGTGGAGGTGGAAACGTCCAAGGGCTCAACAGGCAGAACTTTCCCATAGGCAAGGAGCCAGCGGTTGGATCAGTTCTCCCGGAACTGCTGGGGATTGGAAGAGGGGCTGTCAGGAACCTCCAGCAATTGCAAGGCTGCTTTCGAGGATCCCAGCGCCTTTGGTCGCGGGAGATAGTGCTCACACTGCGTGGCACCCAGGCCAATACTGCAAGAATGGCAACCGCAGTGGAAAGCCTGGGGCAGGAAATGGTCACCACAAGGGCCTTAGGAGGTCACGAGGGCCTGAAAGTCAAAGCTGCAGGCCTCAAGAGCATGTCATAGTCTCAACAGGCACTTGCTGCAGGACTCAAGAGCTTGGCCCAGTCTGAGAGGGTACTTGCTGAGGGAATCCAGAACTTGCCCAGTCTCAGAGTATCGCTGATGGAGCAGATGCAGTTGGGCTGGCAGGAGGTGCAGAGGCCTCTGGAGCTCACTCTGGCTGCGTTGCCATCATGGAGTGTCCCAAGGGCCTGAGAAGGATGAAGCACTGGAGTCCATGCCTGGGACTGCATCCAAAAGGCCCCAGCCCCTCCAAATTCCCCCTTCCTGACACTGATGCATCTCATTTGCAGCAGGATGAACAGGGTGGCACGGCTACATCCGTGACAACAGAAGTCAGCCAAGGCACTACAGGTCTCAGCCCACCCCTCCACATTTGATATGCATCCTGGGAGAGACACCTAGACATAGCAATAGGACATGAAAGGTTAAGAAGTTGCAGGGCCACCAAACATATAGACCAAATCAAACAAACTCAGGGAGCAGCCACCCAAAAAAAGGGAACTGCCCAAACCAAAAAACAAAGCAGAAAGGAAACTTAAAACAATAAATCAAAATGTGATGAAAGAGGTCAATAAAACAGCCCAGTCCTTGTGGTGCCCAACGAGCATGGGTGATGGGTGAGGGCACAGTAGTGGAAGGTGTGCAGCAGCAACCCATACAGGAAATCCATAATGTTGCTTGATGGTGCCCTCAGACACCACATACTCCCTCTCCAGGGACACCCAGCTGCAAATATAGCCATGGGAGAGGGACAGGCAGTCAGGTTGGATGACCCCCAGTTGCCTGCTGCCTGGTCCTGTTTATGGCAAGCTTGGTTAGGCCCACGAGGAGGTCCTCCGCCTTCCATGCCCCTCTGAAAAGGGTGCCCTTAAAACAGGAGCTTGGGACTGAAGTGCAAACAGAACATCAGTAAAAGATTTTTTAGATAGCTGAACAGGGTGCATTCTATAACATTGAACGTAGACAGGATCCATGGACTTCGCAACATCGCAAAAGGAGCAGGTTTTTGGGGAGCCTGTGAACCGGTGCAGTTTACGGTTATATGGTACTGCTGTGTGCGCTCGCCTCCACCCCAGGCCCCGATGTAGTAGGGGAGGATCCCTCTGTAGAGGGACCTCTACTGGGGACCTACGCCATCGGACAGCAACAAGGCCCGCCATGGGCGAGGGCACAGTAGTGGAAGGTGTGCAGCAGCAGCCCATATAGGAAATCCATAATGTTGCTGCCTGGTTTTTACACTGGGGACCTTTCGCGTGTGAGCCGAACATGATGACCACTACACTAGAGAAACTCTTGGTGTCATCAAGAGAGCATGGGTGAAGGCATACACTAGTTAGGGTTCTGTTAATTGTCAATTAGAAAATCACTTAAATGTTATTGCACCCCACAGCTATGACTAACCTGTCTGTGATCTGCCTTCCACAGGAATGACCATACCCTGACCGTACACACTGGGGCACAGACCACAGTTCTGCATGAGGGGCAATCTTCGGCCCACTGAGCTTGCGATCCCTAGTTCCCAGCACCTGTGTCAGACCCCTAACTGAAATGGTAATCCAAGTGCTCATCCTCAGCAGTCCGGGCCCTGTAGGCTCACAGTGACAGACAGCCTGGCTTGGTATCTTCATCACCCACCAGACCCTAGGGCCGTTGTCTTCCTCCTCAGCGGTGACAGCCTGGTTCTCCCCCTCCTCAGTGGTGTCTGTCTGGTCTCCCTCCTCCAGGATGTCTCCCTGCTGCTCGTCAGATTGTGGAGCGCACTGCAGACAACGATGATGCAGGAGACCCTCAGGGAGCTGTACTGGAGGGCGCTGCCAGCGCAGTCCAGGTAGCAGAATCGCATCTTCAGCAGCCCGATGCACCACTCGACGATGGAACGGTTGGCAGAATGTGCCTCATTGGAGTGGGTCTCCGCATCGGTCTCAGGCCTCTGCACTGGTGTCCTCAGCCATGACCTCAGCAAGTAGTTCTTGTTCCCCATGAGCCATCCAGTAGCCTGGTTGATCCTCAAAGAATCTGCGGATGTCCCATCCCAAGTTCCACGGGATGAAGCTATCATAGAACATAAAAACCCTACCGTGCAGAAGGAGGCCATTCGGCCTATCGAGTCTGCATCGACCACAATCCCACCCAGACCCTATCGTGCATGCTGCCTGGGTGGCTCGCACATACGTGATGTTCAGAAGATGTCATACACAACATGAACCTTCAGCAAGTTGAACCCCTTCTCATTGAAGAATGGCATTCCTTGATCATACGGGGCCTGCAGGTCAATGTTCGTGCCCTGCACATGGAGCATCCCGGCCTGAGCCTCCCAAGCTGATGTAACTGGCTGTCCGGGTGGCCACGTCCTGCCTCCACCAGGGTGAGACACCGAGCGAGCGCAAACCCCGGTGCCATGCACCACCTCAACACACGGCTGACCAGTGCCACATCATTGCTATGGCAGGCACGGGGAGCATACGGGTGGTTTTGGGTGTCCCCATTGAAACCTCCTGAAGTTTAGACATGAGTGCACCCATCTGGACGTCTGTTGCAGTGACTTCCAGGAATGGCTAGCAGTTCAGGCAGATGGCGGAGAAGCATCCTCGTATAGTCAAATGGACAACGCCTGAGCAATTAGGCCCAACATAAAATTGGACACTTTAAATTAATACAGCTAAAGCTGCTTCTACAAGGTTACCACAGGTCAAAAGCCAACAGGGACAGATACCAGGACTGTAACTGGCTGTCCGGGCGGCCACATCCTGCCCCTGCCAATAATACTTTTAACCACAAAAGTGTTTTGATAGCCAAAGTTATTGTCTTTGACCTCTGATGCAAAGAGTTCATCAAATTCATTCACCTTCACTTTGGCTACAGCATCATCATAATGATCCCACTCTGGATCAGACATTTTTGGTCTCAGAATTATTCCTCCATAACAAATCACCCTCTGCTCCATCCCTTGAATTTGATATTCCACATTTATTGAACAATCTGATGATTTGTACACCAACCGCATTCCACGATTTGATGACAAAACCATTCAAAACATCAAGAGTGCACATTTCCACTTTTTGTAACGGTTCTCTCTGTGAACCACCTATCTATTTCATTCAGCGTTAACATGTTGATACTTGAATGGGGTTTAAACTACGGACATTAGACACCGGGTACAACTGCAATATGGCTGTTACTTCTTCACAGGTGCCTCTTTTTCTAATCAGTTAGATGGGATTTGAAAACATCCCACACAAATAACTGCAATCTTTATGTAGGTCACCAGGATGCCTATCCCACACATTATTGATCAATAACGTCACTCCATCCTCATGCATCCAACCATTGTCATGGACATGCACAGAACTCCTGAAAATTACTAATTAATTTTGTCCCATCAGGCCATGCAGGCTAGTACTACAGTAAAACTTGTCTTCATGTTCTTGTGGCAATTTTTGAAACTTGCCATTCCACATTTCAATTGCTGGGTATATCGAAATTCATGACATTCGTGAATTATGCCACATGTTGCCAGTGTGGCATAATACGCAATTATGCTTTTGCTACTGTCTGTTGACAAATTGCTTGAAACTGGTAATTTTGGGGGAGATCTTTTAGTAGTCCAAGTGATCTTGGCCTTCTGCCACATTAGACATTTTTTATTGCATAAAGCAGTTACACCAATTAGTTGCTGCTCGGGAATCTTTGCTAAGACGCTCAGTTTAACTTGGCCCACTTTAGCATGTATATACATATTGAACATGTGAGGACCCATTTCAAGGCATGCTTCTTGAAATCAGGATGTGTAGATGCCGGCGTTGGCCTGGGGTAAACACAGTGAGAAGTTTAACAACACCAGGTTAAAGTCCAACAGGTTTATTTGGTAGCAAAAGCCACAAGTTTTCGGAGCCTTAAGCCCCTTCTTCAGGTGAGCGGGAATTCTGTTCACAAACAGGGCATATAAAGACACAAACTCAATTTACAGAATAATGGTTGGAATGCGAATACTTACAGCTAATCAAATCTTTAAGATACAAACAATGTGAGTGGAGAGAGCATCAAGACAGGCTAAAGAGATGTGTATTGTTTCCAGACAGGACAGCCAGTGAGACTC
Source organism: Mustelus asterias (assembly GCF_964213995.1). Lineage (NCBI taxonomy): Eukaryota > Metazoa > Chordata > Chondrichthyes > Carcharhiniformes > Triakidae > Mustelus > Mustelus asterias. The sequence continues at coordinate 21,470,777 of NC_135817.1, read as the reverse complement.
TGCAGGTCACAGTCGCTGAACAGAAACTGATAGCCAAGTTACGCACACATGAGGACGGCCTCAACCAGGATATTGGGTTCATGTCACACTATCTGTAATCCCCACAGCTTGCCTGGACCTGCAGAGTCACCTACAAGTCAACGTGTAATCTGGACATTGAGGCAGATAAGACAATGGGCACACAAGGATAGCACAAAAATGCATGCAGCATAAAGAAACTAAATAAGCAACTTAGAAGCACTTAGCTTAAAATCTACATTACAGAAATGCGGGTACAAGTTAGACACAATTAATAGTGAAATATTCCAGACTATTGGATTTTTCAAGGGAACAGGGAAATTGGGATGGAAAACAGCAATGTTGATAGAAGACCATAATTACCAAAGTTGAAAGGAGAGATTTCAGTGTGATCAGACAATGTATGTAGATGGGCAGAAAGGAACACCAAATTTCAACCCAAGACTTTAGTAGTAGTTTGCTCCTAACCTCTTGACCGTCATGTCATAGTAGGTGTTTGATGGTGTATAAAATAGATGATCATGGAAGATGTAGCAAAAATCTCTTATAATAATGGGAAATTAATTTTAATATAAATTAGGAAAAGCAGAACCGCTCTAAAGGCACTTCTAGAAAGTAATTGGGTATTTTTTGGGAAATAATGGGCCAATAGTGGATCCAGAACTGGCTTGCCCAAAGGAGGCAGAGAGTGGGTATAGATGGGTCGTTTTCTAAATGGAGGTCGGTCACCAGTGGTGTGCCCCAGGGATCTGTTCTGGGACCCTTGCTGTTTGTCATTTTCATAAATGACCTGGATGAGGAAGTGGAGGGATGGGTTGGTAAGTTTGCCGACGACACGAAGGTTGGTGGGGTTGTGGATAGTCTGGAGGGATGTCAGAAGTTACAGGGGGACATAGATAGGATGCAAGGCTGGGCGGAGAAGTGGCAGATGGACTTCAACCCAGATAAATGCGTAGTGGTCCATTTTGGCAGGTCAAATGGGATGAAGGAGTACAATATAAAGGGAAAGACTCTTAGTACGGTAGAGGATCAGAACGACCTTGGGGTCCGGGTCCATAGGACTCTAAAATCAGCCCTGCAGGTGGAGGAAGTGGTTAAGGCGGCGTATGGTGTGCTGGCCTTTATCAATCGAGGGATTGAGTTTAGGAGTCTGGGGATAATGATGCAGCTATATAAGACCCTCGTCAGACCCCACTTGGAGTACTGTGCTCAGTTCTGGTCGCCTCATTACAGGAAGGATGTGGAAAAGATTGAAAGGGTGCAGAGGAGATTTACAAGGATGTTGCCTGGATTGAGTGGCATGCCTTATGAGGATAGGCTGAGGGAGCTCGGTCTTTTCTCCTTGGAGAGACGTAGGATGAGAGGAGACCTAATAGAGGTATAGAAGATGTTGAGAGGCATAGATCGGGTGGACTCTCAGAGGCTTTCTCCCAGGGTGGAAATGGCTGCTATGAGAGGACACAGGTTTAAGGTGCTGGGGGATAGGTACAGGGGAAATGTTAGGGGGAAGTTTTTCACACAGAGGGTGGTGGGCGAGTGGAATCAGCTGCCGTCAGTGGTGGTGGAGGCAAACGCAATAGGGTCTTTTAAAAGACTCCTGGATGAGTACATGGGACTTAATAGGATGGAGGGTTATAGGTAGGCCTAAAAGGTAGGGATATGTTCGGCACAACTTGTGGGGCCGAAGGGCCTGTTTTGTGCTGTAGTTTTTCTATGTTTCTATAATTTCTGACTAGCATCAGAAAGCAATGGCCCATTGGAATTACAAGATTTTAAAAGTGCACTTACCTGCTCAAGAAAATCACACTGTAACCTCTAAATGGTCAGAGCCTTTTGGGCCTGCATTGAAAGAGTTCCAGCTGTGTCAGATTTATGTTGGCACACCCCCCTTTTTACTGCATTAACTGTCATAAATCAGGCAAGTTTAAAGGGCCCAGTAAAATTGACAGGCCAGAGAGAAGGTAATTGTCCAAGGTACATGAATGGGATTTGGGTGGTCAGGAACATCTGGGGTGGGGTCAGATCAAGACATTTAAAAGTTAAGCAAAAGTTAGAAGCTTTATTTATAAAACTTTTTGAGTAACTATTACAGAACCATCTGAAGTTAGCGATTTAAAACACTTTGCTGGATGGTTCACAGCGCAACTGTCCAAGAGTAATTGACACCTTTGGACAAGTGCTTTGCAAATGCTTACATGGGAAGTTCCGAGAGGGATTCCCAGTGCATGTTTGGGGTACTCCCCAATCCAAAGCTGGAGAGTCCGGAAGTTATGGCCCATTTTCTTTTCAAAAATGACAATAGAACAGACCATACAAGATTTAGTAATGAAAAATTAAGCACACAATCTGACGGTATGGGAGTGTCTTGCAAATAGCATCCATAACATATTGGAATGCGTTTTAGACTGGAGATACAAGGCAGAGTCACAACTCAACTTTTTATATTGAAGGCAGGCATATCTTGAAAGAGAGAGATGACTGACCGCCGGCCGAAATACAATTTACTGGCAAATAATGGAACCTACACAAACAATGGAAACTACTCAGAATCATTTGGTATGATACAAACCAGTACATCTCAGTAAAAGACAAAAGCTCAAGGTGCTTAGTTCAGCAACCATGAGCAATGGAAGAGTTAAAAGGCAGGATTAACACAAATGCAAGGAAAAATATAAATCCAGTAAACTGGAAGAGCTATATAGAGCAAGAGGGTACAAAGGAAGTAATAAGACTTAAAATGGAATATGAAACAGGATATCAAAGCTAGCAGAAGTTTTTTTCAACATTTGGAGAAGAATGTGAGGCCATTAAAGGTGTTTGAAGGTGAGGGTGTAATAAAGGAGGAAATGACAGGCTTGTACTTTTTTTTAAACACAGTGCAGGAAGAGGACAAAATATTTGCAGTACAAAGGGAAGCTAAAAAGTCAAGAGAAAGAATTTTGTGGGGTTAGCAAGTAAAGATAGCAATAGTGAATAAAATAATTGGATTTAAGATAGACATATCACCAAAATCTGATGATTTCCACCCACACCTTGATGCTAAAGGGAATACCCAACTGCAAGTACTACAATTGCAATTTTGCAAAAAAATTTAAAGGGGGGGATTTTATGGTCTCACTCATCCCAAAACTGTAAAATTCCGTCCAAGGTCAACGGACCTTTCCACTGTCCACCCCTCACCCGCTCCAATTCCCGTGGATTAGTGGATAAGTTGCTTTCTCCAATTTAAAGCTACATTAAGGAAAGGTAAGAGTTCCAGCTTTTAAAAAAAAACTTTCTACTTGGTATAAATTGAAGGCAAGAGTATTTTAACAGAAAGTATGACTAGGGAACTCAGTCCAGTGTTTTGCCTGGCCTGCAGCATGTGGGAAATCATAGACACGCCTTGCAGTCTGGATGACCACACGTGCAGGAAGTGCCACCATTTGACCTGCTCGAGAGCCAGGTTTAACGTCACTTTAAGGTTACAAAGAACAAAGAAAATTACAGCACAGGAACAGGCCCTTCGGCCCTCCAAGCCTGCACCGACCATGCTGCCTGACAACTAAAACCCCCTACCCTTCCGGGGACCATATCCCTCTATTCCCATCCTATTCATGTATTTGTCAGGGCGCCCCTTAAAAGTCACTACCGTATCTGCTTCCACTACCTCCTCCGGCAACGAGTTCCAGGTACCCACCACTCTCGGTGTAAAAAGTCTGCCTTGTACATCTCCTTTAAACTTTGCCCCTCACACCTTAAACCTGTGCCCCCTAGTAATTGACTCTTCCACCTTGGGAAAAAGCTTCTGACTATCCACTCTGTCCATGCCTCTCATAATCTTGTAGACTTCTACAGCTAAGACAATTGTTGAGCAATGATTATTGCCATGTGACCTTGTGTGTAACCCCATCTTTTATTCAAATCCATAAAGTAGCTTAATTCCAAGGAAAATTTTCAAGAAAGAAATTGGGCATTTGGACACAAACGACTGCAAGCACTAATCTAATCTTGAGAAATCACATGCTTTTTCTAATGAGAACCACAACACTTTGCTTAAGAAATACAACTTCCAATGCAATGAGACCAACCACATGCTTTCAATCCACAAGAAAGTTGATACATTAAAAATGATTTTAATTAGACAAGCTTACCTTTAGTTGCTGAAACCCTCCCCATGGTAATTCCTGTATTCAATGTTCTACAACACACACAAGCTGGAACAACATCAATTGTCTTCTTTTGAAAGGGTGATTTCCTGCAAAAATAACAAATTGCAATTAACACTGATGACAATACAGAGGGTGCAATAAGGTTCCCACGAAGAAAACAGAAAAACTGCATAAATATGAATGTTATTAATGAAGCAGATTTGGAGGTCAGTTATAAACAACTGATGTCGGTGCCCGCCTCATCTCTTCACTGTTGTAATGCATTTTCCTTGAATTGTGGGACCATTTGGATAGTTAACATCGCAGCCCACATACTGGGGAAACAAATCATCTGCGCTACTCTCTCACATTAACCTTTCTAATGTTTAGCCAGATTTCCTATTATGTAGGCATACATTCCTTCCCTTATACAGACTGGTCATGACACATCAGCTTTTGAGAAAGCAAGTAGGTGTTTTATTTAAGTTTGAGTCAGAAAATAATCACAGAATAGCTGTATAATAGGCAATGTGGCACTGACCAACCACTACAGAAAATGGCTGCATGACGCACGAGTGAAGTGAGTTGACAGATAAGAATTAGAAGTGCATCAACTATTATTAAAAGGTGTGTCCACTCTGATGAGAATAATTCTTAGAAATCGCTTACCCTTTTTGAAAAGGTTATCAGTCAATTTTCTTTTCACTAACGAAAAGAATCATTTGCAGACATATGTGGACAACAGAACATTTTTATTCCATCAACATTTGTTAAATCCAAAAATATCCAAGCATACGAAATAAGAGCAGAAGTAGGCTTTTTGGCCCCTTGAACCTACTCTGCCATTCATTATCTTGGCTGATGTGTTTGCGTTTCTAATTCCACATTCACATCTACCCCCAATAACCTTAGATTCCCTTCTCTAACAAGAAAGGATCACTAATCCAGAAATAAGTTGCCTTCCAGAGGGTAACTTCTCATTTCCCAGTTGTCAAGGCAAATGAGCACAGGCAGTGGCAATCATTTCCTTTTTCAGCAAAGAGAGTGAATTTACATACAAATTAGATTTATTTTTTTAAAAACTTCAAAAATTGGTCACTTAAACAGCTGTTCATATATATTTACAGCATATCTTGAAAATCTCAATCACTGCCTCAGTGTGCACACTTCCGATAATTATGTTGTATGTACAGTTGCTAAGTCAAAATCCTGGTGCAAGCTTTACGTTAGTTTTTGAACCGATAAAAATCGCAGCCAAAAATCTTAACGTAACTAACGTCATACCAGAAGATGCATGAGCAAACCCTGCAAATGAAGCATAGTGCAGCACTACTGTATGACTTAAAACAATACATGAAATTTTAAGGAAGTAGCTTTGGCTATCTTGGTCAGCTGATCAGCTGCAAATAGTGCAATGACTCATAATTTAAACCAGGCTAAGCACACCCTTCAAGCTTAGTTGATAGTGATATTATTTTTGCGCTTTAAAGTAAATACTCAAAGCTTTTCTGCAGATTCAAATATTACTCTTAAATAAATCCAATTGTCTACATTTGTTCAAAGCATATTTGAATGAGTTGATACTTCAAAGATAATCTTGAGATAGTGGAAGTAATATTGGTTTACATAGCTGCACTGTAGATTACCCATATTGAAGCTTACTGAAGCAGCCAATATTTGTGATGAGGATGTGATGAGGCAAATAGTTATTCATGTACTGTCAGAGGCTACAATAATTATGCTATGATTTTACTTATGACGGGAACTTAATTTATGAATGCATAGTGCAAACTTGCAAATCCACAAATAAATTTGAACATTATATTCTGTTGCATCTAAAGAAGTCAGAAGTCAGCAACGAATGCTTATATTTACAGCAAATAGTATTCATTTATATCTACATAAAATTTGGGCACTGTTAGGGGTTGTTACAATGGTTTTCTTGTATTTAAAACAATAGTTCCCTTCAAGTAGCAAGACAAAGTAACAGAGTGGTTCAAGATGATTTATTAAAGAAAAACTATAGCTACAGGACTCCAAATGAAATCACAGACCAGAGTGAAAAATTCAGAAATACAAAGGCAATTCAAGTCTCAGCTTCAATTACAAGTAATTAGCATATGCCAATCAACATAAGAGTTAAGTCTAACCAATCATATAAAGTACAGTTTTTAAAAACCAATCACAATCACCTTACACTTGCTTAATTATAATATCCAATTGACATAAGGTTTTACTTGAGTATTGGTTTCCCCCATCTTTAGGCATTCCAACTGTTTCTGGATATTAGGACATGGATCACTCCCTTGTCCAAAGGATGATTTAAAGGCCTTTTCCCAGCATAGTATCTAATCTGAAGGTCACTTGTCTGGAACTAGCTGCTTACTATTCTGTAGTTAAACATTGTGTAGGCTTTTGTGATTTGTCTCTGCTAACCCTTTCAACCGGGATATTGGGTTTATGTCACACTATTTCACATAAATATTTCTGCTTTTTTCCTCCTGAGTCTTTATCATGCGATCCTAGAATCAGAATTTATGTCACACTATTTGTAACTCCCACAGTTGCGTGGACCTGCAGAGTTTCACTGGCTGTCTTGTCTGGAGACAATACACATCTTTTTAGCCTGTCTTGATGCTCTCTCCACTCCCATTGTTTTGTTTCTTAAAGACTGGATTAGTTGTAAGTATTCGCATTCCAACCATTATTCATGTAAATTGAGTCTGTGTCTTATAAGTTCTGTTTGTGAACAGAATTCCCACTCACCTGAAGAAGGGGCTCAGAGCCTCGAAAGCTTGTGTGGCTTTTGCTACCAAATAAACCTGTTGGACTTTAACCTGGTGTTGTTAAACTTCTTACTGTGTTTACCCCAGTCCAACGCCGGCATCTCCACATCATAACCCTTTCACTGGACAGTTATTAATGACTTATTTTCTTCCATAATTATTAGTATGGGTTTAATCCTCCTCAGGCACCACTAAGCTAACTTAACGTCCTAAAATTCAGCAACTAATTCACAAGCAGTTGATGGGTTTTTTTCCCAGTACCAGTTTTCTGTAATGCAATCAATAGCATAATGCATCTTAAAAGGTACTATTTAGTGTCATGTCAGGCATTCGTTAGGGCAAAACCATGGAATAGAGCATGAATCACCAAAGAGAAATGAAAAACACCTGCCTCATCTGAAATTACAGCTGTTTAATAGTTAATTTTCAAATTGGAGGAGATGAAAAGCATAGCATTTCTCAGGGTGTGTGTGTCAAACATTCCAATCATTAAAAAGCTTGTCTGAAACAAACATGACTGATATGCTCTTGACACAAAGTCTAAAGTAGTAATGGTAAAACAAAGCATTGCCCACTTAAGGCACAAGATCAGCACACGACAACGTTCATACTACAACCTACTGAAGCCCCCCAGACATTCAAGAAATTTTCTCTTTTGATTATGAAACAAAATCAGAAGTACAAAGTGTCAACAATAAAATAAATGCGTCTACATTCCTCAATTGAAGATTCTACAATATAGTTTGCAGTAAAAATCAGGGCCAATGTCACTGACATCATTTATAACATAGAATAAGATTGTAACCCTAATACACACAAAGATGCATGCACAGGCTATAACTCCACCACCGCAATCCATGAACATTGGTACAGTAAAATTTCACTTGAGTTAAAAGCCCCACATTCTAATTCACATGTAATGAAACTAACATATTATTAGGTGAACACTCCCTTAATGCACAAAATATTAGAGGATTGAAACAGGAAAAAAAAACTGCAATGGCAACAACAGCATTAGCGCAAGGGCAAGTACTGTCCAAAAGACATTACAAGTAGAGAAATAAATGAATATCAGCTCTATACACAAACAAATGACAATACGTTTGTAAATCATATTTCAAATATTGAATAAATTAGCTGTCACAATTTTGTCATATGTATGACCATTTTACATTAAAATTGCTAATGTAAACATTTAGAGATGTAACTGTTGCTTCTCAGTTTGATGAAGCAATCAAATCACAAAGAATACATGTTTTCCATTCACCTGATACACATTCCTCAGTAACCAAAACTTTAAAAGCCCAAAATTTTTAACCAAAATAGAACAAGGACATAAATGATTAAATTAGCCATTTTTGCCTTTCGCAAGTTTTCATTTTTTCTGAAGTGTCTTTTGAAATAAAGAAAGTTCTCCCTCTGGATACAAATCAGTTAAAAATTTAAGATAATTTTCTTTGCAATGGTTACAAGGTAAATCAAGTGAACCGAGCAAATAGAGTTGAGTAAAGATCAGTTGCTGAATTAAGGGACAGGCCTGAGAGAATGAATGGCCAGTTCCTGTTCCTAAGTGCCAGAGTGGAGTTCGCATTTACCTTTCTTCAGAGTCGTATTGAACTCCCATCCTCTCTCTAAAGATGCTGCCAGACCTGCTGAGTTTTTCCTGCACTTTGTTTTTAACTTCAGATTTTCATCATGCATGGTATTTTTCTTTTATTAATAAGCTATATTATATAACATGCACACATATATAATTAGTATTCCCCAACTCAAAGTACATGCACATTTGCAAAATAGGAGAGCTGAGTTTTTTTTTAACTCCCCAAAGCTGATTTTCAGCTAATCCAGAAAAAAACACCAACTCCAGCATGTTATTTTTACAACGTATGCCACCGTTAAGAAGCAGTATTGAGCCTCAGGATTTTTTTTAAAATGACATTTCTTCTGGTGAATTAGAAAAACATTGCAAGATAGATCACCGGTACCAAGATAAGTGCTGAAATATTTTACCTTTTTACAGTCCATTGATTTTAACCAAATTTTAGTACACTTCCCCAAACCACAAATCACTTTGGAACTTTCTATTAAAATCAAACGTACTGTCGATAACAGAAATGTAATTTGGCTAGCTACAGGACAACACAAGATGTAGAAATTTCACAAGATCCTCAGATATCCTTACCCTGCTGTGATAACTCCACGGAGGCAAAAGTTCCGTCACCAAGTTACTTTATTTACACCATACATCTGTACACAACCAGCTCTCCAGTTGCTCCTTGCTGAATGCAAGTTGCGAGTCTGATACACCTGCTTTAAATAGAGAACATGAGGCTCCCTGATTTAACCATCAATTAAGACTCATCAGGTAGCTCTTTCGGCACCAATCAAGTAAACGAACTCAAATTAACTTAGGGACAAAGTAAAAGGGGCGGCTCCCCAAAAGGAAGGGGGGAACAGCCCGAACCAAAATCAAAGTCGAAAGGAAACTTAAAACGTCAAACCAAAAGGTGATTATCGGGGTCGATAATACACCCCAGCCCCTGCGGCGCCCAGCGGTCGCGGAAGGCGTCAACCGCGCCCGTGGACACCGCATGCTCCCTCTCCAGAGACACCTGGCCGCGAATGTAGCCGCGGTAGAGGGGCAGACAGTCGGGATGGACGGCCCCGTCGATCGCCCGCTGCCTGGACCTATTGATGGCGCGTCTCGCCAGGCCCAGGAGCAGGTTCACGAGGAGGTCGGCATCCCGACCCGCCCCTCTCCGCACCAGGTGCCCGTAGATCAGGAGCGTGGGACTGAAGTGCAAACAAAACATCAGTAAAAGGTGTTTGAGGAAACCAAAAAGGGTGTGCAGCCTAAAACACAGAACGTAGACATGGTCCACGGACTCCACGAGGCCACAGAAAGGGCAGTCTCGGGAGCCCGTGTACCGGAAAAACCTACGGTTGCACGGCACTGCTGCGTGCAGCACCCTCCACCCCAGGTCCCCGAGATAATTGGGGGAGATCCCTCCGTAGAGGGACCTCCACTGGGGACCTCCGCCACCCGGCGGCAACAAGGCCCGCCAAGGTGTATCCGGGCGACGGGCGAGGACGCGGTAGTGAAAGGTGTGCAGCAGCAGCCCGTACAGGAAAGACTCATCAGGTCATTCATACTCTAGCAAGCCAACCTCATTGGCCTGGCTGAAGTCATCACACTCCTGGTATGGAGGGGAGATCCTATGAGGAGAGGCTGAGGGATTTGGGATTGTTTTCGCTGGAAAGGCGGCGGCTAAGAGGGGATCTTATTGAAACATATAAGATGATTAGAGGTTTAGATAGGGTGGATAGTGATAGCCTTTTTCCTCTGATGGAGAAATCCAGCACGAGGGGGCATGGCTTTAAATTGAGGGGGGGTAGTTATAGAACCGATGTCAGGGGTAGGTTCTTTACCCAGAGGGTGGTGAGGGATTGGAATGCCCTGCCAGCATCAGTAGTAAATGCGCCTAGTTTGGGGGCGTTTAAGAGATCCGTAGATAGGTTCATGGACGAAAAGAAATTGGTTTAGGTTGGAGGGTCACAGTTTTTTTTTTTAACTGGTCGGTGCAACATCGTGGGCCGAAGGGCCTGTTCTGCGCTGTAATGTTCTATGTTCTATGTTCCTGCCCCCCGCAAAGTCCAATGAATCCCCTCGGTTTGCTTCCCTCAGGGGTCTTTTCCTCCACTTGAGCACCGGGTCAGGATCCTTGCTGCAATTGTACAAGGTACTGGTGAGGCCGCAACTGGAGTACTGTGTTCAATTTTGGTCCCCTTATTTGCGGAAGGATATATTGGCCTTGGAGGGAGTACAGAGAAGGTTCACCAGGTTGATACCAGAGATGAGGGGGTGAGCTTATGAGGAGAGATTGAGCCTGTACTCGTTGGAGTTTAGAAGGCTGAGGGGAGATCTTATAGAGACATATAAGATAATGAAGGGGCTAGACAGGGTAGAGGCAGAGAGATTCTTTCCACTTAGAAAGGAAACACTAGAGGACACAGCCTCAAAATAAGGGGGAGTCAGTTTAGAACAGAGTTGAGGAGGAACTTCTTCTCTCAGAGGGTAGTGAATCTCTGGAATTCTCTGCCCACTGAAGCAGTGGAGGCTACCTCGTTAAATATGTTTAAATCACAGGTAGATAGATTTCTGATCAATAAGGGAATTAAGGGTTATGGGGAGCAGGCGGGTAAGTGGAACTAAACCACTATCAGATCAGCCATGATCTTATTGAATGGCGGGGCAGGCTCGAGGGGCTAGATGGTCTACTCCTGGTCCTTTTTCTTATGTTCTCCAACTCGGCCTCTGATGTAGACGGTGTGTAATGGTTGGGCACCCGTCTCTTCCGCCGCGAACACCGGAAGTCTGGTTCCTCATCCACTTCAGGTGGGAGGGGAAATCGCTGCAGTTTCGTCCCATGTCCATTTCGGACTCTTAGGTCCCCATTAAGGGTGCAGGGGAGGCGGTGCTGGCTTGTCGAGGAGGACTCTGCTCGCCCCGAGGGCTGCAGGGCGGACTCGGCTCTGGAACGGGTGGAGAGCTTGAGGCCCGGACCTGCTCCAGGTGTTTCCTTACCACTGCCTCGCCTACGTGTACTACGTGTAGGATACCAGTCTGGTCACCCAGGCGGGTCCATTTGCATAATTTCTAACCCAAACACTCTCCCCCGCTTCAAAGTGACTCTCTCGGTGAGTGTTATGGCCCCTGCATTGGGCTTCCTGATGTCTTTCCACCTTTCCTCCCAGGTTTGGCAACAACAGGCTCCGTCTGGTGCAGGGCCGTCTGCTCATCAGTAACTCTGCAGGTGCAGTTCCCATGGTGGCCTGGTCCTATAGTCAAATAACCACCTTGAGAGTTTTGTCTCTAATGAGGCCACTGGCTGGTTTTTCAACCCGACTTTTAACATCTGGACTGCTCTCTCCGCTAGCCCATTTGATGCCAGGTGATAAGCTGCTGTCTTGATGTGCCGGATCCCATTTGATTTCATAAATTTTGTGAACTCTAGGCTGGTGAACACTGAACCATTATCAGAAACTAATACCTCTGGGATCACATGCGTTGCGAACGAGGTGCGCAGTTTTTCAACGGTTGCTGTCGTGTTTGCTGAGTTTAGTTTTTATAGACATCCAACCACTTGGACTGGGCATCTATTATCACCAGAAACATGGACCCCATAAATGGGCCTGCAAAATCAGCATGGAGTCGCGACCATGGTCTACCTGGCCATTCCCACTGGTGCAACGGGGCTGCTGGTGGTGCCTTCTGCCCCGTTGGCACTTCTGGCACTGTCCTACCAATTTCGCTATGTCTGCGTCCAGACCTGGCCACCAGACGTAGCTCCTGGCCAGCGTCTTCATTTTTGATGCTCCAGGGTGCCCATGGTGTAGTTAGGCCAGTATGTCCCAACGGCCCTGCCTTGGGACGATGACCCGTGCTCCCCACAGCAGTATCCCGTCTTCCACCGTGATCTGCTCCCTCCTGCTCCTGTATGGATGGAACTGTGGGTAGACCGGTCTTTCCAGCTGCCCTGTTAGCACCACGTGTTTTATCTTCGCCAATACAGGGTCCTCCTGCGTCCACTGGTGTATATTGTGTGCATCCACGAAGTTTAACGTCATCACGGTCTCCTCTATTCTGGGTACCAATGGTGGGGTGTCTGGTAACAGTAGCCAGCTTAAGGCATCGGTATTTGCCACTCTAGTCCCTGGTCGGTGCTCCAATTGATACTGATATTCCGCCAGCAATAATGCCCAACGCTGGATCCGGGCTGACTATTGGCGGCACTGCTTTGTCTTCCTTCAGTAGGCAAAGCAAAGGTTTATGATCTGTTACAATCGTAAATTTGCGCCCATATAAATACTGGTGAAATGTTTTGACTGCGAAGATTATCGCCAGTCCTTCCTTTTCAATCTGGGCATATCTTCGCTCTGCCATTGCCAGGGTCCTGAAGGCATACACTATTGGCCGCTCTTGTCGGTTCTGCCACCTGTGTGCAGGACTGCGCCCACTCCATATGGGGATGCGTCACAGGTGAGTATCAATTCTTTCTTGGGGTCATAATGTACCAATACCTTTTCGGATGAGAGTTGCTGTTTAATTTTCTTGAAGGCCCTGTCCTGGTGAGCCAACCATTCCCAAGTTTGTCCCTTTTTTAGCAACTGATGGAGGGGATCCAGAATGGAGGCCCTATTCTGTATGAATTTCCCGTAGTGTGTTACCAGTTCTAAACACAACCGTAGCGCCTGGATAGTTGAGGGAACCTTTTATTGCTCGCACCTGATCCTCCAGAGGATGTAGGCCCGACTTATCCGAGGTAGGCTACTTGTGGTGCTAAAAAGACGCATTTCTCCCTTTTCAGATGCACCTGCTGCTGCAAATCTCCTGAGAACTTCCTCCAGGTTCTGCAGATGTTCTGCCCTTGTTTTACCCGTAAGGAGGACATAGTCTAGGTAAATGGCAACCTGTGGTAACCCCTGTAAGATGCACTCCATGGTCCTTTGGAATATGGTACAAGCTGACGAAACTTCGAAGGGCAATCTTTTATACTAGAAGAGGCCTTTCAGCGTATTTATTGTGGCGAATGTTTGCAAATCCTTGTCCAGCCATAGTTGCAGGTATGCGCGGCTCATATCTAGTTTTGTGAATAGGAGTCCTCCTGCCAACTTTGCGTACAGGTCCTTAATCCTAGGAATTGGGTATTTGTCTAGGCGAGTGTAACGATTTATTGCCTGTTTGAAGTCGCCACAAAGGCACACTGAGCCATCCGGCTTTAAGATAGGAACCACAGGTGCCGCCCATTCCACAAATTAGACCAGTTTTATTATCCCTCTGTGCTGTAATCTTTTGATTTCTGCATCGACCTTTTTCCTTAATGCAAATGGTACCGGTCGGGCTTTGCAAAACTTTGGGACAGCCTCCGGGTCGACGTGCAATTTTGCCTTGCCCCTAGGCCTTCCCAAAAAACCTCCGGATATTTGCTCAGGGCCTCACTCAGGCAACCATTTTCCAGCTGGAATATATTTGATCAATCTAGCTGGATCTCTTTTAGCCAATTTCGCCTTAATAGGCTCAGTCCCGAACCTTCCACTACCATTAATGGGAGCCTAACTAATTGTTGCCCTTAAGCAATTGGCATATGGGTCATACCCATCACTTTCAGTGGTTCCCCATATAGGTCCTCAGCCTTGCCGAAGTTTTGGTCAAGGTTAAGGGTTGGAGTTCAGTGCGTATCTTGTTAAGCACCGTCTTCCCTATGACTGATATGGCTCGGCCTGTGTTGACCTCCATTAAAACTGGACGTTCACTCAGTCTCACTGACAATTTGATGGGTTCTGATTCTGTCATCATTACACACAGTAGCTGTTCCTCGTCAGAGGTAGGATTGTGCATTCTCCTGTCTCTCGGCCTATGTGTTCTTTTCAGCCATGTTGGTTTAGGAGACTTGCTTTTCCTCTGTGCATCCTGACACTGGCAACCATAGCAATGTCGTGTTGGGCGGGGCTCTACAGGAACTGCTGTCACTCTGGGCTTAACCTGACCTTGTCTAGGTGCGGTTCTATAGGCGGACTGGGCTCCCTCGTATCCGAATCCTCCCAGAGGGCCGCTATGTAGTGGCCTGCCCCGTAGTGGTAGTCCCCTAACCCAGTCTCCCGGGTGTTGGCCTCTACCTCCATCAGGATACCTTGGAGCTCATGCGCTCATTGCCGCTTTTTCTAATGACAAGGTCAGTTGTAATGCCTGTTTACAGTCCAGCTGGGCCTCCACTAACAGGCGTTTCTGTATAGTCATATCGTTAATTCCGCACACCAACCGGTCTCGGAGCATCTTATTCAGTGTCCTCTCCCCCCCTCTGAATTCGCAAGCCTCCGCCAGACATCTTAGCCTTGTTAGGAAACTGGTGATTGACTCCCCTCCTTCTCTAAATGTGGAGTAAAAATAATACCTCTGCAGGATCAGGGGTGGCTTAGGGTCATAATATTCTTGAACTAAGTTTGACAACTCTTGGAAGGGAGCAGTGTCCAGTGCCTCCGCAAAAGTTAAACGACGCATAATCGCAAAAGCTGCTGGTCTACATGCAATCAGCAGGATAACACTTTGCTTCTCATCTGAGGTTATGTCATTTTCCCCGAAGAAATACTTCTTCATTTCCACATATTGGGCCCAGTCCTCCACTGCGGGTCAAAAGAGTCCAATTTCCCAAACAGCAGCATGTTTCCTCAACAATGGCTTATCCTCAATATGTGCAGTGATTCAGCAAGTTCCTTCAGGTCACTCCTTTTCCCTCGTCGCCACTGTAATAACTCCATGGAGGCAAAAGTCCCGTCACCAAGTTACTTTATTTGCATCATACATCTGTGCACAGCCAGCTCTCCAGTTGCTCCTTGCTGAATGCAAGCTGGGAGTCTGACACACCTGCTTTAAAAAGGAGCACGAGGCTCCCTGATTTAATCATCAATTAAGACTCATCAGGTAGCTCTTTCGGGTACCAACATAATAAACTAACTCAAATTAACTTAGGGAAGACTCATCAGGAAGCTCTTTTGAATACCAAACAAATAAACTAACTCAAATTAACTTAGGTATTCATACTCTAGCAGGCCAATCTCATTAGCTTGGCTGAAGTCATCACACCTACATTACTTAAAAAAAAATTCTTGAAAAGCAGAGAACATAAGCAAATCCAGGAAAATTAAGGAAAAGATTTTCACTTTTGCGTGCTCTCTTTTCACTGCAAAAAGTTCACCAATTAAATTGTCACATCAAGCAAGTAAGCAAAAGTAATCATGTCCTCGGCTGCCTCAATTTATTTTCTCTTTCCCTCAATCTGTTAGAGATGATTTACATTTCATCCCAATGGTGCCCATTACTGAAACATGCCTATGTTTCAATGGGCTTCTCCAATTCTTATCATACATTATTACAGCATTGTTCTTTGACTGCAAGGCACTGGCCATTAAAGTCATAATTCTGAAGAGGGCGTCACATGTTCTGAATTGTCATTTGTGGCAAATAAGTATATTGTTCAAAACAAAGAATTTAGATTTATATGAATGTTTGCCAGTTAATAGAATACAATGCTCATGTTGTAATGTGTACAGTACAGTTTCATATGCAAGGACAAAATAGGGTATTGCATTTCTTATAACTTGAAGGAAAGTTAGCAATTCACAAATCTCTAGTCATATGCAGTTTCTTAAAATCTCAAACTAACTTATTTAAGAATCAATTCTGAAAATCTCTTCTGCTCTCTTCCTTGGTACATTCTGAATTCAGCCTCTGGCAGTGCTATTGCATTTCTTATCCAACCTGTAGGCCAATATGAACTGCTCCAGTTGTTAGAATGTAACCGGCGACAACTTTGATTGGATGTAATGTGACCAATGGGAACAAGGTGTAATAGTCAGCTGATTCACTATAAATAAGGAACTATGTAGAATTGTGGGGAGCTTGGACTGGCCCAGGGTGAGGCCCCAAATTTGGAGTAATAATGTTTCTTTATTAAACCCTTTTTTGATTTATAAGTTGAAGTTTTGTTGTATTTTCATTAGCTGCATTTTGAAGAGTTCGTTCCGAAGAAACACCAGTAACCCTTCTGCCTTCCAAGCATGACCTTCCAGCTTACTCCCCAAAAAGATTCCCATCATCCACTAACATCCCCACTTAACAGCATTACCTGTACCTCCAACCCACAAACCTGATCCAAAAGGGAGAATGTTATACAATTATAACAAGCTACGAGCCATAAATAAGATTCTAGACTGGAATCCTACCAAGATCTGAATAGTATGGGTTATGATGCAGCCTAAAGTGGTTGATCAAGTTAAGTCCACACAAGATGGCACAGGCAAAGGTCAGTGATTAGCCAAATGAAGGGGAAATGTGGGCAGTGACTCCAAGGTTTATGTAGGTGTGATGTCAACGAGCAGGTGCACGTCTCAAAGCCGCAGGAAAACATGCTGAATCTAACCAAGCAACAAATTATGAAAACAAAAAATTAAGGGCAAGACTGAAATAGGGAAGTGGACTCATCAATGATAGTAGAGTTGCAGAAAGGAGATGGACACACTTCACCACTACCAGTATGGAAGTCTGGAAAGCACTGAAAATCCTCAAACATAAGGATGTAAACATAAAAATGTTAATGCTAAACTTTTTCATACAAAGTGTAGATTCAAGTTTAGAAACAGAGAATAAGGTCCATGGATAGAAACTTACCTATATACATCTCATACATGTATTACAGTGACTAGACACATCAAAGTACTTCAATGACTGTAGTACACATCCTGAAGTCACGAAAAGTACTATCTAAATTCAAGCCTCTCTTCTCCAATGTGCGATGAATGCCAATAAAGTATCAAACCACAGTGCTTATACTGAATGTATTTATTCTCATGAAATATCTCTGACTAAAGTGTGAAACAAAGACAAATCACTTCTATTTACTGCCAAACAGCAACAAGTAAATAAATTATTTTCACAGTCCATAATCCAGCAATCATCATAACACAAACTAATCAAATTACTCAACTTTTTTTCTCTTTCCACAGATTAGCAGATGTAGCTAAAATATCCAGTGTGAAAATCATTGTATTTCTTTGTAACATCACTGCAGGAATTCCTCAAGGTAGTGCTCCAGGCCCAACCTTCTGCTGCTTCAATGGCATTCACTCCAACATTAGATCAAAAAAGTGTTCAGATCTATTTGTAATTACTCAGATAATGAAGCAGTCTGTTTCAGCATGCAGCAAGACATGGATAACATTTAAACTTGGCTGATAACATTCATGCCACACAAGTCAAAGACCATGGCCATTTCCAACAAGAGTCTAACCACCTCCTGTTGACATTAACAGCATTACTATTGCTGAATCTCCCACTATTATCCTGGGGAATTACCATGACCAGAAACACAAAGGCACAAGCCGCAAAAATGCAGATCAATTTTTACTAATACCCAGAAAGAAGTACATTGTAGATAGAGCACAAAGTTTCATAGAATACCACAGTGCAGAAGAGGTCATTCGGCCCATCGAGTCCACACCAGTGCATGAAATGCCCTGATCTGCCCACCTAATTCCACTTGTCAGCACTTGGCCTATAACCTTGAATATTATGGCGTGCCAAGTACTCATCCAGGTAGTTTTTAAAGGATGTGAGGCATCCAGACCATCTTTTGTAATCTATACTCAATTGATAAAGACGAATGTGCCATATGCCTTTTTCACCACCCTATTAACCTGCCTTTCCGCCTTCAGAGATCTATGGACAAACACTCGAAGGTCCCTTTGTTCTTCAGAACTTCCCAGTGTTAGACCTTTCATAGTATACTTCCTTGTCAAATTACTCCTTCAAAGTGCATCACTTCACACTTTTCAGGGTTAAATTCCATCTGCAATTTATCCGCCCATTTGACCATCTCATCTATATCTTCCTGTAACCCAAGACACTCAACCTCACTATTAACCACCCGGCCAATCTTTGTGTCATCGGCGAACTTACTGATCCTACCCCCCACGTAGTCATCTATGTCATTTATATAAATAACGACCAATAGGGGGCCCATCACGTACCACTGTGGTACGCCACTGGCCTCCAGTCACTATGTGGAGATGCCGGCGTTGGACTGGGGTAAACACAGTAAGAAGTTTAACAACACCAGGTTAAAGTCTAACAGGTTTATTTGGTAGCAAAAGCCACACAAGCTTTCGGAGCTCCAAGTCCCTTCTTCAGGTGAGCCAAGATATCTCCAAGCCCCTTCTTCTCCAGTCACTAAAGCAGCCATCTGTCATCCTCTGTCTCCTACTGCTAAGCCAATTATGAATCCACCTTGTCAGATCACCTTGTATCCCATATGCATTAGCCTTCTTAATAAGTCTCCCATGTCGGACTTTGTCAAAGGCTTTGCTGAGATCCATGTAAATGACATCAACCGCACTACCCTCATCCACACACTTGGTTACATGCTCAAAAAATTCAATCAAATTTGTTAGGCATGACCTCCCTCTGACAAAACCATGCTGACTATCCCTGATCAAACCTTGCCTCTCCAAATGGAAATAAATTCTCTCCTTCAGAATCTTCTCCAGTAATTTTCCAACTACAGACATGAAAGTTTGGGAATTTTGAGAGTTGAAATTCACTAGAAATAACTGGTTTGACATTTGAATTTAAATTAGAGCTTTAAAGCTGCAAACAGAAACCTGAATCAGTGGCAGTTATTTATCAATCAGCTTTAATTGATAGATGCTTATTACTGTCTGTAGGAATCAGAGCATGCGGCCTAGGACATGACTCAAAAAAGGTATCTTAAGTGAACAGTGTCTGTTGTTCAGAATGGTGTTAGAGTCCAAAAATGAGAAATTTAAGATAAATTCAGAGCAGAGAAGGAACGTGCTGCTGCTTTTTGCTTCCAGCACCAAGTGCTTTGCGTCAAGCCCAAGGCAGCAAATAATTAAAATTGTCCAGCGTTTTACTGCTTCATGCAAGTTACTGTGTAGAAAAACTTACAACTAAAAAGTAGATATAAATATATTTATACTAGAATATGGAAGACAAATGTGTTTGGATTGCAGTACGAGGAAGTTTGTGGACTGCGAGACATATTTGCAGGCTGTGTCTCCATCTTGAATCTCTGAATGGTTCCAAGTCACTGAGCTGGAGTGCAAGTCGGAGACACTCTCAACACAAAAGGAGTGGGAAAAGCATCTGGAGAGTTGGTTGCAGTTTACAGTCACATTTCAAGAGATGAAGGTTCAGAACAGTGCGGCCAATAGTTTGCAGAAACTGATCTGTCCAACAGGTACAAAGTACTTGCTACATGTGAGGAAGGACAGCCAGAATGCCGACTATGATATCTTTGAGTAGGACGCTGTCCAAGAGGGGAAGGAGGAGTATAATGTGGCAGTTGTAAGGGATTCAAAAATTTGGGGACAAATAGCATTCCTTTGTGAGCAGGACCAAAAGTAGCACTGTGGTGAACCATCGTTGGTTACCACTGTGGGGTTATTCCAATGTTACTGTTGGGTTAGGGTGTTGCCATTATGGGGGTTGTTATAATGTTGTGGGTTAGGGTGTTTACACTGTGGGATTAATATACCTGTGGTGGATGTTGTTATGGCACATCCCGGTCGGGCCCCGCCTCCTGGGGAGAGGTATAAGACCCTCTGCTCAGGCGGGACCCCTCCAGTCTGGATTGGTGTACTCGTGTTAGATAGTTCCATTGTTTGTCAATAAAAGCCTTCAATCGCTGAAGCCTTGTACCTCGTGCTTGATTGTCGTGCATCAATTTTATTGACAAACACAAAACTCTCGACAGTAAAGAGAGTATGGAGCAAATGCTGAAACCAGAGCGTCTGACGCTGGACCCACGTGCGGTCGGTGCCTCTAACACCTTCGACCACTGGTTGAAGTGTTTCGAGGACTACCTGGCGGCCTCTGCAGCAGTTACTACGGACGACGACAAACTCCAGGTCCTCCACGCGAGGGTAAGCGACACGGTCTATCTTGCGATTCGTGCGGCCACCACTTACCCGAGGGCCATCGAGCTCTTGAAGAAACGATACACGAGACCACCCAACGAGATTCACGCTCGTTACCTCCTCGCTACACGACGTCGGCAGTCGGGCGAAACCATGGAGGACTACGCCAATGAGCTCTTGCAGCTTGCCAGGGGCTGCGACTGCAAAGCTGTGTCGGCTGAGCAGTATATGTACGACCTCGCCCGAGATGCGTTCGTAGCAGGGGTAGGGTCCTCGTACATCCGGCTTAAGCTATTGGAGAAAGGGAACCTCAATTTGACCCAAGCGATGGAGATGGCTGAGATGCTGGAGGCAGCGTCGAAAAGCTTGGCTCTGTACCCCGAAGACCACGTGGAGACAACGTGGCAGGAGCAAGCACAAATCCCTCCTCGCCCCACGGGCTCGCGCTCCCATATCGACCCGACGACGGCGGCAGCTCCAGGCGGCCAGCGATGCTATTTTTGCGGAGGAGCCAAGCATCCACGGCAACAGTGTCCAGCAAAAACGGCGATCTGCAGTCAGTGCGGTAAAAAGGGGCACTATGCTAAAGTCTGCAGGTCGAAGCCCAAGAACGGCAGTGCAGCCTGTGACCCTCCAGAGCGGAGACAATCTCCTTCGGCGTCGCAGTACCCGCGAGGCCCGACCACGTGCGAATCCAGGACGGCGCCATCGTGGCTGACGGAGGAGGAGGATGACCACCAGGAGTCGCTACGCTTGGCGCCCTCACCCACGTGCGATTCATGGGGGCGGCCATCATGGTCGACGACGACCAGGAGCGACCAGCAGGGGTCCTCAGTATCAACCTCGGCTGCATGCAGTGACGCCCTGGGGCCAACGGTGGCGTCGATCTCTCTGGACCAGACAAAGCATCACAGGCTTGACAGTTCGATGATGAACATCAAGGTAAATGGTCGTACTGTGTATTGTCTGTTTGACAGTGGGAGCACCGAGAGTTTTATTCACCCTGACACTGCAAAAAGGTGTGGACTCCGGGTTCTACCTGCCAAACAGACAATTTCTATGGCATCACGGTCCCGGTCTGTACCGATCCAAGGACGTTGTATGGTAACCCTAGAGGTGCAGGGCACAATTTACGAGCGATACAGGCTCCTTGTGTTGCCGCACCTTTGCGCGCCAATTCTCCTCGGACTAAACTTTATGGTCCACATGAAGAGTGTGATCCTACAGTACGGTGGGCCACTCCCTTCACTGGCAGTAGGGAATCAGCCGCAGCCTCCAAATTGCCCAAAGCGCCCCGCATGCAATCTTTCCACACTAAAGATCACCACACCTTCTTTATTTAAGAATCTGGTACCAGGCTGCAAGCCCATCGCTACTAAAAGTAGGCGTTACAGCGCTGAAGACCGGATCTTTATCAGATCTGAGGTTCAGCGGCTCCTCAAAGAAGGGATCATACAGCCCAGTGCTAGTCCGTGGAGAGCGCAGGTCGTGGTGGTTAAAAGCGGGAACAAACCCCGGATGGTCATCGACTACAGTCAGACCATTAACCGTTATACGCAGCTGGATGCGTATCCTCTCCCGCGCATATCTGATATGGTCAATCAGATTGCGCAATACCGGGTGTTCTCCACCATAGACCTTAAGTCTGCCTACCACCAACTCCCCATCCGCCCAGAGGACCGACAATACACGGCTTTTGAGGCGGATGGTCGTCTATATCAGTTTCTTAGGGTTCCATTTGGTGTCACCAATGGGGTCTCGGTCTTCCAGCGTGCTATGGACCGAATGGTGGACCAGAACGGGTTGCGGGCTACCTTCCCGTACCTGGATAACGTCACCATCTGCGGCCATGACCAGCAGGACCATGACACGAATCTCCAAAATTTTCTGCGCACTGCATCTCGCCTGAATCTGACCTATAACAGGGAGAAGTGTGTATTCCGTACGCGCAGGTTAGCTATCCTTGGATACGTGGTGGAAAACGGGGTCATCGGCCCTGATCCAGACCGTATGCGCCCCCTTACTGAACTTCCCTTGCCCGCTAGCACAAAAGCACTGAGGAGATGCCTCGGCTTCTTTTCTTATTATGCGCAGTGGGTCCCCAACTATGCGGACAAAGCCCGTCCGCTCATCAAGTCCACGACCTTCCCACTCACGCCGGAGGCCCAATTGGCCTTCAAGGCTTTGAAAAGCGACATTGCGAAAGCCACGATGCACGTGGTGGATGAATCCATCCCTTTTCAGGTGGAAAGTGATGCATCGGATTTCGCCCTGGCCGCCACACTAAACCAGGCAGGCAGGCCCGTCGCGTTTTTTTCCCGCACCCTTCAAGGTCCCGAAATTCGGCATTCAGCGGTGGAGAAGGAGGCTCAGGCCATTGTGGAGGCCATCAGACACTGGCGCCATTACCTGGCGGGGAAGCGGTTCACCCTGATCACGAATCAACGATCCGTGGCGTTCATGTTCAGCACGGTACGGTACGGTAGCACAGTGGTTAGCACTGCTGCTTCAAAGCTCCAGGGACCTGGGTTCGATTCCCGGCTTGGGTCACTGTCTGTGTGGAGTTTGCACATTCTCCTCGTGTCTGCGTGGGTTTCCTCCGGGTGCTCCGGTTTCCTCCCACAGTCCAAAGATGTGCCGGTTAGGTTGATTGGCCATGCTAAAAATTGCCCTTAGTGTCCTGGGATGTGTAGGTTAGAGGGATTAGTGGGTAAATATGTAGGGATACGGGGGTAGGGCCTGGGTGGGATTGTGGTCGGTGCAGACTCGATGGGCCGAATGGCCTCTTTCTGTACTGTAGGGTTTCTATGATTTCTATGATTTCTATGATAATACGCAGAGGGGCAAGATCAAGAATGATAAGATCTTGCAGTGGAGAATTGAGCTCTCCACCTATAATTACGATATTATGTATCGTCCAGGGAAGCTCAATGAGCCCTCGGATGCCCTCTCGCGCGGAACATGCGCTATCATGCAGGAGGACCGCTTGAAGGCCCTCCACAATGACCTGTGCCATCCTGGAGTCACTCGACTCTACCACTTCATAAAAGCCCGCAACCTGCCCTACTCGATGGAGGATGTCAGGTCAGTAACGAGAAGCTGTCGGATTTGCGCGGAATGCAAACCGCACTTTTATCGACCGGACCGGGCACAATTGGTCAAGGCCACTCGCCCCTTCGAGAGGCTGAGTGTGGATTTTAAGGGCCCCCTTCCCTCAACGGACCGGAATGTCTATTTTCTCAATATCATAGATGAATACTCCCGGTTCCCGTTTGTTGTCCCCTGTGCGGACACGTCGACTGCCACAGTGATTAAGGCATTCAGTGATCTTTTTACCCTGTTCGGGTACCCCTGCTACATACATAGCGACAGGGGCTCGTCGTTCATGAGTAACGACTTGAGGCAATTCCTGCTCTCATACGGGATTGCCTCTAGTAGAACCACGAGCTACAACCCTAGGGGTAACGGACAGGTGGAGAGGGAGAATGCTACAGTCTGGAAGGCTGTCCTATTGGCGCTGAAGTCCAGGGGCCTTCCAGTCTCCCGTTGGCAGGAGGTCCTTCCAAATGCGCTTCATTCCATTCGCTCCCTCCTGTGTACGGCAACCAATGCTACTCCCCACGAGAGGATGTTCTCATTCCCTCGGAAGTCGTCCTCGGGGATCTCCTTACCAGCCTGGTTGACGTACCCAGGACCCGTCCTTCTGCGGCGACATGTGAGGGCCCGCAAGTCCGACCCCTTGGTCGAACCGGTCCAACTCCTCCACGCCAACCCTCAGTATGCCTATGTGGCATATCCTGACGGGCGAGAGGACACAGTCTCGATTCGAGACCTGGTGCCCGCAGGGGACGTAGCAACTCCTGTCGCTCCTATACCCCCTGTCACGAACCCCCTTTCACTTCTTTCTTCCCCAGACGTGGCGCGGTCAGCACCGGGACCAGTGCATAACAGTTATACTCCCATGCACAGCTTGCCTGAGACTCGGAGATCGGCTCCAGAAGGTTCCAGGATCCCCTGCACCACCGCCTCACCAGGGTCAACCGGCCCGGGAGTCCTCGAGGGGACAGCCGGACGCTGTTTTGGAGAGAACGCCACCGCAAGCACCTGCTCCGGTGTCGCAACCGGTGTTGAGGAGATCACAGCGACGGTGCGGTCCTCCAGACCGTCTGGACTTGTGAATTTTGTATATATGTGACCGGTTTTCGCACCCCGCCGGCCTTTGTTTTTAAAGGAGGGGTGAATGTGGTGAACCATCGTTGGTTACCACTGTGGGGTTATTCCAATGTTACTGTTGGGTTAGGGTGTTGCCATTGTGGGGGTTGTTATAATGTTGTGGGTTAGGGTGTTTACACTGTGGGATTAATATACCTGTGGTGGATGTTGTTATGGCACATCCCGGTCGGGCCCCGCCTCCTGGGGAGAGGTATAAGACCCTCTGCTCAGGCGGGACCCCTCCAGTCTGGATTGGTGTACTCGTGTTAGATAGTTCCATTGTTTGTCAATAAAAGCCTTCAATCGCTGAAGCCTTGTACCTCGTGCTTGATTGTCGCGCATCAAGCACATAGCATGATATCCACCTGGAGCCAGGATGAGGAACATCTTGAACTGGCTCGAAAAGATAATGGGGAGAGCAGGGAAATATCTCAACAATCATTTCTTAATTATTACTGAGCCACGTGCAAATTGGCATGGGAATAAGCAGATCAGGGAGGTGAACCTATGTCTAAAGGAGTTGGAAAAATGGGTTCCATTTCATGGGATACTAACAGCAATATTGGGCCAAAAGAAATTGAGCTGTGGAATCCGACTGGAACCAGGGTCATCCAGAAAAAATAGGTTGGCCAAAAGGACTTTATTAAATGGGGTGGGGAAGTGGGCCATAGGTTCAGGTAAAAAAATGCAATACAAATAACAGTTCCAAAACAATAGAAAATAGTAGAACAGTAATAAATTTGCTTCAGGTAATATAGGTAAAGGGAAAACTAAAAATGTAAATAATTAAACCATAGATAGAAAAGAACAAAATGAGCCAAATGTTAAAAGCAAAAGGATACATTAAGGTACATGGTCCAAATTAACATTCTTTATACAAATGCATGGAATATAAATAGCAGCAAATTCAACCTGGACTGCATGACATAGCAACCACTCGTGTTACATGGCTGCAAGACCGTTAGGAGTGGGAACTAAATATGCCAGGTTATCAGCTCTGACAAAAGAGTCATCCTGGTTCGAAGCATTAGCTCTGTTCTCTCTCCACAGATGCAGTCAGACCTGCTGAGATTTTCCAGCATTTTCTGTTTTTGTTTCAGATTCCAACATCCACAGTAATTTGCTTTCATCACCTCCTTTACAGTAGTGAGGCATGAACATCTTAGGCAAGCCAAAAGTAGCTGCCTCAGACGAATACTCGGCATCACTAGCAAGACAGAGTGCCAAATATGGAAGTACACCAGCATGTTTGCAGAGTCAGCGGCAACTCCATTGGCGGGATATGAGCTGAATGGATGACAGCCACATCCTCAATAACATGCTCAATGATGAGTTTGCTACAGATACGAGACCAACAGGTCACCCACGTCTGTGATACAAGGATGAGTTCAAGAGAGACTTCAAGTTGATGCATGTGAAATCCTTGCTGTTTGACTGGCGTGCCTGGAGACAAGCAATGAGGAAGAGCTTGGAAAAAAAAACAAAGAAAAGAAATGACTACATGGCAGGAAGGAAAAATCATCAGTTGACCTTGGGCCACCACTATTCATCTGTGCCAGCTGCGGAAGGGATTGCCACTCAAATAGCCTCTACAGCCACAAAATAAGATGTTCATTACAAAATTGACATATACCCTGAGCACAATCCATCATCTCCCAAGACGGACGGATGCCAATAATAATTTAACTACATTATAGTGAAACTACATAATTTGGGGCTTTTTAAAGCAGGGTTTAGTAGCAGCATTATTCCATTGTATTCACTAGAAGAGTTTCATGCGAGGCCACATAATAAAACTAGCAGTTGAAATAAATTGAACAGGTTCTCCGTTCATTCTCTGGGCACATTACACAATTTTCAGCTTTTATGTCAGATATTCTAGCTCAGGGCACATCAATCATTCCCAGCCTCAAATTCTCTACACCTGGAGTGTTGCCTTGTAATCCAGGTAAAAGATAATATGACGCAAGAATCTTAACTCTTGATACCAGTCAAGTAACGCCACACAAACCATTATCTTTGCAATATCAAGACACAGCACAACTACAAACAGATTGGCTTACTTCATATATAATGAAAATTATGTGTCATATATAACAGAAAACTGTAGATTGATCTGATCCTGTTGAAAAATAAAGACAACTTGACTTGTGTTCCAGTTATAATCCAGTTTTCAAATTAATTCTAAAGCTAACTGGCCCCATCATTCATCTGTTACAAGCTGTTCAGTTTTGTACACATGCATGCTTAAGTGAATACAGAAACAAGGGCACATTGAGGATGTGGCTGTCATCCATATCGTTTCACAGATGCCTCGGGTACCTAATGAAGCCTGCTGGGCTGTCCATCACCATAATGGTCTAAATTAAACTTACCTTCAGAGTTCTGGTACTAACTATTCAATAAGCCAGAGTGGCAAGCTTTAAACAACATTTGTTAAGATCCCAGGATTTTCACCAATGGTTGGCCATTATAACTGACTGACTGAGCCAGAGTTTTGCCATTATTTCAAAGCCAAAATCACAAACATTGCAGTCTTGATGACAGGAGTTTGTCTCGCCCAGAAATCATTCCTTCATCATGCACAAAGTGTTTTAGATTTTACGCCATCATCGCTCCATTGTTCATCAATCAACATTTCAGATTACAAAGTCAACCAATTTGGATGCTGCCTTAAATATTCAGTCAAAAATGCTGCATTTCCAAAGTCAAAATTCAGTTCAGGTATACAAAACATGAACTCTAAAGCATTCTGCAAACTTACTTATATCTGGACAAATGGAAATGTTCTCTGGAGCATTGGAGAGTTCACCGGCTGAGACATGGTTCAATCGAAGTCTACGTGAAGTACAATTTTTTTGCCATGTTTTCAATTCATATAGTTTCAATCTAGCACGAGATCAATCAAAATATTCCATCTACATACCACACACCAAAACTTGCCACTTTGCAATAGAAATTGGTACAAATTCAGGCAACTGTATCCTTCAATTTCTTCAAGTCTGCCGGTAAGCACAAGACTAAACAAACCACAAAAGGTTTTGCTCCAACACATTTGGCAAGCCATGCTGCTTTTCAAGCCATTGAATATTAAATTTAAAGTTTAACAAGTAAATTTACATTTGACACAGCAAAATGAAAACTTCCACTGCATTGCTATATATTTTAGAAATCTTTAAAGCAACATTTCTCTACATAGGCATTAGCCTCTCTCTGGGGATTTGGCTTGATTCAAAAAAAATTCTGTATTAGAAATTTAAATTGATCTGCCTACAGATATTTCCCAGGCTCTTTAAGCTTGTTTCATCCCAGTTTGCAGTCTGTAATACTTACAATTACAAGACTGCCATGCTTGTCTGACAAAATAAATCAGATTGGAAGCTTATCTAGATTGATTATGTGTTTCTAAATTCTCCATTGCTGAAATAAATAGTCCGACTATGGCATAAAGTTAACCAGCAGGTGGCATTTAATGCATTGGCACAAGTCCTGCATTTAAAGGTTTTTTTGGGAGATTCAGAGTGGCTCAAAAGCATATCGCACCAAAATCCATTGGGGGGAGGAAACGGAATGATCCACAGCAAGTGTGCTGGGTGATTTAGAGTGTTTCGAAGGGAATGGAACTGTGGTCTAGGAGTTTGTAACTTGTTTTTTTGAGGGGGGGGGCGGAAGGATTAGTGTTGGATTTGGGAGTAATTAAAAGGAATTCTGGAAATCTTGTACTGGGAAAATAGTGGTGGGAAATCTCAGCTTGTGGGAACACTCGAACAATGTGAACACATTCGCACAATTGACAGGGAACAGGTCTGGTGTAAGAGCACCAAGGAAGAGATCCCATTGGATAAAACAGAGGAAAAGGGCCTGCAAAGCCGAGATACACATTGCAGTTGGTCTTTTGAGAATCTAGTAATCCAGTAGATCATAGAACAAACAACAGTACAGCACAGAACAGGCCCACGATGTTGTGCCGAGCTTTATCTGAAACCAAGATCAAGCTATCCCGCTCCCTATCATCCTGGTGTGCCCCATGTGCCTATCCAATAACCGCTTAAATGTTCCTAAAGTGTCTGACTCCACTATCACTGCAGGCAGTCCATTCCACACCCCAACCACAGATCTCTAAAGGTTGATTGGAACCTTTGTAGGTCAAATAGTTTGGATGGGGCAGTTTTTGTGCAGTGTGTGCAGGAGGGTTTCCTGACACAATATGTGGATAGGCCGACAAGAGGTGAGGCCACATTGGATTTGGTACTGGGAAATGAACCGGGCCAAGTGTTAGATTTGGTTGTGGGAGAGCACTTTGGAGATAGTGACCACAATTCGGTGTCTTTTGTTATTGCAATGGAGAGGGATAGGGCCGTACGGCAGGGCAAGGTTTACAATTGTGGGAGAGGTAATTATGATGCGATCAATATTTGGAAAGTTAAAGTCCCCGATGACAACTACCCTGTGACCCCCACACATATCCATAATCTGCTTAGCAATTTCGTCCTCCACATCTCTATTACTATTTGGGGGCCTATAGTAGACTCCTAACAACGTGACCACTCCTTTCCTATTTCTAACCTCAGCCCATATTACCTCAGTGTGCAGATCCCCCTCGAAGTGCCTTTCCGCAGCCGTTAAACTATCCTTGATTAACAATGCTACTCCTCCACCTCTTTTACCAGCTTCCCTACACTTACTGAAACATCTATACCCCGGAACGTCCAACAACCATTCCTGTCCTTGTTCTACCCATGTCTCCGTAATGGCCACAACATCGTAGTCCCAAGTACCAATCCATGCCCCAAGTTCATCTACCTTGTTCCGGATGCTCCTTGCATTGAAGTAGACACACTTCAACCCACCTTCCTGTCTACCGGTACTCACCCTTGACGCTGATACCTTCCCCAATACCTCACCACCCTCAACACTGACTTCTGGACTACAACTCCTTTTCCCACTCCCCTGACAAATTAGTTTAAACCCCACTGAAGAGCCGTATCAAATTTCCCTCCCAGGATATTGGTGCCCCTCTGGTTCAGGTGCACCCCGTCCTGTTTGTACAGGTCCCACCTTCCCCAGAATGTGTTCCAATTATCCACGTATCTGAAACCCTCCCTCCTACACCATCCCTGCAACCACATGTTTAACTGCACTCTCTCCCTGTTCCTCAACTCGCTATCACGTGGCACCGACAACGTACCAGAGATGACCACATGTTTTGTCTTGGCTTTCAGCTTCCAGCCCAGCTCCTGAAATTCCTGTTTTAAATCCCCGTCCCTTCTCTTACCTATGTCGTTGGTACCAATGTGTACCACGACTTGTCACTGTTTCCCCTCCCCCTTAAGAATCCGGAAAACACGGTCCGAGACGTCACGGACCTTGGCATCCGGTAGGCAACATACCATCCGTGAGTCTCTTTTGCTGCCACAGAACCTCCTATCTATCCCTCGAACTAATGAGTCCCAAATAACTATTGCCCTCCCGCTCTGCCCCTTACCCTCCCGAGCCACAGAGACGGACACAGTGCTGGAGATCCTCTCACTGCGGCTCACCACTGGTATGTCGTCCCTCTCAACCGTATCCAAAGCGGAATACGTGTTGCTAAGGGGAACGACCACAGGGGATCCCTGCACAGACTGCTTCCTCCCAGCCCCTCTCACCGTCACCCATCTGTTTTCATTCCTCAGAGTAACTGTATCCCTAAAGCTTCTGTCTATGGCCACCTCTGCGTCCCTAATGATCCTAAGTTCATCCAACTCCAGCTCCAGTTCCCTAACACGGTTTTGGAGGAGCTGCAGATGGGCGCACTTCCCACAGATGTAATCAGTAGGGACACTGTCGTCGTCCCTCACCTCAAACATAGTGCAAGAGGAACATAGCACTGCCTGCACACCCATCCCCTCTAGATACCTTGCCAATACCAGGTAGAAACAGCAAAAATGAATTAAACTCACCCCTGCTCGCCCTTTCTGCCTAAGCCCTGTGAGCTAAAGCCCTTATAGCTCACACTCTGCTTCCCACACACTCCTCTGCCCACTCCCGACGCTGCCCGCTGTATACTGCAGCCTACCTTTTATACTTCGCACGCTTAAAAAACCCTTCCCAGACTCCTTAGCAGCCCACTTCGGGTTTTCACTTTAAACTTAAGAAAAATACTACTACAAAAGTAAAGGCCAAAAAAAACACACACTAACTGACTAATTAAATAAATAAATAATTCAATCAATCTCTCACCAGCACTCCTGCCTCCAATCACTCCCTCTCTGCTTGCTCCAGTGGAACAATGTAGTCTGGACTAATGCTCTACAGATGAGTTCAAATTCCATCTCAGCACTGGAATAAAAAGCTAGGCTCAGTAATGGTGACCATGATTGTTGTAGAAACCCATTTGGTTCACTTTGTCCTTTAGGGAAGAATATTTGCTGTCCTTATCTGGTCTGGGCCACATGTGACTCCAGACTCGCATCATGTAGTTGAGTTTTAATTAGCAAGCGACTCAATTGTCCCAAATTGCTGCAGAAAAGTTGAAAAGGAATAAAACTGAACAGACATTCTGGCCTCAACTTTGGCAACAGAAATGTCAAAGGCAAACACTGCTCAGTCAACCTTGCAAAGTCCTCCATACCCCAAGACAAGGAAGTTTATGCCAAAATTGGAGAGCTGTCTCACAGATGGGTCAAACAATGGCCTGACATGATAATACCTTACAGGCAATGCCTCTCTATCTTGTGTCTAAAGACATTGGCACAACTATGTACAGTTGACAGACTCTAATGGCATCAGGTCAAACATGGATAAGGAAATCCCTGATTACCATCTACCACCTTTCCTCAACTGATGAATCAGTATATTAAGTCCTCACTTAAATGCAACTTTAATTGAAATAATGGGTCATGCAGTTATTTGCTAATCCCAAGCATGAATACGGGCTCTATTAACTGACCATATGTTAAAGCATAACAACTTAAAAACGGGTACATGTTGAACTCCTCCATTTTGAACAACATTTGGCAGAACAGAGGGTTGCAAGAGCACAGAATGTAATCTAGATGGGGAACATTTGACATTCCATCAAATGTCCACCATCAAGATCAGTCTGAATCCTTATGGACATACCTGCCAGACTGGGCATGTGGTAATGGGTCGAGAGCCAACAAGTGGGAAAAACCTACCGGACCTCAACCTGATGTGCACATGTCCATGACAATATTGATCAAATATACCACTACACAGACCTTAGGGAGACAAAGTCCCATCTTCATACTAAGGGCACCCTATAATTATCGTGTGGCATTACTACCGTGTCAATGTTATAGATTCAGAACAGATGTAGCAATTCAAACATCTTCACTCATGAGGCACAAGGGGGCCACTAGCAGCAGAAAGAATGCATTCAATCACAATCTGTAACCTTGTGATTCAGCACATCTCTCAAGCTACCGTTGCCATCAAGCAAATGGGCCCTGACCAATAAGAGAAAGAATTTAATCATCGCCCCCTTCACATTCAACAGCATTACCATCACTGAATCTGCAACCATCTACTGCCTGACCAGAAACTTAACTAGACACGCCCATAAACATTGCGATTATCAGAGCAAATCAGAGGTTGGGAATGCTGCAATGAATAACTCGCTCTGATTTCCGAAAGTCAGTCCATCATTTATAAGCATAAGTCTGGAGCAGAATTCTTGTCTGGATGAGTGACTTAAGAAACTTGACACCATCCAGGATGAAGCAGTTCATTTAACCAGCATCTGATCCATGACCAATGCACCTTGGCAGCAGTTTGTATCATTGAGAAGCAGCAACTCGCCACAGCTTCAACAGAACCTTACAAACCCACGACCAATAGCACCTAGAAAGTCAAGGGCAACAGACAAACAGAACATCACCTGCAAGTTCCCCTCCAAGCCCCACACCATCCGGACTTGGAACTAAATTGCCAAGAGGGTGTGAATCAATCAAGGCTGCAACCTTCATGAAAAATTAGAGCTGGGAGGGGAGGAGTGCCTCCTCAACATTAAATTTCAAAACATTTCATTACAGCTTTTAGTTTTTAGTACACCTAGGCTGTAATTGTCAACTGTACATCCAGAATATGTTTGAGACTCATTCCCAGCCTTGGTCTGAAAATCAATTCAGAAATCACAAGCAACATAGAGAACAGGTCAATAGTGAGCTGAGGGTCAGGGGGATGGGAAGATTAAATACAAGGATAATTTAGGCTCCTACATCACACTAGGCCTTCCCTCCAATTCACCTCCAGTCTTAGAACATGGAGTGATGGCGCAGTGGTATCAGCCAAAAATGCAGAGTGGATGATCTATCACGGCCTCTTCTGGTGGTCCCCAATGTCACAGCTGTCAGTCTTCATCCAATACAATTCATTACATGACATCAAGAAATGGCAGAAAGCACTGGATACTGCAACGGCTATGGGCTGACAATATTTCAGCAATTGTGCCATAGCACTTGCTGCAGCCCTCACCAAGCAGATCCATCATAGCTACAACATTGGCATCTACCCAGCAATGTGGAAAATTGCCCAGATACACAAAAAGCAGGACTAATCCAACTTGATCAATTACCACCCCATCAGTCTACTCTCGATCCTCAGTAAAGTGATAGAAGGGTTCATTAACAACACAATCAAGCAGCACTTACACAGCAATAACCTGCTCTGACACTCGCTCAGTTAGGGTTCCACGCAGCTGCTGACCTCATCGCAGCCTTGGTTCAAACATGGACAAAAAAATAAGAGGGGTGAACTCCAAAGTGAAGTTAAAGTTTATTTATTAGTCACAAATAGTCTTACACTGCAATGAAGTTACTGTGAAAATCCCCTAGTCGCCATACTCCAGCACCTGTTTGGGTACACAGAATTTGCCATGGCCAATTCGCCTAACCTGCACACCTTTGGACTGTGGGAGGAAACCGGAGAACCCGGAGGAAACCCACGCAGACATGGGAAGAATGTGCAAACTCCACACAGATAGTGACCCAAGCCAGGAATCGAACCCAGGTCCCTGGCACTGTGAGGCAGCAGTGCCAACCACTGTGCCGCCCCAAGGTGAGGCGAATGACTACATTTGACATTAAATTCTCCCTCAGTGTACCCGAACAGGCACCAGAGTGTGACGACTCGGGGATTTGCACAGTAACTTCATTGCAGTGTTAATGTAAGCTTACTTGTGACGAATAAATAAACTTCAATTTTTATTTTACAGTATGGCATCAAGGAGCCCTAGCAATTTGCTTTTGGTAGTTGGTCAATCACTTCAGTTAAAAGGACATCACTGCATGGTGTCCTAGGCCCAACCATCTTCAGCTGCTTCATCGATGACCTTCCTTCCATCATAAGG
This sequence comes from Mustelus asterias, assembly GCF_964213995.1. Classification (NCBI taxonomy): domain Eukaryota; kingdom Metazoa; phylum Chordata; class Chondrichthyes; order Carcharhiniformes; family Triakidae; genus Mustelus; species Mustelus asterias. The sequence goes on along the minus strand of NC_135817.1, from coordinate 21,436,788 downwards.
TCAGAAGTGGAAATGTTTGCTGATGACTGCCCCATATTCAACACCATTCATGACTCAGATAGTGAAGCAGCCCATGCCTAAATGCAACATGACCTGGACAATATCCAGGCTTGGGCTGACAAGTGGCAAGAAACATTCATGCCACACAAATGCCAGGCAATGACCATTTCCAACAAGAGAATATCTAACCATCGTCCCTTGACATTCAATGGCATTGCCATTGCTGAATTCTCCACTATCAATATCCTGGGGATTACCATCGACCAGGAACTGAACTGGACCAGCCATATAAATACTGCGGCGACAAGAGCAGGTCAGAAGCTAGGAATCCAGCCATGAGTAACACCCCTTCTGACTCACCAAGACCTGTCTACCATCTATAAGGCACAAGTCAGGAGTGTAATGGAATACTCTCTACTTGTCTGGATGAGTGCAGCTCCAACACAAGAAACTCAACACCATCCAAAACAAAGCAGCCTGCTTGATTGGTACCCCTTCTACAAACATTCAATCCCTTCACCATCGATGAACAGTGGCAGCAGTGTGTACTATCTACAAAATACACTGCAGGAACTCACCAAGGATCCTTAGCCAGTGCCTTCCAAACCAAAGACTGCTACCACCTAGAAGGACAAGGGCAGCTGATTCCTGAGAACACACTATCTGGAGGTTCCCTTCCAAGTTACGAACCATCCTGACTCAGATATACCGTCGTTCCTTCACTGTCGCTGGGTAAAAATCTTGGAACTCCCTCCCCAAAAACACTGGGTGTACATACATCTCAGGAACTGCAGAGGTTCAAGCAGGTAGCTCACCACCATCTTCTCAAGGAAACCAATGATGGCAATAAATGCTGGCTTAGCCACTGATGCCCACATCCTATAAATTAGTTTTAAAAAACTAAGCGGTTTTATTTAAAACACAGCAAATATTATATCTAGATTTTGCACCTTGTGTACATTTTGATTTTATGGGGAAGTAGCATCTAAATTTACAAACAATCCCATGAAGAGAGGTTTGATAAATAATCGAGCGTCAATAAAGCTATCTGAGACACTGACCGATAATGTGGTGGATTTGGCCAAAGACAGGCAAATGGAATGGAATTCAGTAACTGCAAATTAATTACACTTTTAAGAGGAAAGTTGGGTAACATGGTAGAGCAGAGGGATTTGGGGGTTCCAGTAGGTCAGCAGTGACTCAGTGGGAGCACAGTTTCCTCAGTTACAAGATTATGGGTTCAAGTCTCACTTTAGAAACTGGAGGTGAAAAATCCAGATTGACACTCCACTGTTGGAAGTGCCATCTTTTGGATGAGAAGTTAAACCAAGGCATTGTTTGCTTTATGAGATGGACATCTATAACCCATGGCATGGTTTCAAAGAGGAGCCAATTTATTTTCCTCAATCAACACAAATTATCCAATCAATATCACGGATCATGTTGTGTGACCTCTGCCTTGCAGAAGCTGAGTGCCAACTCTCAGACACTGCTTCCTATGATCCCCTGAACCCCACCACTGAACATCAAGCCATTGTTTCCAGGACTATCACTCACCACATCTCCTCTGGAGATCTTCCTTCCACATGTTTCAACCTCATTGTCCCAGAGCCCGCTTCCATCTCCTTCCCAAAATCCACAAACAGGACTGTCCTGGCAGAGCCACCATGTCAGTCTTTTCCTGCCCCACGGAACTCATTTCTTCCTATCTTGACTCCATCCTCTCTTCCCTTGTCCAGTCTCTTCTCACCTATATTCACGATTCTTTTGATGCCCTACATCACATCAGCAATTTCCCAGTCTTCTGACCTTAACTGCCACTTCACCATGGGCGTCCAATCCCTCTGCACCCCTATCAGGATGGTCTGAGGGTTCTCTGCTTCTTCCTTGAGCAGAGACCCAAACAAATCTCATCCACCACTACTTCCTCCACCTAGCTGAATTTGTTCTCTCACTCAACAATTTTTCCTTTATCTTGTTTCACTTCCTGCAAATAAGAGATGTGACTATGGTTACTTGAATGGGTCCCCAGTCATGCCTGTCTTTTTGTGGGGCACATGGAACATTCCTTGTTCCAGTCCAATTCAGGCCCCCTCCCACAACTCTTTTTCTGGTACATCAATGACTATCAATGCTACTTCATGCTCTCACATGGACCTGAAAAATGTACTCAATTTTGTATCACATTTCCATCCCTCTCACCCCTTCACATTGTCTATCTTCAACACTTTCCTTTCCTTCCTTGACCTCTTCTGTCTCCACTTCTGGTGACAGACTGACTACCAACATTCATTACAAGCTCACAGACTCCCACAGCTACTTGGTCTACAACTCCTCACACCTCAATTCCTTTAAGAACTCCGCCTCCAGCATATCTATTCAGATGATGCTACTTTCCAAAACAGCATTTCAGACTTCTTGCTTTTTCCTGAACTGAGAATTTCCTTCCACTGTTTTGACAGGGCACTTAGCCACGTCCAAACCATCTCTCATATGTCTTTCCCTCCCTCCCAGAACTATAAAGATGGGGTCCCCCTTGTCCTCACTTTTAATCCCACCCAACCTCCTCATTCAAAAGAATCACCTTACACCAACTCCAGCATGTCACCACCAAACGCATCTTCCAACAACACTGTGCAACCTACCTCTGCATTCCGCAGGGACCACTCCCTACGTGACACCCTGGTCCATTCCTCAATCACCCCCAACCCATTCTCCTTCCCACAGCACCTTCCTGTGCAAACACAAAGTGCGACACCTGTCCCTTTACCTCCTCCCTCCCTACTGCCTAAGCCCCCAAACATTCCTTTCAGGTGAAGCAGCATTCCACTAGCATCTCCCTCAATTTTGTCTCTGTATTCACTGTTCCCAGTGCAGTCTCTTCTACACTGAGACTAAACACAGGCCGAGCGACCACTTTATGAAACACCTTCTCTCAGTCCACAAGCGTGACCCAGATCTTCCTGTCACCTGCCATTTCAACTCATCATTTTCCTCATGCTCACATGCCCATGCTTGGCCTGTTGAGTGAAGCGCAACAGAAATTGTAGGAACAGCACCTCATCTTCCAGATCGGCACTTAATGTTCAGTCCAAAAGGCTGCTGAGTTCAACAATTTCAGACTATAAACTCTCTCTCCTCCATATTGACCCACTTTCGAATCCAAAATTTGTCTCCTTCCTCTTGGGCCACCTGTCACTTGTTCTCAAGTTTTACTTTCACAGAGTGCTTTTGATCTATTATTAACACATCTAAATTCATGACTTCAGTTCCACCGGAAGTGTTTTGGACTCCTTTCTAGAGGATGCAGTGCAGATTCCCTCAGATTCTGCCTGACAAAAGTGCTTAAAATTAGAATCAAGCGCAACATATTTGATAGAATCACTGTTTCTAGTGGTTGAGAAATCTAAAATCAGAGGACAAAAGTTTTAAGGGGAAATGCAATATAGTAATCCCAACTGATGCTGCTACTGGACAAGTCAGGTCCCAGAGTGAAACTTGGCTTAATAAAACCATGGACGCAGGTTACTGCACAAATTCACAAGTGTTGACTGATGAACTTTTAACACAAAGAAGAAAACATTTATTAAACAAGAAAAATAGTTGTATTACACTGGAGAAAAAAAGCTGGAAAGATCACAATTCATACACAAGAAAATGATTCAAATATTCACTATTCCTTCACCCCAGCTATATCTTCACAGACACATACAAATTCAGAAAACAACACAATTTACCATATCTATCTTACACACTTAATATTCAGGGTGAGTATGTAGTGCATGTGAACTAACAGACAAACAGCGGTCAGACATCACACTCATGACAGATGTGACCAAAACAGATTCAATGGATCTCTCAACAATCCACTCAGATGCTTGTCATACTGTGAGCCAACTGGACTCACTGAAATTCTCTCCCTCATGGGGGTTTCCAATCTCCACATTTGAAGAACTTTCTTTAAAATTATCTTCAAACATCACTCCCCGTGGACAACTTCAATAAAAATCCACCTCCAGCATTTCAATCTCACCTTCTAAAGCTCCTTTCCCCTTGACTTCCACATACACTTAAGCATCACCTTCCGAGCACCCTGCCAGATCTTTGGTCATGCCAATTAAAACACCGCTGCTCAAAAATAGTACCTTAGCAGTTCGAAACCACCAACCTTTCGCAGCGCTCTAGGATCTTCAGGCTTCTCTCAAGCCGATGTTGCTTCAAGTTGACTCACAACCGCTCTCTCTTCAATTCAGAGCCTGTTGCTCTGCTCCTTTCTCCCTACTTTACTCAATAGGATCCGTTTCTCATCTCTGTCCTTTCCCCTTATGTGATTGTCTTATGACACCTGTTTATGCCCCACACCTTGGTTTGGCACCTACATCTATTCCATACTCAATGTGCAGCTCCCTGGGACACCTCTCAAATTGCATTCTTCAGGTCACCCAACCTTTAGCTTCATGCCATTTTACTTTTCTTCTGTGTATGCAAGCAAGGTTGGTGACAGGTGAAGACATGGAAGGCAGCAACTTCCCAGCCAATACATGCGCAAAAGTCCTGAGGCCCTCTAGGAACTATAGTTCCCAAACTCCAAGGTAAGTTTCACAACACAAGAAATTTAGCAGAAATGTTTTTTCCCTTTTGGAATGATCTACCTGATGTAATGATCAACAGAGGATCTACCAACATTTAGCATCAGTTAAATAGGTGGCCTGGTATGGGGAAAATAAAGGGATACAGGAACAAGGCACTCACATGGGATTAGAACCCCTCATGTAGAGAATAACCACCAACAAAGGCTGGTTGGACTTAACCTGTGTCTATATTATTTCTATATTTAAAGAAATCTTTTCGTGTTGAGTTAATCCTTCAATAATTTTCAAAAATTTGTTCATGAAATGTGGACATCCCTGGCTGGGCCATCTAGACCAGGTAAGGATGACAGATTTCCTTCCCTAAAAGGACATTAGTGAACCAGATGAATTTTTATGACAATCAACAATGGTTTCATGGTCATCATTAGACTTTTAAATTCCAGATTTTATGGAATTTAAATTTCACCTTCTGCCATGATGGGATTTGAACCCGGGCCCCCCAGAGCATAACCTGGGTCTCTGGCTAGTCCAGCAACAATACCACTACACCACTGCCTCCCCAAAGACACCCTGTATGACTGGATCCTAGACTTCCTAACCCACAGACCGCAATAAGTACAGGTAATGACACCTCCTCCACGATTATCCTCAACACTGGTGCCCCGGAAGGCTGACTTCAGCCCCTTACTATACTCCTTATACACTTGACTGTGTGGCCAAATTCCCTTCCAACTCCATTTTCAAAGTTGCTGGTGACACCACTGTAGTGGGTCGGATCTCAAACAATGACGAGACGAAGTACAGGAAAGAGATAGAGAATCTGGTGAAATGGTGCGATGATAATAATCTCTCCCTAAATGTCAGTAAAATGAAGGAGATAGTTATAGACTTCAGGAAGCGTAGTGGAGGATATGCCCATCTACATCAATGGGGATGAAGTGGAAATGGTCAAGAGCTTCAAATTTCTAGGTGTCCCGTCCTGGTCCCTCCACACCGACGCTATAGTTAAGAAAGCCCACTGTGGAAAGGGGTTCCGAGTTAACAAGCAGAGCCACAGGCAGATTCTTAGTTTTAGCAGCAGCTGGGAAGGAATGAGTTAAGATGACTTTCACCTAACAAACTAATGTTAACAGTTTGCTCATATGTGAATGCTAAACACTATTAAAATTGAAGAGATTATTTTAATGTTAAGTATCCATATTAAGTAATTTATATTAAGATATTAAATTTAATTCAAATATATTTATTCACCTCAGTCAAAATGTGAGCACTGCAGAGACTATAAAAGTTCAAGAGTTCAACAGCTAAAGCCATTTAGTCAACAGAATCACAATGTAGTTTCAAACTCAGGACAAATTCATGTCAAAAGTAAAAGGCCCCATTGTCCAGACATAAAGTATCAGTCTTTGGGCCGAGGGCTGGTGCTATCAGTTTGTCTTGGCAATGTGCCATTGGGAAAGGTATTTAGGTAGTAGTGTCCTTAGAGACATAGCAACAAGGAAGTGAACCATGCCAGGGGGAGGAAATGATGTGGAGATGCCGGCGTTGGACTGGGGTAAACACAGTAAGGAGTCTAACAACACCAGGTTAAAGTCCAACAGGTTTATTTCGTAGCAAATGCCACTCGCTTTCGGAGCGCTGCTCCTTCGTCAGGTGAGTGGGAGATCTGCTCACAAACAGCAAACAGGGCATATAAAGACACAAACTCAATTTACAGAATAATGATTGGAATGCGAGTCTTTACAGCTAATCAAGTCTTAAAGGTACAGACAATGTGAGTGGAGAGAGCATTAAGCACATGTTAAAGAGATGTGTATTGTCTCCAAACAGGACAGCCAGTGAGATTTTGCAAGTCCAGACAAGTTGTGGGGGTTACAGATAGTGTGACATGAACCCAAGATCCCGGTTGAGGCCGTCCTCATGTGTGCAGAACTTGGCTATCAGTCTCTGCTCAACGACTCTGCGTTGTCGTGTGTCATGAAGGCCGCCTTGGAGAACGCTTACCTGAAGATCAGAGGCCGAATGCCTGTGGCCGCTGAAGTGCTCCTCAACAGGAAGAGAACAGTCTTGCCTGGTGATTGTCGAGCGGTGTTCATTCATCCGTTGTCGTAGCGTCTGAATGGTCTCCCCAATGTACCATGCCTTGGGACATCCTTTCCTGCAGCGTATCAGGTAGACAATGTTGGCCAAGTTGCAAGAGTATGTACCATGTACCTGGTGGATGGTGTTCTCACGTGAGATGATGGCATCTGTGTCGATGATCCGGCACGTCTTGTAGCGGTTGCTGTGGCAGGGCTGTGTGGTGTCGTGGTCACTGTTCTCCTGAAGGCTGGGTAGTTTGCTGCGGACAATGGTCTGTTTGAGGTTGTGTGGTTGTTTGAAGGCAAGAAGTGGGGGTGTGGGGATGGCCTTGGCGAGATTTTCGTCTTCATCAATGACATGTTGAAGGTTCCGGAGGAAATGTCGTAGCTTCTCCGCTCCGGGGAAGTACTGGATGACGAAGGGTACTCTGTCCACCGTGTCCCGTGTTTGTCTTCCGAGGTCGGCACGGTTTTCCGCTGTGGCGCGTTGGAACTGTCGGTGAGTCGAGCGCCATATCCTGTTCTTATGAGGGCATCTTTCAGCGTCTGGAGGTGTCTGTTGCGATCCTCCTCATCCGAGCAGATCCTGTGTATACGGAGGGCTTGTCCGTAGGGGATGGCTTCTTTAACGTGTTTAGGGTGGAAGCTGGAGAAGTGGAGCATCGTGAGGTTATCCGTGGGCTTGCGGTACAGTGAGGTGCTGAGGTGACCGTCCTTTATGGAGATGTGTGTGTCCAAGAATGCAACCGATTCCGGAGAGTAGTCCATGGTGAGTCTGATGGTGGGATGGAACTTGTTGATGTCATCATATAGTTGTTTCAGTGATTGCTCACCATGACTCCAAAGGAAGAAAATATCATCGATGTATCTAGTGTATAGCATCGGTTGAAGGTCCCGTGCGGTGAAGAAGTCTTGTTCGAACCTGTGCATGAAGATGTTGGCATATTGAGGTGCGAATTTGGTCCCCATCGCCAAGGCCATCCCCACACCCCCACTTCTTGCCTTCAAACAACCGCACAACCTCAAACAGACCATTGTCCACAGGAAACTACCCAGCCTTCAGGAGAACAGTGACCACGACACCACACAACCCTGCCACTGCAACCGCTGCAAGACGTGCCGGATCATCGACACAGATTCCATCATCTTGCGTGAGAACACCATCCACCAGGTACATGGTACATACTCTTGCAACTTGGCCAACGTTGTCTACCTGATACGCTGCAGGAAAGGATGTCCCGAGGCATGGTACATTGGGGAAACCATGCAGACGCTACGACAACGGATGAATGAACACCGCTCGACAATCACCAGGCAAGACTGTTCTCTTCCTGTTGGGGAGCACTTCAGCGGTCACGGGCATTCGGCCTCTGATATTCGGGTAAGCGTTCTCCAAGGCGGCCTTCACGACACACGACAGCGCAGAGTTGCTGAGCAGAAATTGATAGCCAAGTTCCGCACACATGAGGACGGCCTCAACCGGGATCTTGGGTTCATGTCACACTATCTGTAACCCCCACAACTTGTCTGGACTTGCAAAATCTCACTGGCTGTCCTGTCTGGAGACAATACACATCTCTAACGTGTGCTTAATGCTCTCTCCACTCACATTGTCTGTACCTTTAAGACTTGATTAGCTGTAAAGACTCGCATTCCAATCATTATTCTGTAAATTGAGTTTGTGTCTTTATATGCCCTGTTTGCTGTTTGTGAGCAGATCTCCCACTCACCTGACGAAGGAGCAGCGCTCCGAAAGCTAGTGGCTTTTGCTACCAAATAAACCTGTTGGACTTTAACCTGGTGTTGTTAGACTCTTTACTAGGGGGAGGAAATTCAGTTTTTGGATTGGCAAATGACAAGACCATTAAGTTAAGCAGAGTATAGCAATTGGCTGGGGTAATCTGTCACATTTTGGACTGACATGTTAATGTGTAATGAAATCAAGTCCAAGCTAATTAGAAGGAGCATCTTAGATAGCGAATTGTAATGGGTTTTGGCTCAGTGTGTTAGATCTTCGGAGGGGTCTTTGGCACTGACTCAGAGCTATTTGACCATCCGAAGGCCTCCCAAGGCAGAGGTTAATGTTTTGTTTGTCTTGTATGTCTTTTATGTTTAGATAAATTTTTGGTTACGTCTTCAACTGAGACTTCTTGCCTTTGCAAGTTTAATTCTCAAGTTAAGAGAATCACCAACAAAGAAACCCCCACTACACCCACCAATGCCTCTACTTTCTCAGGAGGCTAAGGAAATTCGGCATGTCCGCTGTGATTCTCACCAATTTTTATAGATGCACCATAGAAAGCATCCTTTCCAGATGTATCACAGCTTGGTATGGCTCCTGCTCTGACCAAGACAGCAAGAAACTACAAAGGGTTGTGAACGGGGCCCAGTCCATCACGCAAACCAGCCTCCCATCCATTGACTCTGTCTACACTTCCCAATGCCTCGGAAAAGCAGTCAGCATAACAAGGACCCCACGCACCATGGACATACTCTCTTCTACCTTCTTGTGTCGGGAAAAAGATACAAAAATCTGAGGACATGTATCAACCGACTCGAGAACAGCTTCTTCCCTGCTGCCAAACTTTTGAATGGACCTACTTTGCATTAAGTTGATCTTTCTCTAGACCCTAGCTATGACTGTAACACTACATCTGCACCCTCTCCTTTCCTTCTCCTCTATGTACTCTATGAACTGTATAGTGCACAAGAAACAATACTTTTCACTGTATACTAACACATGTGACAATAATAAATCAAATCAAAAACCCATAGCTGTTTTCCTGGCCTCTGAGGCACTGGTTTTAAAGGCTCCTTTTAACACATGACTTCCCATGATCAATTGTAGCAATTTATTTTATTTTTTTTATTAGTGTCACAAGTAAGCTTACATTAACACTGCAATGAAGTTACTATGAAAACTGTGGACAAACTGAAGATGTTTATCTATCAAATTAAATGACTGTTATACTTTAAGCCAATGCCAACAGTGCAACTTATGTAAAAATAAGGAAAACATGTGTGAGGGAACACAAACTCAAATTTCCCTTCAATCGAGCACCTTCACTGGCATGAGTTATGATGTTTTATGTGAGCAGCAATAGTTATAATGCCAACTCATTACCACAGTAGGAAACAGCAGACCTTCACAAGTAGAGAAATACAAGTTACTTCCTAATAGAATGAGTTTACAAATCAAGAGCCCATTCTCATTAGCAAAAACAATATTGGTATATTAATATAAAACAGTCAGTTTAACAATTTGGCAAGACTTGACAGAAAGATTGAAGTTGGGTTCAAGCTTAAATTCTGGCTAGGACACCAGGGTATTACTTCATAAACTGGAGTCTTTTTTACTTATCCTTGATAATGTTTAGAGTTGCCATAAACAACTTTTTCTTAACTTGTATATGACATTTTGTCTCAAATGTCATTCAATGTTTTACTGACCCTTGACCCGCCCATATTTGATGTATGCAAAAAGCACTTGGCAACTATCACGACAGGAATTCCTCAGGACAGTGTCCTCAGGCTGGCTAAACACCAAGGCTGTAAGACCAGGGCAAAGACTGAGAATTCTTCAGTGAGTATCTCACCTTCAGACTTCCAAAAGCCTGTACACTACCTACAGAGCACAAATTAGGAGTGTGATGGAATACTCACAATTTGCCTGAATGTGTACAGCTCCAACACTTGAAAAGTTTGGCACCATCCAAGCCAAAGCAGCTGACATTATCTGTACCCTTAAACACTCACTCCCTCCATCACCAGCATACTGTGTACTGCGATTTGCATCGTCTACAAGATGCACAGAGCAACCTGCCAAGGTTCCTTCAACAACCCTTACCAAACTCATATCTACCATATTTTTTTAAAACTCAGCAGAAGCAGGGGAACACCTGCAAATCTCCCTCCAAATCTCTCACCAACCTGATTTGGAAATATATTGTCTTTCCTACACTGTCATATGGTCCGAATCTTGGAACTTCTGTGGTTGTACCTCACCAGGGACTCAGTGGTTCAAAGCAACAGCTCACCTTCAAGAGCTACTAGTCTTACCAGTAACACACACATCCCATGAACAAAAACAAAATTGCTGTTGAGGAATTTAGAACGTGGTTGGTCAAAATACTTAATTTCCGCCCTTGTGCAGGGTTAAGGCTTTCAACTTGAGGTGGTGACCAGCAAAAGTAGCTTGCTTTCTCATTATTACAGATTCTTAGTCATTGATGGATTGTTTCACCTTTTCAGTTGCGATTCATTGTAATTGTACGAATATATCCAAGTCAATACGGTACATGCGAAGGTTTGCACACAAAATATATGCTACACATGCTCAGAACTATATACAAACTAGTAGACCCAAAATGCACGTGCAGTCACATTCGTATCATTATTGCAGCAGTACTTCTTAAATACAAGATCACTAGTTATCCTTTCACAAAAAACTTTAACAGATTTAAAACTTATCAGGAAAAGGAACTCAAGTCATTCATAAAACCAAGTCTAGGCACAGGAATACATAGTTTGTCATGGATCTGGCCTTTTGACTTGCTTATAGTCATAAAATGTGAAGTCTAATTGGGAACGGTTTTCTCTCAAGTTAAAAAAAGGCAGGTTCACCTCAGATGGGCTTAATATTATTCAAGAAATAAACATTTTATTCCCTTGAAAATTGCCTGTTATAATTTCAACACTGATCCAAGAACACAGTTAGCTGTCAATCTTACCATCCGCCATTTACTTCCTCCAACCATGCCACCATCCTGGTGCCAACTATTGGCAATAACAGGTACTTCACATGCTCCAGTCTTCTGTGCCTCTGCATGTGCCAGCCATCAAATAAACCCACCAACAGACATGCCCTTAAATTGACCAAAGTTTTTACCTGTCTGGATTGCTGAGTATCATAGTTTGAACATCGCTGTGGCTCTCCTATAGCATTATGTTTACTGCTAAAACGGAACCTCGTCTAAACTTACTTGTACTTTTAAGACAGCCAAATATTTCCTGTGAAATGGGTAATTTTAGAAAAGTAACTGTAGATGCTTATAAACTCAACTTAGTATAAAATGGCCACTGTTTGTAAATATTTAGTTGAGAGTCCCCAATATGAAAAGTTGATAGTGTGAAATAAATGACTGTTATAGATGCAAAATGTTATCACTGTCTGTTCAGAGTGCAAGGCAATAATGAAGAGCACAGGGCATAGGTACCAGTTAATGCTCTCACACATAATCGGGTCAACCCTGTTCAACATTAACAGTGCCGACCACCACCTCCCCAACAGTGCCAACTTCCAGACACCCCTCCTCCACTGATACAAAATCCTGACCCAATGCTTCCTCAACCTGTGACTTGATTTCTCCAACTTCTTGCCGAAACTCAAAATTTGCTTAAAAGCTTAGCCATCCACATCCTGTCCCAAACCCAGTCCTGCTCAACTTCCAGCCTCATTCTCACTGACCTACTGTGCACCAGTTTAAAATCCTCATCTTTAAATTCATTCACAGCTTAGTTCCCATCCTATTTTAACTCTCCGACTTTATTCTGTTTTAAATGCTTCTCAAAATCCTTTTTCCTAACCAAGCTGGTGTTAATTCAATTACCTATCCTGCTTTCCACTAGATACTTAAGTGTGAATGGCAGAGTAGGTAGTTGTACAAAATGTACAAGCATTTTTGACCCATGTAGAATAGAATTAACGGCCCTTTCCATCTAGATCTCCCAACAGTGGAACTGTTTTCATTGGAACATAGGAATTACTAGACAGATATAAAAAAGACAAGGTACATCCGGTTTCCCTTTGCCCATCCTGGTAGTCACATGACTATCAAAATCAATTTTTATTAGTCTACAATAAACCCAGAAACTATATGAGGAACCTCCCAGTGGTAGAGACTGCAGGGACCACAGGTCCCGAATCAACTTTGAATGACTTTCCAATTGTACAACATACTATCGTTTTCATACCTGCCATCCTTTTGGTCCAAGACAGAGCATTCAACATAGGTTAGCACAGTTGCACTTTGGTGTTCAGTCCACACTGAACTGAAATGAAAACCACCAACCCCATTTCGGAGATGAAAATCTTTGATGGTTAAGTGTTCTATCAGTGCGAGCTTACAAGTTACAAGGAAGTGCTAAGCCACAGTGAGGTAATTGCCAACAGTTCAACTATCTATTTAATACCGTAAGCAAATATTTCACCATACTGCACATTAGAGTAACAAAATTTAATACCATCTTTGAAAAAGATGATAGGTGAAGCAGTAACATATCAGTAACAATGTAATTACAGGAAGCAAGTTTACAGGCATTGGTCTCAGAATCTAAGTGAGATAAGCACAAAAGGACATAACAGGTCTGTTAAATTTTAAATAGATGAAATGCAAATATAGTGATAAATCTACATTGGCAGGAATGAAGTTAGCTTTTTGAAACATGCTTACATTTCTCCGTACACCACGCTTAGTAAAACCTTCAATCAGTCCCATCTTAATAATGATACCACTTTCAATTATTCCATTTCTGGGCCAGAGAGGTCAATTAATATTGCATTAACAGTTATCACATTGTTAAAATGTAATTATGCTGATTTAATGGACAATTAAATCCCCATGTTCTTAAAATAAGGGAAGTTCTGGAGATTCTTAATTACTTGAACTTTCTAGCAGATCTGCACATTATTAATGCCAAGTGTTAACAGTTATTTTTCCAGCAAACTTTGGCCCAAGATTCCCAGTGATTTCTCTGCTGGCTCTGATTTCTTCAATTGTTTCCTTAGCAAATCCACATTTGAGATGTTAAAACGAGATCAGCTCGTATTTTTTTTTCATCATCAGTGAGCATTGGAAGAGCAAGGTCTTAAACACGAACTTTTGAGATGAAAAAGAAACACATCCACTTGTCAGTAAAATTTACAACAGTAACAGCTTTCCAACTCCATCTGCCCAAAGCCTGTATGCAACCATTGCACAACAGGAATATCATAGCATTGGTCATGGAAAACATGTAAGAAAAACAACTTTAATTTATATAGCACCTTTAACCAAATACAATATTTGAAGCCGCTACATAGGAGCATAATCACAAAATACATAAAGCCAAAGAAGTCATTCACAAGGATAAAAGTTTTGAGTAAAGATGCACTTTTAAGGAGGATATTGAAGAGGTGGAGATGTTTAACAAAGCCATCAGTCTTGGCTCAGTTTGTAGCAGTCAAGGCTGAGCTCAAATCTCACCAAAGTGACTCTTGCACAAAATCTAGAATGGCACTTCAGCGCAGGACTAAGGAGTGCTGCATCATTGGAGGTTGTGTCTTCTGGATGCAAAGTCAAACCAATATCCCATCTGTTCTCTTAGATGGGCATAAAAGATTCTGAAGTATTATTTCAATGGGAGGAGACTTCTCCCTGAACCAATTATTCTTCAACTAACATTGCTAGAACATACTGTGTAGTCATTATCACTTTGCTATTTGTCTGACCCTATGCCTAAACACTAGCTGCCACAGTAAAAATTACTACACTCTAAATATTGACCAGGACACTTCCTGGAAATAGTGTCATATCTTCTATGAAAAGGCAGGTGGAGCCTCATTTAATGTCCCATCCAAAAGACGGCACCTACAGCATTGCTGCAGCACTCCCTATGTGCTTTACTGGAGTTTCGGCCTTTCTAGAGTGGGATTTGAACCCACAACCTTCTGACTCAGAGGTGAGTGCGCTACCAACTGAACCATGGCTGACACTAAAATTTGTTTTTGTTTTCTCCATATTTCCTGAGCTTATCCAAAATTCTGTTGCCTATATCTGAATTCCAAACAATTTTTCACCCTCACCCCACTGCAAGCTGATCTACATTGGCCCGAAACATTTGTTTTAAATTCACATCCTTATGTTCATCTTCTTTCATGCCTCACCTCTCCCTAACTCTGTAACCTTCTCCAGTCCCACAACTTTCATATTTGGAATTTGTAGAAGCTTGCCATGCACCAATTGGCTTCGACGATTCCTACACTACAACATGGATAACACTTCAAAAGTACTTCATTGGCTGTAAAGCACATTAGACATTCACTTGTCCTAAAAAGAGTTATATACATGCAAGTATTTTTGAAATGTCCCTAATGCTTTAAAGCAGCTGTAAAAGATCCATGGCATGATTCCAAAAGTAGTTGTTTTCAGTGTCTCGCCAATGTTTCACTGGTCATTTTTTTTAGGTTTACATGTGAAATCACTGCCACTTCATTCAATACTTAACATTTGCAACCAAAACTTAAACCAAGCTGTCACCACTATCAATAACTAATTTTTGACTCAGCACCTGTTTTGATAATGCATCTGTGAAGGACCTTGGGATGCTTTTTCTGAGCTTTTAAAATGCTATCGTTGAGGTTTGTAGATTAAATTTTGCTTCCCATGCAGTCTATCAAACCAATATAAATATTTTACAATAACTTCACTATATTCCAATAATTAAATTTCTGGAAAAATCCATGGACATCTTCATTTGAATAAACCAATCCATAAACATAGATTACAGCGGATATCTTTACACATTGAAAAGATTTTCATAACACAGGTTTGTTGCAGAAAAGTGACTGAATATTGTTTCATCAACTTCCATTCACAACCATATAGAAAAGAAAAATCTTCTTCCAGTTTGGGGAGTTGTACATAAATGGTGACGAGGACACTTGTCCATGCATATTATAAAGTTGATACGAGGAGGAAGGAGATCTGACAAGACTAGAGATGGAGTTTTTTGTCTTCAGCACAGGGTATAATCCTATTCAAATGGTAAGATTTCTCTGTCGTCCACGGCACTATCCAAATAGGGGATTCCTAACTGAGTGGCATTCCCTGTATCCTATAATTTAGAAGTGCAAAAGAAAACTTTGCTTGTTGGACCTTTTCTCTATTTTCCCAATGCTATATGAGAAATGATTAGCTGAACATTAGATGTAATTGCAAAAAATAGATTTTTCTTCACACCACTAAAGGGAAAGATAATTTAATTAAAGTAAAGTATAAAACATCAAATGCACTATAGTATTCAAGTCCTGTTTATCCATTGAAAGGGTAAAAATAATTCTCTCATTTCAATTATATATTATGAATAATACAATATTGTGGCAATATCAAACAAAGAATTGTCCCCCAAGGGAAACTGGTGTTTTGGGTAATTGGAAACATGCACTGGTGCCTCATTTAAATTAACAATCTATGAAACCACAATTACCATCCATATGTAACAACATAATACTGATCCAAAGAACAACATTTCCCCAAAACTTCTAAATAACTATATTGATGTTAACATTCTTGGGTCAGGCATATTGCCATTACCTAATTAAATGCCAGTAAACAGGAACTGCCAAATATTTTCTTACCTGAAATAAGTCTCCAAATTTCAGGCCTGTTACATTTGTTACTGACCATATTCAATACATTGGATTTTTTTTTAAATCACAATTTGTTGGGGTGAGAATGTTACAGTGCATGGCATATTCATATATCTTGTTGGAATCACTCAGTAACATTTGCAGACATAATTTATCAAAATACAAGACGTTCCATAATAAAAGCTTAACTTAGTCTTTCAACTTGTACTTTCTAATATATAAGTTAACACACATTGTATTCAAAGCAGATCCAAATAAAGAAAATATTTGCTCAGAGAAGATTCATATATTGCATTGTATATTTAAATTATCTAATGAATTGGAATAGGTGACTATGACAGTATGGCACTCGTCACAGAATCCCTATATTGCAGAAGGAGGCCATTTGGCCCATCAAGCCTGTACCTACAACAATCTCATCTAAGTCCTATCTCCGTAACCTCACGTATTTACCCTGCTAATCCCCCTGACACTAAGGGGCAATTTATCATGCCCAATCAACCTAATCTGCACATCTTTGTACTGTGGGAGGAAACCAGAGCACCCAGAGGAAACCCATATAGATACAGGGAGAATGTGCAAACTCCACAGTCACCCGAAGCTGGAATTGAACCCAGGTCCCTGGCGCTGTGAGGCAGCAGTACTAACCACTGTGCCATCGTGTTGCCCACTTCTCCTAAGGAAAGATATTACAGAGCTTGTACAAAATCCATATTTTTTTTCAGCAACTCAAGCCTTGAATTTACTGCAAGTCAGGAGTCAAGTTCAATTCATTTTTAGGAGAATCAAAATTGTCCAGTATAAATACAACATTGCACCATGAACCATTGCATGCAGTCAGTTGGGTGTTCACTGGCATTACCATGACTTGCCATTTACCCAGACATTTACTTCTCAGTACATGCAGAGGTAAAAATATTTATGCTGGCACCAGTGTCCACCTTCACCCAGAAGCACGTGTGCCCTCCAAAAATACAAATTGATACAAACACCTCCAGTTATCAAGCAATGTGTTTAGTGGCATTAACGTAAAATGGCAATTCCTCTCATCGACAAGATTTTAACCCTCACCATCACTAGGGTTGGCTTGGTGCACAATGAAATGGATCTGCTTTGACGTGGGGCATGACTACTA
Organism: Mustelus asterias; assembly: GCF_964213995.1. Classification (NCBI taxonomy): domain Eukaryota; kingdom Metazoa; phylum Chordata; class Chondrichthyes; order Carcharhiniformes; family Triakidae; genus Mustelus; species Mustelus asterias. Next base: position 21,419,571 of record NC_135817.1, on the reverse strand, counting down.
AGCTTGCCAGGGAATGAAACCGTCTTACAGTCTGCCAGGCTTTAAAACCCTTACTAGTAGCTCCTAGCTTGGATTTCTGACACAGATATTTCCGGTGACCCCGAAGCTGGAATTGAACCCAGGTTCCTGGCGCTGTGAGGCAGCAGTACTAACCACTGTGCCACCATGTTGCCCACTTCTCCTAAGGAAAGATATTACAGAGCTTGTGCAAAATCCATATTTTGATCTGCAAATGCAATGATATGCTGGGCAACTGCCAGGCATATCTAAGAGCCTGTACCCTTTACACGATTTCTTGGGTCCATTACCATTAATGCATTGAGTAAAAGTTATCAAAATACATAGGGATTGTGAACTCTCAAATATTCGAGAATCTGTGAACAAGACATCCCCAGAAAACTCTTGGGTTTTTCCAAGTGGTCCCTTTGGTATGTCTCTATTGTTCTTCATGCAATCATTAGCTCAATGATACAGTCCACTCGTTCAGCCTCTGAAGTCATACTTGCAACCTTTTGCTCAAAACCGACTGAAAAACTGATCAATAACAGCTGATATTATATCGAAAAGAAATTTGAGCAAATGGACATGAAAATTGAGCTCAACTCAAGTTGATTTGTTATGGTTCGGATTTTCACAGGATCTTTCGGCTCCTCAGTGCTCAGGCCTCAAATCTTAAGGTAATTCAGGCCTTCATTGCCAATGACAATGCATACCTTTGTTTTCTTTTTCTCAGTTGTGCCTGCTAGGTCAACAAAACAAAGCTGGACTCTGCTTGAAATTCTGATAGCACGTCAACTGCTTTCCAACTGATTTTAGAAAATTGTTTTGTCATTCTTACAATGACTCACTACTTCTACCTGAAGTTAGGAGGAATCTCCTCCTATACGGGTAGTCAAAAATACTGCAGCAATAACTGACTGATGATCCACTGATCAACGGATCAACGGATGAACGGATGAATGAACACCGCTCGACAATCACCATATGCTGCAGGAAAGGATGTCCCGAGGCATGGTATATTGGGGAGACCATGGAGACGCTACGACAACGGATGAATGAACACCGCTCGACAATCACCACATCATCTCATGTGAGAACACCATCCACCAAGTACACAGTGCATACTCTTGCAACTCGGCCAACGTTGTCTACCTGATACGCTGCAGAAAAGGATGTCCCAAGGCATGGTACATTGAGGAGACTATGCAGACGCTACGATAACAGATGAACACCACTCAACAATCACCAGGCAGGAGTGTTCTCTTCCTGTTGGGGAACACTTCAGCAGGCACAGGCATTCAGCCTCAGGTAAGCATTCTCCAAGGTGGCCTTCATGACACACGACAACACAGAATCGCTGAGCAGAAACTGATAGCCAAGTTCCGCACACGAGGACGGCCTCAACCAGAATCTTGGGTTCATGTCACACTATCTGTAACCCCCACGACTTGCATGGGCTTGCAAAATCTCACTAACTGTCCTGGCTGGAGACAATTCACACCTCTTTAACCTGTGCTTAATCCTTTCTCCAATCACACTGCCTGTACCTTTATGACTTGATTACCTGTAAAGACTCGCATTCCAACCGTTATCTTGTAAATTGAGTTTGTGTCTATATATGTCCTGTTTGTGAACACAACTCCCACTCACCTGATGAAGGAGCAGCGCTCCGAAAGCTTGTGGCTTGTGCTACCAAATAAACCTGTTGGACTTCAACCTGGTGTTATGAGACTTCTTACTGTGCTTACCCCAGTTCAACGCTGGCATCTCCACATCACAGATCCACCAATCACCAGTGCTTTTTCGGCTTTCACTGTCCTTTGAGGGGTACTGATGGTTTCCAATGTTACAAGTTTGTTCCAGATCCAAGCAGGTGCAAGATGATATTAAGTTGGAGTAATCTTGAAGCTTCTAAAGAAGGCAGTAATTGCACTATTTTCTTTATGTCAATTCACACATTCCCACTGCAAGCTGCCCTTGAAGTTTAACTTCTTTGTTCAATTGCCTGAACGCGGCACAACCAACACCTGTGGTCAATCAAGTAGCTGTATACAGTGCTGATCCTCTCAAGGGGTTCCAAAAATGAGCAATTCGGTAATTTTTAAAACTGGCCCTCTACATTTGGCCCTGCACACTCACACCTGCCCCTAGTTGAGCCAGATGCGAGAAATCTGATCTTCAGAATCTCTGGTTTTTAAGCCTAACTGGAATTTTAACCACACAACCTCGAAGCTCAAATGCACACAAGTTTACCCAATTGCCTAAGCTACTATTGTGTAAAGTAATGGAATCAATATTTAGGGCCTAGGCAATGGCTGTGGCCAGCATTTCTTTGAAGGTTTGGAACAGAACTTAAAAAGCTGATGTTGAAAATCCCACTGCTGACACCATCTTGTGTTTGTGAATCTCTAGGTACTACTATGTACAAGGCACTAATCATCTAAGATAGGCTCAATAACAGAAATAAGATGGATTCTTTATTCAAAGATGGTTCTGCACTTAAACACAGTAAGAGTTTTAACACCAGATTAAAGTCCAACAGGTTTATTTGGTAGCAAATGCCATTAGCTTTCGGAGCCCTGCTCCTTCGTCAGATGGAGTGGATATCTGCTCCCAAACAAGGCACACAGAGACACAAAATCAATTTACAGAATACTGATTAGAATGCGAATCTTTACAGCTAATCAAGTCTTAAAGATACAGACAATGTGAGTGGAGGGAGCATTAGGCACAGGTTAAAGAAATGTGTATTGTCTCCAGACAGGACAGCCAGTGAGATTCTGCAAGTTCAGGAGACAAGCTGTGGGGGCGACCGATAGTGTGACATGAACCCAAGATCCCGGTTTAGGCCGTCCTCATGTGTGCGGAACTAATCCCCCACGATGATGGCATTGCTGCAACGACCTCAGTACTCAACGCCGACAACTGCCAGTTTCCAGATGCAATTTTACAACTCATCCGCTTCATCCTGGACCACAATGTCTTCACCTTCAACAACCAGTTCTTCATCCAGACACACAGAACAGCCATGGGGACCAAATTCGCACCTCAATATGCCAACATCTTCATGCACAGGTTTGAACAAGACTTCTTCACCGCACAGGACCTTCAACCGATTCTATACACTAGATACATCGATGACATTTTCTTCCTTTGGACTCATGGTGAACAATCACTGAAACAACTATATGATGACATCAACAAGTTCCATCCCACCATCAGACTCACCATGGACTATTCTCCGGAATCGGTTGCATTCTTGGACACACGCATCTCCATTAAGGACGGTCACCTCAGCACCTCACTACCGCAAGCCCACGGATAACCTCACGATGCTCCACTTCTCCAGCTTCCACCCTAAACATGTTAAAGAACCCATCCCCTACGGACAAGCCCTGCTCGGATGAGGAGGATCGCAACAGACACCTCCACACGCTGAAAGATGCCCTCATAAGAACAGGATATGGCGCTCGACTCATCGATCGACAGTTCCGACGCGCCACAGCGAAAAACCGCACCGACCTCCTCAGAAGACAAACACGGGACACGGTGGACAGAGTACCCTTCGTCGTCCAGTACTTCCCTGGAGCGGAGAAGCTACGGCATCTCCTCCGGAGCCTTCAACATGTCATTGATGAAGACGAACATCTCGCCAAGGCCATCCCCACACCCCCACTTCTTGCCTTCAAACAACCGCACAACCTCAAACAGACCATTGTCTGCAGCAAACAACCCAGCCTTCAGGAGAACAGTGACCACGACACCACACAACCCTGCCACAGCAACCTCTACAAGACGTGCCGATCATCGACACGGATGCCATCATCTCACGTGAGAACACCATCTACCAGGTACACAGTACCTACTGTTGCAACTCGGCCAACGTTGTCTACCTGATACGCTGCAGGAAAGGATGTCCCAAGGCATGGTACATTGGGGAAACCATGCAGACGCTACGACAATGGATGAATGAACACCGCTCAACAATCACCAGGCAAGACTGTTCTCTTCCTGTGGGGGAGCACTTCAGCGGTCACAGGCATTCAGCCTCTGATCTTCGGGTAAACGTTCTCCAAGGCAGCCTTCACGACACACGACAGCGCAGAGTCGCTGAGCAGAAACTGATAGCCAAGTTCCGCACACATGAGGATGGCCTAAACCAGGATCTTGGGTTCGTGTCACACTATCGGTAACCCCCACAGCTTGCCTCCTGGACTTGCAGAATCTCACTGGCTGTCCTGTCTGGAGACAATACACATTTCTTTAACCTGTGCCTAATGCTCCCTCCACTCACATTGTCTGTATCTTTAAGACTTGATTAGCTGTAAAGATTCGCATTCTAATCAGTATTCTGTAAATTGATTTTGTGTCTGTGTGTGCCTTGTTTGGGAGCAGATATCCACTCCATCTGACGAAGGAGCAGGGCTCCGAAAGCTAATGGCATTTGCTACCAAATAAACCTGTTAGACTTTAACCTGATGTTGTTAAAACTCTTACTGTATTTACCCCAGTCCAACGCCGGCATCTCCACATCTGCACTTAATGACAGGGGTTTCACTGTAAAGGTATGTTCAGACTGCTAACAAATGGAGGACACATGGTGTATCACATTACAGTGTACCTTAGAAATATAATCATACCTCTTAAAATGTGTACCACAACATTAAAAGCTTGTATTTATGTAGTATCTTTAACAGAGTAAAAAACTTCCCAAAGCATTTACAAGTTATTTACCCTCTGGTTTCCCCCCACCCCCCCTCCCCCCTCCCCCCTCCAACAAGCCCCTTCCTTTTAAGTTACGTGACAGTTTCAAACGGTCTTCGCCTATCTCTGGAAATCATTTCACAAATCCCTTTGCCCATATTTCTCTTTTGCCTTCCGTGTCTTACAAGTTCACCTTTTTACTCACATTACTGGGCAACTCTAACACCAGTCCTGGTCAGTGCCCACATAACTCACCCGTGAAGCTCATGATGTTCAATATTAAGGGTATCACTTATCTCCAGGTCATTGTTGCCAGACAGAGTCAAATCACTCTCAGTCTGGCTTACACATTAACATTGGCTCCCCAGGCACAGGAGGAAGTGGTAAATGCTAGAAGGATACCAGCTTTAAAATTGCGAAGAAAAAGCAGAGGAAAAAATTGTCAAGAAATATACACCATATATAAACCACCATTGCATTCATTATTGTAACTTTGATAATTTCTGCACCATGTTCAAACAAACTAGTTAAACGTCAACTGTTTAGTGTTTCATTTATCAGCTTTGGGAAAATAAGTTTTAAGCAAAAAGAAATTATAGGGGCTGAGCTGACAGAGACTCCAAAGACCAATCTATGGTGGAAAAAATACATTACAATTAAACACTTTGCCCAGTCCTTCTGTTTCCCCACAATCATGAAATTCAACATGCATAAATATTGTTAGCTTAATTAAAGGGAACGCCATACAAAAACCAGCATTACTTAGCGATGGTAACCAAACGCACTGCGTCAAAATGTCAGATTTTGTTCTCAAGACAGAATGCTATGTTACTTACATCAGAATGTTAGCTTTATGATTTTGTCCATAACAAAAATCTCAGCATAATTGTTTTATGACCAAGTATTACATAAAAATGTATTTATTGACAGCTAGGTTGAGAAAATAACAAAAAAGCAGCAGAAACTCCTTCTGAAATATTGAAATTAATGAACTGTTTAATTTATGTTTCCTAGTATATCAAAAAAGCAGACGACGACTTCAGCAATCATATTTTTAAAAAGTATTAATTTTATATTTAGATAATCATGTCTGTCACTCCCTCCTTTGCCCCAGTGAAATTAATTGCAAAGTATAAAAAAAAGCAGAAATGACATTAGAATTAGTTTTTCCATCTACCTTCATCATGCCAAATTACATACCAGTTGGGCATATATGCAGCATTCAACAGATATTTCATTGAAGTATAGAAACATTACTCCCTAAATAAGTAACATTATCATGTTCTTTCAACAATAAGGAATTCAGGAAGTGCACAACAGCATAAAACAATGTTTCCAATTGCTACTTAAGGGAAATAATACTTTTCCACTATAATGTTGATTCGGCTCATTTTAAGCTCATTAATCTTATCCACAAAAATCTGTTTGCTATCTTGTACATCTATCCAAATAATTTATAAAGTAGACAATGGTTTTAGTTTCCATTGTCTCTGCATATCCCTTTGTATGTTGAAGCCCTGTCAGCTGTTTACAGAACAAAATTGTCTTATAATTTTCGAACAGAAACATAATTTCAGCAAGAGCACTATTTCATGCCTGAGAGTACTGTTTTTTCCTCCCCCACCCCAAGGATGCTTAAAGCAAAACAAAATTGTACCCATAACTCCAACTGGCAAATTAGGCTACATCTTAATTGTTCTGGATTTTGAAGACCCTTTAATCAACCTAAATACAACTAGAGGTGTTGTGCATTGCTACTTGAGGAGGACCTTTAATTGTTTCTACCTTCACAGTGAAACTTGTAGAGCACCTTTCAGAACCGAAGTACTTTACAGCCACTGATATGTTTGAGAAGAGTCATCACTGTTACAATGTAGAAAATGTGAAAGCCAATTTGGACATAGCAAGCTCCTACAAAAAGCAACATACAATTGCCAGATAAGCTGCTTTTTGCAATGTTGATTGAGGAATAAATATTGGCCAGGACACTGGAGATTATTTTCCAACTCTTCTACAAAATAATGCCATGAAGTCTTTTATGTCCACCGGAGGAGACAGATACAGCCTTGATTTAACGTCTCATCTGAAAGACATCATCATCAACAGCAGCACACCTCCCTCAGGACTGCATTGGTGTGGAAGCCTTGATTGCTGGGGTCGAACTTGAACCCACAATCTGTTAGAGTGCTACAAACTGAACCATGGAGGACACAAACGCAATTCAACTTGCAAAAATATACGAAGAACGGTAACAAGTGAATGATTTGTGAAAAAAGTCACTGCATGTAAAGATATGATGTGGAGATGCCGGCGTTGGACTGGGGTAAACACAGTAAGAAGTTTAACAACACCAGGTTAAAGTCCAACAGGTTTATTTGGTAGCAAAAGCCACACAAGCTTTCGGAGCTGCAAGCCCCTTCTTCAGGTGAGTGGGAATTCTGTTCACAAACAGGGCATATAAAGACCATATAAAGAGTTTGTGTCTTTATATGCCCTGTTTGTGAACAGAATTCCCACTCACCTGAAGAAGGGGCTTGCAGCTCCGAAAGCTTGTGTGGCTTTTGCTACCAAATAAACCTGTTGGACTTTAACCTGGTGTTGTTAAACTTCTTACTGTGTAAAGATATGAACAGTGTGTTCACCACCAAAAAGCAAGCACATGAGTTGGTTATATCCAAGGAATAAAAAAGGTTCAATTAAATTGCTTTACAAGCCATCAACTAGTGGGAAAGATGTAAAGGAACAAACTTGCAAGTAAATTACAGAGAAGGGCAAGAATTTATAGAATAGTTATAATGGTGGTCTTTAACTATCTGAATATAGACTGGGATAGTAGTAGCGTAAAGAGTTGACAGTGGCAAGTGTGTGTTCAGGAGTTTTTTTTTACAGCAGTATATTTCCAATCCAATGAGTAAGGAGGTATTGCTAGACCTAGTTCTTAGACATATAAAATTGTAAAAGTGCAGCTAAGAGATGGGGTGGGGCCAATTAGGGACCAAAAAGCGAATTATGTCTGGAAGTAGGGGACATGCCTGAGGTATTAAATAAATATGCTATATCTGTAATTACCAAGAAAGAAAATTCTGTCCAGGTCATGGCAAGAGAGGCAATTCAAGCACTTGAGCTCAAAATTCATTTTAAAAAAATAGGTATTGGAAAATTCATTTAAAAAAGTGGTGTTGGATAGGTTTCCTGTACTTACAGCTGATACGGCACCAAAACACCAAAGCAAGTGAGAGTGGAAATTAGGGAGGCACTGGCCATAATTTTCAAATCTTAGACTCAGGGGAGGTCCAGAGGGAAAATGTTACACCTCTGTTCAAGAAAGGGTGTAAAGATAAGTCCAGTAACTGCAGGCCAGTTTAATTCCAGTTATGGGGAAGCTTTTCGAGACGATAATGCAGGATAAAATTAACAAGTCACTTGGGCAAATGCGAATTAATTAGGGAAGCCAAGATTTGTTAGGGAAAATGGCTGGAGTTTTTGAGAGAGGGTCGATGAGGATAATGCTGCTGATGGACTTGGACTTCAGTGCCACACAACTGACTTATGAGCAAAGTTGGAGGTTATGGAATAAAAGAGACATTAGCAACATCTCTATGGAATTGGCTGAGTGACATGAAAGAAGTAGTGGTGAACAGTTGTTTTTCAGACTGGAGGTTTATATTGGAGCTCCTCAGGATGTTTCAGGATCGCTGTTCCTCCTGATCCATTTTAATGACAGACTTTGGTGTACAGGGTACAATTTCAATATTTGCAGATTGTAGGAAGCTTGGAAGTATTGAGGATGGTGGAGAAGATCAAAATAATATAGGCATGTGGAATGCACAGATGCATTTAATGCCGGAATGGGCAGACAAGTGGCAGGTGAAACTTAATGCAGAGAATGCGAATTTTGATAGGAAGAACTTGGAGACGATACAAAATAAAAGGGTACAATTTTAAAGTGGATACAGGAGCAGAGGGGCCTGGGTAATAGGTATATAAATCATTGAAGTTAACAGAACAGGTTGAGAGAGCTGTTCATAAAACATACAGCATTCTGGGTCTTATCAATAGAGGCATAGAGTACAAAAGCTAAGAAGTTAAACCCTGGATAATTACTGGTTCTGCCTCAACTGAAGTATTACACCCAGTTCTGGGTACCGCACTTTAGCAAGGATACAGAAATAATTCACAAGAATGGTTCCAGGGAAGAGGAACTTCAATTACATAAACAGATTTGAGAAGTTGGGACTGTTCTTTTTGGAAAAGGCAGAGAGGAGAGGAAATTTGATAGGGGTATTCAAAATCATGGAGAAGTCTGAACAGAGTACGGAGGGAAAAAAATGTTCGAACTTAAGTATTGAGAACATGAAGGCACAAATTTAAGGCAAAAGAAGCAATGGCAACATGAGAAAATGGTTAAGTACACTGTCCTAGAGCATGGTGGAGGCAGGTTCAATTGAGGCATCCAAGAAGGAATTGCATTATCAGAAAAGGAAGAATGTACACCTGGAGAATCATGCCTCAAGTATTGCGTCCAATTTTGGTGTCCTTATCTGAGGATGGATGCCCTTGCCATAGAGGGAGTACAGTGAAGGTTTACCATGCTGATTCCTGGGGTGACAGGTCTGTCAGTGAGGAGAGACTAGGTCAGTTAGGATGATATTCACTGGAGTTTCGAAGGGTGAGGAGATCTCATCGAAAGTTATAAAATTCTAACAACATTAGAGGGGGTAGATTCAGGAAGAATGTTCCCAATGGTGGGAAAGTCCAGAACTAGGGTCATAGTTTAACATGCATAGGCAGCTGGGATCAAGTGAATCCCTTGAAAAGTATAGGTGGTGTAGGAGTAGAGTTAAGAAAGAAATCAGGAGAGCAAAAAGGGCACACAAAATTGTTTTGGCAGATAAGGCAAAGGAGAATCCAAAGAGCTTTTACACATACATAAAGGGCAAAAGAGTAACAAGGGAGAGAGTAGGGCCTCTTAAGGATCAACAAGGTCATCTACGTGCGGATCCACAAGGGATGGGTGAGATCCGAAATGAATATTTCTCATCCGTATTTACTGTTGAGAAACGCATGGATGTTAGGGAACTTGGGGAAATGAATAGTGATGTCTTGAGGTGTGTACATATTACAGAAAAAGAGGTACTGGAAGTCTTAAAGCACATCAAGGTAGATAAATCTCCAGGACCTGATGAAGTGTATCCCAGGACATAAGAACATAAGAACATAACTAGGAGCAGGAGTAGGCCATCTAGCCCCTCAAGCCTGCCCCGCCATTCAATAAGATCATGGCTGATCTGAAGTGGATCAGTTCCACTTACCCGCCTGATCCCTTTAACCCCCAATTCCCTTACCGATCAGGAATCCATCTATCCGTGATTTAAACGTATTCAACGAGGTAGCCTCCACCACTTCAGTGGGCAGAGAATTCCAGAGATTCACCACCCTCTGAGAGAAGAAGTTCCTCCTCAACTCTGTCCTAAACTGACCTCCCTTTATTTTGAGGCTGTGCCCTCTAGTTCCAGCTTCCTTTCTAAGTGGAAAGAATCTCTCCACCTCTACCCTATCCAGTCCCTTCATTATCTTATAGGTATCTATAAGATCCCCCCTCAGCCTTCTAAATTCCAACGAGTACCCCAAACCCAATCTGCTCAGTCTCTCCTCATAATCAACACCCCTCATCTCTGGTATCAACCTGGTGAACCTTCTCTGCACTCCCTCCAAGGCCAATATATCCTTCCGCAAATAAGGGGACCAATACTGCACACAGTATTCCAGCTGCGGCCTCACCAATGCCCTGTACAGATGCAGCAAGACTTCTCTGCTTTTATATTCTATCCCCCTTGCGATATAGGCCAACATCGCATTTGCCTTCTTGATCATCTGTTGCACCTGCAGACTGGGTTTTTGCGTCTCATGCACAAGGACCCCCAGGTCCCTCTGCACAGCAGCATGTTGTAATTTCTTTCCATTTAGATAATAATCCAATTTGCTATTATTTCTTCCAAAGTGAATAACCTCGCATTTGTTAACGTTATACTCCATCTGCCAGATCCTCGCCCACTCACTCAGCCTGTCCAAATCTCTCTGCTGACCTTCTACACCCTCCACACGATTCACTTTTCCACTTATCTTTGTGTCGTCCGCAAACTTTGTTACCCTACACTCAGTCCCCTCCTCCAGATCGTCTATATAAATGGTAAATAGTTGAGGCCCCAGTACCGATCCCTGCGGCACGCCACAAGTTACCATCCGCCAACCAGAAAAGCACCCATTTATTCCGACTCTCTGCTTCCTGTCGGATAGCCAATCCCCAATCCACACTAACACCCTACCCCCAACTCCGTGTGACCCAATCTTCTTCAGCAACCTTTTGTGAGGCACCTTATCAAACGCCTTTTGGAAATCCAAAAACACCACATCCACCGGTTCCCCTCCGTCAACCGCACTAGTCACATCTTCATAAAAATCCAACAAGTTCGTCAAGCACGACTTTCCCCTCATGAATCCATGCTGCGTCTGCTTAATCGAACCATTCTTATCCAGATGGCCCGCTATTTCTTCTTTAATTATGGATTCCAGCATTTTCCCAACTACAGACGTCAAGCTAACCGGCCTGTAGTTACCCGCCTTTTGCCTATTTCTTTTTTTAAACAGCGGCGTAACATTAGCCGTTTTCCAATCCGCCGGCACTACCCCAGAATCCAATGAATTTTGATAAATAACCACTAACGCATCCGCTATTACCTCTGACATTTCTTTCAGTACCTGGGATGCATTCCATCCGGGCCCAGGGACTTGTCCACCTTCAGTCCCGTTAGTCTACCAAACACTGCCTCCCTGGTAACATTAATTGTATTGAGTACCTCTCCTCCTACCAACCCTCTATCGTTAGTATTCGGTAAACTATTTGTCCCTTCCACTGTGAAGACCGACACAAAAAACTTATTTAAAGTTTCAGCCATTTCCTCATTTCCCACTATTAAATCCCCCCTCTCGTCCTCCAAGGACATTGTGGGAGCCTAGGGAGGAAATTGCAGGTCCCCGAGCCGAAATATTTGAATCATCGATAGTCGCGGGTGAGATGCCTGAAGATTGTAGAGTGGCAAATATTGTGCCTTTGTTTAAAAAGGGCTGCAAGGAAAAGCCTGGGAACTACAGGCCAGTGAGCATCACATCTGTGGTGGGTGAGTTATTGGAAGGTATTTTGAGAGACAGGATCTACAGGTATTTAGAGAGGCAAGGTCTGATTAGGGACAGTCAGCATGACTTTGTGAGTGGAAAATCATGTCTCACAAATTTAATAGAGTTTTTTGAAGGGGTAACCAAGAGGTAGATGAGGGCAGTGCAGTTGATGTTGTCTACATGGACTTTAGCAAGGCCTTTGACAAGGTACCGCATGGTAGGTTATTGCCTAAGGTTAAATCTCACGGGATCCAGGGTGAGGCATCTAAATGGATACAAAATTGGCTTCTTGACAGAATGTGGAGATGCCGGCTTTCTTGACAGAAGCCAGAGGGTGGTTGTAGAGGGTTGTTTTTCAAACTGGAGGCCTGTGACCAGCGGTGTGCCTCAGGGATCAGTGCTGGGTCCACTGTTATTTGTCATTTACATTAATGATTTGGATGAGAATATAAGAGCATTGGTTACTAAGTTTGCAGATGATACCAAGATTGGTGGCATGGTCGACAGTGAAGAAAGTTATCTCCAATTGCAACAGGATCTTGATCAATTGAGCCAGTGAGCTGACGAATGGCAGATGGAGTTTAATTTAGATAAATGCGAGGTGATGCATTTTGGTAGATTGAACCAGGGCAGGACTTACTCAGTTAATGGTAGGGCATTGGGAGAGTTACAGAACAAAGAGATCTAGGGATACATGTTCATAGCTCCTTGAAAGTGGAGTCACAGGAGGACAGAGTGGTGAAGAAGGCATTCAGCATGCTTGGTTTAATCGGTCAGAACATTGAATACAGGAGTTGGAATGTCTTGTTGAAGTTGTACAAGACATTGGTACGGCCACACTTGGAATACTGTGTACAGTTCTGGTCACCCTATTATAGAAAGGATATTATTAAACTAGGAGTGCAGAAAAGATTTACTAGGGTGCTACCAGGACTTGATAGTTTGAGTTATAAGGAGAGGCTGGATAGACTGACTTTTTCTCTGGAGCATAGAAGGCTGAGGGGTGATCTTATAGAGGTCTATAAAATAATGAGGGGCACAGATCAGCTTGATAGTCAATATCTTTTCCCAAGGGTAGGGGAGTCTAAAACTAGAGGACATAGGTTTAAGGTGAGAGGGGAGAGATACAAAAAAGTGTCCAGAGGGGCAATTTTTTCACACAAAGGGTGGTGAGCATCTGGAACGAGCTGCCAGCGGTAGTAGTAGAGGCGGATACAATTTTGTCTTTTAAAAAGCATTTTGACAGTTAGAAGAAGAAATTAGATATAGCTCTTGGGGCTAAATGGATCAGAGTGATAGGGAGGGATCAGGATATTGAATTCAATGATCAGCCATGATCAAAATGAATGGCAGAGCAGGGTCGAGGGGCCGAATGGCCTACTCCTACTTTCTAATGTGCAGGGCTCCGGGGACATGGTGGCGATTGTCTCTGGGTGGATTGTTACTTCAAGGGGCCAGCAAAAACATGACGGGCCGAATGGCCTCCTTCTGTGCGAAACATTTTTAAGTATGGCGGTCTGTCCGTTTGGGGGCGGACTGATAGACTTAATTGATTTTACCCGAGTTGCTCATCATCCTTAGCAAACCAATCGCGTAACTTAAAATCACATACTTCTGAAGCCGAGAAACCAAACACCTGCCCCTGAAAAGCGCTGCTATGGCAGCAAACAATGCTAAGAACGCATGAAAGTTTTTTCACCACTGAACCAATTCATAGGCTGCACAGTCCGAAACGCACCTGTAACTGGAAAAGTCGCACAACTTTCAAAACACTTGTCAAAAGCGGCGGCGCGCAACTATATTGAAAAAAAAGAACATTTTGCGGGAGACGGAAAGGGGCGAGGACGAGGAGGAAAGAGATGAACAAAATGGAAAAGGAAGGAGGTGGTAGCAGGTGGGGGCGCGATGCCTTGAGAGGATAACGAGATTAAAAAGAGAATTGAAGTAAAACTGGAAACAAAGCATACATTCCTGGTGCATTGGAAGAATACGCAACTTGAGTACCCCCCTCCCCTCTGCCCCTCGCCCGCCCCACGCTCCGTTAGGAGAGTCGTTGGGATCCCATTTCCAGTTGCTTCTTCCCTTCGCTGCTGTCTGAAGCTCAGGCTCCTGCGCGAACTAGAGTGAAGGAGCCAACAGGTGAGGCGGCCGGGCGCGCGAGGCTGATTGTTTTCCCCAGGGCGCAGATCGGCGGGCTCGCATTGCACCGCGCGCTGCAACCGCCTCCTCCTGCCAATCCGGCAAGCGAACGGCGGCGGTTGAAGCACACCGTTGTAATATCACGGGGGAGTCTAGGGACGATATACGGCTTGCCCGGCCGCCACGTAAAAGAGGGCGAAAGCAGCGTCTCGACGGACCTGGTGGCTACTCGTCCAAACAATTTCCTAGCTCTCACTCACCCAGTTGTGGGAAAAGCGCTGAGAGCAGCTCAGCTCCGCAATCGCAAATCCTACTGAGCCGCCATGTTCCGCTGCGTGACCGCGACGTCAGTAGCATCGCGTGCACGGATGACTCAGTCCGCTGGGCGGCTCGCGGCAGCGCGGGGGAGGGAGCGAGCGGTACGTGCTGCCAGCACAGTGTTCGCACTGAGGCAGCTTTGCATTCATTCCAGCACGACAAACCCTCTTACGTTTTGAATGCACTGTCAAGAGATTTTGCCCGAATTTCTATCTGATGGGAGGAACAAAAATGATGTACAGTTTTTTTTGCTCGCAACTACATCTCTCCAGCATGGTACACAACTAACGAATGTATTTTAGTTTAACGTGGATTTAAACAATTAGGAACAAATCAAAGTTTGAATTAACATGCACAACTGAAACGATAACATTGCTTCAATAATTTGTGTTAATAATTGAAAGTCACCGATATATTTGCTTTTGTCAGGATTTTAACTTCCTTTGTACCATGTTTTCTCTTGGCAGTCCAACAGCGCAGCCCTATTGTTTTCAATGATCTCGAAGCTGTACCTTTTATTGTGCTCTTCCTTTACACAAATCTGTCACGGTGGCTAACAATCCTACTTGTAAGCAGTCTGCTTTATGGATTGAATATCCTTTCACACCACACAAGCAAATTCTCTCCGAATTAGTACAAAGCTTATAGAGGTATCCTTGGTGAAAATAGTTTATTTTGTTCAAGTCAATCTGACTAAATTCGTGATATTGCTCTTCAATTCTGCTCCATTTGCTGTCTCAAACGTTCAGTGTTTAACTCTAAAGGGTGTCAAAAGGAAAACTTTGATGTTTTTCCCCTGATAATGTATCGTGCAACTTTCTGATTAATATGAGACTGCCATAACAAATCCAATAATACTTTATGCATATTGGCAGGAAATAGATTGCATTAAATACATGTTTTAATTTCCAGAATGTTGACGACAAGGAGCAATTGAACATTTACATTTTCACAACAGAACAAATCAGTTATTGAGATCATAGGAACCACCAGCTAATAAAATCAATTACTCAATCTGATCTAAGACCAGATATAATTTGATTGTCTCAGTCAAGGAAACAAACAATTCAGACTTGGTCTTAGTTTCCATCACAATGTGGGACTCTGAGCAATGTAATTAACAATCACTGTTCAAACAAATATACAGTACAAAATCTTTTAAAATATAGGTTTTACATATTTGACCATGCTCATAAAAGGGCGGCACAGTGATTAGCACTGCTACCTCACAGCACCTGGGTTCAATTCCAGCCTTGGGTGACTGCCTATGTGGGGTTTGCACTTTCTCCCCATGCCTGTGTGGTTTTGCTCCGGTTTCCTCCCACACTCCAAAGATGTGCAGGTTAGGTGGATTGGTCATGCTAAATTGCCCCTTAGTTTCAGGGGGATTAGTAGGGGAAATACATGGAGTTGCTGGGTCTGGGTGGGATGGTTGTTGGTGCAGGCTTGAGGGGCCAAATGGCGGCCTCCTTCACTGTCGGGATTCTGTAATTCTATAAAAAGCCATCTTATGCCTCTGTACTTCGGTTCTGCTATAAAGAGAAAAGTTGATCTGGCAAGAATTATTAGCTTACTTTTAACAGAAATGTGATGCTATTAAGGATGTTTCAATGGAGTTTGTGCTATAAGCAAAATTAATTGTGAGTAGTCGACAGAAGGCTGGTGCTTAATATTTCAGAACTATTTATTTCAAAAAGGAACCAAGAAATTATCATTTTTGCAGCACTTTAAACCATTTTCTGATGGAATAATGAAATGTATTAATAGTATAAATCTTTTATTTTCAGCATTTACTAGGGAGAAAATGTGTAGCAAAATATCTGGTGATAATTTAACTGACCCCACCCACTCCGAGGAATCCTCACTTGCTGGTGAGCATATGGTAAAATCAATACTAGTGTTTTAACTGTGTGTCCAACTATGCTGCCTTCAAGTGGAAAAGGAAGCATTTGAATTGATGCTAATGTATTCAGATAAATAGATAATGCTAGATTATGCAGTGTTTAATGATTTGAGTTGATTTATTGTCACGTCACATGTATACAGTGAAAAGTATTTCTTGCGCTATACAGACAAAGCATACTGTTCAGAGAGAAGGAAAGGAGAGAGTGCAGAATGGAGTCATAGAGGCTTACAGCATGGAAACAGGCCCTTTGGCCCAACTTGTCCATGCTGCCCTTTTTTTTCAAAAACCCCTAAGCTAATCCCAATTGCCCGCATTTGGCCCATATCCCTCTATACCCATCGTACCCACGTAACTTTCTAAATGCTTTTTAAAAGACAAAATTGTACCCGCCTCTACTACTACCTCTGTGGCAGCTTGTTCCAGACAGTCACCACCCTCTGTGTGAAAAAATTGCCCCTTTGGACACTTTTGGTTCTCTCCCCATTCACCTTAAACCTATGCCCTCTAGTTTTAGACTCCCCTACCTTTGGGAAAAGATATTGACTATCTAGCTGATCTGTGCCCCTCATTATTTTATAGACCTCTATAAGATCACCCCTCAGCCTTCTATGCTCCAGAGAAAAAAGTCCCAGTCTATCCAGCCTCTCCTTATAACTCAATCCATCAAGTCCTGGTAGCATCCTAGTAAATCTTTTCTGCACTCTTTCTAGTTTAATAATATCCTTTCTATAATAGGGTGACCAGAATTGCACACAGTATTCCAAGTGTGGCCTTACCAATGTCTTGTACAACTTCAACAAGACATTCCAACTCCTGTATTCAATGTTCTGACCGATTAAACCAAGCATGCTGAATGCCTTCTTCACCACTCTGTCCTCCTGTGACTCCACTTTCAAGGAGCTATGAGCATGTACCCCTAGATCTCTTTGTTCTGTAACTCTCCCCAACACCCTACCATTAACTAAGTCCTGTCCTGGTTCAATCTACCAAAATGCATCACCTCGCATTTGTCTAAATTAAACTCCATCTGCCATTCATCAGCCCACTGGCCCAATTGATCAAGATCCCATTGCAATTGGAGATAACTTTCTTCACTGTCTACTATGCCACCAATCTTAGTGTCATCTGCAACCTTACTAACCAATGCTCCTATATTCTCATCCAAATCATTAATATAAATGACAAATAACAGTGGACCCAGCACTGATCCCTGAGGCACACTGCTGGTCACAGGCCTCCAGTTTGAAAAACAATTCTTTACAACCACTCTCTGGCTTCTGTCAAGAAGGCAATTTTGTATCCATTTAGATACCTCGCCCTGGATCCCGTGAGATTTAACCTTATGCAGCAACCTACTATGCGGTACCTTGTCAAAGGCCTTGCTAAAGTCCATGTAGACAACATCAACTGCACTGCCCTCATCTACCTTCTTGGTTAACCCTTCAAAAAGGGGTCACAGTCATAGCTAGTGTATAGAGAAAGATTAACTTAATGCGAGGTAGGTCCACTCAAAAGTCTGATGGCAGTAGGGAAGAAGCTGTTCTTGAGTCAGTTGGTACATGTCCTCAGACTTTTGTATCTTTTTCCAGATGGAAGAAGGTGGAAGAGAGTATGTCTGGGTGCGTGAGATCTTTGATTATGCTGGCTGCTTTTCCAAGGCAGCAGGAAGTGTAAACATGTGTTCCACAAGACTATGTCCTCAGTCCCTTACTATACGCTTTACACACCTATGACTGTGCAACCAAATTCCACTCCAACTCAATTTTCAAGTTTGCTGATGGCACCACCAGTGTCGAGGATGATCATGGAGGAGGTGTTGTTGCCTATCCTTGCTGATTGCGGTTTGTGTCATCATATGTAACATACAATGTCATCATTATATAAAATATCAATTAGTTGTATTGTGATGAATCAGATTACAAAATATTCCCAAATCAATTACAGGGAATACTGAAACCATTGTTTTTGGTCCCCCACTCTGTTTGTTAATGATCTATTTCATCCCCCTCCCTGGCAACAGTAAGCCAGTCTATTTGCAACCTTGGTGTCAGATTTCATTCTGAGAAGAGCTTCGGATCTCCTATTCATGCCATCTCTAAGTCCTCCTTTTTCTATTTTGTAACGTTGTTCAACTTCATCCTGTCCCAGGTCATCTGCTGAAACCCTCATCCATGCCTTTGTCACCTCTAGACTTGACTATTCCAAAGCATCCCTGACTGAATTCCCACTGTAAACTTGAGGTCATCCAAAACTCTGCTGCCCATGTCTTAACTCATGCCAAGTCCTGTTTCCCTATCACCCTGTGCCTGTTGACCTAATTTGGGTTCTGGTCAAATAACTTCTTGATTTTAAAATTCTCATCCTTGTTTTCCAATCACCTTGCCCCTTCCCATCTCTGTAATCTCCTCTAGCACCACAAGATGTATGTAAAATATATCTCCTGCAGGATATATATGCTCCTTTAATTCTGGCCATAGGAGGTCAGATCTCAAACAATGGTGAGACAGAGTACAAGAAAGAGATGGAGAATCTGGTGAACTAGTGCAATGACAATAATTTCTCCCTCAATGTCAAACAAACAAAGGAGATAGTCATCCACTTCAGGAAGTATAGTGGAGGACATGCGCCTGTCTACATTAATGAGGACGAAGTGGAAATGGTCAAGAGCTTCAAGTTTCTAGGTGTCCAAATCACCAGCAATCTGTCCTGGTCCCTGCATGGCGACGCTATGGTTAAGAAAACCCACCAATGTCTCTACTTTCTCAGAAGGCTAAGGAAATTTGGCATGCCCGCTATGACTCTCACTAACCTTTACAGATGCACTATAGAAAGCATTCTTTCTGGTTGTATCACAGCTTGGTATGGCTCCTACTCTGTCCAGGACCGCAAAAAGCCCAGTCCATCACGCAAACCCATCTATTGACTCTGTTTACACTTCCTCTTATACATTCCTAATCATAATTGTTCACCATCAGTGGCCAGGAGTTGTCTATGCCCCAAGCTCTGGAATTCCCTCTATACACCTCTCTTAAGAACATAAGAAATAGGAGCAGGAGTAGGCCATCTAGCCCCTTGAGCCTGCCCCGCCATTCAATAAGATCATGGCTGATCTGAAGTGAATCAGTTCCACTTACCCACCTGCTCCCCATGTGGAGAATGTGGGCACCCTGTGGGCAACCATCCTCTTTGACCAAGCCTTTGGTCATCTGACCTTTGTGGTTTAGTGTTTTATAATGCTCTTAGGATGTTTCATTTTGTTAAAGGCACTATATAAATATAAATTGCTGTTCTTATTTACAGATGAGGGGTGGAATTAAGTCCATCCCATTTCATGTATCTCCGGTTCCTGAAACTATGGCATTTCAGCATCCTATATTCCTTAAAAAGTACAAGGGCGTTCTGTTTCTGTCCAGAGCCCTGTCCATGCTGTTAATGCTTTATGTGAAGAACTTTTTGATAGCACACCTTTGCAAGTTTGAACCTGTGTCTGCTGGTTGAACTCTCACATTCCGCTGACAGTTATATATCCTTATACCATGACTTCTCAGACAACTTCTTTGCAAACTTCTGAGTCATTTGTATGTCAGCCATAGCTCATTTGGTGGAACTATCCCCTCCTGAGTCACAAGGTTGAACAGTTTCAAGTTCAAGTCCCACTCCAGAGCAGTACTGAGGGACGGCTACATTGCCAGAAGTGCCATCTTTCAAATTTGGTGTTAAAGTGAGACCACATCTGCCTGCTTGGATGCATGATTCCAAGGCACTATTTTGAAGAAGAGCAAAAGTGCCATCCCTGATGGCAAATATTTATCACTCCTCAGCTTTTTGGCTGAGATCAAGCCCAAGATCAGATGCAATGTTTTTTTTTGTCACCTTGGATCTTGTTTGTCTCTCTTGTGGGGACTATGATTTGGATTCAGTTTAATTGGTTTTGCAGCAGGAAAGGGGATAGATTAAGGGTTTGCCCGGCCTACATTGACTTTGTAACTTTAGGAATGGAGTAAAATTAAAAAAGGAAAAAAAATCAATCAACGTCATGTGAACGCATTGTCTGGTCATTATTATGCCACTGTATGTGGGAGTTTGCTGTGTGCATATTGAATATCATGTTTCCTAAATAACAACAGTTCAAAAGTACATTGGCAGCTGCAAAGTGTTTTGAGATGGCCAGCGATCATGAAAAGCATGCATAAATTAAATCTTCCTGTTTTTCCCTCATAGATTTTAGCTTATTGGCACTAGGAATCAGCTTTGTGTCTTTTCTTTGCACTGTCTCTAGCACCTGACGGTTACCCTATGTCTCAGGAATCAAAATTACATATGGTTTGGCCATAGCATTATAAAGTTTGGTCACAATTTACTCTGACTTACACTTTTCAGGCATCATAATTTAACATTCTTTTGATTGGTGCTTTGCTTTGGTGGATATGGTGAGAATCAAATCTACAGTGACGCTCTCTAGTATCTTTGTTTCATACTTGGCAATTTTAACACTGTTCGTGGAGCACTGTGTCATTTATTATTTATTGCAATGTACAGTATTTACACTTGGTTGCATTAAATTTCATTTGACATGTACATCACATGTAAATATTTTTGCAACTCATTTCGTAATTAATAGCTAGCTCCTTCAAATCCATTGCTCCTCCAAGTCAAGTTTGGTATTATCTGTAATTTTATACTTCATATTATGTTTCTGAATTCATCATTTATATATTAGAAATATTAGTGGATCCAAACCTGAATTTTGGGACAACCCTCTCAATACTTTACCTGACTCTAATATAACTCATCCAACAAGTTTTTGCCCTTCAGTCAATTTTTCTACCTTACAACAATGGCTAGTTTTCAAAAGTACTTTATTGGCTGTAAATCAATTTGGGATGTCTTCATATCTTGAAAGGCTCTATTTAAGTTCAAGCTATTCTCTTTTATTTCTTACAAATTCCCAGGTGTGGCTTAAATTCTGGCAATATATTTTGTAATCTGTTTAAATGCTGCTAAAGTATCATTTAAAATATTACTCACAATGCATTGTTGATGCCAGCATTTGCAAATTCCAAATTAACATGACAAACAAGGGCAAATTATTATTGTTGTCTTAAATTAGTAAAATAAACAAATAATTCACTTTCAAAATCTTAAGGAATTCCAGAATCAATTGTTGATGCAATTCAATTTTTCTAAAAGTATTTTAGAATGCCTACCACTTTCTCAATTTCTATTTCCACAAAGTATGATTTTAACATTTCATGATAAGTTCTTTCATGGAAGGAGAATGTTCGGCAGTTGTCATCATTCTTCACACTTGTAATTCTATAATTTCTGAGTTGGTTCCTCCCAATCCATTGCTCCTCTTAGTTTGGTATTATTGTAATTGTAAACTTTGTATGTTTCTGAATCCACCGTTCATATAATTTATAAATATTATTTGTCCCAAAACTGAATTCTGGGGCAATGCTCTAAGTGATATTACTTTTCTCATAATTAGATGCCCTTATCTAATATGATGTAGTGGCATTTATGTGCTCGTCCAGTTGAGTTTCTGGTCCAATCGGAGTCTCATCATGCCTCACATTCAGTAAATTCTGGTTTTCCACATTTAGTATTTGTATTTGCAAGACCAGAGCAGACTTCTTTATCTATGTGGTGCTTCCATACAGCATATGTACTGCAGACAGGCTGTCATGGCTATAGGATCATGCTAGCCTTATTCTGTCCATATCAAGATGCAATTCATATGGAAGGTTAGATTCATGTATAATCCACAGTGAATGGGTAACAAATTCTGACGTGATAGATCCACTTAATAAGGTCATTTCTGGTGTGAATCATTCACCTTGTGCATGCTTTTCTCGTAGATCTGCTGCAGTATAAAATAGCAGCAAATGCACCTATGCAGTAGAGCAGAAAGTTTATCTGCCCCAATCATTTCTGTCAGAGTGCTGGATTTATACTTCTAAATCTTGACTTCCACTGCAAGACTATAATTGTTCTAATCTGGAACTCATACACGTTTCCTTGATATTCCAGTATTCCCTCCCTCAGCTCTTATCTTGCATCTGTATGACGCCCTTGGTAACATAATCCAAAAACACAGCATTAGGTTCCACATGTATGCTGTCTATACTTAACTTTACCTCGCCACCAACTCTTTCAACCCCTCCATTGCTCCAAAATTGGAAGACATGCTTGTCTGACATTCAACACCTGATGAGCAAAAATCTCCTCCAACCAAATAGTGGGAAGACCAAAGCCAGTACATTTAATCCCTGCCGTAAACTCTTGTTACATAACCAACAATTCTATCCCTCTCCCCGGAAATTTTCTGAGTCTGAGCCAAACTGTTCAGAACCTTGATGTCATTTTTGATTCCAAGATGAACATCCAGAAATTCCACCTCCAAAACATTGCCCCAGTCTCAGCACCTCTCCTACTAAAATCCTCATCCAAACATTTGTTACTGCTAGACCTGACTATCCCAAAACCTCTGGGCAACCTTTCATCTTTCATCATCCATAAGCTTAAGATCATCCAAAACTCTGCTATTCATGTCCTAACCTACATCAAGTCACGTTCACCAATCACAACTCTGCCTGCTGACCTACCTTAAAACCAGTTAAACAATTCCTCACTTTTAAAATGTTCGTCCTTGCTTTAAAAAATCTCTGTGGCCGTGTCCCTCCCTCTATTTGTAACTTTTTACATCCCTATAAACCTGAGATGTCTACACTTCTCCTAGTCTGGCCTCCTACACATCAAAAAGTTTAACAACACCAGGTTAAAGTCCAACAGGTTTATTTGGTAGCAAATGCCACTAGCTTTTGGAGCGCTTCCCTTTCATCAGGTGGAGTGGAGAACTGCTCACAAACAGGGCATACAGAGACACAAACTCAATTTACAGAATAATGATTGGAATGCAGTCTTTACAGATAATCAAGTCTTAAAGGTACAAACAATGTGAGTGGAGAGAGCATTAAGCACAGGTTAAAGAGATGTGTATAGTCTCCAGACAGGACAGCCAGTGAGATTCTGCAAGTCCAGGCAAGTTGTGGGGGGTTACAGATAGTGTGACATGAACCCAAGATCCTGGTTGAGTTTGTGTCTCTGTATGCCCTGTTTGTGAGCAGATTTCCACTCCACCTGACAAAGGAGCAGCGCTCCGAAAGCTAATGGCTTTTGCTACCAAATAAACCTGTTGGACTTTAACTTGGTGGTGTTAAACTTCTTACTGTGTTTACCCCAGTCCAACGCCGGCATCTCCACATCACTCCTACACATCACCATTTCTTTAAGAAAAGTAGTGTTCTTCAGTGATTGTCACAGTGAGAGGTTTTATTGTAAGATGATTGAATTATGTCTGCCTCCAGAGATAGCCTCAAGCCATAGTCACATGACTATGAAAAGTGAGCAATGTCGATCAAACTGGTTACATTTCAAAACTCATCAAATACCATTGCTGACAATGCCTTCAGATGATTTGATTTATTATTGTCACATGTATAGTATGCAGTGAAAAGTATTGTTTCTTGCATGCTATACAGACAAAGCATACTGTTCAAAGAGAAGGAAAGGAGAGAGTGCAGAATGTAGTGTTAGAGTCGTCATAGCTAGGGTGTGGAGAAAGACCAACTTTGTGCGAGGTAGGTCCATTCAAAAGTCTGATGGCAGCAGGGAAGAAGCTGTTCTTGAGTCAGTTGGTACGTGTCCTCAGACTTTTGTATCTTTTTCCTGACGGAAGAAGGTGGAAGCGAGTACGTCCAGGGTGCATGGGGTCCTTAGTTATGCTGGCTGCTTTTCCAAGGCAGCAGGAAGTGTAGACAGTGTAGTTTCTTGCAGGCTTGGGCAGAGCAGGAGCTATACCAAGCTGTGATACAATCAGAAAGAATGCTTTCTATGGTGCATCTGCCTTAATTATGCTGGCTACTTTTCTGAGGCAGCGGGAAGTGTAGACAGTGTCAATGGGTGGGAGGCTAATTTGAGTGATGGATTGGGCTTCGTTCATGACCCTTTGTAGTTTCTTGCGGTCTTGGTCAGAGCAGGAGTGACACCAAGCCTTGAAACAACCAGAAAGAATGCTTTCTATGGTGCATCTGTGAGAGTCGGAGCGGACAAGCCAAATTTCTGAAGTCTTCTGGAAAGGTAGAGGCATTGATAGACTTTCTTAACTATTGTGTCTGCATGGAGGGACCAGGACAGGCTGTTGGTGATCTGGACACCTAGAAACTAGAAGCTCTCAACCATTTCTACTTCGTTCCATTGATGTAGACAAGGGCATGTCCTCACTATGCTTCCTGAAGTCTATGACTATCTCCTTCGTTTTGTTGACTTTGGGGGAGAGATTATTGTCGTCGCACCAGTTCACGATTCTCTATCTCTTTCCTGTACTCTGTCTCAACATTGTTTGAGATCCAACCCACTATGGTGGTGTCATCAGCAAACTTGAAAATTGAGTTGGAGGGGAATTTGGAAACACAGTCATAGGTGTATAAGGAGTATAGTAAGGCGCTGAGGACACAGTCTTGTGGGACACCAGTGTTGAGGATGATCGTGGAGGAGGTTTTGTTGTCTATCCTTAATGATTGTGGTTTGTGGGTTAAGAAATTCAGAATCAACTCGCAGAGGGAGTAGCCAAGCCCCAGGCCACGGAGTTTGGAGATGAGGTATAAAGTGGAGATGCTGAGCCATAATTTCTTTCCTAAACATCTCAACCTCTCTTTCTTCTTTAACATGATCCTTTAAATCTAACCAAGTTTTTGGTCATATGTCCTAATATTTCCTTATGTGGCTCCATTTCAAATTTTGTATGCTAATGCTCCTTTTTCCTTTTTGAGTCATTTTACTACAATAGAGGCAGTATATTAGTGTAAGTTTGTTGCATACATTTCTTGCGATTTGCATTTAACTTGTCAACAAATATTTTTTTAAAAATTAATTTCTTGCAATCTAAACTTGGACAAAGGAATCCTCAGTGCTGTGGCAATCACAGAGCAATAATTATGTTTCTGCTTGGATTACACCACTGTTATCTATAAAAAGAAAACAGGGCCTCATATTCCTTAACCCCCATCTATGATCGTGATGATCTCCAAGTATTTTGTAGTACAGGAATTAATCATTTCACAAAAGGGAAAAGATGGTCCCTTTCATCAAAATGAAAATGCTTAAATAACTTAAAAGCTGAAGAAAAACTAGAAGGAGGAAGTCTTGTACTTTCGTTCTTTAAAAAGCAGATAGTTTGTGAATTTACAAAATTCTATTTGTATTGAAAATATAGTGGCAGACAGAGAAGAAAGATTTGTTTGCTTTTATTTTAGATAAGATAGATTTGTTTGACTTAACAATAAACTATCCTTTTCCTTTTTTTAAGTACAAATATTGTAAATATTTATTTCCCTGAATTTATCATGAGCAGCTTTGTCATTTTGTCCATTTTACCCAAGTAATAGCCGGAATTACTCTCTTTACTCAACTTTGGTGCAATTCTTTGATGGTTGAACTGCAGCTCAACGCAGTATAATGACGCATTCAAAGTCTTGTTTATTATGGAAGTTAGACTCGAGTACCATTGAAAGACAGGAGTCCTGTTTTATAGCTCACAAGCAATTTGGCACTTGGAATTGGTGGTATAAATTCCTGAAAGAGGAAATGTTTCTAAGGAGTTGCTGATGATTCCTCAGATTTTGGCATTGTTTGTTCTTTTCATTGATTTGAAGGAGTTGTTAGCAGCATTCACTTAAACTAGTTGAAGGATGTAGTTAAAATAAATTCAACAGGAAAGGATTCAGTCAATCCTGGAGTGGATCAGAATATATATTGTTTTGACTAGAATCTGCTTTTTCTTTTATTTTAACATCAAAATATTATTCATCAGACATGGCATGCTACATGCTTCGACCACAAAAATATGATACAAGACAAGGTTAAATTTTCAAAAACAAAATCATACATTTGAGCATCAGCCATGGCACAGTTGGTAGCACTCACCTCTTGAACCACTCCAGGACTTAAGCACTAAAATTAAGGCAGTTCTGAGGAGTACTGTACAGTTGGAGGTGCCATCTTTCAGATCCGATGCCTCCTTAGTTTGATATAAAAGGTTTCTTGGCACTATTTTGAAGAAGAGCAGGGGAGAGTCTGATGTCCTGGCCAAAGTTTATCCCTTAATCAAGACTGCAAAAACAGATTATCTGGTTATTATCACATTGCAGTTTGTAGGAGCTCGCTATGTGCAAATTAGCTGCTGTGTTTCCCACATTACAACAGTAACTACACTTCAAGAAGTTCTTCAGTGCCTATATAGCACTTTGGGATGTTATGTGATCATGAAAGATGCTATATAAATGCAAATCCATTTCTTTTTGAAATATCAGTGGCAAATAATTATAGAATATGACAACTAAATGATTTCAGTTGTCTCTGAACTCAGATGGCCCTCCCAAACTGTTTCACTGAGAAACATTCAGTAACTGATAATATGATGGTAAATTATTGAAAACTAATGATAAGCTAATATTTTTCTGGCTGAGAAAATATTATTTGCTTTGGTCTTCATTAGCCTTTGTGGCATGTGCTGCACTTTGAGAACCACTACATCCAAGATGTTTTTGTAAAAGCATAATGTTGGAGTATTTTTACTTTTCTATCTACTTATTCTTGTTTTGAAAAGGTCACCTGAAATATTAACTCTATTCTCTTGCTACAGATGCTGCCTGGCCTGCTGAGTATTTCTAGCATTTTCTGTTTATATTCTTGTGTATTGGCTGATCTTGCAGAATAAATGTATGGATGAAGCTGAAACTCAACACCAAGCTGCACTCCTGTTCTCTATGGAACTTACTAGTTTTTCCAGCCAGCAGGTCCAGTGCCGGTTATAGAGTTGTCCACAACCTCCGCCAAACGTACTACCTGAAGATGCTAGTATTCTTCTTATCGAAACAAGTATATTATCATACTCATGGATCAGTTTGGGATATGAGGCCTAATAGCAACTCTGCAACTGAATCAAGGTAGACAATAAATCCTGCAGATCTGAGCATGTGTTTGCATATATGCATTTAAATAACACCTCCAACAGCTGTGATTCTAAAACTTAGAATTTTGTAATCATTCTGTCTAAGTGCAATCTATAGCACCTTGGACCCTGAGGTATTTTCTTGTTACTATTAGGGATATGTTCCTCCTGTTGCAGAGTGCCTTTCTGATCTCTGCAAACTGCAATATACTAGATCATTAGATGTCTGTTTTATGCTTGGAAAGGGGGCACAGTGTGATCTAATTTCTCAGCCTTAATGTTTACACATCTGTTTAAAGCAGCAAATGGCCACTTGCCTGTGGTACTGGAGGACTACTTATGCTTGAAAATTGTACCCTAGTAACAGCCAGCAGCTTCAAGAAGGCAAAAACCAAAGGAAATAAAGTGAGAATACTTCTCATAATATTTAAAGCCACTGCTAAATTGCTTGTCATGTGACATTAGGAAAGAGTAAAGATAAAAATGATCTGCCTTTGGTGTGGATGGCAGGTTTATTGCTTGGGCAAAGAAGAGTTGGACAGACAACAAAGGAGTACATGCTGCAGAAAAATTAAGAAAGAGAAAATAAAAGACTTGAGGTGGAATGAAAAACATGCTGATGTTGTCTATAAACTGTTAAACTGCTTTGTTTTCAGCCCCAGGCTTATTGATGAATGGAATTTTTCAGGTCTGGTCTGAACTTAATATATACACATGTCAAAGACTCAGTAAACATATACTTAAAATTGGTTTGCATTTAGCTGCTTAACAGATTCACAGGAATGGGATGCAGATGTCAGATATAAACCTGTAGGAACCATACTTTTCAAGTAACTTCAAGACTGATTAAATCCATAAGTACAGTATAATCCTTTTAACCAAGTCTTTAAAAACATGCTCCAATGCTTTTCTATACAAAATGTGGAATTTTGGGGTGGAAAACAATTTATTCCAACATTTTATCTGAATTAATAAATTAGTCAATCTGCTTTGACCTTCCAACATGCTTTACATAATTATCCCATTGACTTGCCTGTTAATTTCAATGCTGAGTTATTATTCAGCACAATATATACATATTAAAATTTCTGAATGATTAGTATCTGACTTCATGATGTGAAGAATACACATCTGGAAATGTAGACTATAGTCATTTTATAACATGTATAAAAAAGATACTACAGGCAAAAGTGAATAATGATGGTTTCTTTGCACAAGTGAAGGAAGGTCTGAAATCTTGGTTGTACTTTGATCTGATGAGTAGTAATCAATTCTGTCTATTTAAGCAGCATTTAGTATACGTGCAACTAAAGATGGAAGGTTTTTTATGCTTATGGCGTTGCTCATTGATAAGTTTTTAAAAATCTGTTTATCTCCCCACAGATGTTGCCAACCCTGCAGAGCATTTCCAGCATTTTCTGTTTTAGTTTTTAAAAGTACGTCTCTTTATGTTTATTTGAAATCTATCTCCTTCACTCCTTTCTATTTATCTTGCATTCTTTCTGCTTTTCATTTTGCTGCATGGCTCTCATTTTCTCTCTTTTTTGTGACTCTCTGTTTCTCTTCCCTTTCTCTTTCACTTCCCTTTCTCTGTCTTTCACTCAAAAGTCTCATGCACTGCAACACTTACCTTTTTATATATCATTCTCTCATTCATTTCTCTTTTGTCTCTTTCTCCCTTTGTTTGTCTCTTTTACCTGCTACAGACACCTGATCCAGACTCCAGACATCCATCTCCTGATTGCAATAGAAATAATATTCAGTATTTCATTGCATGCAGGATACAGTGCAAAGTGAAATATAGGAAAGTGGGCTGCAATGGATAGTTCTAGCCATGAAGGAGCAGGGAGGCTGGTCAGGAGAAGGATGTTTAGGGTTAGGGAGGCTGGTGATGGGGGTTAGTGAATGAAAATTGGGCTTGGATTTTGGGAGCTTGGCCCCTGGTAACCATGTGACTAGTAATGCATAATTAACAGGACCAATTTGATCTGTGCAACAATGAAATGTATATAAAGAAACACAGGACCAAATGTAAATTTGACAAATTGTAAAATAAACACACATACATTTTGAAATGGATTGTTAACCTCAACATCAAAATGATTCTATGAACTGCTTCCTGAGACACAAATAAAAAATGGATAAATCCTAACTCCATACTGTAGCCTACTACTGGTATGACTGGGGAGAACTTTGGAATAAGGGAAATGCCCATTTAAAATGAAATTAAGTGTCCCTTGACTTGAATGAGACCCACATTACTATCTCTACACAGAGCTGGGTGGAACATGTGCCAGGTAGGCTTCTGCCAAATTGGAGTTTCTCCTCATTTTTGTGGACCAGTGCCTGTTTAACTCTTGTACCCGCTTCTGCAAATTCAGCTTCCTTCCTTCCTCTTCAGAAACCTTCTTTATTGGAGGTTGACAGGGTTGCCTGATGTTTGCAACTTGTCCTGTGGTGCTCAAACTCTGGTTGTAGCCAAATGAAATCTGGGTCTCAAAATGAACTATCTGGCAACCAGCGCATGGTTTTTGTTCCTAGGGAAAATACACTCTATTGTTTCTTTATTTGGTAAACTAGCTTCTTCTCAGAGTATAGTTCATAGTAGTATACATAGCCTCTGGTCCCATTTTGGTCACTATATCTCACAGTGACCTAAAACAGCACATGTGTCCCTTACCAATACAGATTCATTGAATGGTTATAGCACAGAAGGAGACCACGTGGCTCATCGAACCCATTATGTATCCCCAGGAGATAATAATTCAAACTCAGGTCCAGCAACGCAAAACAGACATGGGGAGTTTATTATACCAAAATTAAAACTGCACAAAAGGACTATTATCTAATCTTAATTTGTATGTGAAAAAGACTTTTCAAAAAGTATTTATTCCTCACAGCAAACCAGAAATTACATTATCTCATATGCAGAAAAAATCTCCACGACCCACATTTAATCATCAGATGTGTTCGTTGCTAATGCCATGCATCTGCAGTTGTACTGTTTTACTCCATGACATGTACTTGATGGAGTCGGCAGCGGCCTGGAGCAGAGATGCTTATCAAACAGTTAATAAAGACAGTGATTTTAAAAAGCTTCACTTTCTCCGAGACGGTGGGGCAGAGGGGAGGAATGGGACCAGTTATCGGGATGGGAAGTGAGGGAGGCTTCTGTTCCAACCAATGACGGCCACAATTCCAGACTACAGCCTCCATATCCTGCGTTTGCTGCTCTGGGGCCTCTTCTGTATGGATATTATTCGGATCCTAAAGCCATTTGGCGGACAGTCGAGGCTTGGCCTCTCGGCAGTTTCTGAATCTCTCGCTCCGGAGCCTCCTCCCCTTAAGCCGGGCCTGTCATCAGGAAGAAGCACTGGAATTGCAAACACGGGATGTAGAGGTTGTAATCCGGAATTGCGGTTGTCACTGGGTGGATCAGAAACCTCCCCTCCCTTCTCATCCTGATCCCAGGAAACTGCAGGGAACCTCACTGAACTGATTATTATATTTGTGCAAGCCTCCTTTGCAAATGCAGTGTTGGCAGCTGCTCAAGCTATTTTAGGATATTACAATAAAATCTGAACATGTCTTAACTTCAAATTTTTAAAACTAGGACAATGCAATTGGAAAACATTTAAGTTTTTTTGATATTTTTGTTCACATTTTGAAAAATATTTGTTTCAATACACCTGTAAACTTACTTGATCTGAACATGGTCCAAACTTGGCCTGCTTGCAAAATAAGGTCATTGGAAAAATGCCAAGAAACCTATTCCATTTAAAATTAATGTAAATGATTATTATCTCCCTTCTACATCATTTACTGGAGGTGATTTTATAGAATTAGTGATTTTGTAAACCAACATGATAAACTCACTTTTTCCATTTAATAGGAACCCCTGTCCCAGTTTGCTGAACTTCTACACAATCCATAAACAAATTGGTTTCAGTGCTGAAAATGTTAACCTATTCTGTTTATAAAATTGTTTGTGCTGGAGAAAAATGAAACCAAAAGAGAAAATAGAAACAGAAAGTAACAGTATAGAGATTAAAAGCAAATAGATAACAATACCGTTCAAATTCCCTCCTAATCAGTGTTCAACAAAAAAGTGCTTTCCAAAATGTATTTTAATCATCTGGATTAACACTTTGAGGAATGATAAATTCAGGTTCGTTGTGAAATGTAAACAACCTACAAACCTCAGGTACTTGTGCCGCATCATAAGCATTATTGCACTGGGGTGGCAGGATGGATTACTTCCTGAGTTCACCATTTACTTCAGCTCTTTGTTTCAAATGTGCTATGCGAGTAAGAGCAGTGCAAAAGTTAGGCTTGTGTAGATGAAGGAAAAGCTGACAGGATGAACACTTAAGACTGTACTTTATGATGCTCCTGTGACTGAATCATAGAAACAGGAATGTGCAATTTAATCCATTGAGCCTTGAAAGGGTTAATAATCACACAAGTTTAATAATCACATAAACTGCAAGCTCAGTCACACAGGAAAACTTGATTAAAGCAGACCCAGATAAATGTCAAGGACCAAAAAAACTCCTAGCTACAAGGGAGGACTCAGTCACACAGCATATACACAAGTCTTCCATTGAATTATGCACAGCTGTAGCTTGTCAATATCTGTTCTAACAAGACACAATGGGAGGGGGAATTGCTATAACCACTGGTTAGAAAGATAACTTCATAATTGTGCAGAAAGAAATACGTGCTTGATATTAGGTAGACGTGCATAAGTTGTAATTGGACAACTATACCCTTATATTGTGCGTGATATAAATCTAATCAATAGTTGTGAGTGAATATAAATAACTTCTGTGTAAATGTGCATCTTTGATTGTTATATGCCAATTTCTTGTAATTGGATCTTAACTATAAATGTCTGTATAATTCCTGGATCGGGGCTCTCCCTGGTAAACTACTAGCTGGAGCCAGCATGTACTATAGTTTGTAATAAAGACCTTTTCTGAAACTCCAAGAGTCTTCATCTGGATTTCTCGAAAGTGATAGAGTGACGTACACTGCAGCCAAATAGCTTTATTTTTCTCCCTAATTGTTTTCCAATTCACTTAAATAAGGGTTGATCTATATTTTGTTATTTACATAACCTTTCATTCTTAATACAATCACATTTTTTAAATTTTCAATTGGCTTATCCTCAGGGCTTTTTTGCATGAAAATTTCAGTTTTCCATTACCCTTTGTATGAAGATGTCTGACATGAAACCTGAACAACATGGATCTAACTTTGAGGCTTTGCCCCTTTGTTCTGGACTGCCCATCTGAGGAAATAGTTTCTATCTGCCCTATTAATCGATTGTTAAACACATCAATTTGATCACTCCTTATTCTTCTATAAACAAGAATATAAAGAATCACTTCTGGACTCAGCGTCAGGAAGAGATTGCATAACTAGAATGGAGGAAGGTCAAAGAAGGGGTTTATGAATGACAGGATTTTGAAATCAATACATGGAGAAGCAGTGCAAAACAGTGAGGATAGAGGCGGACCTAATTTCAAGATCAACCTAGACCCCCAGGGATATTCACTATTGTTTTCCATCAAAGAAAGCACCTGAGCACTTGAGCCAAAAAAAGATAATCTGCCTCCCGGCCTGGAGCAATGAAACTCTTAGAATCATAGAATCCTACAGTGCAGAAGGAGGCGATTTAGCCCATAGAGTCTGCACCAAACACAATCCCACCCAGGACCTATCTCCATAACTCCATGTATTTATCCTGCTAATCTCCCATATACTAAGGCACAAATTGAGCATAGCCAATCAACCTAACCTGCACATCTTTCAAATGTGGAAGGAAACCGGAGGACTTGGAGAAAACCCACATAGACACGGGGAGAATGTGTAAACTCCAGTCACCCGAGGCCAGAATTGAATCTGGGTCCCTGGCACTGAGGCAGTATTATGCCACCGTGTTGTCAGATTGGCATTGAGATGTTAGCTGACTAGGGCTCTCTTATCAGGGTCTTTGAGTGTCTCAGCGTTGATTTGCCTGTGGAATAGTGTTCTGTTGCTGTCGCTGTTTTGGGGCTACATTGATATTGATTACAGACCAGATTAGATGGTGGTCCATCCAGCAGTCATCAGCTCCTGCCATGCCAAGGGTGATAATACTTCCATGCAGTCCCTCACTTGGACGATGACGTAGTCGAGCAGGTGCCAGTGCTTGGAGCAATAGTGTTTCCCTGAGGCCTTGTACTTTTCTCTCTGATGGAACAAGGTGTTGGTTATTCTAAGGCCATGTTCTAGCGATTTTGTCAGAAGCAGGGTGGTTTTGAATTTCCTTTCCCCCTTTCTACCGATTACAGCTCCCCAGAGGTCTGTTTCCTTTCCAACTCTGGAGTTGAAGTCGCCAAGGAGGATCAGCTTGTTGCCCATTGGGACTCGGCCAAGGACTGTTTGATGCTGGAGTAAAATTCCTCTGTGGACTCATCTGTGACTTCCAGCATAGGGGGAAATGCACTGAGGACTGTAGCACGCTGGTTCTGAGCTCGGGTGAACCAAAGCATCATGGGGTGTTCATTTATCCCTCGAGGGGAGTTTCTGTGATGGCCAACTAGAATGTTATTAATGGCAAAACCAATCCCATGGAGATGGCGATCACCTTCTGGTTTACCTCTCCAGAAGAATGTGTAACTGCCAGATTGTCCCTTGAACTGGCCTTCCCCTGCCTGTTGGATCTTTCATAGGATGGTGATGTCAATGTCGAAATGCCTGAGCTCCCAGGCAATGATAGCAGTATGCTGTTCCAGTCTGTCGCTGTCGGAGTTGTTCTTGGGGATCTTCATGTTCCCACACTTTACTTTAAGGAGTGGAAGATGCCTATTCGTGAGTTCTTTTAATGTGGGGTGACCGTTGCACACAAGCTACCACACAGGCTTGATAGAGCAAGGCCTTGGTCCAGTAGTAAGGAGGTCCAAGATGACTGGAGACCAGTCTCCGCTGTATGGGCCTAGGACGTACAAGCGCACATGCTCCTATTGTCCTCCTTCCTCTTACCCACAGGACTGCTCACCCTGGGATTCGTCATGAGTTCATGAAGGTGGCACTGGCTGCTGGGTCCATTTGGAAAAATTCAATGCTGTCTAGCCCAAGTGTTGCAGAACAGCCTTGTGACAGAACTAAAAGCAGAAGTCCTGTGATTGTGAACTTTTATTAGCCCTGATACACGAGGATTTTTAAAAAATCTTTCACAGGATGTGGGTGTCACTGCTAGCCCAGCACTTATTACCCATCCTTGATTTGTCCTTGAGAAGGTGGTGGTGAGCCACCTTCTTGAACCACTACAGTTCTTATGATGTGGGTACGCCCACAGTCCTGTTAGGAGGGGAGCACCAGTCAAAGAACAGCAATACAATTCTAAGTAAAGATGGTGTGTTGATTGGAGAGGAACATGGTGTTCCCATGCATCTGCTGCCCTTGTCTGATTAGATGGTAAAGGTCACAGGTTTGGAAGGTGCTTGCAGTGTATCTTGTTGATAGTACACACTGCTGCCACTGTGCATCAGTTTTGGAAGGAATGAAAATTGAAGGTGGTGGATGGGGTGCCAATTAAGTGAGCTGCCTTGACCCCAATGGTGTTGAACTTCTTGAGTGTTATTGGAGCTGCACCCATCCAGGAAATTGGAGAATATTCCATCACAGTCCTGACTTGAGCCTTGTAGATGGTGGACAGGCTTTGGGGACAGGGTCAGGGCAGCACGGCGCTTAGCACTAATGCCCCACAGCTCCAGTGACCCGGGTTCAATTCCAGCCTTGGGTGACTGTGTGGAGTTTGTACATTCTCCCCATGTCTGCATGAGTCTCCTCTGGGTGCTCAAGTTTCCTCCCACAGTCCAAAGATGTGCAGGTAAGAAGGATTGGCCATGCTAAATTGCCCCTTGGTGTCCTAAGATCTTTAGGTTGGATGGATTAGCCATGGTAAATGCGTGGTGTACAGAGATAGGATGGGGGAGACGGCCTGTGTAAGATACTCCTTCAGAGAGTCAGAGCAAACTTGATGGGCCAAATGGCCTCTTTTACACTTGGGGATTCTATGAGTCAGGAGATGAGTTACTCGCCACAGAACTCATGGTCTCTGACCTGCTCTTGTTGCTACAGAATTTGTGGTTGGTCCAGTTAAGTTTCTGGCCAATAGTAACAACCATGATGTTGATAGTAGGGGTTTCAGTATGATAATGTCATTGACTGTCAAGTGGAGATGATTAAATTCTCTCCAGTTGGAGATGGTCATTGCATGGTGTTAAATAGCTGGATATCCATTTACAGAATTAGACAGCAGAAGACATCCTGATAATTAAAACTGTTTTATTGTGATACTATAGCTCAGTAAAAAATACTGGCTTCCACTCTATCATTTTCGATCTATTCTCCCACAGCTGAAAAAATAATAATCAATTTAGCTCTTTTGGCCACATTCAAGGAAGTTTAGGTTAATCGACATAAAAGCTTCATTTTTGCAGCATAGTACTTTTCAGCAAGAAGTATTTCTGAAACCACTCAAAAAGGCAGCAGATGCAGAAAGAAAACTATGGAAACATGCATCTGTTGTCTGAATGATTCCTCCGGGGGTTGGTATTTTCTGGTGAAATCTGTGTTTCTGAAAATAAATTGTGTTGAACTAATAGCAGATCCCATAATTGTTTATTAGCATTTAAAGGAAAACCTGCAGAGATCTTCATGATGCATGTTGATAATTTCTTATGGGTGGTACTGCAGAATTTGAAAAATGTGTTATTAATAAGATAACAGTAAAATTTAAAATTGGGTGTCTGGCTTATGGGGCTTTTAAATATATTGGTTTAAATATTAAGAAAAGTAGATCTGAAATAATTTATAAATCACCAATCCTCTTTAGAGAGTATTACTTCTATCCCAGTTAACTATACCAGTCATCACAGGAATATGTTGTTATACCTGAAGAGAGAGAGCAATTGTGAAGCTTAGTTGGTCGATTTAACTGATTGTGCACTCAGGCTAGATCAGATTCTAGTTTTGATGTGTTGAATGGCACTACAATGAAGCACCCTAAAGCACAATGTTTAAAAGGCAAATAAAACATGAAGAAAGTTATCGATAAGTGCATAGTTAGCTACCCATCTTTAGATGATCCAAAAGAACATGAAGCAAGTTATTTTTATAATGCTTCACATACAAATCTTCCCAGTGGGTATTCTAGTGCTGCAGGTTTCATAATCTTTTTGATGGATGAGAATGGGAAATGTTACCCCATAGATTGGGAAACTAAAATGAAAAAGGATTGAATTTAAGCAAACGCTTGGTAATTAACTGCTCCTGGTGCATTCTCCATGACAACAGCTCTACCAATCAGAGTCCACTTGCCAACCTATCAGCACCATTGTCTCTTGCAGTATACGTTGTTGTTCCCTTTATATTTGTTATTCTTGCATCTGTCCTGATGATAAGTGGGCTGGGTCTGAATGAAATCATACAGTTAGTGATTCAGTAACTAACTTTACTCTAAGTCAATGTGTTGCCTATAGTTATAGAACTCAAAGAGAAGAAATGATCAGTTACGCTGCTCAGCCTAGAAGCAATCTTTTGATGTCCAACTGCACATTCATGTGGTTTCTCAACCCAGCTTATGTTTCTGAAATATCAGGTAATGGTTAGTTAGCAATATGATGTTTCAGTCTTCAAAGTGATTCGAAAGGAAAGTATGATCGGCATGTGATTTCCAGATGTCAGCTCCTAAGAACTTGAATAGAAATCACAGCTGTACATAATATAATCTCTTCTCCATTTTTACAACATGTTATCAATATTACTTTGATTTAATATTTCATCAATAGTTAGAAGGCTTGAAATAAGCCCCAATCTGTGTCAGGTTTCATAAATTGTCATTGAAATTATCTTTCCTCTCATTAGGTTTGCTTTGTAATAATGTGAACAGTTTTGGCCCACTTATCTCAGGAAAGATATACTGGCACTAGAGGTAATCCAGAGAAGGTTCACTAAGTTGATCCTGGGTATGGAGGGATTTTCTTGTGAGGAGAGGTTGAGTAGGTTGGGCCTGTACTCATTGGAGTTTAGAAGAATGAGGCTATATTATGCAGACATAGGATTCTCAGGGGTTTGACAGAGTAGATGCTGAGAGGTTGTTTCCCCTTAGAGAAAGCCTAGGACTAGATGACATAATCTAAGAGTAAGGGGTCACAAATTAAGGCAGAAATTAGGAGGAATTTCCTCTCTCAGGTAGTGAATCTGTGGAATTCTTTACTGCAGAGGGCTGTATAGGCTTGAAGTATGTTCAAGGCTGAAATAGACAGATTTTTAATCAGTAAAAGATTATGGGGATAAGGTGGAAAAGTGGTGTTGAGGAATATCATATCAGATTAATTATGATCTAATTGAATGGCGGAGCTGAATCAATGGGCCAAATGGCCTACTTCTGCTCCTACATCTTATGGTCTTATGGTGTGGGGATGATGGCATCTTAAAAACTACCTCCAACTTGCATCATAATATGGGTTCTTTTAATGTCCCAATGAGGAGATCTTGAGACTTGTACATTTAAACATACTATTTATTGTTAGTCTTTAACTATTTACAGACCCCAGGCATGCATGGTGCTGCTCTGTGCAGATAGGCTTCCAGAGTGTTCTCTCTGAATCTATCACCATATGACCCCATACATCATACTGTGGGCAGTGCTATTGTCCAGTTGCACATTAATCCTTGCTCTGCCGTGCATCTTTACATTCCAATGGCATGCACGCAATATTACAACATCCCTCTTTCTTCCCTTCCAGTGGAGTATTATAATACAATCTTTCCTTGCTATTCTTTCCCCACCCACATCAAGTCCCTGACTTTATGAATTCAGTAAGAAGTCTCACAACACCAGGTTAAAGTCCAACAGGTTTATTTGGTAGCAAATACCATAAGCTTTCGGAGCGCTGCTCCTTCGTCAGATGGAGTGGAAATGTGCTCTCAAACAGTGCACAGAGACACAAAATCAAGTTACAGAATACTGAAACCACTTTATGAATTCAGACAGTGCTGAGGCTTGACATTTCTTCCACATCTCAATCTGTCACGTTTGGAGGAATGGTAGTAGTACTCTGTTTTTGGTACTTGGCTATGTCCATTTGATTCGCTTTGTGCACTCCTGTGAATTGCTTAATGACTTTATTAACATCTCACCTGCTCTTTTTGGAAACTGTGCACTCCATTCATTCCTAGAGTGACTCAAATTTTATTTGTCTGTGGTGTCAGCCATTTTCTTGTTGGACATATACATTTTGCAAAAGGAACCTTCATTTCCACTTGTTTCACAATTTCAGCCAAACATTTGTTTGCTGTTTTATTTTCTTTTGGAAGCTTATGATTTTTAAAAATTCAGCTCAATGGTTTTCTGTACATCTGAGCAATCCATTGTTATTTCTTCTTCTAGTTCCTTGCACTTCAAGGTCACATTTTCCTATCTCATTTCTGTCTTTTCTTTCTCCATCTGCAGCTTGGAAAGTTCTATGGCTTTTCTTTCCAAAGCCTCATCTTTTCCATTCAACTGCTTCTTCAGCTCTTCAGTCTGTTTCTTGCATCTTTTTTTACTCTCTTCCTGGAATATAGAACATTGCTGAGTATTCTCTGCCAGCAAGTTATCAGTTTGTTCAGAGTGTTGTTAAAGTCACGTCCTTGTAACGTGAAGATCCTTCAACTGGATTTCCTTTTCTTTGCAAAGCTCGCTTGCTTCACCTTGAACTTTCCTGTAATTCAGTAGAGTCTCCTTGAGTTTCTTTTGCTGTGTCTCCATTCTACTGCTTAAAGCAGTCTACATTTATTCATGTTGCTGAATGGTTAGGCGTTCCACTTGCACTCGACCTTGAAGGACAATCAACTGTTCTTTCAACTGTTTATTTTCTTTCCACCACACTCTGGGCATTAGTGCATTATTTCACTGCTACTGATATTTCCAATCCAGCTTTTCATGAAGTGATAGTTAATGTCCTTTTTAGCTCCTCGTGTATTTTTGTGGCTACATATTGATTCTTCAAGTTGTTGCTCAGGGTCACAACTTCTTTGTGTACCATTTCTGCCTGCTGGTTTGCCTGATTGCAACAATCTAGCCTATGGCAGTTATGATTCTTTTAATGTATCTAAAAGATAATTTATTGGAGTGTGAAAGCACTGAAGAGAAATGCAGTTAAAGAAGTGGAAGAAAAATTCATGATGCCAGACGCAATCCTGTCATATCCAATCGTGAATGGTGGGAGGGTCAATTAAATAGTTAATAGGAGGAAGAGACTCCATGAACATCCCCATCCTCAATGATGGCAGAATAGGGCGGCACGGTAGCACAGTGGTTAGCACTGCTGCTTCACAGCTCCAGGGTCCCGGGTTCGATTCCCGGCTCGGGTCACTGTCTGTGTGGAGTTTGCACATTCTCCTCGTGTCTGCGTGGGTTTCCTCCGGGTGCTCCGGTTTCCTCCCACAGTCCAAAAGATGTGCGGGTTAGGTTGATTGGCCAGGTTAAAAATAAATTGCCCCTTAGAGTTCTGAGATGCGTAGGTTAGTGGGATTAGCGGGTAAATATGTGTGGGTAGGGCCTGGGTGGGATTGTGGTCGGTGCAGACTCGATGGGCCGAATGGCCTCCTTCTGCACTGTAGGGTTTCTATGATTTCTATGAACCCAATGCATGAGTGAAAAAGACATGGTCAAAGCATTTGCAAACATCTTCAACCAGAAGTGGGAATGGATCATCCACTCAATCTCCTCCTTTAGCTAATTTCATTCACTCCACATGATCAAGAAACAATTGAGTGCACTGAATATATCAAAGACTATGTGTCCTGAAAGCATCCCAATTGTAGTGTTGAAGACTTTCTGGGAGCTGGGAGCTTTGCTAGTGCAGTTCGGGGGGGTTTAAACTAGTATGGCAGGGGGGTGGGGATCAAACTATTAGGTCTATAAGTGTGGTGGCTGGGGACGAGCTTGGGGCTGGGACAAGGCTGGCAAAGAAGAAGAGCACTCTGGGGGAGGACGACCTCGCTGAGCCTGAGGGTCTGGAGTGCTTATACTTCAATGCAAGGAGCGTAGCAGGTAAAACAGACGAACTTGGGGCCTTAATGCGCACGAGGAATTTGGATGTGGTTGCGGTGACAGAGACTTGGTTGAAAGAGGGACAGGACTGGCAGCTGAATATTCCAGGGTACAAGTGTTTTAGGCGAGACAGAGGAGGGGCCAAAAGAGGTGGGGGAGTAGCGGTATTGGTTGGAGAGCATATTACAGCGGTGCAGAGGGAGGACAATTCGGAGGAGTCGTGTAGCGAGTCACTCTGGGTGGAGCTTAGAAACAGGAAAGGCGCAGTCACTATGTTGGGGGTGTACTACAGGCCCCCCAACAGCCCAAGGGAAGTGGAAGAATGGATATGTCAGGAGATACTGGATAGGTGCAGGAAATATAGGGTTGTTGTAGTGGGAGACTTCAATTTCCCTGGTATAGACTGGAAATCGCTGAGGGCAGGGACTCTGGATGGGGAGGAATTTGTAAAATGTGTACAGGAGGGTTCGTTGGAACAATATGTGGACAGCCCAACTAGAGAGGGGGCTATACTGGACCTGGTACTGGGGAATGAGCCCGGTCAGGTCTTCAAAGTTTTGGTTGGGGAACATGTGGCAAATAGTGACCACAATTCTGTTAGCTTTAGGATAGTGATGGAAAAGGATGAGTGGTGTCCCAAGGGTAAGGTGTTGGATTGGGGGAAGGCTAACTTTATTGGGATCAGGCAGAAATTGGCAGCTCTTGATTGGGAGAGGCTGTTTGAGGGTAAATCCACATCTGGTATGTGGCAGTCTTTTAAGGAACGGTTGTTAGGGCTACAGGACAAGCATGTGCCTGTAAAAAAGAAGGATAGGAAGGGTAGGATTAGAGAACCGTGGATAACCAGGGAAATTGAGGGACTGGTCAAAAGGAAAAGAGAGGCGTATGTTAGGTCCAGGCAGCTAAAAACGGAGGGAGCTCTGGAGGAGTACAATGAAAGTAGGAAAGTACTCAAACGGGGAATTAGAAGAGCAAAAAGGGGTCACGAAATGTTCTTGGCAGACAGGATTAAGGAGAATCCCAAGGCATTTTATTCATACGTTAGGAACAAAAGGGTTGTTAGGGAAAAAATCGGACCTCTCAGGGACAAAAGTGGGGACTTATGCTTGGAGCCCAAAGAAGTAGGGGAGATCCTAAATGAATACTTTGCGTCGGTATTCACAAAGGAGAGGGATGTGTTGACTGGGAGTGTCTCTGAGGGGAGTGTTGAACCGTTGGAGAAAATCTCCATTACAAAGGAGGAAGTGTTAGGTTTGTTAGAGAATATAAAAGACTGACAAATCCCCAGGGCCTGATGGAATCTATCCAAGGCTGCTCAGGGAGACGAGAGGTGAAATCGTTGGGCCTCTGACGCAAATCTTTGTCTCGTCACTGGACGCAGGTGAGGTCCCAGAGGATTGGAGGATAGCCAATGTGGTCCCGTTATTTAAGAAGGGTAGGAAGGATAACCCGGGTAATTATAGGCCGGTGAGCTTGACGTCCGTGGTGGGGAAGTTGTTGGAGAAGATTCTTAGAGATAGGGTGTATGCGCATTTAGAAAGGAATAAACTCATTAACGATAGTCAACATGGTTTTGTGAGAGGGAGGTCATGCCTCACTAACCTGGTGGTGTTTTTTGAAGAAGTGACCAAAATGGTTGACGAAGGAAGGGCCGTGGATGTTGTCTATATGGACTTTAGTAAAGCGTTTGACAAAGTCCCTCATGGTAGGCTAGTGAAAAAGGTTGGATCCCATGGGATAAAGGGGGAGGTGGCTA
Organism: Mustelus asterias; assembly: GCF_964213995.1. Taxonomy (NCBI): domain Eukaryota; kingdom Metazoa; phylum Chordata; class Chondrichthyes; order Carcharhiniformes; family Triakidae; genus Mustelus; species Mustelus asterias. Next base: position 21,377,465 of record NC_135817.1, on the reverse strand, counting down.
GATGGGTGGAGAACTGGCTTGGTCATAGAAGACAGAGGGTGGTAGTGGAAGGGTCTTTTTCCGGCTGGAGGCCTGTGACTAGTGGTGTACCGCAGGGCTCTGTATTGGGACCGCTGCTGTTTGTGATTTATATAAATGATCTGGAAGAAGGAGTAACTGGGGTGATCAGTAAGTTTGCGGACGACACAAAACTGGCAGGACTTGCAGATAGTGAGGAACATTGTCAGAGGCTACAGAAGGATATAGATAGGCTGGAAATTTGGGCAAGGAAATGGCAGATGGAGTTCAATCCTGATAAATGCGAAGTGATGCATTTTGGTGGGAATAATGTAGGGAGGAGCTACACGATAAATGGAAGAACCATAAAGGGTGTAGAGACGCAGAGGGACCTGGGTGTGCAAGTCCACAGATCTTTGAAGGTGACGTCACAGGTGGAGAAGGTGGTGAAGAAGGCATATGGCATGCTTGCCTTTATAGGACGGGGCATAGAGTATAAGAGTTGGGGTCTGATGTTGCAGATGTATAGAACGTTGGTTCGGCCGCATTTGGAATACTGCATCCAGTTCTGGTCGCCACACTACCAGAAGGACGTGGAGGCTTTGGAGAGAGTACAGAGGAGGTTTACCAGGATGTTGCCTGGTATGGAGGGGCTTGGTTATGAGGAGAGATTGGGGAAACTGGGGTTGTTCTCCTTGGAAAGACGGAGGATGAGGGGAGACTTAATAGAGGTGTATAAAATTATGAAAGGCATAGATAGGGTGAATGGTGGGAAGCTTTTTCCCGGGTCGGTGGTGACGTTCACGAGGGGTCATAGGTTCAAGGTGAAGGGGGGGGAGGTTTAACACAGATATCAGAAGGACATATTTCACACAGAGGGTCGTGGGGGCCTGGAATGTGTTGCCGGGCAAGGTGGTGGAGGCGGACACACTGGGAACGTTTAAGACTTATCTAGACAGCTATATGAACGGAGTGGGAATGGAGGGATACAAAAGAGTGGTCTAGTTTGGACCAGGGAGCGGCGCGGGCTAATTGTTCCTTGTTTCTCGTTTCAAGGCTTCATTCTATGATCATCTTGCTGGTGCCAGTACAGAGCGAGACTGCGGATAGTTGGGAACCTGTCTCGGGGGCAGGGAATTCATATGGTGTTCGTGGAAGTGGAAATGGCTAGGGTTGGGAAGCATTTTCCGATCAGGGCCATTGTGATCTCCTGGACTCGTTTCGATCGCCTCAGGGGGTCGGAGAGGAATTTCCCAGATTTTTTTTCCCCATATTGGCCCTGGGGTTTTCACTCTGGGTTTTCGCCTCTCCCTGGAGATCACATGGTCTGGAATGGGGGGGTGGGGGTGAGTTAATAGGTTGTGATGAACAAAGCATCGTAGCTGTGAGGGACAGCTCGGTGGATAGGATATTGGTATGTAGATAGGCTGGAAAATTGGGCGGGTATCCTGGATTCAGGATTCAATCCTGGACCGGGGAGCAGCGCGGGCTTGGAGGGCCGAAGGGCCTGTTCCTGTGCTGTATTGTTCTTTGTTCTTTGTTCTTTTGCTCCAGAACTAGCTGTGTCTCTAGCTAAGTTATTCCAATACAACAATAATATAGGCACCTATCCAGCAAAGTGGAAAATTGCTCAACTCTGTTCTGCCGACCAGAAACAGGTCAAATCCAAACTAGCCAATTACATCCCATCAGTCTATTCTCAATCATCAGCAAAGAGGTGGAAGACATTGTTGACGATGCTACCAAATGGCATACACACACCAATAATTTTTTCACCAATGCTCTATTTTGATTCTGACTGGATCACTCAGCTCTGGAGGTAAATACAACCTTGCTACAAACATTGAAAAAGAGGCTAAATTCCAGCGGTGAAATAAGAGTGAGTGCCCTTGACATCAAGGCTACATTTGACCAAGTATAGCATCAAGGTGTCCTTGTAAAATTGGAGCCAATAAGAATCGGAAGAACAATCTCCACTGGTTAGAACCATACCATGCACAAAAACGGATGGTTGAAGTTGTTGGTGATCAGTCATTTCAGCCCCAGAACAGCATCCTTGACCCAATCATCTTCACCTACTTCATCAGTGAACATCCCTTCATCATAAGTTCAGGAGTGGGGTCGTTCACTGAACTGTAGAGTGTTTAGTTCCATTTGCAACTCCTCAGATAATTAAATAGTCTGTGCCCATATGCAGCAAGACCTGGACAACATATAGTCTTGGGCTGTTCAGTTGAAAGAAACATTTGTGCCACACAAGTGACAGACAATAACCGTTTCCAAGAAGAGTGTCTAACCGCCTCTCCTTGATATTCAACAGCTATGCAATCATCAAATCTCCTACGGCTCACCATTGATGAGAAACTTAATTAGATGAGCCACATAAATATTATGTTGACAAAAGAAGGCTGCATATGCTATAATGACTCACCTCTTAACACCTCAAAATCTTTCCACCAAGGTACAATTCAGGATTGTGATGGAATATTCTCCACTTATCTGGATAAGTGCAGCTCCAACAAAAGTCAATTACTTCAACACTATCCAGAACAAAGTAGGCCATTTGATTGGCATCCCCACTTGCTCTACCACCAGTGCACTGTGGCTGCAGTGTGTATCATCTAAACCATGCACAAATCAGCAGGGCTCCTTGGACAACACCTTCCAAACCTGTGACCATTGCCACCAAGAAAGACAGGGCAGTGGGCGCATAGAAACACTTATGTATTTATTTTGTTCCAACTTTCTCTCCAAGCCACACATCATCTTGACTTGGAACTATATTGCCGTTCCTTCACTGTCAAAATCCTGGAGCTCTCTTCCTAACAGCACTGTGGGTGTACCTACACCCACATGGACTGTAGCAATGATAGGAGGCAACTCGCTGCCACCTTCTCAACAGCAATTGGGGATGGACAATAAATGCTAATACCCAAAATTACCCATGATGCCCACATCCTGTGAACAAATAAAGAAAAGCTGTGTACTTTCCAAAAATTGACTGAAAACCGGAGCTAATTAAGTAAAAAGAACCCCATATGATTGATTGTGAAATAATCTTGTATTTAAATAATGCACTTCAGACCTCAGAATGCCCCAAGCATGTCACAGCCAATTAAATATTTTGAAATGTTTTCACTGTTGTAATGCAATAAATCCAGTAGTTAATTTGCACACAGCAAAGTCCCACAGACTACAACTGGGTAATAACCAAATAATTGTTTTTTGTGATGTTGTTGAAGAGAGAGGCTTGGGTAGTAGTGAAAATTTCCCTGCTCTTTTTGAAATAGTGCCATTGGATTTTTACATCCCTGTAAGAGGGCAGATGGCATCTTGGTTAATTAATCCCTGTTGCTCAAATAAATATAAGGCAAAATCTTCTAATCTGGAGTATAAATTGGGAGGCATAAATTGACTGTGACTGATTTTCACTTGGGAGGCTGGCCATGCAGGATCTCATACTGGTCATTAGGTTATGCATGCATAAGGAGAATGGCGAATCTTGCAGGGGCAGGCAGGAAATCACCGTCCCCATCTTTACCTCAGGAGACCAAAGATTCAGATGTCATACTTGAAGGGTACCCAGACAGCCATTCACTCACTGCAAACCAGTGGCATTACTGTTGCTATCGCTCTTGCACCTTGCTAATACCAGTGATGTATTAGAGCAGACAAAGAGTGACCTCAAGGTTCAGGGATGCCTTGCTGAAGGTTCTCCTCCATACTGTCCAAGAAAGGCAGGAGATCCTATTTCCCAGAGAGGGTAGGTGGGGGCCCTCCTGTCTGACCAATGGGGCCTAGACCAAGGTCACAGCAGAGGTTAGTGCCCATGAGGCCCATTCCAGGACCTGACTCTAGTGCTGCAAAATGATGAAAAATATGTTGCACTCTGAGGGTACGTGGCACTGTCTATTCACTATAAAGTGACAGTCATAAGGAGATTAGGCAGTGTAACTGTATGAGTACAGAGGAATGTCAGATAGAAGGTTGGGTTGCAGGCCTCAGCAGCAGTTTGGACATCTACACTGAATGTGTGACAGCCACTTCATGCTGTAAATGGTCTATCACTTGCAGACCATCATACTTGCTAATCACTCACTGGGGAGGACTTGGGAGCTGACATAGGCATGCATGCTCTTAAACTGCTCATGTACCCATTAGGATGACACTCAATCTTTGTTTGTCTGTCTGCAAGAGCAAAAATGCTCACATCTGGAGGAAGCAATCCCAGACTGTGGAAAATCGGGATCTCACTACATTCGAGGAGGAGGCTGCTGAAGTAGTGGGTGAGGACTGTGACCATGCCTTCAGCAATGATAAGACTGGATTCTCATAGGATGCTAGTAAGGATGGCTCCAATCTGCAGTTGTCAGATGCTCTGACAGAGTGATTTATTCTTTAGATAAGGGAGTGTATGTGCTTTAGTATCAGTTAAATCCTTCTCTTTACTCCAGGGTGAAAAAGAGGAAACAACCCACCCTCAGCTCCACCTCCAACACCAGCTCTGAGGCTGATAGGTCCCAACATTCATCTGCTCTCTTCACCAGCGCAGGCTCATTCACCTCAACGGTGGTGATGATGGCTCTAGAACAGATGGGGTCATGACCTGTTGAGCAGCTCACAGACAAAGGTCCACAGCCGACGAAGGAAGTGACCGTCACTCGAATGTCTGTTGGCAACCAGATCCCTTCTGAGCCCATACGGATAATGAGTCTCTTTAGTCAGCCATAAGAGATCCTTGGAGATGCAGAGAGATTTGCCAGAGACACAGACTGGAGCAAAAGCTGGAGGAGTCCAGCCATGTTCTGTCTGCTGTTGTGGTGCCAAATGCGAGCGCTTGGCTGTCTCCATGGAAAGGATGGTGGCTGCAGGATCTGGACCCAGGTCCAGAAGAAAATGCAGTGGCTGCATGATTTGCGCTTAGGCATGCTCTAACCAAGAGTGCAGTGCATCAATAGAAATGCAAGAGGGTGGCAATGCACCTCGACCTACTTCCAGGTGCTCCTTCTCAAGGAGTCAGGGAGGTGCCATTGGGATCCCACAATGTGGATGAGTACCAGCAAAGCACCTTGTGGTTTCATCCCAAGATACTCCAAGGGCACCCTGATGCTCAACCTCTCCTCTGCAAATGACTCCATTGCCTCCACCAGGTTAGACCGAGGAGAATACACCTGCACCTATGCAGGAGACCCTTAGCAAGCTCGGGCCTCCAACCTCGGGCCACTGGAGGACACCCACCAAAGTCATCACAGTCATTAGGGCATAGCAGGCTACCTGCACCTCAGCTGTGATTAAATAGCTTACACAGAGATATTGACAGGGCAGAAAATTGTCAAATCAAATTCAATGTGGGAAAATGTGAGATTGTTTATTTTGGAAGAAAAATGAGAAGGCAGGTTAATATTTAAATAGAGAGAGACATGCAGAAAGCTATAGCACCAAGGGACTTGGGGGTCTTTGTTCATTCAGCGCAAAAAGCTAGCATACAAGTGTAGAAGGTAAGAGGGAAGGCAAATGGAATGCTGGCTTTTATTTCAAGGGGGCTGGAGTATAAAAATTAAGAAGTGTTGGTGAAATTATACATGATATTATTGAGGCCACATTTACAAAACTGTATACAGTTTTGGTCCACTTATTTAAGGAATAATTATCATTGGAGGCAATACAGAGGAGGTTTACTAGGACGATTCTGGGTATGTACGGATTTCCATACGAGGAAAGATTAAACAGGTTGTGTCTGTACTCCTTGGAGTTCAGGAGAATGAAAGGTGATATGATTGAAACAGGTAGATTCTTAAGGGGTTGGACAGGGTAAATATTGGGAGGATGTTTCCACGGGAGAGTGTACGTCCAGAGGGCATAGTCGCAGAATAGGGGGGTGCTTATTTAAGATGGATTTGAGGAAGAAATTCTTCTCCCAATGAGTGGTGAAATTTGGAATTCATTACCCCAGGAAGCTGTAGAGGCTGAGTCCTTGAACATTTTCAAGACTGAAATTGAAACATTTTTAACCAATAGGGGAATTAAGGGTTACAGAGATAAGGATCTTATTCAATAGTGGAGCAGGCTGGAAGGGCTAAACAGTCAACTCCTGTTTCTATTTCTTATGCCTTAAAATAAGGATTTGCATTACAGATACCAGAGGGATAAGCTAAATCAAGAAGCAGCAGATTTTCAAATGTGTATATTATCTACAGACTGAGCGAAATTTGAGGTCCGAAGTGGTAAAAGGTGAGTTAGTACAGAGGCTGATGTGATGAATCTCAATTGCAACATAGTGAGAATTAAAAATAACTAATTTCTGGGATGTTGCCTATCCCGAATTGCCCTTGAGCAGGTGGTGGTGAAATGCTTTCTTGAACCCTTGCAGCCCATGTAGTGTTGATGCACCCACAATGCTGTTTGGGAGGGAGTTCCAGCAATGTGACCCTGTGACAGTGAAGGGACAGCAATACATTTCCAAGTCAGGCTGGTGAGTGGCTTGAAGTGGAATTTCTAGGTGGTGGTGTTCCCATGTGTCTGTCGCCCTTGTCCAAGATGGTAGTAATTGTGGGTTTAGAAGTTGCTGTCTAAGGAGTCTTGGTGAGTTGCTGCAGAGCACCTTGTAGATGGTAAACATTATTTCCATTGTGTGTTAATGGTGGAGGGAGTGGATATTTGTGGAAGGTGTGCCAATCAAGCAGGCTACTTTCTCTTGGATGTTGTTGAACTTTGAGTGTTGTTGGATCTGCACTCATCTGGCCAACTGGGGAGAATTTGATTACACTCTTGACTTATGCCTTTTAGATGGTAGACAGGCTCTGGGGTGTCAGGAGATGTGCAAGATTCCTAGCCTCTGACCTGTTTTTATAACCATAGCATTTTTATGGCTTGTCCCGTTTAGTTTCTGGTCAATGGTAACTCCCAGAATGTTGATAATAGGGGATTCAGTGATGGTAATGCCATTGAATGTCAAGGGGCGATGGTTAGATCCTCTCTTGCTGGAGATGATCATTGCCTGGCACTTGTGTGGTGCAAATGTCAGCCTAAGCCTGGATATTTTCCAGGTCTTGCTGAATTTGAACATGAGCTGCTTCACTAACTGAGCAGTGGCAAATGATGCTGAACATTATGCAATCATCAGTGAACATCCCCACTTCTGATCTTATGATGGTAGGAAGGTCATTGGTGCAGCTGAAGACGGTTGAGCCTAGGACACTATCCTGAGGAACTCTTGCAGTGAATGATATCCTGGAATTGAGATGATTGAACTCCAACTACCACAACAACCATCTGCCTTTGTGCCAGGTACGACTCCAACCAGCAGTGTTTTTCCATTTTTCATTGACTCCAGTTTGATGACAAGGGAGTCATTCTCATCTCACTTCTTGAATTCAGCTCTTTTTTGTCCATGTATAAGCCAAGGCTGCAATGAGATCAGGAGCTGAGTGTCTCTAGCGAAACCCAAACTGAGTGTCAGTGAGCAGGTTATTGCTAAGCAGGTGCCACTTGATAGCACTGTTAATGATCCCTTTCATCACATTTTGATGATTGAGCATAGACTGATGGGGTTGTAATTGGCTGGATTGAATTTGTCCTGCTCTTTATGTACAGGACATACTTGAGCAATTTTCCACATTGCCGGGTAGATACCAGTGTTGTAGCTATATTAGAACAGCTAGGCTAGGGGCATGGCAAGTTCTGAATCACATGTCAGGTCCCAAAACCTTTGCAGTATTCAGTATATACAGCCGTTCATGTGGGATGAATCTAATTGGCTGAAGATCGGCATTTCCGGAGGAGGCCAAGTTAGATCATCCACTTGGAATGAGGTTAGGCTATTTATTTGGTGTTTAGCAGAATGGGAAAGAAAGATTGTTTGGAAATAACCAAAGCAGTGTCAAGAAAAGAATGAAAGGGTGTGATTAAGAAAGGGGGCACAATCATCAGCAGCATGTTCAGGACGTACCCAGAGGTGGCCAAATGGAGTCTTGAGCTAAATTGACAGTTGAGCCTGCTCAGCACAACTTGTATTTTTATAGCTCTATTAAGATGTTGAAATGTCCCAAGATGCTTCATAGGAGCATGATGATTAAAGAGGTAGATTTAGGAGGATCTTAAAGAAAGAAAGAGAGGTATAGAAGTGCAAGAGGTTTAGTGCAGAAATTCCAGAGCTTAGGGCCTTGCAGCTGAAGGTAAGGCCATCAACCATGAACCAATTAAAACAGGGTTTTTCAAAAAGCCAGAATTAAAGGAGTTCAATTAAATCAGAGAATTACGGAAATAGCAGAAGTTAGTAAAATAGGGAGGGGCAATGCTTTGAAAACAAGAATGAGAATTCAAAAAACAAAGCATTGCTTAACCAGCACTCAGGAGCCAATTTGGATCAGTGAGCATTGGGTTGTTGAATAAACAGGATTTGGTACAAATTTAGACAAGAGGTGGGATTTTTCTCCCACTCTCCAGCGTGTTTTGAGACAGCCGGAGGCAGCACATGCTCGCTGGCGGCGGGATCCTATGGTCCTATCATTGTCAATAGGGTTTTCTGTTGATTGCATCCCTCGCCACTGGGAAACCTGAAGCAGGGGTGCACCGTCAGTGGGACTGTAAGATCCCGCGAGTGTGAACAGTAGCAAGATTTCAGCAAAGGACAGGAGGGTTTCGGATGATCTTAAATGTACAACAGATGGAAGGTGGAAGGCCGGCACGAGTACATTGGAATGGCCCTGCAGTAATAAAGGTCAGGCTGAAGGTTTTAGCAAGAGACAGTAGTGGGAACTTGTGTATGGAGTCAGTAGAGATAGGCAAGGTGATGAATGAATACTTTTCTTCAGTGTTCACCAAGGAGAGGGGCCATGTTTTTGAGGAAGAGAAGGTGTTACAGGCTAATAGGCTGGAGGAAATAGATGTTCGGAGGGAGGATGTACTGGCAGTTTTGAATAAACTGAAGGTCGATAAGTCCCCTGGGCCTGATGAAATATATCCTAGGATTCTTTGGGAGGCAAGGGATGAGATTGCAGAGCCTTTGGCTTTGATCTTTGGGTCCTCACTGTCCACGGGGATGGTGCCAGAGGACTGGAGAGTGGCGAATGTTGTTCCTCTGTTTAAGAAAGGGAATAGAAATGACCCTGGTAATTATAGACCGGTTAGTCTTACTTCGGTGGTTGGTAAATTGATGGAAAAGGTCCTTAGGGATGGCATTTGCGACCATTTAGAAAGATGCGGATTAATCCGGGATAGTCAGCACACTCGTGAAGGGCAAGTCGTGCCTCACAAATTTGATAGAATTTTTTGAGGAGGTAACTAAGTGTGTTGACGAAGGTAGGGCAGTTGATGTCATATACATGGATTTTAGTAAGGCGTTTGATAAGGTCCCCCATGGTCGGCTTATGATGAAAGTAAGGAGGTGTGGGATAGAGGGAAAGTTGGCCGATTGGATAGGTAACTGGCTATCTGATCGAAGACAGAGGGTGATGGTGGATGGAAAATTTTCGGACTGGAGGCAGGTTGCTAGTGGAGTGCCACAGGGATCAGTGCTTGGTCCTCTGCTCTTTGTGATTTTTATTAATGACTTAGAGGAGGGGGCTGAAGGGTGGATCAGTAAATTTGCTGATGACACCAAGATTGGTGGAGGGATGTTGTAGGCTGCAAAGAGACATAGATAGATGCAAAGCTGGGCTGAAAATGGCAAATGGAGTTTAACCCTGATAAATGCGAGGTGATTCATTTTGGTCGGACTAATTTAAATGTGGATTACAGGGTCAAAGGTAGGGCTCGGATTGCCAACCAGAAAAGCACCCATTTATACCTACTCTCTGTTTTCTGTTAGATAGCCAATCTTCAATCCACGCTAACACTTTACCCCCAACTCTGTGCACCTTTATCTTTTGCAGTAACCTTTTGTGAGGCACCTTATCGAAAGCCTTCTGGAAATCCAAATACACCACATCCACCGGTTCCCCCCCGTGTCAACCGCACTTGTCACCTCCTCAAAAAACTCCAGTAAATTAGTCAGACATGACTTTCCCTTCCTGAATCCATGCTGCGTCTGCTTGATTGAACCATTCTTATCCAGGTGTCCTGCTATTTCTTCCTTTATGATAGATTCCAGCATTTTCCCAACTACGGATGTTAAGCTAACCGGCCTGTAGTTACCTGCCTTTTGTCTGCCTCCTTTTTTAAACAGTGGCGTTACATTAACTGTTTTCCAATCAGCTGGCACCTCCCCAGAGTCCAGTGAATTTTGATAAATTACAACTAATGCATTTGCTATTGCCTCTGCCATTTCTTTTAGTACCCTGGGATGCATTCCATCCAGACCAGGGGATTTGTCTACCTTTAGCCCCATTAGCCGACCCAGCACTACCTCTTTAGTAATAGTGATCGTTTTAAGGTCCTCACCCCCTACAGTCCCATGACCGTCTATTTTTGGTATGCTATTTGTGTCCTCCACTGTGAAGACCGACACAAAAAACTTGTTTAAGGCCTCAGCTATTTCCTTGTTTCCCATTATTAAATCCCCCTTCTCATCTTCTAAGGGACCAACATTTACTTTAGCCAATCTTTTCCTTTTTATATATTTGTAAAAACTCTTACTATCAGTTTTTATGTTTTGTGCTAGTTTACTTTCATACTCTATCTTTCCTTTCTTTATTGCTTTCTTAGTAGTTCTTTGTTGCTTTTTAAAGCCTTCCCAATCCTCTAATTCCCCACTAATCTTGGCTATTCTGTATGCATTGGTTTTTAATTTGATACTCTCCTTTATCTCCTTAGTTATCCATGGCTGGTTATCCCTTTTCTTACATTCCTTCTTTATCACAGGAATATATTTTTCCTGAGTACTGAGAAAAATCTCCTTAAAAATCCTCCACTGTTCCTCAACTGTCCCACCAATTAGTCTGTGTTCCCAGTCTACATTAGCCAACTCTGCCCTCATCCTATTGTAATCCCCCTTGTTCAAGCAGAGGACACTGGTTTGGGAACCTACTTTCTCACCCTCCATCTGTATTAGAAATTCAACCATATTGTGATCACTCATTCCAAGAGGATCCCTCACAAGGTGATCATTTATTTTACCTACCTCATTGCACAGGACCAGATCCAGGATAGCTTGCTCCCTCGTAGGTTCTGTAACATTCTGTTCGAGGAAACTATCGCGACAGCATTCTAAGAACTCTTCCTCAAGTGCACCGCGTCCGACTTGAGTTGACCAATCAATGTGGAGGTTAAAATCTCCCATGATTATTGCTGTTCCATTTCTACATGCATCTGTTATTTGTTTGTTTATGGCCCGCCCCACCTCGAAGTTATTATTTGGGGGCCTATAGACTACGCCCACCAGTGACTTTTTCCCCTTACTATTCCTTATCTCCACCCACATGATTCCACATTTTGCTCCTTCGAGACTATATCGTCTCTCACTACCGCCCTGATGCTATCCTTAATTAACAGAACTACCCCACCTCCTTTTCCTTCCTGTCTATCAAAGAACAAAGAACAGTACAGCACAGGAAACAGGCCCTTCGGCCCTCCAAGCCTGTGCCGCTCCTTGGTCCAACTAGACGAATCGTTTGTATCCCTCCATTCCCAGGCTGCTCATGTGACTATCCAGGTAAGTCTTAAACGATGTCAGCGTGCCTGCCTCCACCACCCTACTTGGCAGCGCATTCCAGGCCCCCACCACCCTCTGTGTAAAAAACTATCCTTCCGAATTGTCTGATACCCCTGGATATTTAGTTCCCAGTCCTGGTCACCCTGCAACCACGTTTCTGTAATGGCCACTAGATCATACCCATACGTACTAATTTGTGCTGTCAACTCATTCACTTTGTTTCGAATGCTACGTGCATTCAGGTAAAGTGTCTTTATGTTGGTCTTTCCTACCTGGACCCAATTTGTTAGTGCATTCCTTTGTTTGCCTGCTCTGTCCCTTTCTATCACAGACTGGTTTTTCTTCCCCAGACCAACTCCCTGCATTGTGTTGACCACCTCCCTTCTTATACTTGTCACCTTTTTTACTCTGCCTGAGGTTAGATTCCTGCCATCTTCTTTTGTTATGCACAAAATGTTTGGCTTGACACTCCAGTGCAGTACTGAGGGAGTGCCCCACTGTTGGAGGCACTGTCTTTCAGAGAAGATATTAAAATGCTTACCCTCTCAAGTGGAAATAAAAGATCCCATGGCATTATTGCAAGGATGAGCAAGGGAGTTATCCCTAGTCTCCAGGCTGATATTTATCCCTCAATCAATACCACAAAAACAGATTATCTATTCATCATTAAATTGCTGTTTGTAGGAGCTTGCTGTGCTGAAATTGGTTGTTGTATTTTGCAGCATCACAACATTCGCTACACTTCAAAATGACTTAATTGATTGTAAAATGTTTTGGCCATCCTGAAGTCATGAAGGGCCCTATATAAATGCAAGTCTTCCTTTTTTAAAAGTAAGAATACAGATTTCAAATGTTACTTAAAGGTATATGCATCATTTCATTTCAGGATTCTTTTTAGGACACTTTGTGAAGACTTCACCAAGACTCAAGGAACAGATTCCACAAATTCTCTGAGAACTTCACCTAAAAAGTGTAACTGCTGAGCTACTTTACCTTAGTGGACACCTTGTGGCATGGAGAAAGAGATTGCTTGATCATGGGCATCTTGCAAGGAGTTCTCCCTTCATTTGGTGGAGGAATGATGAAGGACATAAGTTGAAGCAGAACAAACCCAGCTGCTGCAGGAAGTAGGGCAAGATGGTGTCCTTCATCCTGCGGGGACAAGTCATAGCTCCTCTTTCCTGCCAGGACCTCCAGTGTCACACTTTCAGTGGAGGGGGTGCATGGAGGCCATATCTACAGCTCTACAAAAATTGCTTATAATAAGCACCTGAATCTGCAGATTAAGTTTAGTATCTCGGGCAAGGTCAAATTATGGTAATCAATAATTCGGAGTAAAATAGTGTGCTGATCCAGACTTTCAAACTGACATGCTTTATACTCTTCTCGTAGAACAAAAAAAAATCAATAAATTAAACAATGATCAAAAATGAGAGCGGGTAGCAGCCCCTCGTGAGGCACTGTAACAAAAAAATCAAAGCTTCAAAGGAAACTTACAAAAGCAAATTGAAATATAATTCCTGGGAGTGGTGATGCACCCCAGCCCCTGTGACGCCTACCAATTGCGGAAGGTCTCAAGCGCACTCAAGGTGGACACTTGCTCCCTCTCCAAGGCCACCCGGCCACGAACATAGCCTCAGTAGAAGGGCAGATGGTCAGGCTGCACAACTCCCTCGGCTGCCCGCTGTTTGGTCCGGTTGATGACTACACTGGTATGTTTCATTATCACGGCATCGATTAGCACCTGTTTTTCCACTTTGGTGAAAACAACTCCAGAGAGTTTTGAGTTTGGAGGTGAGGAAGAATTTCAATAGCAATTTATATTTAAATAGTTTTTTTTTTACTCCATCCTTAGAGTTACAAAACCAATGCTCAGAATGGACAGTGCAAACCCAAATCCATTCCTTGCTTGCTTCAAAAATCAAACTCAAAATCCAATTGAATCTAATTCATGGTCCTCACAAGAGAGACATACAAGATCCAAGCTGACAAGATGAGACATTGCACCCCATCTTGGGCTTGAACTTAGCCAAAAGGACTACAACATCTCAAGGTGCTTCAAAGGAGTATTATAAAACAATTAAACACAGCAACATATAAGGTATATTACATATTAGGGCAAATGGAGTGTGTGTCAGTGGTGGCCCCTTTTACAGGAGTCAGCTGCATCCTACTTTTATACCTGAATGGATAACTTTACCTGGTCCTTTGACACTCACCCAGCTCTCACCTGTAGCTCGCTGTAGCTGCTTGTGGACAACAGCAGCCACACCTCAGTAACTGTAAGTAGTCTCGCAACACCAGGTTAAAGTCCAAAAGGTTTGTTTGGAATCATGAGCTTTCGGAGCGCTGCTCCTTCATCAGATGAGTGGAGGTAGGTTCACAAACATGGCATATATAGGCAAAGACACAATTGCAAGATAATTACTGATTGGAATGTGAAGAATAGTTGGAATGCAAGACTTTACAGGTAATCACGTCTTTACAGGTACAAACAGTGTGAGTGGAGAGAGGGATAATCACAGGTTAAAAAGGTGTGAATTGTCTTAAGCCAGGACAGTTAGTAGGATTTTGCGAACCCAGAGAGTATGGTGGGGGTTACATGTAGTGTGACATAAACCCAAGATCCCAGTTGAGGCCGTCCTCATGCGTGTGGAACTTGGCTATCAGTTTCTGCTTAGTGATTCTGCGTTGCCGTGGGTCTTGAAGGCCGCTTTGGAGAATGTTTACCCGAAGATTGGAGGCTAAATGCCCTTGACTGCTGAAGTGTTCCGCGTCTGGAAGGGAACACTGCTACCTAACTGTGTTGGCTCACAGACCATACCAGGTAAGGGTAGCATGTGAGATGGTATCCACATGTGAGGAGAATGCTTGCCTCCAGCCACCCTTTATCAAGTGCACAAAAACAAGCTGCCTTGACTAATGTAGCAGAGCAAATGGTATTCTCTTACTCATACTGAAAGCATTGCAGTGTAGCTGTGTGAACAGCTGTTAAGTTAATTAGCACATACGTAGAAGGTGCTGCAGATCATCTACTGCAGTCAGAAACATCTCCAATCGTCTTGAATGTCAAGCCACTGGGAACAGATGTACAAGGCCTAGAAAATGGGGCTGGCTATTGCAATCTATCTCCACTACAATCAACTCACACACAGATGCTTCCTGTCAGGACCTTACTGACTCCTTCACACAATCCTGTTATATCCTGAACCAGGGAAATTCATCTTTGCCTGCAATGTGGAAGGTCTGGAATCACACTCCACAGCCATATTAGAATATACAACAGATGACTCTACGCACACAAGAAAAGGCCATCTTGAGTAACAAAGGGAAAGTGATGATGATGATGATGATGAGGGCAAATGGCTAAAAGTTAGGCTTTAAGAAGCATCTGAAAAGAAAAAAAGAGTAGAGAATCTGCGAGGTTTAGGGAGGGAATGTTAATTAAATATCTATTGCATTTAGTTATATGCAAGTAGAGGGTATTAATTTGGATTTCTCTTGTGCAAATGTAGGGCAAGATTTTACCAGTCCTGAAGGCACATTTGAGAGGGGTTGGAGTGCCTGCTTATTGCCTTCCTACCACCATGGTATTTTACCAGCCTTGGGGAATTGCAAGATGGCCCACCCATCTAGAGGCCAACTGAGCCATCTTAGTGGCCAATTATGGGCCTCAATATACTTCCACTAGCATTTTACCAGTGAAAGGGAGGCACTCCATCACATAGGGAAATCACCAGGTAAACACTTGCTGGCTCCGGAATTGGGATCCTCAAAATCAGGCATTGTTTGCCCAAGGCCGCGGCTCCCAGGTCACAATGGCTGGCCCCATAGCAAAACACTCACCCTTATCAACCATGTAACTGGGGTCTACCTGACTGGCTCTGGCAACTCCATATGCAACTTACCTATGGGGAGGGAAACTTGGTCCATGGTGTCCTCTTTGCCAAGTGCAATTCCAGCAGTGGCCATCTCATATGGTAGCGCTGCTGAGCCGCCAGTCCTCAGATTGACCAGCAACTCTTACTGGTAGGCTACTGTCTTTTAAAGGAACGGAAGATCTGACAGCAACTAAATAATTACTGGAGGGAAGAATGGCTGGATGTTCCAAAAACATCCAAAGTGGAATAGACCTGGATTTAGACCAGCATTGGGGCTCCAGCTACTCTGTCAACATTCTGGCCACAAAGAGACACTTTCTGAAACTATGGTGTGGTTGAGATAGGAGGTGGTTGTTTGTATTATTTCACTTTGTAAATAAAGGTAGGACTGAGTTAAGGTTGGCTCTAGCATCGTTCATTACCATCTGGCTTTCCAAAATAGAATAGGGAGTACAGGGCACAGACACCAATGGTGGAATGATTAAAACCAGGGATGTTCAAGAGACCAGAATTAGATGAATGCAGTTATTGTGGAGGGCTGTGTGGGCTGGAGAAAATTACAGAGATAGAGAGGGGCCAGGACATGGAAGAGTTTGAAAACAAAGTTGAGAATTTTAAAATAAAGGCACTAATTGATTATAGGTCATGGTAAATCAGAGAGCAGAAGGATGATAGATAAACAGGTCTTGCAGTGAGTACGGACACAGAATTTTGGATGATCTCAAGTTTATGGAGATAGAACGTGAGAGGCTAGCCAGGAGTGTATTGGAATAGTCCTGTCGAAATGGAACATGCAACTGGCTGTTCTAGGGATTTCTATGGTCATCTTTCATTCTCCGAGCAAAATTTAAACTTAACTTAGGAAAAGTGGCTACTGAATGACTGTTTAATGGTTTCTACTTCTGCGACATTGTGACTTTTTGCCATTACTGGCGTCCTAATATCATGGTCGGAGAACAGCTACACGAACAAAATACAAAATGCTGTTTTTAAATCTAGATTATTATCAAATCCATTACAGTTAGGGAAATACATTTCCGATCTGCAGCCTTGTGGGTGCAGAATGCCAAAGAACAATACAGCACAGGAACAGGCCCTTCGGCCCTCCAAGCCCGTGCCGCTCCCTGGTCCAAACTAGACCATTCTTTTGTATCCCTCCATTCCCACTCCGTTCATATGGCTGTCTAGATAAGTCTTAAACGTTCCCAGTGTGTCCGCCTCCACCACCTTGCCTGGCAGCGCATTCCAGGCCCCCACCACCCTCTGTGTAAAATATGTCCTTCTGATATCTGTGTTAAACCTCCCCCCCCTTCACCTTGAACCTATGACCCCTCGTGAACGTCACCACCGACCTGGGGAAAAGCTTCCCACCGTTCACCCTATCTATGCCTTTCATAATTTTATACACCTCTATTAAGTCTCCCCTCATTCTCCGTCTTTCCAGGGAGAACAACCCCAATCTCTCCTCATAACTAAGCCCCTCCATACCAGGCAACATCCTGGTAAACCTCCTCTGTACTCTCTCCAAAGACTCCACGTCCTTCTGGTAGTGTGGCGACCAGAACTGGACGCAGTATTCCAAATGCGGCCGAACCAACGTTCTATACATCTGCAACATCAGACCCCAACTTTTATACTCTATGCCCCGTCCTATAAAGGCAAGCATGCCATATGCCTTCTTCACCACCTTCTCCACCTGTGACGTCACCTTCAAGGATCTGTGGACTTGCACACCCAGGTCCCTCTGTGTATCTACACCCTTTATGGTTCTGCCATTTATCGTATAGCTCCTCCCTACATTATTTCTACCAAAATGCATCACTTCGCATTTATCAGGATTGAACTCCATCTGCCATTTCTTTGCCCAAATTTCCAGCCTATCTATATCCTTCTGTAGCTTCTGACAATGCTCCTCACTATCTGCAAGTCCTGCCAATTTTGTGTCGTCCGCAAACTTACTGATCACCCCAGTTACACCTTCTTCCAGATCGTTTATATAAATCACAAACAGCAGAGGTCCCAATACAGGGCCCTGCGGAACGCCACTAGTCACAGGCCTCCAGCCGGAAAAAGACCCTTCCACTACCACCCTCTGGCTTCTGTGACCAAGCCAGTTCTCCACCCATCTAGCCACCTCCCCCTTTATCCCATGAGATCCAACCTTTTTCACCGGCCTACCATGAGGGACTTTGTCAAACGCTTTACTAAAGTCCATATAGACGACATCCACGGCCCTTCCCTCGTCAACCATTCTGGTCACTTATTCAAAAAACTCCACCAGGTTAGTGAGGCATGACCTCCCTCTCACAAAACCATGCTGACTATCGTCCATGAGTTTATTCCTTTCTAAATGCGCATACATCCGATCTCTAAGAATCTTCTCCAACAACTTCCCCACCACGGACGTCAAGCTCACCGGCCTATAATTACCCGGGTTATCCTTCCTACCCTTCTTAAATAACGGGACCACATTAGCTATCCTCTAATCCTCTGGGACCTCACCTGCGTCCAGTGACGAGACAAAGATTTGCGTCAGAGGCCCAGCGATTTCATCTCTCGTCTCCCTGAGCAGCCTTGGATAGATTCCATCAGGCCCTGGGGATTTGTCAATCTTTATATTCTCTAACAAACCTAACACTTCCTCCCTTGTAATGGAGGTTTTCTCCAACAGTTCAACACTGCCCTCTGAGACACTCCCAGTCAACACATCCCTCTCCTTTGTGAATACCGACGCAAAGTATTCATTTAGGATCTCCCCTACTTCTTTGGGCTCCAAGCATAATTCCCCACTTTTGTCCAGTCCTGATCACCCTCCTTCCTCCCACCCCCACCAATTGCTGTACAGCAGTGCCCCCCCGGTCCCCCCACCCCCCCCCCCACCCCCCCCCCCACCCCCCCCCCCAACCCCCCCCAACCCCCCCCCCAACCCCCCCCACCCCCCCCAACCCCCCCACCCCCCCCAACCCCACCACCGCCCCCCCCCCCAACCCCACCACCGCCCCCCCCCACCCCCAACCCCCACCCCCAACCCCCCCCCCACCCCCAACCCCCCCCCCCCCCACCCCCAACCCCCCCCCCCCCCCCCCACCCCCAACCCCCCCCCCCCCCCCCCCCCCCCAACCCCCCCCCCCCCCCCCCAGTTCAGTCAGGCAGCATGGTCGGTGCAGGCTTGGAGGGCTGAAGGGCCTGTTCCTGTGCTGTCATTTTCTTTGCTCTTAGTTGAGAGTCAGGGTGACTAACTGTCCCAGATTTTCTGTGATTGTCTCAGAATTTGCCCTCCTGTTCTGAATCCCAGATGTTGACTGGATTTCTCCAGGCAGCGAGGGAGGAGACTGCTCAAGGTCTCCTCTTGTTGCCTGATTATCATTTGGTGTTTATGCATGTGCTGTTGAGCATGAATAATTCAATGCTAGCACAATGGACATGCACAGACACAGTCCTTGAGGGAGCAGTAGCACAAGTAGTAGGCATCCACTCTCCTCACAGCTTCTTTGGGTGGTAGTTGGGAGAGTCCAGTGGGGTTGGGGAGAGGGGTGTCTGGCAGGCTCCAATTGGGGGTGTCTGGGCGGGCAGCAGGGGCACTTGGGCCCATCTTGGGCAAGGCTTGAGCTCCTCTCTGTGCAAAGTTGAGTTCGGCAGCAATGGCAGCAGTCTTGGGCCCGAGTCCACAGGGTGGGTCCAGCAGGCCTGTGGGAGAGCAGGGGTTAAGGTAGACAAAAAAGTGAAGGGGTCTGAGCAGGATTAGGGGTTCTGGGTGTGCCTGAGGGGATGGGGAGTTGCAGACCTGAGGGCATGGTACTCTGGGAGGTGAGGGGTGTGATAGGTCTGTGGATTGGGATGTCTGAGGAGACTCGATAGAGATGGGGCAGTCTGGGCAGAGGACGGAGGGGGTCCTGCGAGGTCTGAGGAGGGGGTACATCTGTTCCCTTGCCAGTACTCGCACCCAATCCCCTCCTGCCGTTTCTTGCCTCTTGGATCTTGGCAGCACACCCAACCCTCAACTCCTTAGCTCTTGTCAGCAAACCCTCTGGTCCCCAGATCTGATCAGCACCCCCCCCCCCCCCCATTCTATGTGTTCCTTATTTTATTTCCCCAGAGTTGGCCACCCTGTTCAGGAATCACATTTGTAACTTTATCTGTTCATGGTATGTGGGCATCGCTAGATAGGCCATCATTTTTTGCCCATTCCTAACTGGGCTTGAGAAGGTGATGATAAGCTGCGTTCTTGAACCACTGATCTGAGGCCACTGTCGTGATTCTGGAGCCCAGCACTCCATGTAACACACTCTCTTAATCTCATGTAGCTGAACATGCATTCACCAGCAGGAAGAACCTATGGGTCTACAAGTGCTAATGGAGTTGGCTACCCCCTTCATCCTCGAGAGGATGGGCTCCCAGCTCCATGCAGACCTGTGTGCTAAATTTGTGCCTGATTGCTCCTTGACATTGGGAAGCCTGCCAGAAAGCCTGTGGGCAATGTGCACTGAATAGCTTGGTGCATACACATCAGCCTTCTTTGGTGCTCTGCCTGTCAAATTCCCCATTGAGTACTCTGTAACAGAATTGATGTGTGACTCCTCAGTCTGGGTGCTATTTTCAGTTTTGCACCACCTTGTCCTTCAAGAGAGTGTGAGGTGTGTCAGTGAGTATGGTGCAATGTGTTTGGGTGGTGTGGTTGTCATGATAGACTAGCTGGCAGTTTGTGCAAGATGGGAGGTGTGGCAACGAGATTTACAGCAATGCTCAGTGTGTTAGGGCATGGTGGAACTATGAATGCTAGGTGTGAGCTTTGATTAATAAATTGTTGGTAGATGAGTGACAGGTCATGGTGCATTGAGCTGTGTGGGAGGCTTGTTGGTGGAATATGACATTTATAAATGCAGTTGCTGACCTTGACAGTTATTGTGTGGTCATTGAATTTCTTGCAACACTGCATCCAGTGTGCACTGACCACCACTGTTACCTTTTGCTGAGAGTTGCTTCAATACCTCACAGCAAAAGAGGTGTTGGGTCAGCTAATTGCTCAGTAACTCTACTCATTCCTGTGCCATGAGAACTTGCACTGAACAGTTCAGTTCAACTTTTCTTGTTACATCCTTCTTCCTGCATTGATGAGTATTTAAATCATTCAAATAAGTTCTCTCAATGACGTACTGATATTGCAGATTCAGAAGCTAGCAAGAAACAACACTGCAGATCAATGTCAAATGTGATTAATTTGTCAAATTTACTAATTGGCCTTCCTTTCTTTTTACCCCTGATCAACCCATAATTTACTCTAAAGTAGGTTTATTCTACTCTTTTTATCCCTAAAGGCTTCAACAAAGCTGGCAGTTGTTGGGTCATAATGTCCTCTATCTCCACACTCTTCCCTGCCACAAGGCTAAAGATGCCCTGCCATTAGCAACATATTTGATAAGCTCAGCACATTGCAGGACTCAGACAGGTTGGCAGCAGAACAAATAATCCACGATTCACGTTCATCATCTCAATTGCAAATCACTGAGTTACAGCTATTGTAACCTTATTCCCACATCATTACTTTTGAATAACCGGTACCTAGAAAGCCATGACTTTCCATGTTGAATGCACTTGAGCTGAATGGTCAATCTGGAAACATCCACATTGATCTCTATCTATAGCAGGTTTATTCCTCCCTTTTCACTTTGCCTGTTTTTCTTCTTAGCAAATCTACCCTTGGACCTCATTATGCACCTCTGCTCAGATATAATACTAAAGAAGGATTAGAAGTGGTGTACCACAGGGATCAATGCAGAGTCCGCTTTTGTTCTGTCATAAAATGAGGTTTGGCGACCAATGAGCAGAATTGTAAATGACTTCAGAAAGGTGTAGACAGGTTAGCGATACAGACAGACATGTGATGGGTGCAATTTAATATGGTAAGTGTGAGGTGGTACATTTTGAGAAATAAAACAAAGGAGAGCAGTTCTGAATATTACTGTTGGGTGATCCAAGTGATCTAGGTGTTCAAATATACAATTCTCTAAAGATGTGAATGGACAAATAAAGGGGGAGCTTTTACAAAAAAAAAATTCTAAGCGCCAAATGAGCGAGAAAACAGGTGAGTTTCAGACCTTTGTTTTGGGCAAGTTTTAAAATGTAATCTTATGACACTTTTTTTGGGCAGAAGTGCGATTCTCACCAGTTGAGAATTTATACAATACATTGAGGCCACTGTGTGCATGTGAAAAAGGACATTAGAGCCGTTAACAGCTTACAGCATCGATTCACCATGATTGTGCTGGGGTTGGGAAACTATAGTTTTGAAGTGAGACTTGGGATGAGTGGAATATTCCCACTGATGTGGTGAAGCTCATTGGAGATCTGGTGATTATTTTTAATTCTGAAGAGCTTTGAAGACTGAACAGGGAAATACTATTTTTTTCTGTTTGCTAAGTTATTTAAATTATTTCCAAGCTCAAAGAAAGATTGAAACATGCCTTATTAGTGAGGGCGTGGTTGAAGCATAGACAATTGCAATAAGGGAAAATTGGGTAAGGATTTGTGGGAAGATGCAAAGTCATAGAGAGAAAGTGAGACAGTGGAAATAGTTTTAGATGACTAACAAAGAACCAGAACATATGTGATGGATTGAATAGCTTTTCTCAATGTTCTAAACCTCTCTGGATCGGTAGATGCTTTAAATAACATTTTGTTGACTAAACATGTTGCTTCCATTCTTCACACTATTGTTCGACAATTTTAAATAAGCATTCTGTATTCACAAAGACCTCCAACCCTCTCTCAATAATTTTTCTTCATTTAACTTTCTGATTTGGGTGTTAAAAACATTGGGGGTGATTCTCCCAACCTACAGACCACCCAACAGCCCACAGGAAGTGGAGGAAAGGATATGTCAGGAGATTCTGGATAGGTGCAGAAAAAATAGGGTTGTTGTAGTGGGGGACTTTAATTTCCCTGGTATAGACTGGAAAGTGCTTAGAGCTGGGGTTCCGGACGGGGAGGAATTTGTAAAATGCATACTGGAAGGTTCTTTGGAACAGTATGTAGATAGCCCGACTAGAGAGGGGGCTATACTGGACCTAGTTCTGGGAAATGAGCCCGGTCAGGTCGTCAAAGTTTTGGTAGGGGAACATGTGGCAAATAGTGACCACAACTCTGTTAACTTTAGGATAGTAATGGACAAGGATGAGTGCTGTCCTACGGGCAGGGTGCTAAATTAGGGGAAGGCTAACTACAGCCGGATTAGGCAGGAAATGGTGGACGTTGATTGGGAGAGGATGTTCGAGGGTAAGTCCACGTCTGGCATGTGGGAGTCTTTTAAGGAACAATTGATAAGGCTGCAGGATAGGCATGTGCCTGTAAAAAGGCAAGATAGGAAAGGTAGGATTCGAGAGCCGTGGATAACCAGGGAAATTGAGGATCTGATTAAAATGAAAAGGGAGGCGTACGTTAAGTCCAGCCAACGGAAAACAGATGGAGCTCTGGAGGAATACAGAGAGAGTAGGAAAGAACTCAAACGGGGAGTTAGGAGGGCAAAAAGAGGTCACGAGATGTTCTTGGCAGGCAGGATTAAGGAGAATCCTAAGGCATTCTATTCATACATTAGGAACAAAAGAGTTGTCAGGGAGAAAATCGGACCTCTCAGGGACAAAGGAGGGGAATTATGCTGAGAACCCAAGGGAATAGGGGAGATCCTAAATGAATACTTTGCATCGGTATTCACGAAGGAGAGGGACGTGTTAACTGGGAGTGTCTCGGAGGGAGGTGTTGACCCGTTAGAGAAAATCTCCATTACAAGGGAGGAAGTGTTAGGTTTTTTAGGGAACATTAAAACTGACAAAGCCCCAGGGCCTGATGGCATCGATCCTAGACTGTTCAGGAAGACGAGAGATGAAATTGCTGGGCCTCTGACGGAAATCTTTGTCACTTCTTTGGACACAGGTGAGGTCCCTAAGGATTGGAGGATAGCGAATGTGGTCCCGTTGTTTAAGAAGGGTAGCAGGGATAACCCGGGAAATTATAGGCCGGTGAGCTTGACGTCCGTGGTAGGGAAGTTGTTGGAGAGGATTCTTAGAGACAGGATGTATGTGCATTTAGAAAGGAACAATCTCATTAGTGACAGACAGCATGGTTTTGTAAGAGGGAGGTCGTGCCTTACAAATTTGGTGGAGTTTTTTGAGGAAGTAACAAAAACGGTTGACGAAGGAAGGGCTGTGGATGTCGTCTATATGGATTTCAGTAAGGCATTGGACAAAGTCCCACATGGCAGGTTGATTAAGAAGGTTAAGGCTCATGGGATACAAGGAGAAGTGGCTAGATGCGTAGAGAACTGGCTTGGCCACAGGAGACAGAGGGTAACGGTCGAAGGGTCTTTTTCCGGCTGGAGGTCTGTGACCAGTGGTGTTCCGCAGGGCTCTGTATTGGGACCTCTGCTATTTGTGATATATAATATATAAATGATTTGGAAGAAGGTGTAACTGGTGTTATCAGCAAGTTTGCGGATGACACGAAGATGGCTGGACTTGCGGATAGCGATGAGCATTTTCGGGCAATACAGCAGGATATAGATAGGCTGGAAAATTGGGCGGAGAGGTGGCAGATGGAATTTAATCCGGATAAATGCAAAGTGATGCATTTTGGAAGAAATAATGTCGGGAGGAGTTATACAATAAATGGTAGAGTCATCAAGAGTATAGAAACACAGAGGGACCTAGGTGTGCAAGTCCACAAATCCTTGAAGGTGGCAACACAGGTGGAGAAGGTGGTGAAGAAGGCATATGGTATGCTTGCCTTTATAGGACGGGGTATAGAGTATAAAAGTTGGAGTCTGATGATGCAGCTGTATAGAACGCTGGTTAGGCCACATTTGGAGTACTGCATCCAGTTCTGGTCGCCGCATTACCAGAAGGATGTGGAGGCGTTCGAGAGAGTGCAGAGAAGGTTTACCAGGATGTTGCCTGGTATGGAGGGTCTTAGCTATGAGGAGAGATTGGGTAAACTGGGGTTGTTCTCCCTGGAAAGATGGAGAATGAGGGGAGATCTAATAAAGATGTACAAGATTAAGAAGAGGATAGATAGGGTGAACGGTGGGAAGCTTTTTCCCAGATCAGAAGTGACGATCACGAGGGGTCACGGGCTCAAGGTGAGAGGGGCGAAGTATAACTCAGATATTAGAGGGATGTTTTTTACACAGAGGGTGGTGGGGGCCTGGAATGCGCTGCCAAGTAGGGTGGTGGAGGCAGACACGCTGACATCGTTTAAGGCTTACCTGGATAGTCACATGAGCAGCCTGGGAATGGAGGGATACAAACGATTGGTCTAGTTGGATCAAGGAGCGGCACAGGCTTGGAGGGCCGAAGGGCCTGTTTCCTGTGCTGTACTGTTCTTTGTTCAGGCCCCACTCCTATAAGCCCTGCCCCACCCCTTGATAGGCCCCATCCTTGGCACTGCCCACTTGGGGGTGTCAAGGTGCCCAGTGAGCATTGTCAAGGTGCCAGGCTGGCAGTGCCCAAGGGGCACCCACTTGCCCTCAGCCTCTCCAGAAAGCCTCAATGGCTTTCAGTTATACCGGCAAGGCCAACACGACTGTTCTCCATACATGGGGAACAGGTGTTTTCCTCACTGGAGAGAACCCTCCCAGCGAGGCCATAAAGGCAAGCGAGCCTGGACAAATCAGCACCGGGCTCGCTAAAAATATGCAAATGAAGATTTCATTATACTAACATAATTTATTCAGCCTCTCGCCCATTTCCAGTGAAAGACTCACAAAAATCCAGATCCCATAAGATCACAAGAGCTGAGAAATCGGGCATGAACCTGATTTCTCAGTCCTCACGCAATTTAACCAGCTCGCTCTGCTCATCGCTGGGCGGGTGATCGAGGAAAATCTGCCCAGATTGTTGAATGGCAAGTACATTATCTGAGGCCAATGGTATAGTTGGTCTACATTGGTCTGCACATGCACTACAGCTCCCTCTGCAGTTGCTATCGTGCATGTGCAGACACAGAGGTCTGCGCATGTGCAACTGCTCCCTCTGCAGGCTGGCTGGCGAATTAAGATGTGGAGATGCCGGCGTTGGACTGGGGTAAACACAGTAAGAAGTTTAACAACACCAGGTTAAAGTCCAACAGGTTTATTTGGTAGCAAAAGCCACACAAGCTTTCGGAGCTCTGAGCCCCTTCTTCAGGTGAGTGGGAATTCTGTTCACAAACAGAACTTATAAGACACAGACTCAATTTACATGAATAATGGTTGGAATGCGAATACTTACAACTAATCCAGTCTTTAAGAAACAAAACAATGGGAGTGGAGAGAGCATCAAGACAGGCTAAAAAGATGTGTATTGTCTCCAGGCTGTCTTGTCTGGAGACAATACACATCTTTTTAGCCTGTCTTGATGCTCTCTCCACTCCCATTGTTTTGTTTCTTAAAGACTGGATTAGTTGTAAGTATTCGCATTCCAACCATTATTCATGTAAATTGAGTCTGTGTCTTATAAGTTCTGTTTGTGAACAGAATTCCCACTCACCTGAAGAAGGGGCTCAGAGCTCCGAAAGCTTGTGTGGCTTTTGCTACCAAATAAACCTGTTGGACTTTAACCTGGTGTTGTTAAACTTCTTATGGCGAATTAAGGCCAGCCCACAACCTGCAGCAGCTAGAAATAGTCCAGCCCATATCTTCAATGTCTAAATCTGTAAGACTGGGAGTGAAAACTCACCCAAAAAATGGAAAGGAACCCTCCCATTTTCACGCTAGCTGGACACTTAGAATCGTTCTCATAAAATTCCACCCTCTAAGTCTATCAAGACTCAAACCTCACGTTCATGTACTTCACCTCACCCTCACACACTTAGCATTGCTGAAAGTCGCATATTTACATCTCACAGCTTTCACATACTGCCAGATATTGAACTGTGGCAGGTCTATCACTCAAACACATTGCACCACACTCATTTTCCTTTCTCTTGGAGGACAAGGTGACACATAATAGATGGCAGCAGCAGTAAACCAATCGGAGGCAGGCGTGACTGCATGTGTGTCCCCAATGGAGGAGATGGTGCTGGGGATAATTGGAACAGCAGCCATTTAGGTTGTGTTCAGCAATGGTGGTCTTAATCACCTTCTCAAATTCTATTTCACCCTCATCCTGCAATGTACTATGATATACAAGTTGC
This sequence comes from Mustelus asterias, assembly GCF_964213995.1. Taxonomy (NCBI): domain Eukaryota; kingdom Metazoa; phylum Chordata; class Chondrichthyes; order Carcharhiniformes; family Triakidae; genus Mustelus; species Mustelus asterias. Next base: position 21,350,837 of record NC_135817.1, on the reverse strand, counting down.
AGGTGGTGTAACCATGCATGTTTTGCTTTGTCCCACCCACCTTTCCTCTATGCATTTGTGCTTTCAGATGTCCACTCTGGCCTATTGACATTTCTCCTAGCTCTTTCCTGTGTACCATGAGCACACATAAAACCACTATCCAGCCCTTGATTCATCAGGACCTTCATCACAAATGCCATTTTCCTTTTACCGTGTTTCCTCCATACATTAGTGTTACAACACTAAAGGCAGTTCACATATTACAGCCCATGTACAATCTAGCACAGAGCACGAGAATGCATTCACATTCACAGCCTCAATGAACTAGGAGGAGGATAACCGTATATCTCAATCTAGTCACAGGAAGTAAGTAGAAACAGGTATGAAGCCTCTCAGTTACTGTCACGGGCTGTGCTTGGCTTATGATGCATGTTCTTGCAGGTATCCTTCCTGCAAATGGTTTTCAGGTAGCTCTCAACCTATGACTAGAGGCTTGTTTTCAAGTAGGTGTGCCAAGGCCTGCTGATCTTGGCAACCAATCAGACAATGTTGGCTGTTGATCAGTTTGATGTGTCTGCCTGACATCACAACACTCTGTGGTTAGTACTTCCAGAGTACTATTCAGCAATACAATTTGTCCAATCTTCACTTATTGTAACTGAACAATCTGTTTAGTGTTACGGCATCCCTTCAAAAATGGCACTCTCAAATAGTGAGGTATCTGCACCTGTGCCTGTGAAAATACTAACAATGGCGCAGAATATCACTTCCGGAGAAGTCATATTTAACCTGAAATTTGAACTCTGTTTCTTTCTCCACAGATGCTGGACCTGCTGAGCTTTTCCAGCACACTTTGCATTTTTCTTTCCAGATTTTTAACATCTGCAGTATTTTCCTTGATTATGTTAGAATATCACTGGTGCAGGTTCACCTGACTGCTGTCTCTCTTTTCCTGCTTCTCTTTCTGCATGAAACTCAGAAATAAATAAAGCTGTTGGATAAAGAAGGCAGCAATAGAACAGTGGTTAGAAGAGATCCTGAAAACCTGTGCGATAATGTTTGCAAAGCTAACCTGTCTTGTTGTATATTTCATACAATGGTAGTAAAGTGAATTTGAGTAACTGGTTGCGAGGGAGCCGTTTTACCCAATAATTTAGGTAAACATCATTATCACTTGCAATCAGTACTGTTTGCTTTAATGTTCTGGTTTGAATTGGTGAAATAATTTGTTCTGGTCATTCTTCTATTTTTTCCAGTGCTGAAAACCAATCACTTATGGCAAAAACTGAACAGCAGTGATTTTAGTTTTTTGTCAGTATTTTATATTTTTGCCAAATTTCTGCACTTACAAATATCACTTATCATCTACATTTGCTTTTAGAAGTTAAATCATAGTCCACTGCCAATGTTGCAACATAACTAGTTCATAATGATAAGTAAGAACAACTTTATATATCTTGACTGCTGAGTTCCCTTCCATCCTGCAGGGAGGTGCATTGCCTTCATTGTGAATCTGCATTGATACTGAATCAAGGTCCAGAAGTTGCCACAGTTGCATAACTTATCAACTATATCATTAAATAAATTTAAACTCCCAAGCCATGTTTGGAGGAAAAATACTTGTGGGAGTTTTGAATGAAAATCATTGCTATGTAAGAAATTTCAGACACTAACTCCATTGTTCAAGGATGTATGAGCTCTTCCCACAGCACATGCCATAGTACTCTACACTGTTTATTTTCTTGCTGACAGTTAAGAATGCTGAAGTTAGTTTGTAACTATTATTTTGGGTAGGAATGTACCTTGAATGCATGTCACTTTTTAGCTGTGCTCCTTTACACTGACCATTTTAGACTTTGACATCATTGATAAGCCTGACCCTATCTTCAAGCAATGTCTATACAGACAAACTTTCCAGTCAGTTGATAACACACAAAAATGTGATAATCCTTCTCCCAAATTGGTACGAGCTGAAACCAGTTGTAGTGCTCCAGTTGATGTCGGCTATCTCAGCAAAGACTAGAGATTGAATGTTGAGCCTTCTAATGGGTTAGTTCTTTCACCCCTAACCCAATTGTTCTAACCCAATTGTTCCTATCAGAAATGAACTGACTCCTGGCCAACTAATCAAAATGAAAATAAGCTCATACTCAACTGTAGTAACCTTCACACTTCACGTTACCCTGTAACATTCTCCCTATTCCTTTTGAGTGGGTGGGCAATTCATTTAATTGCACGGTAATTTGAAAGAATTAACTTGTGTGCAGCCTGAATGGGGACTTTTGGGTTACAACATATGGGGAACATTTGATTCCATGCTTCGTTTTCAGCCATATGGTACTGATCCATGATATTCCCACTGGCCACATCCTAATTTAGAGTTGATTCCCTTTCCCTTCTCAAAAATAGGTATCATTGTTGCTTCCACTGAGGCTACATCTCCAAGATTTCCATCTCCAAGACAACAGCAACAATAATTTGCATGTGTACAGCATCTTTAATGTAGTAAGATGTCCCAAGGCATTTCACAGGAGCATCATGAAACCAAATTGTATACTGAGCCGTATAAATAAACCACAACTATTTTTTCTCTGCAAGTATCAGCTGTGTCTCTTAGAGCTACCACTATTTCTCACCAAAGCCAACTTTATCCTTTTGACACCTTTGGTCTCAAAAATCTAGTCAAATATTTAGCCCTGTACAATACCTCTACAATACACTAAGAAACTATTGCATTACATTTATATGTTTCTATCTAAATATTTTAAGCTAAAAATCTGCCACCAGATATGCAGTTTTTTCCTTAAACTCTAATCTTCCTCACTTCTCGAAGTGTGAGATGGCAACCAGCTGTGTGTTGCAGAATAACTTAACAAGTGCTTGTTTTTATTAGCATTTCACTTTTAGAAACACCTGCAACCAATAAATATCCTATGCATGTTCTGTGATCTCCTGGTGCCAAACTGCTGAATGTGGTATTAATAGGTGTCTCACACTGGGAACTAAACAATCCAATTGGATTGACACCCACTGCGACTTGTAATGATTTTTCACAAACAGTGATCTAACTGAGGAGGCAGAAATGATGATCACACTATCTCTTAGCATGTACATTGCAGTTGCTTATTTTATACATGCCAATCATTCTCTCCCTTTGTTTTTTCTTAAATCACCTTCTCTTAATATTGATAAAATTGAGAAACTAAGATAAATAACAAAGATCTAAAGTACAGGAGACTACCAGGATTGAAAAGAGTAGAAAATAAAAAAATGAAGAAGTAATGCCATGCTTGACTTTAAAAATTTTCAGATTATTGAAGGAAATAGAGATGGGGGAAATAAAGAGTTCCACAATTTTGAGGTTCTGGAAAAGTGTGAGTTAAAATAAAATACAGTGCACTGAGTTTTGATTTAAATGCAGTGGGGAGGCAGAAAGGTTAGATAGCCTACTAATAAATTCGAACACAAGTCCTGGGAACCAACAAACATAAAGTAATATTTGGAGAAACAAGAACAAATGCAATGGATACAAAATCCTGAAAGCCAGATATAACAGAAGAATCACTTATTAGATGATTGGACTTTTTTTAAAGACCCCATAGGGAGATAAAGGAACACATCATGGAAGCTTTGCAGGTGTTCCCGATGGTTAATATTAATCTTTCTTAGTCATGATTCTCGTTGATTTCTTAGCACAGAGACTATAACCCACCCACTTTCTAATTCGATTTATATTTATATTTGCCTTAAATGAATTCATTACCAATTATCTCTTGGATTGGAATAGAGGCTGTGTGGCCTCCATGATAAAAATAAATAATTTTTGCTCATACCCATCGCTGTTATATAGGAGAAATGAGAGAGACCAATAAAATTTTCTTTAATGATTCCTGAATAAGTGTTGAATTAAAAAGGCATACACCCATTTAATACAACCTGATGTTTACATCCTTGGAAGAAGAAAAGAAACAACTTCTGTATCACAAGATACCTGCTTCTCAATGAAATCCAAGTGAAACTACCCAATCCCGAGTTGTTGAAATGTTAAGGGCTCCAGCTATAACTTTACATTTGATATAATAGTTGGGGTAGCACGTTGGCACAGTGGTTAGCACTGCTACTTCACAGTGCCAGGGACCCAAGTTCGATTCCTGGCTTGGGTCACTGCCTGTGTGGAGTTTGCACATTCTCTCTGTGTCTGCATAGGTTTCCTCGGTACTCATGATGTGGAGATGCCGGCGTTGGACTGGGGTAAACACAGTAAGAGTTTTAACAACACCAGGTTAAAGTCCAACAGGTTTATTTGGTAGCGCTCCGAAAGCTAATGGCATTTGCTACCAAATAAACCTGTTGGACTTTAACCTGGTGTTGTTAAAACTCTTACTGGGGTTTCCTCCCACAGTCCGAAAGATGTGCTGGTTAGGTGCACTGGCCATGCTAAATTCTCCCTTAGTGTATCTGAACAGGTGCCAGAGTGTAGCGACTAGGGGATTTTTCACAGTAACTTAATTGCAGTATTAATGTAAGCCTACTTGTGACTAATAAATAAATAAACTTTTTAGAAATAAATCCATTGTTGGAGCAAGAGGTTTACAGGCCTGGATTTTCCTGGGCAGAAACTTGGCAGGGGAAAGGATTCCACCTGAGCATGTGGTCCCACTGGCAGCCAAAAGGAATTTCCTGATGAGAGGCTAATTTAATACACAGCTGTAGTGGACCCTATACATAGTTGCCTAAATTACAATGATAACTGAGCATAAAATGCATTACAAGCCTGAGTGAGTGTTCAAAAAACAAGAAAGGCTTACAGAACCATAACTCCTACCAATATTCAGAACTGAGTAATGGTTGTAGATGAGATGAACTCAGGGGGATGCCTCTACTACTTGACTGGTCCTTTTTGACTGCCTGGTGGTTAAACGTTCTTTCTCTGCCTTCATATGCTTAAGCTGCGAGGTGGCCAAATCCAGAACATGCTATTCCGGTAGCTCTCAGTCCTGATGATACTCTGCAGTGATGCTGTAATGTCCCAACTATGTTAGGGGTTGTGGGTTTTAAACAGAAAGAAAATATGTGGTTTGCATATATAGATTCAAACTAACAATAATAGATTTATTCTAGGAGTTCTTGCCTGTACAGAGTACAAACTGAACCTAAAACAGCAGTCTGTGTGCCACCCATATGATGTCACCATCAAATCAATTATCAGCTCTTAAAGCAATCATGCAACTATTTAAATATATACTTCTGTCGTCATGACAACAAATTACTACGATGTTATACATAAGAATCAATAATACTCTAGGCACTGTACTATGCACTATTATACACAGTCTGGCTCTGACTCTGACTCTGTGGTGGCTCTGACATCCATCATTATGAAGTGCTTCGAAAGGCTAGTCATGGCACCAATCAATTCTAGCCTCCCGGACTACCTGGATCCACTACAGTTTGCCTACTGCCGCAACAAGTCCACAGCAGACGCCATCTCCCTGGCACTGCACTCAACCCTGGGACACCTAGATAACAAGGACACCTATGTCAGACTCCTATTTATTGACTACAGCTCAGCCTTCAACACCTTTATTCCCATGAAACCCATCTCCAAACTCCGTGGCCTGGGCCTCGGCACCTCCCTCTGTGACTGGATCCTGAACTTCCTAACTCACAGACCACAATCTAGAATACCTGACGCTAAAATGCTGCCGCTACTCTCTTCCGCGGGAGTTCACCTTTGTTATCCTGATAAGAACATAAGAAATAGGAGCAGGAGTAGGCCATCTAGCCCCTCGAGCCTGCCCCGCCATTCAATAAGATCATGGCTGATCTGAAGTAGATCAGTTCCACTTACCCGCCTGATCCCTATAACCCCTAATTCCCTTACCGATCAGGAATCCATCTCTCCGTGATTTAAACATATTCAACGAGGTAGCCTCCACCACTTCAGTGGGCAGAGAATTCCAGAGATTCACCACCCTCTGAGAGAAGAAGTTCCTCCTCAATTCTGTCCTAAACTGACCCCCCTTTATTTTGAGGCTGTGCCCTCTAGTTCTAGTTTCCTTTCTAAGTGGAAAGAATCTCTCCATCTCTACCCTATCCAGCTCCTTCATTATCTTATAGGTCTCTATAAGATCCTCCCTCAGCCTTCTAAATTCCAATGAATACAAACCCAATCTGCTCAGTCTCTCCTCATAATCAACACCCCTCATCTCTGGTATCAACCTGGTGAACCTTCTCTGCACTCCCTCCAAGGCCAATATATCCTTCCGCAAATAAGGGGACCAATACTGCACACAGTATTCCAGCTGCGGCCTCACCAATGCCCTGTACAGATGCAGCAAGACTTCTCTGCTTTTATATTCTATCCCCCTTGCGATATAGGCCAACATCCCATTTGCCTTCTTGATCACCTGTTGCACCTGCAGTCTGGGTTTTTGCGTCTCATGCACAAGAACCCCCAGGTCCCTCTGCACAGCAGTATGTTGTAATTTCTTTCCATTTAGATAATAATCCAATTTGCTATTATTTCTTCCAAAGTGAATAACCTCGCATTTGTTAACGTTATACTCCGTCTGCCAGATCCTTGCCCACTCACTCAGCCTGTCCAAATCTCTCTGCAGGCCTTCTACGTCCTCCACACGATTCACTTTTCCACTTATCTTTGTGTCGTCTGCAAACTTTGTTACCCTACACTCAGTCCCCTCCTCCAGATCGTCTATATAAATGGTAAATAGTTGAGGCCCCAGTACCAATCCCTGCGGCACGCCACAAGTTACCATCCGCCAACCAGAAAAGCACTCATTTATTCCGACTCTCTGCTTCCTGTCGGATAGCCAATCCCCAATCCACGCTAACACCCTACCCCCAACTCCGTGTGACCCAATCTTCTTCAGCAACCTTTTGTGAGGCACCTTATCAAACGCCTTTTGGAAATCCAAAAACACCACATTCACCGGTTCCCCTCCATCAACCGCACTAGTCACATCTTCATAAAAATCCAACAAGTTCGTGAAGCACGACTTTCCCCTCATGAATCCATGCTGCGTCCGCTTAATCGAACCATTCTTATCCAGATGGCCTGCTATTTCTTCTTTAATGATGGATTCCAGCATTTTCCCAACTACAGACGTTAAGCTAACCGGCCTGTAGTTACCCGCCTTTTGCCTATTTCCTTTTTTAAACAGCGGCGTAACATTAGCCGTTTTCCAATCCGCCGGCACTACCCCAGAATCCAACGAATTTTGATAAATAACCACTAACGCATCCGCTATTACCTCTGACATTTCTTTCAGTACCCTGGGATGCATTCCATCCGGGCCCGGGGACTTGTCCACCTTCAGTCCTGTTAGTCTACCAAGCACTGCCTCCCTGGTAACATTAATTGTATTGAGTACCTCTCCTCCTACCAACCCTCTATCGTTAATATTTGGTAAACTATTTGTGTCTTTCACCGTGAAGACCGACACAAAAATCTTATTTAAAGTTTCAGCCATTTCCTCATTTCGCACTATTAAATCCCCCCTCTCGTCCTCCAAGGGTCCAACATTCACTCTTGCCACTCTATTCCTTTTTATATATTTGTAAAAGCTTTTACTATCATTTTTTATATTTAGAGCTAGCCTAGCTTCATAACCTATCTTTCCTTGCTTTATCGCTTTCTTAGTCGTTCTTTGTTGTTTCTTAAAGTGTTCCCAATCTTCCGATTCTCCACTATTTTTGGCCACTCTGAACGCATCGGTCTTTAATTTAATACTCTCCTTAATTTCCTTTGTTATCCACGGCTGGTTATCCCTTTTCTTACAGCCCTTCTTTAACACCGGAATATATTGTTGCTGAGTACTGCAAAGAATCTCCTTAAAAATCCTCCACTGTTCCTCAGCTGTCCTACCTACCAGTCTGCTCTCCCAGTCCACCTTAGCCAATTCAGCCCTCACCCTATCGTACTTTCCTCTGTTCAAACAGAGGACAGTGATATGGGACCCTACTTTCTCCTCTTCCATTTGTATCAGAAATTCGACCATATTGTGATCACTTGACCCAAGAGGGTCCTTCACAAGAACATCCTTAACTCTACCTACCTCGTTACACATTACCAGATCTAAGATAACTCGTTCCCTCGTCGGTTCTGTAACATACTGTTCAAGGTAACTATCCCGACAGCATTCTAAGAACTCTTCCTCCATCCCACCCCTTCCAACTTGAGTCAGCCAATCAATATGCAGGTTGAAGTCCCCCATGATTATTGCTGTTCCGTTTTTGCACGCATCCATTATTTGCTTGTTTATAGCCCTCCCCACCTCAACATTATTATTTGGGGGCCTATAGACCTATATCCTGATGGCAGTTTACATCCCACCCCATGGCTAGCTTAGAACTCTAGCTTGGTCCGGTACTGTCTTTTGGCATCTTTGATGGATCTCCTTAGATCGTATCTGGCTTTCTTGTATAGGTCAGTGTCACCTGACTTGAACGCCTCAGACCTGGACTTCAGCAAGCAGTGAAGATCACGCTGGACAAAATATACACCACTATGAATAGCCTTGAGACGAAACATCCCGAGGCCTTGTTCATCGTGGCCAGGGATTTCAATCAGGCCAAGCTCAAGAGCGTAGTACCAAGTTATCACTAACATGTCTCCTGCTCCACCAGAGGCCCAAACATCCTAGACCACTGCTATACAAATATCAGTAAGAAGTTTAACAACACCAGGTTAAAGTCCAACAGGTTTATTTGGTAGCAAAAGCCACACAAGCTTTCGGAGCTCTAAGCCCCTTCTTCAGGTGAGTGGGAATTCTGTTCACAAACAGAATTCCCACTCACCTGAAGAAGGGGCTTAGAGTCCGAAAGCTTGTGTGGCTTTTGCTACCAAATAAACCTGTTGGACTTTAACCTGGTGTTGTTAAACTTCTTACTGTGTTTACCCCAGTCCAACGCCGGCATCTCCACATCATACAAATATCAAACATGCTTACCGCTCTATCGCCTGCCCACACTTTGGCAAATCAGACCACAAGGCTGTGCTCCTGCTCCCGGCTTACAAGCAGAAACTGAAGCGGGAGAATCCATCAGAGAAAGTCATGCAATGTTGGTCTGAGGAATTAGATGATCTCCTACGGGGCTGCTTGGAGTCAGTGGACTGGCCAGTATTTAAAAACTCTGCGAACTAGACTGAACGAGTACACCACTACAGTAACTGACTTCATTAGTAAGTGTGTAGAAAACTGTGTGCCAAAGAAGCAAATCTGTGTGTTCCCCAACTGGAAACCATGGATGAACAGGGATATCCACTGCTTGCTGAAGCCCAGGTCTGAGGCGTTCAAGTCAGGTGACACTGACCTATACAAGAAAGCCAGATACGCTCTAAGGAGATCCATCAAAGATGCCAAAAGACAGTATCGGATCAAGCTAGAGTCCTAAGCTAGCCACACCGACCCCCGCCGACTATGGCAAGGTCTGCAAGACATAACAGGCTACAAAATGAAGGCATGTAAAATCGCCGGCTCCAACGCACCCCTCCCTGATGAGCTCAATGCATTCTACGCCCGTTTTGAGCAAGAGGTCAGCAAGAGCATGCCCTCCACCCTGGAAGCTCTGGATGAACCTGTATCTGGGATCACCATTGCAGATGTCAGAGCAGCTCTCTTGAAGGTCAACCCACGGAAAGTGACTGGCCCAGATGGGGTACCCGGACGTGCACGGATCAGCTGGCGGCGATATTCATAGGCATCTTCAACTTCTCGTTACAACAATCTGAGGTCCCTACCTGCTTCAAGAAGATGACCATCATTCCGGTACCCAAGAAAAACCAAGCAGCATGCATTAATGACTATCGGCCAGTGGCTCTGACATCCATCATTATGAAGTGCTTCGAAAGGTTAGTCATGTCATGAATCAATTCCAGCCTCCCGGACTACCTCGATCTACCAGTTTGTCTACCACCACAACAGGTCCACAGCAGATGCCATTTCCCTGGCCCTGCACTCAACCCTGGAATACTTAGATAACAAGGAACACCTATGTCAGACTCCCATTTATTGACCACAGCTCAGCCTTCAACACCATTATTCCCACGAAACTCATCTCCAAACTCCGTGGCCTGGGCCTCGGCACCTTCCTCTGCGACTGGATCCTGATTCATAACTCACAGACCACAATCAGTAAGGATAGGCAACAACACCTTCTCCACGATCATCCTCAACCCTGGTGCCCCACAAGGCTGTGTTCTCAGCCCCCTACTATACTTCTTATACACCTATGACTGTGTGGCCAAATTCCCCTTCAATTTGATTTTCAAGTTTGCTGACGACACCACTGTAGTGGGTTGGATCTCAAACAATGATGAGACAGAGTACAGGAATGAGATAGAGAATCTGGTGAACTGGTGCGGCAACAACAATCTCTCCCTCAATGTCAACAAAATGAAGGACATTGTCATCCACTTCAGGAAGCGTAAAGGAGAACATGCCCCTGTCTACATCAATGGGGACGAAGTAGAAAGGGTTGAGATCCTCAGGTTTTTAGGCGTCCAGATCACCAACAACCTGTCCTGATCCCCCCATGCCAACACTACAGTTAAGAAAGCCCACCAACGCCTCTACTTTCTCAGAAGACTAAGGAAACTTGAAATATCAGCTACAACTCTCACCAACTTTTACAGATGCACCATAGAAAACATTCTTTATGATTATATCACAGCTTGGTATGGCTCCTGCTCTGCCCAAGACTGCAAGGAACTATAAAAGGCCGTGAATGTAGCCCAATCCATCATGCAAACCAGCCTCCCATCCATTGACTCTGTCTACACTTACTGCTGCCTCGGCAAAGCAGCCAGCATAATTAAGGACCCCATGCACCCCGGACATTCTCTCTTTCACTTGCTTCCTTCGGGGAAAAAAGTCTGAGGTCACGTACCAACCGACTCAAGAACAGCTTCTTCCCTACTGCTGTCAGAGTTTTGAATGGACTTACCTTGCATTAAGTTGATCTTTCTCCACACCCTAGCTATGACTGTAACACTACATTCTGCACTCTCTCGTTTCCTTCTCTGTAAACTGTATGCTTTGTCTGAAGAGCACGCAAGAAACAATACTTTTCACTGTATGTTAATACATGTAACAATAATAAATCAAATCAAAATCAAATCAATAAGAAAGTTGATCAGGAAGACGTTATCCCTCTTTGGTTACATTCGATGTTCTGGAGTTTGGCTGGCCTAGACACTAGAAGTATAATATGGGATTCAGTAGACACTTCTTCTCTTGGAAGTAACTCTACATCATTCTCACATGTATAGTAGCTCAGACACAATCATCAGGCAACTCAGATTCAACTAAATCTTCGGTAGTATTCACAACACTAGGGACTAAAGAAGTTGGTACTTCTGGAGATGATTCAGAAAAATCAGTTTGAGATGGTAATAATTGGTCAGCATGATATTGCCAAATTAGTTCATCTTCGGTTTAAACCATGTAAAAAATTGGACCTGTTTTTACTGATACTACGGCTGGTACCCATTTCTCCCTTGTAGCATAATTACACACTAACACTCAATCTCCTTGTTGATATGAGTGTTCTTTTGCCCTTACTTCTAATCTAGCAACTTGAGATTGTTGTTGACACTCTACTATCTCTGATGTTTCTGGGGGTAATAGTGTAGTTCTCAAACTTCGCTTTAAGAGTTGTTGAACTTTGGGTAATGCATAAGTAGTGTTTCTGTAAGCTATTCACATGACGTGACAACAAACCTTGCACTTTTGAAGCTTTAAAATAATTTTCAAGGATTATACAAATCTTTCAGCTAATCCATTGGTTGATGGATAATAAGATGCAGATTTTATATGCTAAATACCATTTACTCTGAGATAATCCTCAAACTCTTGTGAAGTCAACTGTGAACCATTATCGCTAACAATCTGTTCCAGTTCATCAAATCTTGCAAAGAATTCACCAGTTTGTCAATGGTTTGTTCAGTTGTAGTAGATCTCATGATAACAACTTCTGGCCACTTTGAGTGTGCACCAATTGTGACTAAGAATATGTAACCCTCAAACAGACCAGCAAAGTGTACAAGCAATTGTTACCATGGCATTTTAGGCTACTCCCAAGGGCCAAAAGGAGAAAACGGTTATGTTCGTGCACAGGATTGACACCGTTCCACTTTTTCTTCAATCTGAGCATCAGACATGGTCACCAAAAATAATTACGTGCTAATTCCTTCATCTGAACGATAACAGGATGTCTTTCAGGCAGTTGTTCAAGAACTCTTCCATGCAGACTTGGAGGAATGATCACTCAGATTTCTGACAACAGACAACCACCTTGGATTGTCAATTTAAGCTTTCCTGACACATATGGTTTAAAATCAGGATGCATATGATGCATTCCATCTATGGTAGATAGTACCATATCTATCATCTTTCCATCACAGGATCATTTCTAGTATGTCTCTGACTTGAGAAGCTGTCACAGGTACATGATCTAACAAAAAATAAAAAATATTAGCAAAACTAGTTTGTGGCATCTGCTCAATAGGAAAAGGTAGCGTGATTGTTCATCAGCATTAGTAATGCACTCTGATTGAAGATACCTTATATCGTATGAGTGTGCAAATAAGATCAGTGACCATCTTTGCAATTGACTAGCAGCTAATGAGGTTATGTCTTTATATGGCTCAAAAATAGTAGCTAAGTGTTGACGATCAGTTAATGTGAAAAGATGACCATATAAATAATGATGAAGCCATCATTGCCAAAAATTATACTCAATGCTTATTTTTCTAGTTGAGCATTGTTAAATTCAGCACTAAGATAAAAACACATTACACAGTCTGAAAGATGTGCTGGTTAGGTGCATTGCCATGCTAAATTCTCCCTCAGTGTAGCTGAACAGGCACGGAGTGTGGCAACTTGGGGATTTTCACAGTAACTTCATCGCAGGGTTAATGTTAGCCTACTTGTGACACTAATAAATAAACTTTAAACATTACTGCAGATGCTGGAATCTGATCCAGCACTGGTCAGAGTATGCAAAGCAAAAGCTATTGTTGTTCTTCTCCCAAGGACATAATATGTGAAACTACTGCCCCCACTCCATAAGGTGAAGGATCACAAGCAAACAATAATAGTAGCTTTGTATTAAAATGAACCTATACTTCAGGCATCTGCAAAGCATCTTTGACATCCTTGCATGCTTTCTCACATTCTGTTGTCCAGTTCCACGACTGTTTCACACATCGTAAATTATGCAATGGCTTCAATAATGTAGCTAAGTTAGGAACAAATTTGACATAGTAATTTAGTAGACCTAGAAAGGACCTCAATTGTGTCATATTCATCTGATATGGTTCTTCAAAAATAGTGTCCATCTTTTTAGGTGCTTTCTGTAGGCCTTTACTATCAATAACATGATTCAAATACTGGACTGACATTTGGAAAATGTCACACTTTCCTTTCTTGACATGCAGACCATGTGCTTGAAGATGTTCCAATGTTGCCTTAAATTATTCAAGTGCACTTGTTTACTGGATCCTGTAATTAGAATATCATCCAGGTAACGTTGTAGACCAATGAGGCCATTTAAAATCCAATCCATCTATCAAACAGGGCTAGTGCGGATGCTATTCCAAAAGGCAATCTTTTGAAACAAAAAAGACCTTTATGAGTAACGATGGTAAGCAATGTTTGAGATTCAACAGCTACATTCATCTGTAAATATGCTTGTGAAAGATCAATCTTGCTAAATTTCTGCCCACCTGATAACCCAGCAAACAAATTCTCAAATAAAGGATGTGGATATTAGTTGGCATATAACACCGCATTTATGGTTGTTTTAAAATCACTACAAACACAAACTGAATCATCTGGTTTCATGACAGGCATGATGGGGGTAGCCCAGTCACTCATTGTAACTGGCTCTAACACACCAGTCTTGACAAGTCATACTAATTATTCTTCAACCTTAGGATGGATTGCAAATGGCACTGCTCTTGCTTTGAGACTTTTTGGTTGACTCTTAGGTTTTATGTTGAGTTTCACTTAAAACTCCCTTAATTAAGCCAAGCGTCTCTTCTAATACACTCTTGTATTTATCTAGAAGGTGCTGTTTTGACATTGACCAGTCTATTGACAGCAATCGAGTTAAGCTTTATCTTCTCCAAACATGATCTTCCAAATAGGGTTGAAAAATTACCACAGAGCACATGGTGGGGGCAGCTTCACTGTTTGTCCACTCAACGCTATGTTCACAATGACGTCACCATTTAACGGCACAATCTCTTCTGTATATGTCCTTAAAATCTCATTAGCTAATTTTAAAGGAAGATGCTTCAGCTTTTGTTTGTATGTAGTCTCAGGTATTAATGTTACAGCAGCACCAGCATTAACCTCCATCTTAATATGTTGTCCACTTAACTTGGAATCACCAAGACTCTGTGAGCCATCCTATATGGATAAGATGTTAAGTTGAAGCTCTTCATCATATTTCTGGGCATTCTCTTCTTCACAGTTGTAATTCTTTTTTTCCATGTTGCAAATTATTTCTGTAGAATGTAACTTATTCTCCTTCTTGAAGGTACCCAGATTCTTATTCTGAATATTCTCCTCATGAAAAGCTGGTCTACCCCAACAAACGTTTGCAATATGACTCTTTTTTCCACAATTCCTGCATTAACTATCCATGTTCTAGCATTCACTCACTGGTTGGCCCATTTTGGCACATCTGTGACCTGCTTGTTGCTGTTTTGACTTCCTTTTGGGTTCCCAACATGTGGATCTTCATTCCTGCACCAAATTGTGAAGCCTCTTTAGCAACCAGTTCCAACGACACTGCAATTTCTACTGTCGTTAAAGTCAAAGCCTGTTCAGTAGCAACCTTCTTTGGAGTCTCACTTTGGTGACCACCAGCTAGAGTATACTCAAAGAGTATCTCTAATGACTCACCAACCTCACAATGTTGTACCAACCTTTTTAATGTTGCCACAAACTGAGCAATGCTTTCCACTTGATTCCTTCAGTGGAACCTGAACTGTTCCATGATGATCAGTTGCTTTGGAGAGTAATAAGGATAATTGTCAAGTCATTGTAAGTTTTAGTTCCTGGATTTGCTGGATGAACTGAGTTTTGGAGGTTTTACTTCCTATTGTACTGAGAAAAGCTGACACTAGCAACTTGTTTTCAATTTTATTCACTTGTACAAAATACTGAAAATGCTCTGTATAAGAAATCCACGATTTATTTTCTTAATTGAAAGGGCCCATGGGTCCTAACTGACCCGCCATTTGACCTGCAGAACTCGAGACTGTTCTGTAATTTTTTTTTACTGTCTTCCCAGTACTCCCCTTTTTACCCAGGCGACTGTTGACTTGATATATATATTTTTTTCAAACAATCCCAGCCATATGGCAAGGCAACCCTTTTTTTCAAATTTGTGAGAAATTGGGTAGAATTTCACCCTTCTCTGATTGGAAAAATCTCCCTGTTTTAAAAACACACAAAGAGCTTTTTACTTACTTGTCTTCCTGCACTGGCACTTCAATCTTTAATCTTGTTGTTGCTTCTCCCCAGGCTTCTAATATACGAAGTGTGAGGACCCACAATGTTTTTTCTTCTCCTTAGGATCTTTTCTTGATGTTCTCAATGAAACAAAATCCTGACTCCTCGGCAGTTTTCTTTTTGTACTGTCCTAACTATGTTAGGGGTTGTGGGTTTTAAACCAAAAAAGAGACCTGGTTTGCACATGTGGATTCAAACTAACAGCAGCAGATTTATTCCAGGAGTTCTTGCCTTTACAGAGAACAAACTGAAACGAAAACTGCAGCCTATGCAACACCCTAATGACATCACCATCAAGTCATGTGATCAACTCTTAAAGCAATCATGCAACCATTTAAATATATAACAGATGCCAACTGTGGCTCAATTCCTGGAGCTTATGCTGACAACACTTCCTGCACATGTGGCTGTCCAGGGACATGAGCAGCATCCCACATGGAACAAGATGTCCATTACATGGATCCAAGCTGCCCCATTGTATTGCTATCTGTTGTATTAATAAACTTACTATTTAAATAAATAAAGATTCATCAGCTACTCATCAATCAGCTACTTCTCCTGTGCAAAGTGATGCATTTTGGTAGAAATAATGTCGGGAGGAGCTACACGATAAATGGCAGAACCATAAAGGGTGTAGATACGCAGAGGGACATGGGTGTGCAAGTCCACAGATCCTTGAAGGTGACGTCACAGGTGGAGAAGGTGGTGAAGAAGGCATATGGCATGCTTGCCTTTATAGGACGGGGCATAGAGTATAAAAGTTGGGGTCTGATGTTGCAGATGTATAGAACGTTGGTTCGGCCGCATTTGGAATACTGCGTCCAGTTCTGGTCGCTAGACTACCAGAAGGACGTGGAGGCTTTGGAGAGAGTACAGAGGAGGTTTACCAGGATGTTGCCTGGTATGGAGGGGCTTAGTTATGAGGAGAGATTGGGTAAACTGGGGTTGTTCTCCCTGGAAAGACGGAGGATGAGGGGAGACTTAATAGAGGTGTATAAAATTATGAAAGGCATAGATAGGGTGAACGGTGGGAAGCTTTTCCCCGGGTCGGTGGTGACGTTCACGAGGGGTCATAGGTTCAAGGTGAAGGGGGGGGAGGTTTAACACAGATATCAGAAGGACATATTTTACACAGAGGGTGGTGGGGGCCTGGAATGCGCTGCCAGGCAAGGTGGTGGAGACGGACACACTGGGAATGTTTAAGACTTATCTAGATAGCCATATGAATGGAGTGGGAATGGAGGGATACAAAAGAATGGTCTAGTTTGGACCAGGGAGCGGCACGGGCTTGGAGGGCCGAAGGGCCTGTTCCTGTGCTGCTTTGTTCTTTGTTGTCACTTTATTTTATAGGGAGGGTACTCGAAATGTTTTACTTAAATCTGATGTTGATGCTCCACTCAAGCCTCTTTCCATTCTTCCTTGACAAACCCGAACAGCATTACCCTCCATTTCCTCTCCCAAAAGACATAAGGGAAAGGAGCATAAGTGTGTCTGGTCGTTAAATCCCTAAATTGCTAGATTCTTTGATAGAGATAATGTTGGTGGCTATAAGAGCAAGTGGAGATAGGTTTATTAACACGCATGATGGGAAACCCAAGAAAAGGACAGGAAGGTGTGTATGGAGGCAGGCAACCAGTGCCATCACAGCCATCCTACAAATAGTGCAGAAATGTTTTAATAACATCAGTTTGGCCAAGTAACCAAACAAGTGACCTGAAATAATGCTGGAAAAATTACTCAACCTCACACCATCCATGTTGACAAAGTACAAGAAAGGAAATTAACAGACAGTTAACAAGATACCTTCCCAGCTTTCATGTTCCTATCCCCAAACCCCAACCAATGATACACAACCCTCCACCAGCATATCAATGCTCCTTCCTCCATTTCCTGGGACCAACGGTGGTAGCGTTTAATGAAAAGTGAAGAAATTGTTGCAGACCTAGACCTGAAAGCATTATCATTATGTCATGTTTGCAGACACTTGGGTGAAATTATATTTTGAATTAATCTTTGGCTGTTCTAAATATTTGTCATTTTTGCAAAAGAAAAGGTCACAATAATCAGCAGGAATGAAGTGTCACAGGTAGAATAATATCAACTATCAAGCCATTAAGAGGAAACTGAATGGATTGGAGAGGGTACTGAAAGGTTACAGTCTTCCATCATTCTTATTAATTGAATGGTCTGCCATCACTGTGGAGACACTTCTGAATCATTTGTAATATTTCACTTTCTATAATGTGTTCCTCTCAGGTGCTGGACATTCAGACAATGAGGAACTGATAAGCAGCCTGACAGTTCCTCAAAAATATTCCATAACCTCAATCACCAATGCTATTGTGGCATTTTATTTACTCAAGCAATCCTGATAAATCCACTTGGAATGTGTCAATAGTGAGTATCATATGGTGAAGCACAGAGTACTAGTAAGTGGAAGGAACTCAGGAATGATGATAAGGAACTATCTCTCTCTCTCCCCAAACTGACAGGAAGAGCAGGAATGATTGTCCTTACAGAGGAACCCCAGGATTCAGAGGCCCAGTCCATAAATGTCTGTGATTCAAGAGTAGGTAGTGGAGACAGTTTCCTTTATTGTACTGGAGATAATGGATTTTAGAAGAGTGCACAGGCTACACTATGCAAGAGATATGCCAGGATACTCTGGATTATAGGAAATGTCTCTCCCTTTACACTTCCCTGAGGGTGATTTGTTTATTTCTCACCTTCACCTTGGAATGTGGGTTTGCATTTTAAGCAGTTTGCTCTGTCTCAGTTAAATATTGCAAAATTTCCCAGCAGTTAAAATTTAAAAATCATATTTTCAAAAATAAAGAGGCACAGCCTCATGACAATACTCCTGTTCTCCTAGCAGCCATCTTGATGCATTTTTGTGGCAATGTAGCGCAGGTATTTTGGATTGTATGAGAGCAAATGAATCGGAGCTGCTTCCTGGTTAACATGCATTTACATTTGGATTAAGATGGTTTATATCACACATAATCTACATATTCAGTGAACAAAATCCCTTCTAATTGATGAAATTTCAGACAAGGCTTTCGTTGCCTCATTGTTTTGCTGTAATTCTCTCAGATGATACAGCACTTGTTGACAAGGGACAAAGTAAATCGATATGTCAGGAGAGGTCCTAATTCCACAGACAGGCTTTAAGAGTCTGGACCAACAGGATCAGGGACTTCTGTGAGCTCAGGTTTTGAAAAGCGTTCTTAACTTCTTAACATCACTCTTTAGCTGGCATTGGTGCAACTAAGCTCAAGTTTATTTTATGTTTGAGGAAAAATGTACATAAATCTTACCCCAACTGGTTCTTTACATAATTTGAAATAAGCTCCTTACATTATTATTAAAGAGTTGGCAGAACAGTGGTTTTGTAGGTGTATGGTGCAGGGCCAAGCCATACACCCCAAAATCCATGGTTCAAGTCTTGTCTGTACTGAATAAGATGATCTCAACCAGATAAACAGTGAGGCTATTTTAATTTGCCTCAGTGCTCCTGAACCAGGAAGGAGTTCCAGAAGGGAACTAGTGAACTGATTTTGATTTCAGTCAAATAATTCACTGTCTAGACATGTGAAGAATAGCAGTTTGGGAATTTGCTGGAAAGCTGTCACTGCCTATGGACCTGTATCTCAGCAAAAATCAGAACCTTCATAAGAGAACAACGCACCCTGTATTTAGTGGGAGGGTTATTTTGCAGAAAGGACAATGTATGGTTCTGGACATTACTTGTATATTATCAGATTGTCATGGTTTTAGTTTTAAAACAGATTCTTAAATGTATGTAAATTAAACTGGTACAATGACACATCTTTTTTCCCAGTTGAAAGGTAGCAGTTCTGAACCAGTACAGTTTCAAAACTGAAATATTTGATCAATTTAAGGTTGGAAATTACTGTTGACATGTTTGACAAATAAATGCCTAACATGTTGATACGCATTAATGATGTAGACCTGGATGTGTGGGGTATCATGTCAAAGTTTGCAGATGGCATAGAACTTGGAAACAGTCCAGATATGAACAGACTTCAGGAGATTAGACTGGTGAAACGTGCAGACACACACACAAGATGCCATTTAAAACACCGAATTATAAAATGATCCATTTTGCCGGCAATAATGAGGAGAGGCAATAAAAACTAAGCAGTACAGTTTTTAACTGGAATATAGAAATGGGGAGAGACATAGGGGTATATACACAAATCTTTGAAGGTCACAAGTTGAGAAAGCTGTAAAAAGGCATATGGGATTTTTGGCTTTATAAACAGAGGCATAGAGTACACAACTATGGGAATTATCTCAAGCCTTAATGAATCACTGGTTGGGCCCCAGATGTAATATTATGCCCATTTCTGGGCATCACACCTTAAGGAGGATCTCAAGTCCTAGGTGCCAAGGGCTGGGGGACTTCAGTAACATAAAGAGACTAGAGACACTGGGTTCGAGCAAAGAAAGTCAAGGGGAGATTTAATTGAGGAATGCAAAATTGTGAAGGATTTTGATGGAATAAGTAAAGAGAAACTGTTTTGAGTGGCAGATAGCTTGGTAACCAGAGGATTCAGATTTAAGGTAGTTACTAAAAGAATTAGCGATGAGGCATAATCCTTTTATACAGTTGTAATGATCTGGTATGAATTGCCTGAAAGAGTGGTGGAAGTAGATTCAATAATAACTTTCAAAAGGAAATGAGAGAAACACTTGAAGGGAAAAAAGTTGCAAGGTTGTGGAGAAGGTGCAGGTGAAGGAGATTAACTGGATGGCTCTTTCAAAGCACTAGCACAGGCATGACGGGATGGATAGCCTCCTACTGTACTGCATCATTCTATATGAGCCAGTTGTGGCACAGCTCAAGAACTGTTTTTGATTAGCTAAATTAACTCGAGACATTTGGGTTTTAACCATACTTTAAGATCTGAAATGATAACCATTAAAAATATGTTAAGTTGTTTAAAAGCTATTGTGGTAATTTTAATTTAAGTGCTGATAGTTTAAAAGAGAGATACCAGATCAGCCACCTATCCAGATTTTAATTTCCATTGAAATTGCCATGCTAAATTGCCCCTTAGTATCAGGGGGACGAGCTAGGATAAGTGATTGGGGTTATGGGGATTAGGCCTGGGTGGGATTGTGGTCAGTGCAGAGTTGATGGGCTGAAAGGCCTCCTTCTGCACTGTAAGAGGAACAAAAGTCAAGAGAGCTGTAGAATGGATGTGCAATTCATTACACACCCTTTCTGCATCACAAAAATCAAAATTATCCCTAATGAGGCAAGCAAATATAATCTTGGTTGAAATGTTTGCCTTGATATGTGAAATTGTATTCAATTAAATTGTTTTAATGAAAAACCTCACTCCTGTCTACATGTAATCAAGGTATCTTATCAAACGCTCTTATTGAAGTCAAAAATAACATCATAGGTGACTGTGACAAAGATAAGCTAACCCTCCTTATCCTTCTCAACTTTTCTGCAGCCTTTGGCATGATTGACCACACTACCCTCTTCCAACAATTCTCCACTGTCGCCAAGCTGGGTGGGATTACATTAACCTGTTTTCATTCTTACCTATCCAAAAATGGTCAGTGTATCACTTCTAATGGTTTCTTTTTCTGCTCATGCACCATTACCTGTAGTGTCCCCCAAAGGTCTAGTCTTCGCCCCCTTCTATTTCTCATCTATATGCTGCCGCTTGGTGACATGATCTGAAAACATATCATTTTTCACATATATGCTGATGACACTCAGCTCTAGCTCACCACCACCTCTCTGGACTCCTTCACCATCACCAAATTATCAGATTGCTTATCTGACATCCACTAGTGGTTGATCAGAAATCCCTACCAATTATTTCACTGAAGCCAAAGTCTTAGGTTCCGGCTGCAAACTCCATTCCCTAGCGACCAACTCCATTCCTCTCCTAGTAACTGTTCACAATCTTATTCTCATATTCTCGGCTTAGGTCACTGTCTCTGTGGAGTTTGCGCGCTCTCCCTGTGTCTGCATGGGTTTCCTTCGGGTGCACCAGTTTCCTCCCACAGTCTGAAAGATATGCTGGTTAGGTACGTTGACCATGCTAAATTCTCCCTCGGTGTACCCGAACAGGCACTGGAGCGTGGCGACTAGGGGATTTTCACAGTAACTTCATTGCAGTGTTAATATAAGCCTACTTGTGACTAATCATAGAAACCCTACAGTGCAGAAGGAGGCCATTCAGCCCATCGAGTCTGCACCAACCACAATCCCACCCAGGCCCTACCCCTACATATTTACCCGCTAATCCCTCAAACCTACACATCTCAGGACTCTAAGGGACAATTTTTTAGCATGACCAATCAACCTAACCCGCACATCTTTGGACTGTGGGAGGAAACCGGAGCACCCGGAGGAAACCCACGCAGACACGAGGAGAATATGCAAACTCCACACAGACAGTGACCCAAGCCGGGAATCGAACCCAGGTCCCTGGAGCTGTGAAGCAGCAGTGCTAACCACTGTGCTACCGTGTCGCCCACGGTAAACTTTAACTTTATATTTGTCCCCAAGAAGAATTTCTGGCTACATAACAGCACCATTAAGTCTAAGTCCAGCTATTTCCACCTTGCAACATCTCCCAACTCTCCTCCTGCCTCGGCTTATCTGCTGCTGAAACCCTCATCCATGTTTTGTTATCTATAAACTTGACTATTACAATGTACTCCTGGCTGGCCTCCCACATTCTGCCCTCCATAAATATGAGGTTATTTAAAGCTTTGTTACCCGTAACATAGAAATCATAGAAACCCTACAGTCAGAAAGAGGCCATTTGGCCCATCGAGTCTGCACCGACCACAATCCCACCCAAGCCCTACCCCCATACATTTACCCACTAACCCCTCTAACCTATGCATCTCAGGGCACTAAGGGGCAATTTTAGCATGGCCAATCAACCTAACCCGCACATCTTTGGACTGTGGGAGGAAACCGGAGCACCCGGAGGAAACACACGCAGACACGAGGAGGATGTTCAAATTTCACACAGACAGTGACCCAAGCCAGGAATCGAACCCAGGTCCCTGGAGCTGTGAAGCAGCAGTGCTAACCATTGTGCTACCGTGTCGCCCCTAACATCCTGAAACAAGTCCTTTCACTGAGCCCCTTGTGCTCATTGGCTCCCAGTCTTAGAGTCATAGAGGTTTACAGCATGGAAGCAGGCCCTTCGGCCCAACTTGTCCATGCCGCCCTTTTTTTTTAATCCCCCAAAATAATCCCAATTGCCCACATTTGGCCCATATTCCTCTATACCCATCTTACCCATGTAACTGTCTAAATGCTTTTTAAAAGACAAAATTGTACCTGCCTCTATTACTACCATGAAGGGAAGGTCATGAAGGGAGGGTTCATGAAGGGAAGGTCATGTTTGACTAATTTGGTGGAATTGTTTGAGAACATTACATGTGCAGTGGACAATGGGGAACCTGTGGATGTGGTGTATCTG
Source organism: Mustelus asterias (assembly GCF_964213995.1). Taxonomy (NCBI): domain Eukaryota; kingdom Metazoa; phylum Chordata; class Chondrichthyes; order Carcharhiniformes; family Triakidae; genus Mustelus; species Mustelus asterias. Next base: position 21,327,820 of record NC_135817.1, on the reverse strand, counting down.
GATTTCCAGAAGGCATTTAACAAGGTGCCGCACCAAAGACTGCTACACAAGATAAAGGTGCACAGTGTTACGGGTAATGTATTAGCATGGATAGAGGATTGGTTAACTAACAGAAAGCAAAGAGTGGGGGTAAATGGCGTTTTTCTGGTTGGCGATCAGTGCCATGTGGTGTGCCTCAGGGATCACTGTTGGGGCTGCAATTGTTTACGATTTACTTAGAGGATTTGGAGTTGCAGACCAAGTATAGTGTGTCAAAATTCGCAGATGACACTAAGATGAGTGGCAGAGCAAAGTGTGCAAAGGGCACTGAAAGTCTGCAAAGGGATATAGATGGTCTAAATGAGTGGGTGAGGGTCTGGCAGATGGAGCACAATATTGGTAAATGTGAGGTCACTCATTTTGGTAGGAGTAACAGCAAAATGGACTATTACTTAAATTGTAAAAAATTGCAGCATGCTGCTGTGCAGAGAGACCTGGGTGTCCTTGTGCAGGAATCTCAAGAAGTTGGTTTGCAGGTGCAGCATGAAATTAAGAAAGCAAATGGAATTTTGTCCTTCATTGCTAGAGGGATGGAGTTTAAAAACAGTGAGGTTATGTTGCAGCTGTATAAGGTGCTGGTGAGGCCACACCTGGAGTACTGTGTACAGTTTTGGTCTCCTTACTTGAGAAAGAATATACTGGCACTGGAGGGGGTGTGGAGGAGATTCACTAGGTTGATTCCGGAGTTGAGTGGGTTGGCTTTTAGAAACATAGAAAACTACAGCACAAAACAGGCCCTTCAGCCCCACAAGTTGTGCCGAACATATCCCTACCTTTTAGGCCTACCTATAACCCTCCGTCCTATTAAGTCCCATGTACTCATCCAGGAGTCTCTTAAAAGACCCTATTGAGTTTGCCTCCACCACCACTGACGGCAGCTGATTCCACTCGCCCACCACCCTCTGTGTGAAAAACTTCCCCCTAACATTTCCCCTGTACCTACCCCCCAGCACCTTAAACCTGTGTCCTCTTGTAGCAGCCATTTCCACCCTGGGAAAAAGCCGCTGAGAGTCTACCCGATCTATGCCTCTCAACATCTTATATACCTCTATCAGGTCTCCCCTCATCCTACATCTCTCCAAGGAGAAAAGACCGAGCTCCCTCAGCCTATCCTCATAAGGCATGCCACTCAATCCAGGCAACATCCTTGTAAATTGCCTCTGCACCCTTTCAATCTTTTCCACATCCTTCCTGTAATGAGGCGACCAGAACTGAGCACAGTACTCCAAGTGGGGTCTGACGAGGGTCTTATATAGCTGCATCATTATCCCTGGACTCATAAACGCAATCCCTTGATTGATAAAGGCCAGCACACCATACGCCTTCTTAACCACCTCCTCCACCTGCGGGGCCGATTTTAGAGTCCTATGGACCCGGAGCCCAAGGTCCTTCTGATCCTCTACAGTAGTAAGAGTCTTTCCCTTTATATTGTACTCCTTCATCCCATTCAATCCACTAACCACTACGCATTTATCTGGGTTGAAGTCCATCTGCCACTTCTCCGCCCAGTCTTGCATCCTATCTATGTCCCTCTGTAACTTCTGACATCCCTCCAGACTATCCACAACCCCACCAACCTTCGTGTCGTCGGCAAACTTACCAACCCGTCCCTCCACTTCCTCATCCAGGTCATTTATGAAAATGACAAACAGCAAGGGTCCCAGAACAGATCCCTGGGGCACACCACTGGTGACCGACCTCCATTTAGAAAAAGACCCATCTATACACACTCTCTGCCTCCTTTGGGCAAGCCAGTTCTGGATCCACAGGGCAGCAGGCCCTTGGATCCCATGCCCTCTCACTTTTTCGAGAAGCCTTGCATGGGGGACCTTATCGAACGCCTTGCTAAAATCCATATAAACCACATCTACCGCTTTCCCTTCGTCAATGTGTTTAGTCACATTTTCGAAGAACTCCACCAGGCTCGTAAGGCACGATCTGCCTTTGACAAAGCTATGCTGAGTATTCTTGAGCATACTAAACCTCTCTAAATGCGCATAAATCTTGTTCCTCAGGATCTTCTCCATCAGCTTACTAACCACTGAGGTTAGACTCATCGGTCGGTAATTTCCTGGGCTATCCCTATTCCCCTTCTTGAAAATAGGAACCACACCCACAATCCTCCAACACCTCTCCCGTCTCCATCGACGACGCAAAGATCATCGCCAGAGGCTCTGCAATCTCTTCCCTCATCTCCCACAGTAACCTGGGGTACATCCCATCTGGACCCGGCAACTTATCTATCTTGATGCCATTCAAAGATTCCAGCACAACCTCTTTGTTAAAGTCCACACACTCAATCTTTTCAGTCCACCGCACGCCCGCAGTACATCCACCCATGTCCTTCTCTGTGAAAACCGAGGCAAAATACTCATTAAGCACCTCTGCCATTTCTACTGGTTCCGTACAGACTTTCCCGCCTTCACCTTTTATAGGCCCTATTCCTTCACGTCTCATCCTTTTACTCTTCGCATATTTATAGAACGCCTTAGGGTTTTCCCTAATTCTACTTGCCAAGGCCTTCTCGTGACCCCTTCTGGCTCTCCTAATTTCCTTCTTTAGTCCCTTCCTACAAGCCGTATACTCATCTAGATCCCTATCTTCACCAAGCTCCCTGAACCTTTTGTACGTTTCCTTTTCTTCTCGACTAGGTCCCGCACAGCTTTCGTGTACCACGGTTCCTTTAACCTACCAACTCCTCCCTGTCTGCTCGGAACATTGTCCTGTAGAACCCTAGACAGACATTCGTTGAAAAACTGCCACCTCTCTTCAGTAGATTTCCCTGAGAATACCTCCTTCCATTTACTCCTCTAATTTGCTGCCTTATGTCTTCATATTGCCCCTTACTCCATATAAATGCTTTCCTAGCTTGCCTGATCCTCTCTTTTTCCAATGCAAGCATAAAGGAGATAGAGTTATGATCGCTATCCCCAAGATGCTCTCCCACTGAGATCCGACACCTGTCCAGGCTCATTGGTCAGTATCAGATCAAGTACAGCCTCTCCTCTTGTAGGCTTGTCCATATGCTGTGTCAGGAAACCCTCCTGAACACACCTAACGAACTCCTCCCCATCCAATCCCCTTACCCTAGGGATATTCCAATCTATGTTTGGGAAATTAAAGTCTCCCATCACAACAACTCTGCTATTATTGCAACTCTCCAGGATCTGTTTCCCTATCTGCTCCTCCACCTCCCTGTCACTATTGGGTGGTCTATAGAAAACTCCCAGCAAAGTGATCGACCCCTTCCCACTCCGAACTTCCACCCACAGAGACTCTGTAGACAATCCCTCCACAGCATACACCTTCTCTACAGCTGTGACACTATTCTTGATCAGCAGTGCCACTCCACCCCCTCTCTTGCCTCCCTGTCCTTCCTGAAACATCTGAATCCCAGCACCAGTAGTATCCAGTCCTGTCCCTGAGACATCCAAGTCTCCGTAATGGCCACCACATCACACTTCCAGGCATCAATCCACGCTCTGAGCTCATCCCCTTTATTCACTATACTCCTGGCATTAAAGTAAACACATCTCAATCCTTTGGTCTGAGCTCTCCCCTTCTCTATCCCCCGTCCATCCTTCCTCTTGCACCGGCTATAACCCTTCTCTGTTTGCGAGCTAACTTCCTTGCTCCCAGTCACCTCATCTTGATCCCCTCCCCACAACATATCTAGTTTAAACTCTCCCCAGTAGCCTTATGAGGAGAGACTGAGTAGACTGGGGCTATACTCATTGGAATTCAGAAGAATGAGGGGAGCTCTTATAGAAACATAAGATTATGAAAGGAATAGATAAGATAGAAGCAGGGAAGTTGTTTCCACTGGCGGGTGAAACTAGAACTAGGGGGCATAGCCTCAAAATAAGGGGAAGCAGATTTAGGACTGAGTTGAGGAGGAACTTCTTCACACAAAGGGTTGTGAATCTGTGGAATTCCCTGCCCAGTGAAGCAGTTGAGGCTACCTCATTGAATGTGTTTAAGGCAAGAATAGATAAATTTTTAAACAGTAAAGGAATTAAGGGTTATGCTGAGCGGACAGGTAAGTGGAGCTGAGTCCACGAAAAGATCAGCCATGATCTTATAGAATGGCAGAGCAGGCTTGAGGGGCCAGATGGCCTATTCCTGCTCCTAGTTCTTATGTTGTTCTTATATACCTCTGGCAGCTTGTTCCCGACAATCACCACCCTCAGTGTGAAAAAATTGCCCCTCTGGACACTTCTGTATTTCTCCCCTTCACCTTAAACCTATGCCCTCTAGTTTTAGACTCCTGCACCTTTGGGAAAAGATATTGACTATCTAGCTGATCTGTGCCCCTCATTATTTTATAGATCTCTACAAGATCACCCCTCAGCCTCCTACATTCCAGAGAAAAAAGTCCCAGTCTATCCAGCCTCTCCTTATAACTCAAACCATCAAGTCCCGGTAGCATCCTAGTAAATCTTTTCTTGATTTTAAAATTCTCATCCTTGTTTTCAAATTTCTTCATTCTTCCCTCCAGCTCAACAACCCACCAAGTTACCTTTTGCCTATTTAATTCTGGCCACTTGAGCATCCCTGATTTCAATTGCTCTACCATTGGTGGCTGCGCCCTGCCTAGTCCCCAAGCTTGCAATTCTCTACCTCTTTCTTTAAAGATGCACCTTAAAACCTACATCTTTGACCAAGCTTTTGACAATTTGCCCCAATAATTACTTAGTGTTGCCCTGATTCTAAGGTGCTATATAAATATAAATTGTTGTTAGTGCAGTACTGATGGATGAAATGTTAAACCAAAGCCATGTCAACCCTTCAGGCAGATGTAAAAGATCACAATTTGATTTTGATTTGATTTTTTATTGTCACATGTATTGGGAATGTAGTGAAAAGTATTGTTTGTGTGCCATACAAATAAAACATACCATTCAGAGTACATAGGAGAGAAGCAAAGAATGGGTGCAGAATATAGTGTTGCAGTTAACAATAGGAAACATCAGCTTAATGCAAGGTAGGTCCATTCAAAATTCTGATGGCAGCAGGGAAGAACCTGTTCGAGTCAGTTGGTATGTGTTCAGACATTTGTATCATTTTCCTGATGGAAGGTGGTGTCAGGGTGTGTGGGGTCCTTGATTATGCTCACTGCTTTTTTGAGGCAGTGGGAAGTATAGATAGAGTCAATGGATGGGAGGCTGGTTTGCGTGATGGCCTGAGCCATGTTCCCAACCCTTTGTAGTCTTGGTCAGAGCAGGAGCCGTACCTATTTAAATAAGGGTACGGAATTCTGTGTGTTCTAGCCAACAATTATCCCAAACAAATACTGTCCACAAAACAAATGATTTTATTATTGTGGAAGCTTATTTTGTACAAATTGACTGCCTCCTTTCCTATGTTAATAGCAATGTCTACACCATAAAAATATGGATTTATATGGATAAATTGGTTGGAAAGTGTTTTGAGGTTATGAAAAATGCTATATAATCTATCTTTTTAGTGAGGATTTTAATGAGTAAATTCCAGGGATGTGCCTACAATTAGTTGATATACAAAGTGATCCACTACACCACCTATTGGCTGCTGTTTGCAACTTCATTGTGACAGTTGACATAGCAAAAGTGAATGAGAAAATTTAAACAGCACCTTACAATTGGAGGTGCTGACATAAGCATTTGATGAAAACTCATTTTTGTGGACAGGAAATGTGCATCCTATGGAAGGTAATTGGAACTTTTTTGATCACATATTTATGCATTTAGTGCTAAGAACACAGCTGATGGTAAACCCCGAGTTATTCCAAATCCCAGAAAGGAAACTTGAAACAACTGCCCTTATAGGTATTTTGCGGTATAATGTGAGGAAAGATTTGAAAACCAGAAAATTATGTTGCAGATGTTTATGATTTTCAAAGATTTATTAAACAAACAAAATAAACAATGTCAACTGAAACAATGGCTATGCACAGTATCACTAACTTTACACAGTTCTAAACACTTATCTCATTACCTTCAGAGTTAATTCTCTCCAAACTTCCACACCATCTTATTAGATAAGGTGACACTAATAATGTGACACTAATAAAATAAGTTTATTAGATTTCCCTGATTTTTCATATCATCACTATTTTGCTGACACTTGACAATTTCTGCAAATACATGAATCTATGCTTTGGAATATTCATGCATTCAAGAATAGTTTAGAAGCATTTAGAAAATGTTGTGCAAATGTAAGGTAGTTAATACACTGGAACTCTGGCTTAAGTATTATAAAATGTACAATAGCAAAGCTAACAAACAAAATTGAGACACTGTGGATGCTGAAACAAGAAATAAAAACAGAAGATTCTGAAATTACTCAGCAGGTCTGACAGTGTCTGTGGGCAGAGTAACAGTGTTAATGTTTCAGGTCACCGACCTTTCTTCAGAACTGTAACTTCAGTTTTAACAAGTTTCATTGGCCTAAGTTCTAAATTACCACACCCAAGATAATATGAAACCTGTAAATGCAGTTTGATTTCATATTTTATCCAGCAGTATAACTGGTACTTCTTGATGGTACTAAAACTAAGATTCTGGTTATAGCTCATCAACAACAATTACAAACTTTTGATTTGTGATAGGGACTCCACATCAAATCATCATTTGGCAACAGAACAAAATTGATCCTTTTTTTAAAAATTCATTCATGGGACACTGGCTGGCCAGCATTTATTCCTCAACCCCAATTTCCCTTGAACTGAGTGGCTTGCTAGGCTATATCAGAGGGCAGTTGAGAGTCAAGCACATTGCTGTGGCTCTGGAGTGTGGTGATAATAAATAGGGCCTAGTTTTAAGGCTGATAAAATTGGATATCCTAAATTAAAGAATTGGACAGATTGAAATCAAACGCAGTCAAACCTCAGGCAGGCCAATTGTACAATACACAAATGTGTCTGGGCCTGACCCATCAAAGGTCGTTACACTCTACTTGAGACTTAGCAGGAGATCATGGCACCTCATTGAAATGCATCGGTCTATTGTTAGAAGCCCAGATCGGGCCAGACTTTCTGTCACCAAGAGATCCTGTAGAAACCTTATCTGATAACAAGTTCAACAACATGGAGATGGACACCTGGGGGCCGGACCCTGGTGTCCTGTCAGGCAGACATCAAGAAACCCACTGGGTATTGGAACCCCCTCCTGGGACCTAATTGGCCGGAAGCCAGAGAAGTTTCTGGAAAGGCAAGCAGGCTGGGGATAAAGGGACACACTCAGAGGCACACTGCAGCGAAGACTCGACAGGGGAGACAGCCGTGACCATTCGGAAGACTGACCAGAGAAGGAAGGAAGGAAGGAAGAAGCAGCCATTGAGACTCACCTTCGTGACGACAGACCAGAGGGACTCAGAGAATCGGGCCTGCAGTTTAACTAAACCACCTTTACGGGTAGTATACTTGAATCTGGGGTATCCTCTTGTTTTATGTGGGTAATTTAAGGGTTAATATAGTGTTATTTAATAAACTTGTTGAACTTTTACTTGTGTTTGTCCTTTGTCCACCTTGCAAATAAGGGCACCGGGGTAAAACCTTGAAGTAAACTGGTTGAAAGTATCTGAGAATTAACAGGTACAACAGGAGTCACATGTAGATCAAGGCAAGGACAGCAGGTTTCCTTCCCTAAAAGGACATTAGTGAACCAGATGGGTTTTTCCAACAATCAACAATGGTTCCATGGTCATCAGTAGATTCTTAGAAATTGAATTCAATTTAACTATTGAATTAAAGTTCCAACATCTGCCATGGTGGGATTCGAATCTGGGTTCTCAGAACATTAGCTGAGTTTCTGGATCAATAGTCTATTGATAATACACGAGGCCATCGACTCCCCATTCACTGCAACCCTCACTTACTCCAGCTGACCAAGTGTTTGATGGGCTATGTCAACAATTCAATATCACAGATGTACTAGCAAGGTTTATTCAATGGCTTATCAGATCAGTATCAGAAGACAAAAACGTTTGCCATCATCTTCCTTGAGCATACTAAAACTGCAATAAATGGATTTTGTTTTATTTCAATATTCAATTTTGTCAAGAACAATTTAAAATCTTACAACATACAAATGCTTAATAAATTGTTATTGTGAAGTGAGATCTCAGAAAAACAACAAAGTTAGCTTCTATTTTATCCTGTTGCATTCATTTTGTGAAAGATACCAGATAAAAATATTATAGATTAAATGAGGACTCCTACCTTTAAAGACTTTCAGCAGGCATACAAACTAGACAGAAAGTTTGATGCAACTGTAATGGCACTTATAGACAGAGTACTATTTTGCATTTTGTTTTGTAGAGGAAAACTTTTTGATGAGACACCAAATCTCCATGCAATTTCATCCTTACTTGGGCAGGTTTACATCATATCCCATTGTGATCAAACTGGGGCATTATTTTGTAGTTTGTGTTTTTTTCCCCAAGTATACAAGTGGTTTTCCAAAATGGTTTGGATTCTAGAAACTGGTTTTATTTTTTTCCAGTTGAGATTGACGACTTAGTTTTCTTACTCTTCACTGTAATATGAATTTTTGAATATTTCAGTAATTAGCTATTGCTGTACTTTTAGTTTCTTTCTTTCTAAAGCTTCTACTGAAGTAGTAATTCAAACCACCAACGTTAATATGTAGCAACTGAAATCCTGATGGAAGTACATAAATGAGAGAAGAAGACTTTAGCTTTTCAATTTTCCATGTAAATTCCAGAGATGATTGAGCATATTTTTGGATCAAGCAGAATCTGGCTTTAATAACACCATTCAAAAGGGAACTCAATCAATTTCTGATTTATCATGGAGTGGAGGAGTTTGGTTTAGTTTTTGAAAAATATTTCAAAACATTGATTCTGTTCAGATAAAATAAGTTGTAAAGCTCTCAGGAATATTATAAATACAAGTTTACAATCACAGTGACTGATAAAATTATGGGGCTTACAATTGTGGAAGGTCTCCCAAAACAGCAACTCTAATAAGTTAAGGTAAATGGTTCCGCTCAAAGAAGCTTGAAGATACCAGACTTCATATATAACCAGAGGGAACATCCAATTGTACATACAACATAGCTGGATGGCCCATTAATATTGCCACACATTCATGAATCCAAATGTACCCAATTGCTTGGTCAGTTGCAGACTTTGGAATCTTATTCTGCATGAATTTTGTGATCCGTTTATGCAGTTTGAGAAAGGTTTTTAAACCAGAAAGGAACTCAAAAGGGTTTAAAAAGTTTCCAAACTGCAAAGGATTGAAGTGAGAAAAACAGCAACTCTAATAAGTTAAATAATCACTCAAACAGGAAATGTTTTTTTGGAGATAGTGACCTTGGATTTTGTGATAGCAATTATGTTGAAACAGTCAGCATTCACTACTACTCTGCTGAAATTGACAGCAATTTCAACATTAAATGCAGGAAAATCCAGAAGTTTCTGTTAATGATTCTGTGTTTCCCCACAGGGTGTGCTGTTGAATACCCAAGGCTGCAATCAAGTAGAAATCACAGAATTGAGAACCCATACCTTTTTACACCATTAACTTGATGTAAAAATCTTTGAATAAGTCATACCATGTTGAATGAGGTATAACTTGGGTTTTTAAAGGGCATATTATGTTCAACATTGCTATTGAATAGCTTCATTGGCCCTGAAAAACTAATTTTGTGTTTGTGGAATGTCAAAATTTTCCATTATGATTTTTTTTTTTTAAAAATCACTAAAAAAAATGTTTGTTGATATTTTAATCAAATGAGTATGTCCAAATTATTTATTTTGCTCTCCTGTAAAATTTTAATTAATGGTGGGATGAGGGTCTTTTATATAGAAAAGGTACATAACAGCATAGGCTCATATCCATTGGAGTTTAGAAGAATAAGGGGATCTTTTTGAAACATATAGGGTGGTATTTTACTGGTTCGCCCAGCCTATCGATGGGTGGACTGAGCCGAGAAATCAGGATCGCACCCGATTTCTTGGCTCTCACGATCTTACGAGAGCCGGATTTCCAGTGAGGTCAGCCTCTCGCCGGAAATGGGCGTGAAGCTGAATAAATGATTTGAATTCACTTACATCTGTTTAGCGAGCCCGGCACCGAATTCTCCAGGCAAACTTGCCTTTATGTCCTCGCCGGGAGAGGTTCTCTCCAGTGAGGAAACACTTGCTCCCCATGAATGGGGAACAGTTGTGTTGGCCTCTCCAGTGGAAATGGAAGCCCCCAGGGAGGCTGAGGGCAAAGGGGTGCCCCTTGGCAGTGCCATTTGGCACTGCCAGCCTGACACCTGGGCAATGACCACTGGGCACTCTGACCAGTGCCAGGGACTTGGCCTATGGGGGCAAGGTCTGAAGGCACGGTCTGATGGGGGGGGGGGGGGGGGGGGGGGGGTGGGGGCTCATGCCGCTATGCAGGCAATCAGGCTGAGATGGTAGGGGGCCTGCTGTCACTCTGCAGGTGATCGGATCGGGGATGGGGACATGATTAGGCTGGGCAGTGGGGAGGTGGCAGGGTTGGCATCTCAGGCAGTGTGGGGTTGCGATAGGCTGTGGGCCTCCATGATTGTGGGGGGTGGCTGTGTTGAGGCTGCCTGTAGCAGCAGGGACCCGACCACTCTGTCAGACCCCTTCTGTTGAAATTGCACATTTGCAGCAGAGGTCTGCTCATGCACAATAGCTCCCTTTGCAGGATGGCTAGTGAATTAAGCCATGCCCACTGTCTGCAGCAGCTAGAAATAGTCTAGCCCATATTTTCAATGACTATGTGCACAAGATTTGACGTGAAAACTTGCCCAAAAAAATGGATCACTGTAGCTAGACACCTAGAATCCATCTCAAAGTACTGCCCATAAATTCCTGTGGGGACTTGATAGAGTAGGCATTGGGAAGATGTTTTTACTTGTGGGAGAGGCTAGAACTAGGAGACATAGTTTAAGAGCAAAACGTTTACCATTTAAGATAGAGCTGGGGAGTATTATTTTCTCTCGAGGTTTCAGCATATGAATTCTCTTCCCTATAAAGTAATGGAGACTGGTCATCGAATTTATTCAAGGCAGAGTTTGAAGGATTTGTGATAGTCAAAGGAGTTAAGGATTAGAGGGTGACAGATGGGAAAATGGAGTTGAGATCACAGCTAGATCAGCTACGATCTTACTAAATGGCACAGCAGGCACAAAGGGCTGAATGGCCTACTCCTGTTCCCAAGTCCCATGTTCAGCGTGTTTACTTCGTATTTGTTGTCTATGGGAATGTTTTAATGTGATTGGCTGCTTATCTTGCTTGATGACACTGCTAATTCTACATTACTGGACTTCTCTTTGACTTGGTGCAAGTTTAAAATATCAAGTGGAAATCCATACCAAAAAGTTAACTAGATCTTTGTGGGGAGCTTTCCTCATGGCATAATGCGAGAGCCATTGTTCCACCAATCATGAATCCGGGCCAATATAATATAGCTTTGGAAGGGATTGATAATTTATCCGAATTTTTAAAAACCTAGAATATAAAACTACTGGCATTGTGCATCATTTGGTCTTGTAGGCACAATCTTCCTATGCAAAGCATTACCTGAAATACTAGCGAAACTTGAGGGGCACACTCCCATTTTAGTGCCGTTATAGATTAAATCATGTGAGGGAGGAAGGCCAAAGTTCCTTTAAGCACAATAACATATCTCCTTGCAACAAAATATGGTAGTTTCTTTTTTGTTTTCTCAACTTTACCATAAAACTGCATTGTTAGTCACTTGAAAGAACAAAAATAGTTCTGCTTTTTTGCTACAAAGTGTGTATTCCTCTGGCGGTTACTGTTAAGTGATGTCTTCCCATCCTTCTTGTGGATTAGATTTTTTTTGGGGGGGGGGGGGGGATTTAAACAATGATTAGGTAATCAAATACCTTTTTGGTATTTAGGATAAGGACTGGGATTAGTGAGCATCAACCACATCAATGATCATGTTTCAGCATCTCATTATTTGCTAATTTTCAATAAAGCCTATCTGAGCTGGATGAATAATTTGAAGTTGTTATAGATTTCCTCAGCAGTGGGTTTCCTAAAAGCCCTTAATGTTCAAAATTTCAAGAATAGAAACTACTTTATGTAGTCTTTCCTCAATTTAACTAGAGTCCTTATAACCTTCTGGTAATCTGTGCTGCACTCCTTTGAAGCACAAGACATTCATTCTGAAGTGAAATGTCTTCAATACTCCAAATGTGATCTAAATCAGGACTGGTCAAAGTTGTTGCAAAACTTGTTATATATTCTAGCCTTTCAGTTATAAAGGCAAACATTCTGTTCATCTTTTTGATTGACAACTACATTTTAGTGATCTGTGTACATGGACTACTAAATCTCTTCAGATTGTCACTGTCCTCAGCTTATTCTATTTTAAAAATGCTCCAATCTATCCTTTTTGGCCCAAAATGGATGACTTCACACTTGGTTTTCAGTGCAGCTATCTACTACGGTATCACCCACTTATCTAATAATGTCTCTTTGTAATATGGGCTGGAATTTTCTGGCTGTTCATGCTGGCGACGTTCTCTTGTCCTACTGCAGTGAATGGAGATTTGGCAGAGTACCAAATTCTCTCTCCTCGCTTGCGTGGTGGTGGGGCATGAATGGCCAGAAAATTCCAGCCCCGTCACCTCCCCATGACCTACTGTATCTTCAATTTTGGTGTCATCAGCAAACTTGGATCTATGGCTCCCTATTAGATTAACTTGTTCTTAAGGTCCCTTGCTCTTGTGGGGTTTGAATGCAATATTGCAGCAGTTGCTTTGACAATAAGCAACAGCATTTTTGTGACTAGGTTTCATTGCCAATTGTACTCAGTAAGGTCCCAATCTGTTCTAAAGTGACAGAGTACAAGTCCACTTAGTCAGGAGAGCACCCTGGATGTGTCACATCTTGCTGGTGAGCATCTTTACAGCCATTATTCTCTTGTAGGATCACCTGCCTCTTCCATTATTCCAGGCTTCATGCCCTTGAAGATGATGTCCTCTATCTCTACAGAAAGAACTGATGTTACCCTTGTTTAGTTTATCAACTGAGGCAAGGTACCAAGGTGTGCTTGCTGGTATGCATTGCCAGCTGCTTGGAGGCACAAGTGGGAGCAGAGGACACAAATAAGCTTTATTCACTTTCAAAATCAGAGTGCAGCTGGCAATGACTTAGATGTACTAGTACTGTCACAGAAATTATCCATATAATTGGGTTAACTCAGCCATTAATAAATAGAGGCCCCAGCATAGATTGTTATGGGATGCTGCTAATCATTTCCTTCCAATTTGGGTCTCATTGGTATAGTGGAAAGAAACAAAGTAGTGACAATCTGCTAAGCAAGTCAAAAAATTGCCTTCAATTCCGTGACATTAAGTCTTTTATGTGGAAACTTATTGAATGCCTCTAGAATCCACCAGATGGGCCACGATCTACGATACTTACTTTCAATCTATCTAACCTGCATGTCTTTGAACTGTGGGCAAAAACAGGAGCACCCGAAGGAAATTCACAAGGGCATCATGCAAAGCCGAATCAAACCCAGGTTCCTGGCGCTGAGGCAACAGTGCTAACCACTGCCATTGTGCTGCATCTTTTCAGTTCTGTAAAAGGGTGATATGGACTCAAAACATTAACTTGTTTCTCTCTACACATGCTGCTAGACAAGTTTATCCAGAATTTTCTGCTTTTATTACCCATTACAAATTCTTGTTAGTGCTCACTATCAGCTCAAATTCCACAAGTGGTGAAGTCGATCTGTCCTTAATTTAGATTGCAATAACTTACCCACAACAGAATTTAAACTGATAGGTCTATAATTTCCTGTTTTTTGCTCATCTGTCAGGAGCTGGTATGAGTTGGATTGGCTATATATAAATGCTGGGATAGTATTCCACTGGCAAGGAAGCATCAGAGGAAGCTTCAGGAGAAAATGCATAGGATTAGCACCCTAAAGTGAGAGCAAAAGGAAATGTAGCAAGAAGATAGTAGGGGAGGATGAGATGCACAATTATAGTGGCAGGAGGGATCTGTGGGAAGCCAACTGTTTTATTTTTCCTTTATACTTTTTATAAACAGTTTCTACAATGTTTTTATATTAACACTTTCCCATGGGATAAAGCCTGCTGAGGTTTCAGTTTCACTTGCAGCTGGGGCATGTTACAAGGTTACAACATGCTGAGATGTATTGTGCACATCCCGAGCTCATGATCAGTTAACCTTGGTAGAAACCACTATCTCGTGAACAGGGGCATGATCAGAGGTCAGAATCAATTAGTGTTAGCCACAGCCACCTTTGAAGATGCTGAAAAACTCAGCAGGTCTGGTAGCATATGTGGAGAGAAAATAGAGTTAACTTTGAGTCCATATGACTCATATTTTGCTTTTATAGAAATAGGAGAATTGAGTGATTATACACATGGCTGGAAAGCTAGGAGGGAGCACATCAGATTTCTAAGACATTGGGACCAGTTCGGAGGAAGGTAAAGTTTATTTATTTGTCACAAGTAGTCACACTTGTCACATTAACACCAATGAAGTTGCTGTGAAAATCCCCCAGTCGCCACACTACGGCACCTGTTCAGGTACACGGAGGGAGAATTTAGCATGGCTAATCCACCTAACCAGCACGTCATTTGGACTGTGGGAGGAAACACATGCAGACTCCACACAGAGTGACCCAAGCTGGGAATTGAACCCAGGTCCCTGGTGCTGTGAGGCAGCAGTGCTAACCACTGTGCCACTCCAGGTGGTATCTATACAAGCTGGATGGTCTCTATCTGAACATGACTGGGATGAATATCCCCACAGGAAGATTTGTCAGTGTTGTGGTGGATTAAACTATATTAGCAGGGAAATGGAAATCTGAGGGCAGATTCCCTGCTCTGAATTGGAGGTGGAAAATTAGCGAATGACCCTGAAAGACAGAAGCAGCATAGGTTAAAGAGTGTACAGCACAGGAATTTAGCAGTGTTAAAAGTTGTGTCTGTAAATGCAAGAGCATAGGAAATAAAACTGATGAGCTGGCAGCACGATATTATCGCTATAACAAAATTTGGCTTAGAGGTGCAAAAAAAATGACAGCTCAACATCCCTGGATATAAAGTTTTCAAGCAAGATGGAGAGGGGATAAAAAGGCAGGGTGTAGCATTTTTGGTTTAATAATCAATTATAGTTGCGAGAAGGGATGGTATACCAAATAAAGCATCAAATAAGGCTATGTGGGTTGTGCTCAAAACACAAAGTACACTGCTAGGAGTGTACTATAGTGGGAGGGAATTAAAAGAGCAAATATGTAGGCAAATTTCTGTGTAAAAACAATAGGATAGTAATATTGGAGACTCAACTACCATAACATCAATTGGGATATGAACAGTATGAAGGGCATACAATTCTCGAACTGCATTCAAGATCATTTTTAGTCAGCACATAAGCCCAATGAGGGGGCACAATTCTAGGAAGTGATGCTGGGCAAGTGGATAAAGTAGCAGTGGGGGAACATTTGGGAGATAGGTACCATAATAGTGAGATTTAGCATCATTATGTAAAAGGACAAATATAGAACAGGAGTAAAAGTTCTAAATTAAGGAAGACAAATTTTTACAAAGTTGATAAGTGGACTGGATACAGCTATGAGAAGGGAAAAGTGTCAAATCAGTGGAAGGTATTCAAAAACAAGATTCTATGGGCACAGTGTAAACATGTCCCGACAAAGAACTAGGATGGTATTTCCAAATCCAGAGCCCCCTATATTTCCAGAAACATACAGGGTAAGGAAAAACAGAAAACCTTAAGTTAAATAGTAAATGGAATTCATTCTGGAAAAGTGTGAAGTAAATGTATTTGGAGGGGAACAAAGCAAGGAAATACACAGTAAATGGCACAATGTTGAAGGGTTGAGGAAGCGAGAGATCTTAAGAGTGCATGTTTACAGGTCCCTGAAGATGGATAAGGTGGTAAAGAAAGCATATAGAATGCTTTCCCTTATTGGGCAAGGTATTTAGTACAAAAACAAGGATGTAATGCTAAAGCTGTATTAAAAACACTGGTTAGGCCACAGCTGGAATTTTCAGGAGAGTTATGAAAAAATAATTATGTCCTTCCTGTAATGATCTGGTAATTATGTCCTGTTCAGCAAGAAAGGGATGACAACTTCATGGTAGACCACGAGCTTGGTTTCAGTTTTGATGCCGCAATTGTCAAACATGATTCCTTAGGTGGCCAAAGGTTGCACCAGCAGATTTTGGGTGATGCTGGATTTCTCAATATCAGTTGTACAGCATTGAAACATGGACAACATATAGGATGCTCCTCAAAGCACTGGAGTCATACCATCAATGCTACCTGCAGAAGATCTTACATATTAAGTGGGAGGACAGACACACCAACATCACGGTAGCACAGTAGTTAGCACTGCTGCCTCACAGCACAAGGGACTTGGATTCAATTCTGGCCTTGGAGGACTGTGTGTAGAATTTATATGGTCTCCCCATGTGTTTTCTCTGGGTGCTTCAGTTTCCTCCCACATTACATGTAGATTAGCCATGGCAAATCCCTGGGGTTACAGAAGAGAAAGAGGCACGCTGGTTAAGCTACTGTTGTTTTGGAGAATTGCTGCAGACTGAAGAGCTGGATATCATTCTACACTGCAGGGATGCTATGATTTTATCAGTGTGCTCTCATAAGCATCAAGGCTATGATCATCTGTCATTAGCTTTGTTGGTTTGGTCCAGATGTCAGCCTTCCAAAGCAAGTCTTCTCCCAGCTCAGTCAGGGCAGATGCACTAGAGGACAGAAGATGACGTGCTTCAAGAATGCACTGATAGCCAACATGAAGAAATGCAAAATTGACATGAACTCCTTGGAAACCTTTGGCGAGGGTAGAACCAGATAGTGGCAGAGTCTATGGGAAAGACCCCAACATTTTGAGACCCACAGATGACACAAAATGGCAAAGTGAAAATGCCATGACCCAAAACTGATAACACAACCAGATAAGATGTCCTATGTGGCAACAAATGTCCCATTTGCCATAAATTCTGCAGATGCCAAAGTGGCACATTAGCCACCTTCCAATTCATGAAAGACTATCATCCTTGCTAGTGTAGGATAGCCTGAACAGAACCCAGAGGTTAATGCTCTGGGGGCACGAGTTCAAATCCCAACATGGAAGCTGGTGCAATTTTCAATTAATTTTGGAATTTAAAAGTTAGTCTCAGTAATTGTGAACACAAGAAACCATTGTTGATTGTTGCAAAACCCACCTGGTTCATAATGCCCTTCAGGGAAGGAAATCTGATGTCCTTATCTGGTCTGGCCTACACATGATTCCAGACCCACAGCAATATGGCCAACTCTTACCAAAATGGCCGAGCAGGGCAGGTTTTAATCAACAGAAAGAAATGAAACCAGACAGGCCACCCAACATCTATCTAGGCACCAGAAACAATAATGGCAAACTTAGCCTTCTTACAAATATATTGAGGCCATTTGGCCCATCGAGTCTGCACCAACCACAATCCCACCCAGGCCCTACCCCCATACATTTACCCACTAACCCCTCTAGCCTATGCATCTCAGGACACTAAGGGACAATTTTAGCATGGCCAATCAACCTAACCTGCACATCTTTGGACTGTGGGAGGAAACCTGAGCACCTGGAGGAAACCCACACAGACACGAGGAGGATGTGCAAATTCCACAGAGTGACCCAAGCCGGGAATCGAACCCAGGTCCCTGGAGCTGTGAAGCAGCAGTGCTAACCACTGTGCTACCATGCCACCCCTAACATCCTGAAACACGTCCTTTCACTGAGCCCCTTGTGCTCATTGGCTCTTAGAGTCATAGAGGTTTACAGCATGGAAGCAGGCCCTTCGGCCCAACTTGTCCATGCCGTCCTTTTTAAAAAAAAATCCCCTAAAATAATCCCAATTGCCCACATTCCTCTATACCCATCTTACCCATGTAACTGTCTAAATGCTTTTTAAAAGACAAAATTGTACCTGCCTCTATTACTACCATGAAGGGAAGGTCATGAAGTGAGGGTTCATGAAGGGAGGGTCATGTTTGACTAATTTGGTGCAATTCTTTGAGAACATTACATGTGCAGTGGACAATGGGGAACCTGTGGATGTGGTGTACCTGGATTTCCAGAAGGCATTTGACACAGTGCCGCACCAAAGACTGCTACACAAGATAAAGGTGCACGCTGTTACGGGTAATGTATTAGCATGTATATAGGATTCGTTAACTAACAGAAAGCAAAGAGTGGGGATAAATGGGTGTTTTTCTGGTTGGCGATCAGTGACTAGTGGTGGACCTTGGGGATCAGTGTTGGGACCATAATTGTTTACGATTTACATAGATTATTTGGCATTGGAGACCAAGTATAGTGTGTCAAAATTCACAGATGACACTAAGATGAGTGGAAGAGCAAAGTGTGCAGAGGACGCTGAAAGTCTACAAAGGGATATAGATAGTCGGAGTGGGTGGGCAAGGGTCTGGCAGATGGAGTACAATGTTGGTAAACGTGAGGTCATCCATTTTGATAGGAATAACAGCAAAATGGACTATTATTTAAATGGTAAAAATTGCAGCATGCTGCTTTGCAAAGGGACCTGAATGTCCTTGTGCAAGAATCACAAGGAGTTGGTTTGCAGGTAATTAAGGCAGCAAATGGAATTTTGTCCTTCATTGTTAGAGGGATGGAGTTTAAAAATGAGGTTATGTTGCAGCTGTATAAGGGACTGGTGAGGCCACAGCTGGAGGACTGTGTACAATTTTGGTCTCCTAACTTAAGGATATACTGGCACTGGAGGGGTGCAGAGGAGATTCACTAGGTTGATTCCGGAGTTGAGAGGGTTGGCTTGTGAGGAGAGACTGAGTAGACTGGGGTTATACTCATTGGAATTCAGAAGAATGAGGGGAGCTCTTATAGAAACATAAGATTATGAAGGGAATAAATAAGATAGAAGCAGGTTTCCACTGGCAGGTGAAACTAGAACTAGGGGGCATGACCTCAAAATAAGGGGGAGCAGATTTAGAACTGAGTTGAGGAGGAACTTCTTCACACAAAGTGTTGTGAATCTGTGGAATTCCCTGTTCAGTGAAGCAGTTGAGGCTACCTCATTGAATGTTTTTAAAGCAAGAATAGATACATTTTTGAACAGTAAAGGAATTAAGGGTTATGGTGAGCGGGCGGGTAAGTGGAACTGAGTCCACGAAGAGATCAGCCATGATCTTATTGAATGACGGAGCAGGCTCAAGGGGCCAGATGGCCTGCTCCTAGTTTTTGTGCGCTCTGGGCCCAGTCTTCTATGCTAGCATCGTAGGCTTCAAGTTTGCTGAAAAGTGGCATATTTCTTTCCAGAGGATTACCTGTCTCGAAAGTAAAGATGGTCCAGAGGGAAGAAAAAAACCTCACTTTACTCCCTGTCACCAATGTAATAATCTTAGAGGCCAGTCTTCCATCACCAATCACCCTTTACGTAGTGATATCTGAACACCTTTAACAGTTAGAGTGCAGATCGGTCCCGAGTGTATTAACTGCTGGCCTAAGTGGAGCCAGCTGCTTTTAAACCCCCCCCCCCCCCCCACCACCCACCCACCCAACTACCACCACCACGTGTTGCTCCTTCCATATTGATGATCCCCCATAGTCAACATCCTGTCTCAGCAATGTCAGGGAGTGGAGGGATGGAGGTAGGATAACCAAACTTCCTGCTTTTGCTGGGAGTGGTCCCAGATTTATCATCAACCACCCAGGTGTCCTGACAAGTTCCTCAAAATCATTCAAATAGCCTGTTTTGAGATCTTCTCCTTTTGGAGACTTAAACTATGCAGTCAAAATATAAACAGCACATATTTTCTACGATTAATCCCATCAAAAAATATTAAATATACCAGTCATACCAAAATTAAGGAATGGGAAAGATTCTGCGTGGAAGCTGCTGGTTTAAGTTTGAATTAGTCGGAGAAGTGTATTTCTGCTGCTTGGCCATATTGGCCTTGAGAGCAACAGCCTGGACAGGCTGAAGAGGAAAACTGGTGACCCAGGGAAGGAATGAAACAGGGAGTGAGTGAATGAAGATAAAAGCAAATACTACCCATGCTAGAATTGGAAATAACAGAAAATGCTGGAAAATCTCAGCAGGTCTGACAGCATCTGTGGGGAGAGAATAGAACTAACGTTTCGAGTCTGGGTGACCCTTGGAGTGAGTGAACGAATGAACGAGGCTTAACGAATACAGACACATACAGGGCCCGGTTTGTGTGGTTGGAGTAGCGGACCCGTCATCGCCCTCCTATTCTATCATTAGACTCGGGGAGGAAAAGGGAGAAGAAAAAAAAATGATGTCATTTGTTTCGTGAATAATTTTCAAAGTGGTCCGAAACAACATTAGGTGGGGGCTCAGTGACCAGCCCTGTCTCGGTGCTGAGGGGATGGGTAGAGTGATTGCCTTGGCTCAGTGCTGACTGTTACCGGGGGCGGGCGCTGGGGCCAGTGGCCGTGAACGACTGTTGTGCCCCCACCGCAGTCCGGGGGGGGGGGGGGGGGGGGTAATCCGGGGAAAGACTCCGCCGCGAGCCGCCTAACGGACTGAGTCATCCGTGCACGCGATGGTCCTGACGTCGCGGTTACGCAATGGAATATGGCGGTTTCGTTGAGCGGTTGGGGCTGTGGAGCCAAGTGCTTCTCACTGCAGGTGAGTGAGGGGTGGGAGTGGGAAGTCGGTTGACCCGTTGCTCGGTCTGTCGACAGTACCTTTTTCTCTTTTCCCGGTGGTGGGTGAGCCGTTGTTCCCCCACTCCCCCCGGATATAACACCGAGATCTAACCGCTGCTCACTAGCGCCCGGACTGGGAGAAGGAGGAGGAGGTGGTGGTTGCAGCGCGCGCCGTAGCTCGAGCACCCGGACCTGCGCCCTAGGGAAAACAATCAGCCTCGCGGCTCCGGCCCTGGGGAAAACAATCAGCCTCGCGGCCCTGGTCCCGGGGAAAACAATCAGCCTCGCGGCTCCGGGGAAAACAATCAGCCTCGCGGCTCCGGCCCCGGGGAAAACAATCAGCCTCGCGCCCCGGCCCCTCACCTGTCGGCTCCTTCATTTCAGCTTGCGCAGGAGCCTGAGCTTCAGGCAGTAGCAAAGGGAAGAAGCAACTGGAAATGGGATCCTGACGACTCTTTTGACGGAGCAGAGGGCTGATGGGGGTGTTGGTATTGATGTAAATTGTTTTTCATTCGCTGATTGGTAATGATTTTGCTCGATTAATTGTTAATAATTACAGCAATGTAATGGTCATCGTTAACCTGAACCCTTTCACCTGTTGACATGCATTTGCAGCGTATTCATTACTCCATATATTCTGATTTGGAACGATAACGAGTGTGATTTAGTATATGTTTTGAAAATAAGTAATTTAAATTAATGTGTATTGATCTCTTGAATCTTCTGCTTGGCAAATGATATTTACATTGTGTATCTTGCGTTTTTTTAAGAGCAAGTCATGTGAATCATTTGAGTGGAAATCATTTGACCCATTTTCCTAAACCACACTTAAATAACAGCTCTTAACTCAATCCACAACTTCAATGGATTAATATAAACCTTCATTTATGCACCTCTTTTAGTGAACCTTCATTGTAGATGTGTCATGAAATTAACAATGCAGGATGCATATGCTTACAATTTTAGATTGGGTGCTAATTGCCATTGTATTTAGTATAATTAAAGAAAATGACCTCATAGCAGTCTTACAGGGAAGATTGTTGATATCATTTATGATTAGTTGTAAAGTGGACTCGAAGGTACATTGGAACATCACAACATATTCAACATGGCCTGATTAGGGTTAGTTATTTTCTTTTAGTAACTAATTTCCTCTCTATCATTTGTATGTGTTTTTGTTCCGTGGGTATTTTCTACAAACTACAATTTAATATGGAATTATAGATGGCGATGCCCTATTTAAACTGTTGATAAATTATTCTGAGCACCGCCCCACCACACAAATGACCTACTTCTATTTCTGTATTTATCTCACTCTTGATCTAACCAATAGAGATAATAGGCCCCAAAACATAAATGCTGAAAACACTTAGTAAGTCAAGGGCATCTATGGAGGGAGAAACAAGAGTAAATGTTTCAAACTCATAGACCTTTCAAATAGATATTTGACAAGGTGTTATGTGATTTGTTCCATTGTTTTTCTTTTTATAAGCACGCTTCCAATTGAATTTCCAAAGAAGTTTATAAAGTTAAGCAGCAAGTATGTTGAAGTGGGAACACACTGCAAAATCCAAATGTGTGCCGGTTCGGTGGATTGGCCGTGCTAAATTACCCCTTAGTGTCCAAAAATGTGTAAGTCAGGGGATTAGTGGGGTAAATGCGTGGGGTTACGGGGATAGGGTGGGGGTGGGTAAGATGCTCTGTCGGAGAGTCGGTGTAGACTCGATGGGTCGAATGGCCTTCTGCACTGCAGAGATTCTATGATTCTATCCTTCCAGCATCTACCCTGTACTATCTCCTCAGAATCTTATATGTTTTGATATGTTTCTTAACAACAGAGTACAGGCCCAACCTGTACAACCTGTCATCATAATCCAACCCCTTCATCCCAGGAATCAGCCTCGTGAATCTTCTCTGAACGGCTTCTAATGCAAGTATATCCTTCCTCAAGTAAAGAGACCAAAACTGTGCACAATATTCCAGATGTAGTCTCACTAATGTTCTGTACAGCTGTAATTTGACTTCCCTACTTTTATACTCCATCCCCTTGCAATGAAAGCCAACATTCCATTTGCCGCCTTAATTATTTACTGTACCTGTTAACTGTTTGTGATTCATGTATAATGACACCCAGGTCCCTCTATCACAGCATTCTGCCGTCTCTCTCCATTTAAATAATAGTCTGCTTTTCTATTCTTACTAGGAAAGTGGACAACCTCACGTTTTCCCACATTACACATCATCATTCACCTTTTTGCCCATGCATGAAACTTATCTATATCATTTTGCAGACTCTTTGTATCTTCTTCACCACTTGCTTTCCTACCTAACTTTGGGTCACCAGCAAATTTGGCCACAGTTTCATCCCTTCGTCCAAGTAGTTGAGGCCCCAACACTGATCCTTGTTACACTCCACTAGTCAGGGAGGTGATGGCCTAGTGGTATTATCGCTAAACCATTAATCTGGAAACTCAGCTAATGTTCTGGGGACCTAGGTTCGAGTCCCGCCATAGCAGATGGTGGAATTTGAATTCAATAAAAATATCTGGAATTAAGAATCTACTGATGATCATGAAACCATTGTCAATTGTCAGGAAAAACCCATCTGCTTCACTAATGTCCTTCAGGGAAGGAAATCTGCCATTTTTACCTGGTCTGGCCTACATGTGACTCCAGAATCACAGCAGTAAGGTTGACTCTCAACTGCACTCTGAAATGGCCTCATAAGCCATTCAGTTCAAGGGCAACTAGGGATGGGCAATAAATGCTAGCCAGCCAGCAATCCCTGTGTCCAATGCATAAAAAAGATGAATATAGTTTTCCAGTCTGAAAATGACCTATCTATTCCAATTCTGTCTTGTTAGTTAACCAATCCTCTATCCGTGCTAATGTATCACCCCCAGAACCATGAGTTCTCATCTTGTGTAGTAGCCTTTTATGTGGCACCTTATTGAATGCTTTTTGGAAATCCAAATGCATTAAGCCTACTGGTACACCTTTATTCACCCTGTTATATCCTCAAATCAGGTTTTCTCAAAAACACAAATTCGTGTTGACATTGCCTGATAGTATTCTGATGTCCTGCTATTAGAAACATAGAAAAACGACAGAACAAAACAGGCCCCACAAGTTGTGCCGAACATATCCCTACCTTTTAGGCCTACCTATAACCCTCCATCCTATTAAGTCCCACGTACTCATCCAGGAGTCTCTTAAAAGACCCTATTGAGTTTGCCTCCACCACCACTGACGGCAGCCGATTCCACTCGCCCATCACCCTCTGTGTGAAAAACTTCCCCCTAACATTTCCCCAGTACCTACCCCCCAGCACCTGAAACCTGTGTCCTCTCGTAGCAGCCATTTCCCCCCTGGGAAAAAGCCTCTGAGAGTCCATCCGATCTATGCCTCTCAACATCTTGTATACCTCTATTAGGTCTTAATACTTATTAAAACAATCCAGAGGGATAGATAGAAGTAGAAACTGCAACAAACACTTAACATACAGAATGCTGGAATTGCACTGCAATTGGAAAGAAAAAAAAGCTAATCTGTCAGTATTGTGCTACAATGCCACAATTATGAATTTATATGGTAAAGGTATGACAAAGAGGAACAGCTGAAAAATGGGATTGGAGGCAATCATTGAAGCTTGGGCAGCCCCATACTGCAAATGCATTTTAGGAAATAACAAGTACTGTCAGCTTGAATGCCTGGGTTAGAAATAAAATCTAGCCTTTTTCAAATTAACAAAAAATGAAACCATTAGTAGTGTTCACTCATTTTTGTACCCGCACCCTGTCTTAAATACTGCAATTTCAAAACCTGAATAAGTGCTGGTTGGACAAGTTCCAACCATGTACACGTGATGTTTGAATGCATTATTTATTCTAAATAATGATCTCAGATGATGAACATTCAACAGGAAAGAATTCCAATTGTGGGCATATTTATGAAATTATGTAAATTTGGCTGCCAAGGATGATCTACACTCTTAGCGATTCAAACATGCTGCCACAACTGGTTATGGCTGAAATGAATTGCAACTGGTTGATCAAGGAATCTGGTGAAGTAGACAAAAATGAGTTCAAATAGATCTTGGGGATGAGGGGAGGGACTTTGGGGTATGGGATTCTCTGGGAGCAGTTTTATTTGAGCTTTCACAAAAATATTTTGCTCTAAAAATACTAACACTACAGTTTGAATACTGATATTTTCATTTGCTAATGAAGCTCTTTTGAGATTATGCTGATTTTAAAACATATTTAGGGCTTCCCCAGGTTAAGATTTTGTAAAACTGTGTTGAATCGTCATCATGTGTAGTTTGTGAAATTTTAATTTCTATTTCTGATCCTCCCTGTGCATTTGATACTGTTTAATTTCTCTGACCCTTGCTTTTATCTGATTTACTTGCCCTCTTACACATCTTTTTATTCAACTTCTATTGGTGCTTATTTAATCGTGTAATCCCCGAAGGTCACACCATGAAACCTTGCAAATCATATCCTCTGTTACAAGAGTAAAAGTGCTCTTGGTACAAAAATAACTTGTTACACTTATATCACAGCTTTAACGCAGTAAAACATCCTGGATGATATTGAGCCATAGAGGGAGATATTAAAATAAGTAAAGTTTTGGGGCATGTCTTAATCAAGGAGAAATGGAGACAAATTTAGGGAGGCCTAGATGGCTGAAAGGACTGCCGCCAATTGTGGGGCAAAGAAAATGGAGACTGACAAGAGATTAGGGAGACTAGACTGAATCCTCTGATGTTTGTAGTGATAGAAAAGTTTACAGTGATAAAGAAGGGAAAGACCATGGAAGACCAGGATGGTGGGGGTTAAAGGCAATAGCTTCCATCTTCCCGAGGTTCATTTGAATGGAATTTCGGCTCATGCTGGGGCAGTAGAATGACCATGAGAGTCTGTGGTGAGGTTGAGGTGGGTGTCATGAGCATGCATGTGGAATCCAATGTTATGTTTTTGATGGATGTGGTAGAGGGGCAGCATCAAAGTGAGATATAGGAGGGAGCCAAGGATAGGGCTTTAAGGAAACTCCAGAGGTAAGGGTGGCACAGTGGTTAGTACTGCTGCCCCACAGCGCCAGGGTCTTGGGTTCAATTCCACCCATGGGTGATTGTGTGGAGTCTACACATTCTCCTTGTGTCTGTGTGGGTTTCCTCTGGGTGCTCCGGTTTCCTCCCACACTCTAAGATGTGCGGGTTAGGTTGATTTGCCATGCTAAATTGCCTGTTAGTGTCAGGGAGATTAACAGGGTAAATAGGTGGGGTTACAGGGATGGGGCCTGGGTGGGATTGTTGTTGGTGCAGGCCTGATGGGCCGAATGGCCTCCTTCTGCATTGTAGGGATTTTATGTGGTTACTAGCAGATAAATAATTTCAAGATACATGGCTAAGACTGGAAAGGGAGAAGTCGACCCACATGGGGTTTGACCTACAGCTGGACAATGGAAAAATTGAGTGCCATTTAAAGTCTGCAAAGAAATTGAGGATGATGAGGTAAAAGTGCATCATGGTCACAATCACCTAAGATGAAAATCCCCCTTCCCATAACAATGTCTTAAGAAGAAATGCCCTAAATAATTCTTTTACATTGTCATATTACACAGTTTATGAATCTGACAAAGCACATTGTGACATTATATATGGGCAAGTTACATTAATCTCATGTACCTATTTCCTTTTGGATATCAGCAAATAAAGTAGGACGTTCAGTGTTGATGTTGTTTTGGAGAATCAGGTTGTGATCTACTTAGGAAGCAAATTAGGCCATTCAGTCCCACAAGCCTGTTCCACCATTTGCTTAGATCATGGGCTCCACTTACCTGCCTTTGCTCCATTTCCATAAATACCCTCAAAAATCTATTGATCAGAGACAAAATCTTTTGATTATTCTAGGATTGTAAACTTCAGTGTTTGTAATTGAGGATTGTTAGTACAAGATTTAATAGCTGTTTTTTGAGATAAATATAAACTATTGTTTTGTAAATGCAATTCAAAAGTGATGCCCACTAATTAAGATCCTGCAGAGAATGGAAGAAGCCAGTGTCCATTAATCAGAGAGCAGATGTTACATTGCCCTACTTCTTAAAGGCAGTTGCACTAAAAATACTGCCTTGTAAATAGAACACTTAAACTTCATGTATTTCAATGAGATAAAACACAACAGGAAAGAGGAGAAAATTAGAAAATTGTTTGGCTGATGCATTGCTCAAGTAAATAAATTTGTTTGATTGTGCCTTGGACAGGTAATGTTAGAGATTGGGCAGGAAATATACAAATATTATTTTTCATGAGAATGTGAAATTTTTTGTGTGCTTCAGCTGCGGGTGCAAATAGAATAGGGTATCGTAAAGTTATTCTATCAGGAATGTGAGGTTAAATAAATTGTCTTGTAACGATATTCTGACTTTTTAAACCAGCCGTCTGACAAGATTGACCTGCTTACTGCGTGAAGATTTTGTTTTTTTCAAAAATGAGTGCAACTCTTCGGTAAAATCAGGAATTTGGTAGTAGTTCTTCACTAGTTGTTTCCAGAGGCAACTACCACATTGCAGAGTAACTATCTATAAGGCTCTATATTTACAATTTTAAGTTTCCTGAAAAAATCAGTTTCATTTATCAGATAAAAATTGTGAAAAATAGATTTTGCAATTAATTTCTAAATAAAAAAAGACACCATTTACTGTGTCAGAAAAAGATTTTCAAGAGTTTAGAGTCTTCTCACTTTTTGCATCAAGTTTTTAAAACTCCCTGTTGACCTTCAACTATATCAACAGTTACATCATCACTTTTGAATTGACAGGAAAGCTAGTTTCCAAAGGTTGTTTTCAGCCAATGAAAAAATTATTTCCATTCCAAAATTGATGTGAGCCAGAACAAAGTTGATGTGGACAGAAGTTAGACTAAATTGGATAGAAATAAAATTCAAATCGGAGGGGTGGTACTAAACGAAAGATAGTGTGACAATTGAAGTGTTGACTTATTTATTTTATAGTTTAGTGTTAATATTCTACTAATAAAGCAATTCCTGGCTTTGGTTCCAACACATTATTCTCAACATTGCTAGTGTGCTGGAATCCCAATGATTTACTCAGTGAGATGTGAATTTTCCCAAACTTGCCAGTGATCTAGCAGTTAATTTATTGAATAGATGATGTGAATATTTCTTGCTGGTAAATTGGAGGAGTGAGAAGCAGAAATTACATGTGATGCTCTTTTATTCTTTCATGGAATGTGGGCATCTTTGGCTAGGCCAGCATTTGTTGCCCATCCCAAATTGACCTTGAGAAGGATGTAATGGGCTCCACCTTGAATGCTGCAGTCAATATGTTGTAGTTACCCACATGCTGCAAGAAAGGGAGTTCCAGGATTTTGATCTAACAACAGCGAAGGAATGGCAATATAGTTGTCAGTTAGGCTTGTGTATGGCTTGGAAGGAAATCTGCAGTTGGTGGTGTTCCAATGTATCTGCTAACTTGTCTTGGGTGTTAAAGGTCACGGGGAACTGCTGTCAAGGAGGCTTAATGAGTTTCTGCAATGCATCCTGTATATGGTATATACTGTTGTAACTGTCGATGGTGAAGGGAGAGAAATGGTGGATGGGGTGCTGATCAAGTGGTCTGAGTAGATAATACCATTTTAAAATCGCAAGATCATGGGTTATCAATTCTGCCAGTTGGTGGGCTAGGTACAAATTGTGTTTTCAGAAAAATGAATTTGAAATCATTTCTATAACTGGGAACTTCCCAATTAAATTGTTAAAAACTGAAATAAATTTTAATTATTGTGCAAGTTGCAATATTAAGCTTTGTACGTAGATACCCCTCCTGTTACAAGATAAAATAAATTTTTATAGCAGTGTTCTATTAAAGTTATATTACTGTTTAGCTGCTAAATATCTGATGTTCAAAATCATGGAAATGGATGATCTTGAGGAGTGCTGTTAGAGTAAAGTTGTTTCCGTACTTAATTGTACAGAGATCAAAAAGTGATCAAATATGTGTATTTGTGTTTAGATGAATAAAAATATTGCATACATGTCTGTAAAACCTCTTGATGTTTAAACTTAGGTCAGAGGGAAATTATATTTCTTTGAATATTTACTTACATTGGGCCAGTGGGCTGACGAATGGCAGATGGAGTTTAATTTAGACAAATGCGAGGTAATGCATTTTGGTAGATTGAACCAGGGCAGGACTTACTCAGTTAATGGTATGGCGTTGGGGAGAGTTACAAAACAAAGAGATCTAGGGGTACATGTTCATAGCTCCTTGAAAGTGGAGTCACCGGTGGACAGAGCGGTGAAGAAGGCATTCGGCATGCTTGGTTTCATCAGTCAGAACATTGAATACAGGAGTTGGGACGTCTTGTTAAAGTTGTACAAGACATTGGTAAGGCCACACTTGGAATACTGTGTGCAATTCTGGTCACCCTATTATAGAAAGGATATTATTAAACTAGAAAGAGTGTAGAAAAGATTTACTAGGATGCTACCGGGACTTGATGGATTGAGTTATAAGGAGAGGCTGAATAGACTGGGACTTTTTTCTTTGGAGCGTAGGAGGCTGAGGGGTGACTTTATAGAGGTCTATAACATAATGAGGAGCATAGACAAGGTAGATAGTCAATATCTTTTCCCAAATGTAGGGGAGTCTAAAACTAGAGGGCATAGGTTTAAGGTGAGAGGGGAGAGATCCAAAAGTGGCCAGAGGGGCAATTTTTTCACAGAGGGTGGTGAGTGTCTGGAAGAAGCTGCCAGAGGTAATAGTAGAGGCGGGTACAATTTTGTCTTTTAAAAAGCATTTAGATAGTTACATGGGTACGATGGGTATAGAGGGATATGGGCCAAATGCGGTGAATTGGGATTAGTTTAGGGTTTTTTTTTAAAAAAAGGCAGCATGGACAAGTTGGGCCGAAGGGCCTGTTTCCATGCTGTAAACCTCTATGACTCTATACAGCCTAGATAAAAGGTTAAGTACAGGATAAGGGAAAAAAATTGTTTGCACTCTAGCTGTGAAAGATTTAAAAAAATGGATATTTGAATCTCAATATTTTGTGTTTAATTTTGTTGAGATTTCCCATTAAAATTCATTTGTGTCTCAATATTTGAATGGAGAGGAAATTGAAAAATCAATTAATGGACTGTATCTATAAAATCACATTTAAATTCTAATGAACATGTTTTACAGCACAGTCCATCTGGAGAGCACCTGTGCATTGTATAATTGCTACTTGTGTTTTCTTTGTTATATCTGAGGGTAGAAACCAAATCTTCCAGCTATAATTTTCTACATATTCAATAATGTGGCTTCTGCCAATTGTTTGTGCAAATTCTCTGATATTACATTAACCAAGTCATGTGACCAAGAAATGATGGCCAGTGCAAACTGCCATTACTGAAATAAGTGGGAAGTTGTGAGCCACATGGAAGATGTCAACACTGCTGGGGCTGCTTTTGTGTAAACAGATGTAAAAATTGTTCAGGCTGCTTATTATATGCTGTGGTAACTTGGCCAAAATACAGAACCACATCAGATGCCTAAATTGGAGAAAATGCAAAGAACTATATTTTTCAAAGTTGTATGATTTTATAAAGTAATCCCAAAGTTATAGAACAAAAAGTATTGGACAGGAATCTTGAGATAAATTTCCATTTTTCTGCTGAAATAGAAGTTGCCTGTACCTCAAAATGCAGAGACCTTGCGCATGATCTTATGAAAAAAATTCAAAGTACTGAACTAGTGAGAAAACGGGAGAGAGTCGTGCCTTCTTTTTGGTGAGCCATGAGTCACAATCTTATAGTGCAAAGAAAAGTGCCAGGATGTGATTGTCGGCGGTGGGGGGAAGCCCCATGTACACTGCCTGGTCCTGCCCTCGACCACCTGGCGGCTTCAGTGGCTTCTGGCCCCCCCAGGCGAGGCCATCATGTGTGTTCTCCGCTGCTGGAGACCGTCTGTGATTCTCGCCAGTGAGAAGCTTGACCGGTGAGCAGTCAAGTGCGAGTGAACCCGGATGTTACCTTCCAGGACTCACTAATGGCATGTTAATGATGTCATTTCATAGGGCGCAAAGCTGATTTCGTTGTCAAAACAGGGCCAGTATGATCGGGAGGTGAGAAACAGGACGCATTTCTGATTTTTCGCCTCTCACCTGATTGTGCCACCTTGCCTCACTGAACAATGAGTGGGACAACGTTGTAAGTTCACGCTCTTTGTTTTATACGTACGTAATTCCTTATTTCTCTGCAGCATGAGTCTCTGATGTTGGCTATGCCATATCAAAGATGGAGTGAAGGAATTTGTACTTGTCAAAAAGTGTAGCGAAAATGGGGGACAAGACTCTAATGTTCCAGTAAGTAATGTTCCAGTGACATTGTCTTTGTGATATGGGCACTATGCAATTACGTGGAACCTTAGATCAATATAGTTGCAAAGAAAGGAAAGCAAACTGTTAATGACCTAAATATTGCAGTCAGCAGCGAAACCAAATGCTTGCCACTGACTTCAAAAGAAAGTTGCTCACAAAGATCTAACTTATCGCTGTGGCAAGAATTTCCTCTTATAGCAATTTAAATCTGGCACCAAATCAAGGACATGTCTTGGTGTGCAACTGCAGTGATAGCAAGCAGGTAGGTAACCAATTAAATTGTAGTGTCCACGCACAGTAAATCAAGAAGTTGAGAGCACTTAAAATTGCTTTGGCAAATAATAACAGGTTTTTCAGATACAGTAGTAAATTTGGATCAATGCTGCATGTAACACTAAATCAGCTATTTTGATAAAGCTTATACAGGAAGCACTTTTATAACATAGGTAGTATTTTGAGAGACTAGATATATAGTAGAAAATATACTTTATAGATGAAGTAACAATGTTGGATCATCAAATTCTCATACTTTAGAAGTATGTTATGGAATATTCTTGATGTGGAGATGCCGGCGTTGGACTGGGGTAAACACAGTAAGAGTTTTAACAACACCAAGTTAAAGTCCAACAGGTTTATTTGGTAGAAAATGCCATTAGCTTGGACAAAAAGCTAATGGCATTTGCTACCAAACAAACCTGTTGGACTTTAACCTGGTGTTAAAACTCTTACATGGAATATTCTGCCATCAGGTGCTCAGTTTCTTCCTCTTGTGTTTGGTAACAGTCCAGTTAATAGTGAATGAAAATAACAAAATGGAAAATTAATAGTTTCTGCCTTTCCTGCTGGAGTAGTTCATTGTCTTCCCTGCTCTCTGCCCTTCTTAGTTTCCCTTGGAAACCCTGTGTTAGACTGATGCTGCGTGATCATGGATTCAATTTGACTGAAACATCATTGGTGAAGGATAACTAAAATCTAGTGGCTAGAGGATGCACAAATAATTATAGAGAGATCAAATGTCTATTAAATATTAATTTGACCATTTTTATGCTTTAATAAATGAGAAAAAATTAAATATGCCATATTTTCAATAGTTACTTTTGACACCTTGAGACATACCTCATGTCAAATTATCTACATGTACTTGCTCAGTCAATCCAAACTCAATAGATGGATGCCACTGTATTTTCTGACAGTAATGAAAATTCAGATGATATAGATTTAATGTGACTCTTTGGGGACTCGTCAGAGGAATTTAATTTATTTACCAGCACTTGTAAAATGTTGTTTCCATGTCTCTTTCCATCGCACATATCCATTTACTCTTGCCAAAACCTGCAGGAGTATGCTTTTGATAGAATGCTAAAACTGTTGAATGATGTTGGACTTTGAGGAATATCCAGTTAGTTATTTTGGGTGAAGAAGAACTAAGTGGCACGGTGGCACAGTGGTTAGCACTGCTGCCTCACAGTGCCAGGGACCCGGTCAGGGGGACTAGGAGGGTAAATATGTGGGGTTACGGGGATAGGACCTGGGTGGGATTGTTGTCGGTGTAGGCTCGATGGGCCAAATGGCTTCCTTCTGCACTGCAGATTTTATGATTATTATGGAAATTGACTGTTCTACATTTAGTACAAATTATAAAGAATATGTCCATCATGCACTGGAAACCCAACTTTTGTCCAAGCTGCAGGATCTTCAGGTAACGAGCATTTTGGTCTGCATGTCAGATGGCATATGTGGTATTTCTCATATTGTTTCATGTCATGTTTAATGCAATTTGGAAGGTTATCTTGTCTCTTTGGAACAAGATTAATAAACACAAATGTATCTTTTTCTATATAATAAGATTCTGTACTTGAGGTATAATTTCAGAATCGGTAATTACAAACATTATTTCTTGCAGATTGTGACTAGATTATTACAAGTATGAAGAATGTGAATTTGATTTGTTGGAACTCGTGGCTTTATGGACACTATACGATACCTGCCTTCAGCAAGTTACTTTTTAATACCCGTAACTGTGATGTGATTTGGGATCATAGTTGTCAGAGAAATTTGTCTTCATGAAGATTCCTGACATTGGTGATGTGATGAATAAATTTGAAGTCCTTGGAATTGTAGGTGAAGGTAAGTTCAAGAGTTTTGACTGTTGTGAACAATTGACAAAACATTCTCAGATGAACATATTTGCTCCAGAATTTGCTAGAAAAATAATAGCAAAGGTGCACGCATTTATTTTTTATTTTTATTTATTTTTAATACTTTTCCAATTCAATCAAATCAAATCCAATTCAGAGTCTCAACAAGTTGAGACATTTCAGATCCAGGCTGACAAGACAGGGCGAGCGACCAAACCACCCTGTCCTGGGCCCGATCTACATGAGCCAAGCTGATTGGAGAAGGGGGAGGTTCCTCCTCCAAGACTTGAGCTCATTTGCATCTTAGCCAAAAGGTCGAGATGCCGCTTTTAAAAATTGTTTCATATGAAACATATGAAGCCCCAGCGCAACCTAATGACCTCGACCAAGTGCGGCCGACCATGGGCTGCCGTCCATACACTTGATCTTAGCCAAAAGGCCGAGAAGCGATTTATTAGTATGATTCTTTTAAGCATTTGCATCATGGAAGAGATACAATAGTAGTTGCAAATTGCCAAAAATATGATGGATGATTTGCATTGCCTGGTAAAAACTGCAGTTTGTCATCCACCCCTCCATGAGTTTCATGACGTTGTTGCATTTGCACTTCAAAATAAATTGAACTTACTGCAGAAAGTTAGGGCTAGTATTTAATGATGAGATTTATACTCCTGCATTGCCACTCAACCTCAAACTCAAAGAGGGAACAATGGAAATTATAATCTCAGCTGCTGGTAGCAAATTTTTGTGAGAGTTTTTCAAATTTAATTTTAATTTTTTTTCTTCTGTGTTTCATTCCTGTCTTTTTCTGCTCTCATCCAATTTGACCTCAGCTGGAGTGCTGAGCTGCTGCATTTCAGGATGTGAGGGCATTGAAGAGTGTGCGGAAAACATTCATGAGAATGGTTCCAAGGATGAGTAACTAGAGCTTTATGAAGATATAAGTTAGGACAGTTTTCCTTGGAGAAGAGAGAAAATTTAGTAGAGATATTCAAAGTTACGAGGGTTCTGGTTGGAGTAGATAGGGAGATACTGTTCCACTTGTGAAAAGAACAAGAATGATGGCATAGATTTAAAGTAATTTGCAAAAGAAACAAAAACGATATGAGATAAAGCTTTGTGCAGTGAGTGGTTAGGCTCTGGAAAGCACTGCCTAAGAGTGCGGTGGAGGCAGTTCAATCAAGTCATTCAAAAGGCAATTAGATTTTTATTTGAATCGGATGTGCAGGGTTATGGAGAGAATTCTGGAGAATGGCACGAAGCATTCAGAGAGCTGGTGCAGCCATGGTTGGCTGAAAGTTTTTTAACACTAAAAGTTCCGTGATTCTCTTTGCTTTCTGTTTTTTTTTTCTCTATCCTTAAATTTCAGTTCTTAAGTAGATAACCTGCTGGTCCCGTCATTCACTAAGGTTCCAGATATCCCTTTGACCTTCTTGTGATGTTACAAATTACTAGAATAATGCAATTCTTTTTCAGGGTGAAGGATGAGAGAAAAACTGTAACAAATAAAACAAGCAGGGAGATGCTCTGGTCTAACAAATGCATTGCATGTTCTTACAATGAATCCACATTTAGAGTCATAGAGGTTTACAGCATGGAAACAGGCCCTTTGGCCCAACTTGTCCATGCCGCCCTTTTTTTTTAAACCCCTAAACTAATCCCAATTGCCCGCATTTGGCCCATATCCCTCTATACCCATCGTACCTATGTAACTATCTAAATGCTTTTTAAAAGATAAAATTGTACCCGCTTCTACTACTACCTCTGACAGCTTGTTCCAGACACTCACCACCCTCTGTGTGAAAAAATTGCCCCTCTGGATACTTTTGAATCTCTCCCCTCTCACCTTAAACCTATGCCCTCTAGTTTTAGACTCCCCTACCTTTGGGAAAAGATATTGACTATCTACCTTGTCTATGCCCCTCATTATTTTAGAGACCTCTATAAGGTCACCCCTCAACCTCCTACGCTCCAAAGAAAAAAGTCCCAGTCTATTCAGCCTCTCCTTATAACCCAATCTATCAAGTCCTGGTAGCATCCTTGTAAATCTTTTCTGCACTCTTTCTAGTTTAATAATATCCTTTCTATAATAGGGTGACCAGAATTGCACACAGTGTTCCAAGTGCGGCCTTACCAATGTCTTGTACAACTTTACCAAGACGTCCCAACTCCTGTATTCAATGTTCTGACCGATGAAACTAAGCATGCCGAATGCCTTCTTCACCACTCTGTCCACCTGTGACTCCACTTTCAAGGAGCTATGAACATGTACCCCTAGATCTCTTTGTTCTGTAACTCTCCCCAACGCCCTACCATTAACTGAGTAAGTTAATTGGGTATTTTTAATTGGGTATTTTTTGTTTGACGACAAATTGATGTGCTTGGTTTTTAAAGTATGCTCAATTCTAAATATTTTTAAAAAGTAGGTTATTGTCTGCTCCTGAATTTAGTTTGTTGGGGGAGGTTTAATGACATTTAAGTTTGTTTTTCCATGAAAAACTTATGTATAGATGTAATTGTTACTTCAGGTTATAAATTTAATATTTTATTTAGAATTTTACTCCATTAACTCCAGTTTTGTTCTCCGCTAAATTATCTTGATACTTTCCAGGGGTTCCCATGGGCTATTTCTTAGATTGTTGTTTGGCAGTCTGCTTGATGTCAGTGCAGTTTGGGAATTTATTGAGTTCAAGATAATAATCCAAGTTGTTGTGGTGAGAAATTAATTGAATTTTCCTTACTTCGGAAAGGTAATGAAGCGTTCAGTAATTTTCTGATTATGAAATTATATTCTTTATTTTGACAAGAATTGAAAAGCAATAAAGAAATGTTTTCTTGTCCCAATTGAAGGTTTATTTTAATAATTTGATCTTCCTCCTGAAACGCTCAAAACATGTTTGCCCACTGAAAGGCTGAACCATACAAACAAGGAATACCTCAGTCTGTGTATATATCCACAGATCTCTAAAGGTTGCCACTCAAGTGGATAGAGCTGTGAAGAAGGCATATAGTGTGTTAGCTTTTATTAACAGGGGGTTGGAGTTTAAGAGCCATGGGGTTATGCTGCAACTGTACAGGACCTTGGTGAGACCGCATTTGGAATATTGCGTGCAGTTCTGGTCACCTCACTATAAGAAGGATGTGGAAGCACTGGAGAGAGTGCAGAGGAGATTTACCAGGATGCTGCCTGGTTTGGAGTGTCGGTCTTATGAGGAAAGGTTGAGGGAGCTGGGGCTGTTCTCTCTGGAGCGGAGGAGATTGAGGGGAGACTTAATAGAGGTTTATAAAATGATGAAGGGGATAGATCGAGTGAACGTTCAAAGACTATTTCCTCGGGTGGATGGAGCTATTACAAGGGGGCATAACTATAGGGTTCATGGTGGGAGATATAGGAAGGATATCAGAGGTAGGTTCTTCACGCAGAGAGTGGTTGGGGTGTGGAATGGACTGCCTGCAGTGATAGTGGAGTCAGACACTTTAGGAACATTTAAGCGGTTATTGGATAGGCACATGGAGCACACCAGGATGGTAGGGAGTGGGATAGCTTGATCTTGGTTTCAGATGAAGGTCGGCACAACATCGTGGGCCGAAGGGCCTGTTCTGTGCTGTACTGTTCTATGTTCTATGTGTACATTATTAGATGGTCTCAATTAGGGCACAAATTAAGTGCGGTGCCTTTGAAATAAACAGTGTTCTACTCCTGATCGCAATGCAGGTAGTTGTGCATGAATATGTGTACGTCTCACCATCAGATAAGAACAAGGTTGGATTTGCTGCTGATGCTGCCTGAGGTTGGATGGCTTAATTTTAATCGGCTGCATGTATAATGCCAGTTAGGCAACATACTGGAACATGGTTGACGTCCCTGGATTTGGAACCTGACAATGAGGCAGTGCTTTTGGAGTAAAGAATCAAAACCAAGGGGGGGAATAAATGTTTAAGATGTTTGATTTCAATAACCTAAGGCATCAATTTTCTTTCTTTTGCAGGAGCCTATGGGGTGGTATTAAAATGCAGGCACAAGGTTAGTAGATTATTTGTGTAAAAAAGCTTACAACCATTAGAATTTAAGATTCACATTTCAACCTTACTTTTGGCACAATAGAGTAATGTAATTATGTTATGTAATTATGCTTAATGTGCAGAATGAACTAGTTCTGTTTAAAGTTAAATTTTATCAAAGGATTAAAATTTCAGATTACCAACCGTGAAATAGCATACTGGCCATCCTTGAACTTAGGGCACAACTGGTTCCTGAAAACTGTGCCGTAAGTTGAAATAATGTTCCCTTTCCAGCAACCTGTGGCCATGGCACCATGAACAGATATATAGAATCGCCCCTTATTTGATGTTTTGTGGCTTTGAAGAGAAAGCCAGTTTACAATGGGTGTTAAGCAACCTGAAATGTTTTGTAAAATAGGAATTCAACTCAGCAATTTCTGTTGAGCCCCAGTTAGATTTAAACTGGGACTTTTATTGCATTAAAGTTTGTGAGAACTTCTAGGTCCGAAAAGCAATTTATCCTTCCTGAAGCATTGAGAGGTGGAACATAAAGGAAAATTGTTCATTGTTATTGTGGCGTAAAGTTGAAATCGGTGTTGTAAAGCTAAAATAAGGTGTGAATTTATAAATGTCGTAAGTACCATTTGTCGTAACTTGAATGTCATAAAGTTGGGGACCGCCAGGATTGTATTACATTTCATGAAAGTGAAAGTCAAAATCTGTCTGATTGCCTTCTGTGGGTAATGCTGGAAATGAAGAACTTTAGTTGTATACAAGGAAGAAAATGAATGAATTGCAAAACTAAGAAATCACAAATTGAAAATGTTTACTTTGTATTTATCTGGTATTTTCAAAACCACTTAATGCATTTAAATGTTTCCTTGGAAAAACATTGTTGTGGGAAATTACCACCGGAGTCAGACTGGAGGTTCAATAATACAGCTTTATTTCGGACACGAAGCTCTGGGGAGAAAGCACTGGTACTCCGCAGTACTTGGCAGCTACCTTCTCAATAATATAATAGCAGTTGATCATTTTTATACTTTTCAGACAATGGATAGTCTGGACATTGCCATTTAACACATCGTTATAGTTGAGTAGACAGATCATGGTGATCGATAGTTAACACATCGTTACAATCAGACAGGTACAGACATGGGCATTTAACATCGCATTGTTTCATAGAATGGATACACTTCCTCTATCAATGACTATGAATGACTGGTTTCGGTCTTTACATATAGTGATTGGTTTTGCTGCATTTATGTATTTCTGTTCCCATCTATGGCTGATCTTATTATCAGACCTTGTTGTCCTGGGTCTGTCCTTATCTTTAAAGTGCCTCAAGCTCTTACTGGCTTCCTGCAGCTTTTGTTTCCTGCATGTTTAACTTTAAATAACCGTCTGTGCTGCATGTTTTAATTTTAAGTAGCTGTCTGTGCTAAAAGCCAGTGCCTGGTAATGTCTCTTTCCCAGGTAACCATTTTGTGTGCCAGGCAACCATTTTGTGTGTCAGGTACCCATCTTTATGATTTTCCCCACTTCAGTCCCCTCTTTTATTATGACTTCAATAATCCCCAGACCAACAGCTGCATCTTCACATGTAGAGGTCAATTTTCTTCTTTCCTTCCTCGCTTCTTCTGGTGTCTTCAGGGATTTCCATCATGGGTTCTTCCTCGATGGTTACACTGGCTCCTGGCACAATTCGTGTTACCATAACTTTACAACAGATATTAAGGCATCAGACAATTACAATTGAAATGAGTATGACCAATCCATGTAATAAGTAGGACCCCCAGGATCCCCCTACTAGCCATTCAAGCCAGTTACTTCCTTTCTTAGGTCCCTGTCTGAAGTTATCAAGTTGTTCTCTGATGCTATTGATGACTTGTGTAATGTTATAGGATTCGTCTGTGACATGGGTTATGCATTTGTTGTGATGATCCCATTGTGCCCGGGGCTTCCCAATCAGCGCAGAATTCTTTGCTGATAGCCCGGGTTACTATTCTCCTTCGGATATGCCCCTTCTGAGGGCATGAAACAGTGAGTGGTCCTATTGTTCCTACTGCAAAAAGGTTTGGGAGGTTTGGTGTTTCTGTCGTGTAAGTACCATTGAAGAGGACACATATCCCTTCTTAGCCCGGTAACATTTAGTGTCCCGATTATGAGTTTGTTTATATTGCCAATTGCTCGGTTTACTTGACTCCACATTTGATCCCACCACTTGGTAAGTATCAAATGGGTATGTCCATTTGGCTGAGCTTACATGAGTTCCGTTACATTGTCCACAAATGAACTGTCTTCCCGTGGTTATATTTAGACATTTCATCACAAGTGCAAGTCCCTTATTAACCCGACAATGTTGACGGACACACTGCGTCTGGACGCAGGTATCATTCTTGGGGATCAAGGCATAGGCACATCCCCATCCCTG
Source organism: Mustelus asterias (assembly GCF_964213995.1). NCBI lineage: Eukaryota > Metazoa > Chordata > Chondrichthyes > Carcharhiniformes > Triakidae > Mustelus > Mustelus asterias. The sequence goes on along the minus strand of NC_135817.1, from coordinate 21,288,119 downwards.
CCCTGTAAAACAAAGCGGAGAGCTTGCAGTATCTGAACAAGTTCTTCCTCCCACCTGTTGGAGTCCCCTGCACACAGGATCTGTGGGATTTACAAGTTCCACACATCTCCCCTGTATACCTCTTTTATATTTGCCAATTTGTCCCTTACAGGGTGTGTCTGATGTATCTACAGTATAGAAGTCATGAGGAGTCCGCCCAGGTGTGGCTACAAATAGGGCTTCTACCGATTGTGCTAACGGGTAACATACAGTTTGATTCCTGTGTAAGTGTATATGAGCCCTGTAAAATAGGTTATCCTCCAATCCAGTCAAATTTACAGTCGTGACAATGCAAAGTAATACAGTCGCCGCACTACCAGAAGGAGGTGGAGGCTTTAGAGAGAGTGCGGAGAAGGTTTACCAAGATGTTGCCTGGTATGGAGGGTCTTAGCTATGAGGAGAGATTGGGTAAACTGGGCTTGTTCTCCCTGGAAAGACGGAGAATGAGGGGAGACCTAATAGAGGTGTACAAAATTATGAAGGGTATAGATAGGGTGAACAGTGGGAAGCTTTTTCCCAGGTCGGAGATGACGATCACGAGGGGTCACGGGCTCAAGGTGAGAGGGGCGAGGTATAACTCAGATATCAGAGGGACGTTTTTTACACAGAGGGTGGTGGGGGCCTGGAATGCGCTGCCAAGTAGGGTGGTGGAGGCAGACACGCTGGCATCGTTTAAGACTTACCTGGATAGTCACATGAGCAGTTTGGGAATGGAGGGATACAAACGAATGGTCTAGTTGGACCAATGAGTGGCACAGGCTTGGAGGGCCGAAGGGCCTGTTTCCTGTGCTGTACTGTTCTTTGTTCTTTCGTTCTAGTTACATATGCGATTACATACATATCCGCAACGAGCAAATATCAATTCTAATACTATAAGTTTTACACTTTACAAAAGTTATACTATCAACCCGCACGCGCCAGTTGCTCTTGCTTGCAGTCTTTGGCTGTGTTGAGGAAAGCAATTTGGTTAATTCATTAATTCAGTCACTCATTTCCTTGTGTAATTTCAGCTGGGTCTAATGTTTCCATATACCTTTCCCTCTTATGTCGAGACAGGCACAGGTGTCTCCACTAATTATAACTTCATATGACCCATTCCATTTTGGTGCAATCCCTGGTTTGTCAGGTGATGTTTTTACCAGGACGCAACTTCCCGCTGTTGGGACGTCGGGGAGCATTTCAAGCTCTCTCTCTGCGTCTCTTATTTCCTGATTATCTTTTACCAATTTGCGCATCCCTTTTAGTTGGGTGCTTAGTTCCAAAACATATCTCCTAATTTTATCTTTTAGTGGGCCTACATCGGTCCCACCTGTTATGATGCTTTCTGGTAATTGCATCGCCCGTCCTGTCATTAGTTCATAAGGGGTTAATCCGGTTGTCCGGTTTGTGGTAGCTCTTAGCCTCATTAGTATAGTGGGCAATACCTCTGTCCACATTTTTCCCGATGTTTGTATGGCTTTAGCTAGTGCATTATACATTTAATTACATATCCCCCTTTCATAGAAAGCTTAGTGTGAATCAAATAATACATTGCACTGGCTTTTTGGCTGCAGCTGGACATCCATTCATTTGTATGTAATCCCATCAAAAGACATCGCTTTCCCCATTAAAATCACATGCCATACAGCTCCGATCTTTATATGATGTACTCTTACATTATATCTAATTTGATCATTTGTTTGCGTGCAAGCGCCGCATTACAGTACTTCACAAAATGCCACTACCCTACCTACAAAGAAGTGCATTCAAATGCCTAGCACCAACATTTAGCAGCGTTGTGCAAGTTATTCAGGATTTGATTTTATTCTTGGGTCTATATGGCAGTGCTATACTGTATAATAATAATCAAGCGGCAGTTGTATCATACCACTTTACACATCATAACCGTGATATCCAAACCCTTTTAATTTAAGTTGTTTCTTTTTTTAAACTGAGTTAAGCTTTGCAGTGTTTTTATATTTGGCAAACCTTGACCAATAGATGGCACATGAAATTCCAATGGCAGTACGTAATTCTAACCAGTTACAGAATACTAAACTATCAGACGTTCGTAAATCGCGATATTCTGCGGACCTTAATACTGCATTCTAACTGGGCAGTTTGCTTCGGTGAGAATATATTTACCTCATTCTTTTGTTCTTGCTTTTCTACTTTTCCACAAAATTACTTATTTTCTTCTCCTAACTTCTCAACTAACTCTCATAATTTCTACTTCAAGACAAAGGAAAGAGCACATGGTTCCCTCCAAGGTTTAAATCTTTTCTTAAATTTCAATTCACTTTCCAATTTTTATTTAAACTCTGTATCAAACCCCACTGTTGTAAAATCACAACTAGGGGAAGAACATTAAAACATTAAAGCAAACAACAACAAAACATCCACACAACCACTTTGTTAAACACACACAGACACAAATGGAAGCTTCCAACATTCTTTCCACAGCACTCCCTCTTTCATTCAAACTTAACATCTTAAACTGGGATGAAAGTAAAACATTTAAAGAGAATACAGAAAGTTGATTAAGACGGTCGCTTTTATTCTTCTTCCAAACCGTAATTAAACTTAAATTAAATTCAAGAAATCTTATCATTTTAATTTTCAATAGTTTTAACACTTCCCCAGCCCCCCGCGGCTAGACCAAAGTGCAAAGCACCGCATCCACTGCCTGCAACAAACACTCCACAAGAACAAACAGGCTTCAACAGCTCCTGCTCTCAATCTAATGCAACCACAACCACCTACATTCGACAAGCAACCAGACCACACGAACACTGAAATACAAAAACTAAGATTTCTCCTATCCGCCTCCAGGTATGCCACTAGCCCACTCTACCAATTCATCGTAATCTTGGGACATAATCACTCCCATTTTTAGGATGGTTTGGTGAGCACTAGAGAATCCATTCTTAAAAGCCTGGATGAACGCTCGATCCCCACGACCTGGGTTCCCTTGACCTGAGCACTCTTGATATACTTGGAACAATTGTTCCCCGTATTCAGAAGCTCCTTCCCCTTTTAGCTGTTTGGTTGTGGTAATTCTGCTCCAGTTAGTAGGAGCATTCCCTAATAGTCTCTGAATTTCTGCCTTAAACTGGGTGACGGGCGTTGTTAGGGCGACTACATGTGTCCACCGTCCCCCACTATGATCCTGTGCTGGAGGAGCGGCGGGTCCACCTGCTACCTGTCTACACTTATCTGCTGGACAGGCTGCCCTGACCAGCTGGTGTACGTGTCTCGGGTGTAATTGGTGTCCTACCCAAATTGTATCTAATTCTTCCCAGAATTTAGTGTTTGCACTTCTAGGTTGTAATTTACCCAAGAAGCCATTATCTGCTGCGCCTCACTTGAGGTGAAGGGTTTATAATTTGCTTTTGGCAGCGCATCTGTTCCCCCTCGGGTTACTGGTGCTAAGTTGTGTTCTAGCGCTTCCCACTCCTCTGGAGGAGCGGTTGGTCCCTGTTGTGTGGACTCATAAGGAGGTAGAGGAACAGTTTCCCCTCTCCATTGCTTCTCTCCTAACACTCGGTTTCGTTTCTCCAGTTCCCTTACTCTGGATTCTAACTCTCTAATCTTTTCCATATCTTCACTCCACGTTTTAGTAGAGGCAACTACTTGCTCAATTAGACCAGCTAACTGATGTACTAACAATACCCCTATCTTCTTTGTCTTGTTTCTCTTTTCTCCATCTATCCACTTTCTCTGTTGCTCCAAGGTCTGAGAAGTACCCCAGCCATCCCTTTGCATCCTCTTTATTAATGCTTGCCTGTCTGTCATGTACACTTCAATGAGAGAAACTGCAGATCCCCTCTTAACCTCTTTATCTGCCATTTTGCAGACTTCACTACCCTTGGTCACTATTGCCACCTTGGCAACGTGTTTTAGGCACCATACGGCCACGATTACTCCCTAGTAAGGTGTGCTCTCTACCATAGGGACTTCACTACTCCCGGCCACTACTATAGCACCGTGTTTCACTACCGACTCAGGGTTTCAATTTATACTCATGGCTCCCACTATTACCACCTCGGCAATGTGCTTCTCGCTGGAGTCCGGCTCAAGGTCAGAGTTGATCAGCTCCTTTTCCGCACCGCTTTTACAACATTGACAGTCCAGTACCCAACTTTACAAACTTTCATGCAATCAGATGGCAACTCTGCGTTTGTTCGCCACTACAGAGTTTGATGTTAACTGACCTCTGCCATTTGTGCTTCAGAATCCTAAGTGCCCTTGGTGTCTCTATGCCCACTTCAATTCCTGACCTTGGCGTGGGGGATTTCCCCTCTTAACAACCAGTCTAAGGCTGCGCATTTGAGACAGGCACTACCTTGTCCTCTAGTTGGTCAGCACAAGTAACAGTTACTTATCACTATCAGCAGTTAGTACTTATCACGGTACCGTATACAACAATACTTATTACTACAAATACCCCTTAAGTTTAACCCCTTTCAAACTGTATTCTTGACCTTGTCTGACTCCCACAGATTCAGTGATCTCTACCCCTGCTTTCCGATCGTGGCCAATCGATCGAAACTTACTAGTAATAGGATCTGTGCCGACTACGCCAATTGTTGTGGGAAATTATCACAGACTGGAGGTTCAATAATACAGCTTTATTTGGGGCACGAAGCTTCGGGGAGAAAGCACTGGTACTCCGCAGTACTTGGCAGCTACCTTTTCAATAATATAATAGCAGTTGATCATTTTTATACTTTTCAGACAATGGATAGTCTGGACATTAACCATTTAACACATCGTTATAGTTGAGTAGACAGATCATGGTGATCGATAGTTAACACATCGTTACAATCAGACAGGTACAGACATGGGCATTTAACATCGCATTGTTTCATAGAATGGATACACTTCCTCTATCAATGACTGGTTTCGGTCTTTACATATAGTGATTGGTTTTGCTGCATTTATGTATTTCTGTTCCCATCTATGGCTGATCTTATTATCAGACCTTGTTGTCCTGGGTCTGTCCTTATCTTTAAAGTGCCTCAAGCTCTTACTGGCTTCCTGCAGCTTTTGTTTCCTGCATGTTTAACTTTAAATAACCGTCTGTGCTGCATGTTTTAATTTTAAGTAGCTGTCTGTGCTAAAAGCCAGTGCCTGGTAATGTCTCTTTCCCAGGTAACCATTTTGTGTGCCAGGCAACCATTTTGTGTGTCAGGCACCCATCTTTATGATTTTCCCACTTCAGCATCATGGGGGTTATCTTCGACTTCAGTGTGTAAAGGCTTTGGAGTGGAAAATTGATGTTATTTGTTTGGTTTCCTCTATATTTATTAGTCCTTTACATTGAAGTAAAAGAAAATTAATAATTTCAGAAGACAGAATTTGAAAGGAAGTGACTTTTTTAGTGAGGTTTATCTGAGCAATGACCTAATGAAAAACAGGTCCCAACCTGTCATAACAATAATCTGTTTGAGAGTAGCACAGTATGACTTGCCCTCTTAATTTTAAGCCACATACACCTTTCAGCACTATTTCAAGAAATAGATCAATCAGTACACATGTTTATCAGCTGGCACTGTTTCCTTTCCAGAGCATTTTTGAAAAAGTGGACTTGCTATTTCATACACTGTCACATGAGATAGCACTGACAGAGTGGGGGTCAACGTGGAAATTTTATGCTGAGCCATCCTTGCTGTCCATGTACTCCTGCTACAATAGTGCTTTGCATTCTGATGCAATCACATTGAACCTGCTCAACGCATATGGCAAACTATGCTTTCAGATCATGAGACCAATGAAAAAGATGCTATGTGCTGCCAGTAGCTGTAATATGTTTGAATTGTTTATGTTTCTGAGTGTCATTACTGGTTGTGAGCTTTGCTATCTGCAATCAATTTCATCCTTGTTAAGTAGAAGTTTTTATTTAAAGTTCAAAATTTATTTATTATTGTTTATTTATTATTGCCACAAGTAGGCTTACATTAACATTGCAATGAAGTTACTGTGAAAATCCTCTAGTTGCCACACTGCGGCGCCTGTTCAGGTAGACTGAGGGAGAATTTAGAATAGCCAATGCTTTAACCAGCTCATCTTTTGGACTGTGGGAGGAAACCAGAGTACCCGGAGGAAACCCATGCAGACATGGGGAGAATGTGCAAACTCCACACAGACAGTGACCCAAGCTGGGAATTGAACCTAGGTCCCTGGAACTGTGAGGCAGCAGTGCTAACCACTGTGCACATATGGCTTACTTGAACCCCACTCAATACCCTACTACAGCAGAGCTGCACAGATTGGCGAATAAGTTGGGTGATGGCCATGAGTACAAAGCCATATCTCATCTTTCTATATTTTGTATGTTTTTGTGCAAAGCAATATGTGGTTTGAAAGCATTTTCTGTTCCTCATTTTAAGAGGCATAGTTTACATAAAAAAATTGTAGATGCTGGAAATCTTAAACAAAAACAAAGTATGACGTTTTTGGGTTTGGGAGCTACTGTGGAGAGAACAGAGCACAGGAGATAATATTTCAGGTGTAGAAGTATAGAAATATATAAACTAGAAGCAGGAGTAGGCCATTCGGGCCTTTGAGCCTGCTCCGCCATTCATTTTGATCATGGCTGATCATCAAATTCAATATCCTGATCCCCCCCCCTTCCCCTCATATCCCTTGATCCCTTTAGCCCCTAGAGCTATATCTAATTTGTTCCTGAAATCAGACAATGTTTTGGCCTCAACTACATTCTGTGGTAGTGAATTCCACACATTCACCACCCTCTGGGTGAAGAAATTTCTTCTCACCTCAGTTCTAAAAGGTTTACCCCTTATTCTCAAACAATGAACCCTAGTTCTGGACTCCCCACCACCAGGAACATTCTTTCTGAATCTACCCTGTCTAACCCTGTTAGAATTTTGTAAGTTTCTATGAGAAACTTCACAACCAGAAAAATACCCTTTTATTTTAGGCCCGTTAGCCTGACTTCGGTCATTGGCAAGATTTTAGAGTCCATTATTAAAGATGAGATCACGGAGTATTTGGAAGTGCATGATTAACTAGGACTGAGTCAGCATGGCTTTGTCAAGGGGAGGTCATGTCTGACAAACCTGTTAAAGTTTTTTGAGGAGGTAACAAGGAAGTTAGATAAAGGAGAACCAGTGTTCGTGATTTATTTAGATTTCCAGAAGGCCTTTGACAAGGTGCCGCATAGGAGACTGTTAAATAAGTTAAGAGCCCATGGTGTTAAGGGTAAGATTCTGGCATGGATTGAGGATTGGCTGACTGGCAGAAGGCAGAGAGTGGGGATAAAGGGGTCTTTTCAGGATGGCAGCCTGTAACTACTGGTGTGCATGATGTGGAGATGCCGGCGTAGGACTGGGGTAAACACAGTAAGAAGTCTCACAACACCAGGTTAAAGTACAACAGGTTTATTTGGTAGCAAAAGCCACTAGCTTTCGGAGCGCCGCTCCTTCTTTGGCAGCAAAAGCCACTAGCTTTCAGAACGCTGCTCCTTCGTCAGGTAAGTGGGAGTTCTGTTCACAAACAGGGCATATAAAGGCACAAACTCAATTTTCAAAATAATGGTTGGAATGCGAGAAGGAGCAGCGCTCCGAAAGCTAGTGGCTTTTGCTACCAAATAAACCTGTTGGACTTTAACCTGGTGTTGTGAGACTTCTTATTGGTGGTGTGCCTCAGGGGTTGGTGGTGGGACCACAACTTTTCACAATATACATTGATAATTTGGAAGAAGGAACTGAAGGCACTGTTGCTAAGTTTGCAGATGATACAAAATATGTAGAGGGACAGGTAGTATTGAGGAAGCAGGGGGGCTGCGGAAGGACTTGGACAGGCTAGGATAGTGGGCAAAGAAGTGGCAGATGGAATACAGTGTGGAAAAGTGTGAGGTTATCCACTTTGGAAGGAGGAAAGGAGGCATAGACTATTTTCTAAATGGGGAAATGCTTAGGAAATCAGAAGCACAAAGGGATTGGGAGTCCTTGTTCAAGATTCTCTTGAAGTTAACAGGTAGGTTGAGTCAGCAGTTAGGAAGGCAAATGCAATGTTAGCTTTCATGTCGAGAGGGCGAGAATACAAGAGCACGGATGTACTTCTGAGGCTGTGTAAGGCTCTGGTCAGACCCAATTTGGAATATTGAGAGCAGTTTTGGGCCCCATATCTAAGGAAGGATGTGCTGGCCTTGGAAAGGGTCCAGAGGAGGTTCACAAGAATGATGCCTGGAATGAAGAGCTTATCGTATGAGGAACAGTTGAGGATTCTAGGTCTGTACTCGTTGGAGTTTAGAAGGATGAGGGGAGATTTTATTGAAACTTACAGGGGACTGCGAGGCCTGGATAGAGTGGACTTGGAGAGGATGTTTCCACTAGTAGGAAAAACTAGAACCAGAGGGCACAACCTCAGACTAGAGGGATGATCCTTTAAAACAGAGATGAGGAGGAATTTCTTCAGCCAGAGAGTGGTGAATCTGTGGAACTCTGCCGCAGAAGGTTATGGAGGCCAGGTCATTGAGTGTCTTTAAGACAGAGATAGATAGGTTCTTGATTAATAAGGGTGTAAGCATAAGGCGAGCAGCATAGTTGCTGCTGGATTCTCCCTTTTCCTGCCTACAAGATTGGATTTTTTCCCAGAGCTGTACAGACTGCGCGTTTAAAGGCATTATATGCTTCCCTTTGGATTGCCCTGGAGGCATTGTTAGGGACTCCGTTCGCCCATGCCCCATCCTGGATCGTGGAGGTGGCAGGGTTCTCCGAGTCAGTGCTGGTTAGAGTCCTCCATTTATCTGAGGGGCACTTTGCTCTGACTATCTGGTGGATATCACGGGGATGGAGATCGTGGACATCCCACATCTCCTCAAGAGTCCTCCAGAACTCTGTATTTTTACTTCGGGTGCGCAGAGTACCTAACTCCTTTAGGATAGTCTGCTTTTCTAAGGGAGTGAATGCTTTATAGCAATCCTGGCTATTAGCTGTCCTCTGTACCGGGGCACATTTCTGGACGCTGCCGGGTTCGTACTCGGGTGGTGCACTGGGAAGTGCAGGGTACACTAAAGACACGGTGGTCTCCGGGGCACTAATTTTACGGGGTTCGGCTCGTAACTCTGTGATCCGAGTCTCTAAACTTGCAATACTCTTGTTCTTTTCCTCTATCTTTTCCTGGTAAACCTGGTTCATACGTAGCGCTCTCACTAACTGTTTAACTAAAATTACTGCAGCCTTTTTAGAAGCGTCCCACTGGTGGCTATTCCACCATTCCCTTTGTAGGGGGAAGGACGCACAGGGGTCCCATCCCTTCTTGCACATTTTCCTGATTAGTTTCTGCTGTCGCATCCCAAATGCTCGGCTAAGAGATCCTTCTGGCCCCCATTCTAGGGAGAGGCTATCCTCTTGCTTCCTTCCTCCCCCTACGTATGCGCAACCTACTTCGGAATCTCTGTCCTGGAGTAATCTTTCCTCGGGCTCTCCTTCATGGGGCATTCTGTCTCTCATTCTCTCTCTCTCTCTCTCTCGTCTTTCTGTACCTTTCGCGTTCCCCTAGCCCGTACCCCGCTTCTATTGTAAGTGCTTCTGGAATCTGTCAACCCTTTCGGTTCCCTAAGTTCCTGGCTCGCAGAGGTGTGCCTAACCTACCCGCCCATCCAATAAGGCCTTTTTCTTTATCCCCCTTATTGGCGCACCGGGTGGTTAGCAGGGGCTTGAAGGCCTGCCATGACAATGGTCCACCTCTTGCGGACGCTTACAAGTCCCTCTCACAATAGGTAGCCGACCAATAGGTACCCGACAGCAGTGTACCTAACCGTGTTACAAATTTAAAGTTTTCAATCAGTGGTATTTGTGCAGTAGCCAATCAGTGTAAGTGCACTTTTTGTACCCACTCAGTCTACAGCTGGTATCCAGGTTGGAGGAAGTCCCCTCGTGGTCCCGACGGCGCTCGGATCCTTCCGGACTCTGGCGGTCTGAAACTGACTTCTCACCCACTTGATCCTTGTCACCGTGGGTCCAGCGAGTGGTCTCTTCCTCCCGGGTTTCGGCACCAAACTATAAGGGGAAGTTTTTGCTTCCTACCAGCATAAAAGACAAGCAGACATGAGTACGGTACAAAAGGCAACACAAACTTTATTCCCTGTCCAAAATATAAAACCACAGGCCTGGGGGAAGACAGCTGCTAGCCAACTGCTTCCCTGGCCATTGTGCGCTTTACAATTTATAGGGTTTTGAACTTCGTGCCAAACGTATGGTGATGGGCTCATTCAAAGCGGTTGCTGATAGCATGAATGGGACCCACGTGGGTTATTGTCATTTACTACAAGTGACTCGATCAGTACCTACTAAAAACAATTAGCAAAAGCACAAAGCAGTGACACAATAGCGAAGTATTGAAAAGCCATTATAGATAGGTGGGGTTGATCTGTGGCTAATGGTGAAGTGATCCTATTCCTCCTGGGCCGATCTCTTTCTGGAGAGTTACCTTTGTGATTTGAACTTCTTGCATAATCTAATCAGTTGAGCTATTGTCTATGTTTCCCTGCCTGGAGTCTAAAGTGATTAAGACTGTCTGAAGTGATTAGGGGGTGCAAGGAGCCTCTCCATGAGTCATCGCATTGCTGTGAGCCGCTGACAATATTTCCCGGGCAACATAAATTCGATATAAAAGCGTAAAAATGTCCATGATATTAAGCATAGAAGTCGTCCCCTTCAAGGGGATCAGGGGTAATGAGAATGAGAAAATTATCAGTCATGATTGAATGGCGGAGCAGACTCGATGGGCCGAGTGGCCTAATTCTCCTCCTATATCTTATGGTCTAACTCTTTGCTTCCTACCTGCTAACCAGCTTTCTATCTATCTCAAGACATTACCTGCAATCCCATGTGCTTTAACTTTACATAGTAGTCTTACGTGAGACCTTGTTGAAAGCCTTCTGAAAGTCTAAATAAACCACATCCATTGGTTCTCGGTCAATTCTACTAGTTACATCCTCAAAAAATTCTTAATTTAAAAAGGAACAAAATAAACATGTTCCTCTGCAATACCTCGCAGCTCTGATAAAATCCTTGATGATGGACTCTCGCAACCTCCCCACTATCGACATTAGACTCGTTGGTCTGTAGTTCCCTGTTTTCTCTCTGTCGCTTTTTGAATAGCGGGCTTACATTAGCTACACTCTAATCTCTAGGAACCAGTCCAGAGTCCAAAGAATTTTGGAAAATAACCACCAGTGGATCTACTATTTCCAGGGCCACTTCCTTAAATACTCTGGGATGAAGATTATCAGGACCTGGAGATTTATCCACCTTCAATTCCATTAATTTCCCCCACACCATTTCTGTACTAATGCTGATTTCCTTCAGTTCCTCACAAAAACTTCTTTCTCGCAGAATGTTTGGTACATTATTCCTGTCTTCCTTTGTGAAAACTGAAGCAAAGTACGAATTTAATTCCTTGGCCAATTTTTTATTCCCCATTTTAAATTCTCCTGTTTCTGACTGTAAGGGGCCTACATTCGTTTTTGTCAATCCTTTTCTCTTTACATACCTATAGAAACCTTTACAGTCAGTTTATATGTTCCCCGATGGCTTACTTCCATACTCTATTTTTCCCTTCTTAATCAATCCCTTGGTCCTCCTTTGGCCTGTTGCTTTTTCCTACCAATTTGTATGTATCTTCCTTGAATCTGATACTATCTCTAATTTCCCTTGTAAGCCATGGTTTGGCCACAATTCCCTTCCCACTCTTGCAGCAAACAGGAATAAGCCATTTATCAGAGCTGTGATGTATTGCAGAGGAACATGTTTATTTTGTTCCTTTTTAAATAAAGGGAAGAAGCGCACATGAAAGCCAATATAATTACTTACAAAGTGTTTTAGTGGAAAACAGGAAATGGTTAGGTGGCAGAAATAATAGTGTAAGATAATAGAAGAGAAATCAAAGTAAAGTTGAGATGTTTATGAGAACCAGAATTTCTGAGTAGTTGAGGGACAGTAAAGACATGTAGAAATGGAGGTATGAAAAACAACTGGCAATGCACAGCATACTCCAGAGGTCTCTAAGCTTGGGAGAAGAAATAAATGCGGTGACACAGAGGTGCAGACTACCACATCAGCATTGTGGTGTGATGGAGCTCACCACCCCAAACACCAATCTGTGCTGTTCCACTTTCTTGTTTACCCCCACCCCCCACCCACAAAAAATAAGAGAAAGGAGTTACAGAAGAAAAAAATAATGGGAACCAGGAAATGGCAAAGGAGTTAAATAAATACTTTGTGTCAGTTTTCACAGTAGAAGACACTAATAACATTCCAAAAATACTAAATAATCAAGGGACAAAAGTGGGGGAGGAAATAAATATAATAACTATCCTTAGAGATAGGGAAACTAATGGGGCTGAAGGCTGATACGTCCCCTGGACCTGATGGGTTCATCCTAGGATATTAAAGGAAGTAGATACAAAGATGGTGGATACACTGGTAGTAATCTTCCAAGAATCCTTAAATTCCAGCAAATGTAACACCCTTCTGCAAAAAGTGAGGGAGACAAAAATCAAGTAACTTTAGCCCAATTAACTTGACACCTGTCATTGGGAAAATGTTAGAATCCATTAGAAGGGATGTAATAGCAGAGCATTTGGAAAGGCTTAATCTAATCAAGCAAAGTCAGCATGGCTTCATGTTGGGGAAATCATGCCTGATCAATTTATTAGAGTGTTTTGAGGTGGTAACAAGCAGGATAGATAAAAAGGAACCTGTAGATGTAATATACTTGGATTTCCAAAAAGTATTTGATAAGGTGCCACACAAAAGGCTACTTAAAGCTAAGAGTCCATGGTGTTGGGGGTAGTATATTAGCATGGATAGAGGATTGCCTAACCAATAAAAGACACAAAGTTGGGATAAGAGGGGTATTTTCAAGAAGGCAAGCTGCATCAACTGGGCCACAGGGATCAGTGCTGAGGCCACAATTATTTGTAATATATATTAATGACACGGACTAGGGAAGTCAATGTACTATTACCAAGTTTGCGGATAACACGAAGATGGGTGTGAAAGCAAGTGGTGAGGATGATACAAAGAGTCTACAGAGGGATTATAGGTAGGTTAAGTGAGTGGACACAAAGTTGGCAGATGGAATATAATGTAAGTAAATGTGAAGTTATACACTTTGGTAGGAAGAATAATGGAGCTGACTATTATTTAAATACAGAAAGCTGCAGCTCAGAGGGATTTGCATGTGCTCATCCACAAATCACAAAAAGCTGGCATACAAGTTCAGTAGGTAAGAGGGAAGGCCAATAGAATGTTTGCCTTCATTTCAATAGGAATGGAGTATAAAAATAGGGAAGTCTTGCTAAAGCTATACAAAGTGCTAGTTAGACCAGACCTGGAATACTGAGAATAGTTTTGTTCCCCTTATCTAAGGAAAGATACACTGGCATTGGAGGCAGTCCAGAGAAGTTCACTACGTTATTCCAGGTATGGAGAGATTTTGTTATGAGGAGAGGTTGAGTAGGTTGGGACTGTACTCATTGGAGTTTAAAAGAACGAGAAGCGACCTTATTGAGACATATAGGATTCTCACGGTGCTTGAAAGGGTAGATACTGAGAGATTGTTTTCCCTTGAGGGAGGGTCTAGGACCAGAGGGCATAATCTTAGAGCCCATTTAAGACAGAGATGAGGAAGAATCTCTTCTCAGGGTAGCGAATCTGTGAAATTGTAAACCACAGAAGGCTGTGGAGGCTGGGTTGTTGGGCTATATTTAAAGCTGAGGTAGACTGATTTTTAATCAGTAAAGGAGCCAAGGGAATAAGGCAGGAAAGTGGAGTTGAGGATTGTCATTTCAGATCAATCATGATCTCATTGAATGGCAGAGGAGACCTGATGGCCGAATGACCTGCCTCTGCTCCTGTGTCTTATAGCTAAGATCTGAGGTAATTAAAGACCACATTACAGTTAGATGGGTGCACAATGCCTTATTCAAAGAATGCTGTTTCTTTTGTTGCCCAAGCTGTGTCAAAATGATCATTTGTTTACTTGGAAGTGGAAATATATAATGGACTTGTGACTAGATTGTAGCTAGACATTTTTAAAAAATGGTGTTCCTTTATGGACAGTTAAAGAATTGTGATATATTTCCAAGTCAGAGTGACTTGTGATTTGGAGTAGATTATATTTTGGTGAGTCTGCTGCCCTTGTAGTTCTAGGTGTTGGAGATTGTACTTTGCAAGGTGCCATTAGAAGCATGGGTGAGTTTTTGCATTGCTTCTTGTACACAATGCAACCAAGGTAAAGCAGTAGAACATAGAACATAGAACATAGAACAGTACAGCACAGAACAGGCCCTTCGGCCCACGATGTTGTGCCGACCTTCATCTGAAACCAAGATCAAGCTATCCCACTCCCTACCATCCTGGTGTGCTCCATGTGCCTATCCAATAACCGCTTAAATGTTCCTAAAGTGTCTGACTCCACTATCACTGCAGGCAGTCCATTCCACACCCCAACCACTCTCTGCGTGAAGAACCTACCTCTGATATCCTTCCTATATCTCCCACCATGAACCCTATAGTTATGCCCCCTTGTAATAGCTCCATCCACCCGAGGAAATAGTCTTTGAACGTTCACTCGATCTATCCCCTTCATCATTTTATAAACCTCTATTAAGTCTCCCCTCAATCTCCTCCGCTCCAGAGAGAACAGCCCCAGCTCCCTCAACCTTTCCTCATAAGACCGACACTCCAAACCAGGCAGCATCCTGGTAAATCTCCTCTGCACTCTCTCCAGCGCTTCCACATCCTTCTTATAGTGAGGTGACCAGAACTGCACGCAATATTCCAAATGCGGTCTCACCAAGGTCCTGTACAGTTGCAGCATAACCCCACGGCTCTTAAACTCCAACCCCCTGTTAATAAAAGCTAACACACTATATGCCTTCTTCACAGCTCTATCCACTTGAGTGGCAACCTTGAGAGATCTGTGGATATGGACCCCAAGATCTCTCTGTTCCTCCACAGTCTTCAGAACCCTACCTTTGACCCTGTAATCCACATTTAAATTTGTCCGACCAAAATGAATCACCTCACATTTATCAGGGTTAAACATTTATCAGTAGTGGAGGGAATGAATGCTTAAGGTGCTGGATGGGATGCCAGTCAGCTGAGCTTTTCTTTCGGGTACTGTTGAGCTTCTTGAGTGTCATTGGAACTGCACTCATCCAGGCTAATGGAGAGCATTGTTTCACATTCCTGATTTGTGCCTTGTAGGTTGTGAGTTGTCTTTGGGGAGCTGGGAGATGAATCAGCTCCTGCAGAATACTCAGCCTCCAACTTGCTTCATGGCCACAATATATATGTAGATGGTCCGACTAAGCTTCTGGTCAATAGTAGGGATTTGACATTGAATGTGAAAGGGAGATAGACTGTTCGACATTTTGAAACAAGTGATAAAGAACAAAGGTTCAGTTCAGAGCCTTTATTTTGGTGTCTCATTTATTACAATATGAATGGTTTTAAATTATACATGATGTTTAAAATGTAGTTTAATTTCACGTAGTTCACTAGAAAAGCATTCAAATATTTTAACTAATGAGATGAATGAGGAATGATGTTGTCAGTGTAATAAAAAGGAAGTACTCTCATTCAGGTATTTTTCGGTATCTGAAATATTCAAACTATCTAGCAGGTGGAGGACTCCAATTTAGTTTGTAGGAGACAGATTAACTTAAAGACGGAGCTAAGAAAGTTGGCTGGGAACTTCCATTGTTTTCAGTTTATTCTTTGTAAACTATTTACTGTCAACCATGTGATGCAACATGATTAAGTGTGTATCCATAACGAAGAGGAACACCATGTAAATGCATGCAAGAATAGCTTTTATTTATATAATGTCTTTTTAACCTACTGAAGTAGTCAGGTGCTTCACAAATAGGAAAAAGAAATGAATGGTGAGCCCAGAAGTAAGATCTTAGAAGAGATGACCATAGTGGTTTTGAGAATTTTTAAAGTTGGAGAGAGAATGCTTTAGATTTGAAATGAGGGAGTGAAGGCTCTGCTACCAGTGGTTGGTGAAGTGAATAAATGTACAAGAGTTTGGAGTCAATGATGGGTGTTCAGATGGGAAAATTATACAAGAGATCACAAAGGTAAGGTGCGGTGAGATTGTGAAGGGATTTTTGTTGACTGTTGTGGCCAAGGATATGACTGAGGGAGTTATTTTTCATATGCATGATTAAGGGAGGACAAAAAGATCTTTGGAAGTTGATATATTGAAACCAAGAAGTATGAGGAACTGTGCAGTGCAACGGATAGAAGAGAGAACTATTAGTGTTTTTTGACTGCCAAGTTCCACGGTTACAAAATATTTGGATTTGGAAGATATTGGTGTGGGGCTTAGGAGATAGGCAGATAGAGGATTTGAATGAGATGTATAATAGAAAAAAAGTGCTGGAAAGGGAATGTACTAGATGTATATGAGGGACAAGTTAACTCTAAAACTTGAGCCTGGGATTGTGAGGGATCCAGTTCCTTTGTGTTGCTATGAGGAGCCATACCTGAGGACTTGCCGCTAGAGAGGCTCTGTGCTGACAGGGTGAGATGTTTGACTCTCCCTTCTGCATTGCTGCTAGTCAGAAATGTAGGCTGAGAAGTAGAAACAAACTAGCACACAGAAGTGGAAGACATGCTATCTTCACCCAGGCACTAGGCACTGTTGGACACACAAAGGCTTCAGAGGAACTCTGAGGCGGTTTGGCCCCAGACATGTAGTGTATGGCCACCAACATGTGGACACACCCAGGTAATCATGAATCAAATTTCCAGATATGGGCGAATAGCTCCACTGCCTTGTGGATACCCCAGGAGAGTCGAAGCTAAGGGAATAAACCCTGACACAAAATCTGGAGTGGAGCCCAAAGAAGCCTTCCCTGCAACAAAGCCTTTGCCAAAGGTAGTACTTTTTATCCCTGTGGATTCATGCTCCACTTGTGCCCCTGTAAACAGATGTTGACTGAAACTGTGGTTGTATGTTGGGAGGTGCATGTTCGTAATGTGTACTACTGTGAATAATTCTTCATAGAAGTGTATTAAGATTGTTTTGCTGAAAATCAGCTGTGTTCAGCTAAAAGCAGATCCCCCTCTGCTTTATTGGTGTCATAAAGGAAAACTTTCAGGCATCTTCATGCTGCATGTTGATAATTTCTTATGGGATGATACTTTAGAATTTGAGAAATGTATTTGCATAGAATTTAAAATTTGTGTCAGGCTTGAGGTTTTTAAATATATTGGTTTAGATATTAAACAGAGTAAGTTTGGAATATCTTTAAATGAACAATTTTACTTCGGAGGGTGTTACTCCTATCCTAGTTCATAGTAAAGGATTCTCACAGGAAGATGATGTTATATCAAAAGAAGAAACAAACAAATTGCAAAACTTGGTGTTTTGGCACTCAGACTAGACCGGTGCTCGCTTTGAGATGTTGCAGCAACTATATACTATAATGAAGCACTCTAAAGTTGAAAATGTTTTAAGGGCAAATAAAACACCTAGAAGGAGGTAACTTAACTTCATAGGTGTACTTCTACGTAAAATAAGTTTGAGTTGTCTTAATTGAGTGTTGGTGATGATGTCCAATATGAAACTGGCTGTAGTTCATTAAAATTTGACATTAAATTAGTAATCCCACCATAAGGATGCTTAGAACAAAGTTGTTCACACTGTTGCAGCAAGAGACACCCAGACTGAGAGATTGGCATGACTCAAATCTTGGGGGTCCTGCGATACATGTTTCAGACTACTGCTGGAGTATTGCTGAATAAGTGGTTAACACTGCTGCCGCACAGCGCCAGGGACCTGGGTTCATATCCAGCCTTGGATTACTGTCTGTGTGGAGTCTGCACATTCTCCCTGTGTCTGCGTGGGTTTCCTCCGGCTGTCCGGTTTTCTCGCACGTCCAAACAATGTGCTGGTTGGGTGCATTGGCCATTCTAAATTCTCCCTCAGTGTATCCGAACAGGCGCTGGAGTGTGGCAACTAGCGGATTTTCACAGTAACTTCATTGTAGTGTTAATGTAAACCTACTTGTGACAATAATACTTAAACTTAAATGTCAGTCCCACCATCCCAGGAATCAGTCTGGTAAGCCTTCACTGCATTCCCTCCAAAGCAAGATCATTCTTCCTCAGATAATGAGACCAAAATTGCACACAATATTCCAGGTGTGGTCTCACCAAGGCCCTGTATAACTGCAACAAGATATCCCTGCTCTTATACGCGAATCCTCTTGCTATGAAGGCCAACTTGCAATTTGCCCTCTTCACCGCCTGCTGCACCTGCAGGCTTAAGGCTGCTGATTGGTTGACAAGTCAACTATGTTTCATCGAGGTGTTGTCATGGAGCATGCACCAGGGATGCTATGCCTTCCCCGAATCTGTACTGCTATATGTTGAATACTACTTGAAGGATGCACTGAGAGTGGCAAGGACACAGGAAATGTAATCCCAGTGGGGGGACTTCAATATCCATCACCAAAAATGGTATGGTATTAACACCACTAACTGAGATTTCTGAGACCTGAAAGACATAGCTGCCAGAATAGGCTTTGAGCAGGTGCTAAGAGAAATGGTGGTGGTTTCTGAAGTAAAATAGGAGAGGAGGTTTCATGATTATTTCTATTCTCAATGACGGTGGAACTCAGGATGTAAGCACAAAAGACAAAGCTTGAAGAATTCACAATCAACTTCTGCAAGAAATACTGAGTGCATAATCTTTCTTGGCTTTCTGTTGAGTAAAATGCTTCTGCTCCAGAATTAAACACGGGCCGAGCCAAGTTGTTCTTGTTTGGCTACAGCACTGGCCTCTACTCAACAATGTGGAAAATTGCCCAGGAATGTCCAGTCCAAAAATCAGCACAAATTTAATTCAGCCAATTATTGCCTTAAATCTACACTTGATCATCAGCAAAGTGATGGAGGGTGTCCTAAACATTACTATCAGGTGGCAATTATACAACAACACTTAGTTTGAGGTCTGCCAGGGCCACTCTGCCTGACCTTATAACCTTGGTCCAACATAGACAAAAGAGCTCAACTTGAAATTAGAGGGCAGCAGAATTTGGCAGTGTCAGAGTTCTTGTGAGAAAACAGGTGTGGAATTCTCCAGCTCCACTGGCCAATTTTCTGTCCGAATATTATGACCTTTATTGCAAAAAAAAAGAGTCGGCATGGTTTGCATTATCAGCCTGGTGGGCCAGAGAGTCTTAGAGCTGGAAATTGGCTCCAATCACTGGGAAAAAAAATGAATCCCCCCCACCCCCCACCACAGAGGTTCAGGTGCACCCACCCACCTCCCCATCACCCTGGCATCGGGTCCCATCCCTCTTGATCATCGCTGGGATCACCATTGCTCCCAATGTCCGCTCCTTCCCAACACCAGAGAGGTTGCCAGTGCCCACCTTTGCCAGAGCCATTGCCAGGGCATTGCATGGCTATGTCACTCTTCCCCGGGGGCTAGATTGACCTTTGCACGCTTGACACGTCTGGAAGAACCTGTTGTAAAACATCAACGAGATATGAAAATATAGGGAGGGTGTAAAATCTGGCGAGGACGAGTATGTTTAATTATATTATAATATGCAAATCAGGTTCTCACCCATTATGGGCGTGAACCTGATTACATCACTGGCGAGGGTCAGCAAAATTTGAAATTCGTGATCTCGCCGGTAAGATTTGCGATTTTCGGGTTTTGCCATTCTTGAGCCCCTGCCAATGATCTCGTGGATCATGCTCAAGATCCCACCCAGTGTCACTTCCCTTGACATCATGGCATCATTTGAATGAGTGTGGCATCAAGGAGCCCGAGCAAAATTGAAGCCACTGGAAAATGAACAAACTCTCCACTGGTTAGAATTATACTCATTATGAAAGAAGGTGATCGTGGTTGTTGGAGGTCCATCACCTCAACTCCTGGACATCACTGCAGGAGTTCCTCAGGGTACTGTCCTAGGTCCAACCATCTTAGCTGTTTCACCAATAACCTACCCTCCAATATAAGGTTTGAAGATGGAGATATTCGCTGCTGATTTCTCAGTGTTCAGAATCTGTGCAATTCATCAAATACTAAAGCAGCCTGTGTTGTTACGAGAATGTGTTTTTATTTAAAAGATACAATTTCAAAGTTTTCTTCTTTTAAAAAAAAACTGGAACCTTCTGAAGACAATGGAAACTGCTCAGACTGCTACAACAGCTTGCATTCCACCAAGTTGGATGCAAAAAAGACACTCAATCCCCTGGTGTGTGTGAAAGACCCCATCTCCTGTTGGTTTTACACTATCCTCAAACTTATCCAATGTTTCTGAGATGAGACATCAAAATGCAATTACCTGATCTGAAACAACTCAGCAGAAATGGACTAATAGAATTTCTGTGGAATATACAGGCAGCAGGGTACTTCCAAGGACTAATTACCAAGCAGGAAAGAGAGATCAAAAGACAATGCTGCATTGAAACAGTTGAAGCTGTTTGCCATCTGTGTGCGCGTGTGTGTCTCTCTCTCTTTGGGATTATTGTGCTCGGATTTCAAAAGTAAACATCCTGAGAAGAGAAATCTACTGCAAACAGATCTTTTGGGAATAGAACGTGGAAATCTGCTCCATACAACTACAATGTGGAGATGCCGGCGTTGGACTGGCGTAAGCACAGTAAGAAGTCTCACAACACCAGGTTAAAGTCCAGCAGGTTTATTTGGTATCACAAGCCACGAGCTTTCGGAGCACTGCCCCTTCACCAGGTGAGTGGAGGTAGCTACTCCTTCATCAAGTGACTCACCTGATGAAGGGGCAGCACTCCGAAAGCTCATGCTACCAAACAAACCCGCCAGACTTCAACCCGGTGCTGCGAGACCCCCCACCTTGCCCACCCCAATTTATCTTGTAAATTGAGTTTGTATCTATATATGCCCTGTTTCTGAACAGAACTCCAACTTAGCTGACGAAGGGGCAGTGCTCCAAAAGCTTGTGGCTTGTGCTACCAGAAAATCCTGTTGGACTTTGACCTGGTGTTGTGGGACTTCTTGCTGTGCTTACCCCAGCCCAGCACCGGCATCTTCACATCCTGATCACGTGGCTAGTGAAGGATTGGCCCATAAAGGGACCACACGAGACTTCTTTATTCTTGTATTCCAATTCCCTTAAGGAAAGATATACTTGCATTGGAGGTGTACAGCAAAGGTTCAGTAAATTGGTTCCTGTGATGAGGGGATTATCCTATGATGAGAAAGGCCATGATGTGAAGATGCTGGTGTTGGACTGGGGTGGGCATGGTGGGGGGGTCTCGCAAGCACCGGGTTGAAGTCCGGCCGGTTTGTTTGGTACCACGAGCTTTCGGAGTGCTGCCCCTTCATCAGGTGAGTCACTTGATGAAGGAGCAGCTACCTCCACTCACCTGGTGAAGGAGCAGTGCTCCGAAAGCTCATGGCTTGTGCTACCAAATAAACCTGGTGTTGTGAGACTTCTTATTGTCCATACAACTACACCCAGGAAGACAACTGAACAAAATGGTTGCAGCATGGAATCATCACATCGCAACCAGCCAAGGAACAACTACTTTGTTTTATTTCCCAAATTGTAAAAAGTCATTAAGTCTTTCCTTTATCCTGCCATCCGTACTGGTGTGTGTGTGTGGGCCCAATAAATGTATGCGTGGCATATGAATGATGGTTACGATTTACTGTGCCTTTTTATTAATGCTCAAAATTGTCAAAATATTCTTTTATTGTTCTTTGTTTAACCTTAACAAAACTTGTCTGACTGATTCTTAACAATCTGAAAGTGTAAACAGTGGAACTTGTACAGCATTGGTAAAGCATATTTCCCTTAAATTCACTAAAAGAAAACTCTATTAAGGTTAGATCTGGAGTGGAAGAATAGGGGAGTAATTTCATTCCTCCTCACATGGTTGTAAATGCAGCAACACGTGGATAACATTCTGGCTTGGGCTGGTAAATAGCAAGTAACATTCACAAAACACAAGTGCCAGACAATGACTATTTCCAACAAGAGAGAATCAGGCCATTTCCTTAGATATTGAATGGCATTGCCATTGCTGAATCTCCCACTATTAACATCCTATCAGAAACTAAACTTAACCATATAAATACTGTGGCTACAAGAGCAAGTCAGAGGGTGGGAATTCTGGGGTGAGTAACTCACTTCCTGACTCCTCAAAGCCTGTCCACCTTTCATAAGACACAGGGCAGTAGTGTGGTGGAATACTGTCCATTTGCCTGAATGAGTGCAACTGCAAAGTCACTTGACACAAACCAGGACAAAGCAACCCCCTTGATGACACTTCATCCACCACCAAAATATTCACTCTCTCCACCATTGATGCACAGTGGTAGCAGTATCCACAAGGTATACTACTGCAATTCACCAAGGCTCCTCTGACAGTGCTTTCCAAACCCGTGACCTCTACCACTTAGAAGAACAAGGGCAATAGCTGCATGCGAACACCACTGCCTGTAGGTTCTGGCTCCAAGCCACACAACAAACACACCTGACTTGGAACTGTATTGCCATTCCTTCATTGTCACTGGGTCAAAGTCATGGAACTTCCTGCCTAACAACAGGGAACTTCCTGCCTAACTAAAGATGTACCCACACCAGGTGGACTGCAGTGGTTCAAGAAATCAATTAGGGATGAGCTGGCGATGCTCACGTTCTATGAAATAATTTTTTTAAAGTCTGTACACTTTGGTAATACCTTGGCCATAGTATTGATGAATTATCTGATCCCCAAGCTAAGTTGCTCCAGTGTAGCTGCAACATTGACATCTACCTGACAATTTGGAAAATTCACAACAAAATATGACTACAAAAAGGAGTGCAAATCCAACTCATCCAATTATCGCTCCAGATGTGAACAACAGTAACCTGTTCAGCAGCTTGGGGTTCACCAGATGCAGGAACATGAACTGAAATTTGAAGGCAAGATGGGAATAATTGCCCTTAACAAAGATAGTCTCTCATTGAGTGTGGCACCAAGTCAATGGGGAGTGGAAGAATTCTCCACTGACTAGTGTTAAAACTGACACAATGGAAGATGATAGATGCTGTTGGAAGCCATTTTTTTCCAGAGCAAGTACGTTGATGTAGGAGTAACTCTGAAGAATTTCCTAGGTTCAGCTGTCTTCAGCTGCTTCACAAATGATTTTCCCTACATCAAACAACAGAATGGGGATGTTTGCTGATGGTTGCACAGTGTTCAACTCTCTTTGCAATTCTTCAAATAAGAAGCAGTCTATGTCCGCATGAGACAAGACCTGAATAACATTGAGGCTTGTTCTGGTAAATGGCAATTAACATGTCTCAAATGCTGGACAAGATATTGCCCAGCATTTGAGACATGTTAATTGCCATGGAATATTGTGTGCAGTTCTGGTCACCTCACTATAAGAAGGATGTGGAAGCGCTGGAAAGAGTGCAGAGGAGATTTACCAGGATGCTGCCTGGTTTGGAGGGTAGGTCTTATGAGGGAAGGTTGAGGGAGCTAGGGCTGTTCTCTCTGGAGCGGAGGAGGCTGAGGGGAGACTTAATAGAGGTTTATAAAATGATGAAGGGGATAGATAGAGTGAACGTTCAGAGACTATTTCCTCGGGTGGATGGAGCTATTACAAGGGGGCATAACTATAGGGTTCATGGTGGGAGATATAGGAAGGATATCAGAGGTGGGTTCTTTACGCAGAGAGTGGTTGGGGTGTGGAATGGAGTCAGACACTTTAGGAACATTTAAGCGGTTATTGGATAGGCACATGGAGCACACCAGGATGATAGGGAGTGGGATAGCTTGATCTTGGTTTCAGATAAAGCTCGGCACAACATCGTGGGCCGAAGGGCCTGTTCTGTGCTGTACTGTTCTATAAGATCGTCTCCAACAAGGGTGAGGTAAACTACCTCTCCATAACATTTAGTGGCATTACTCTAGCTGAGCCAACTACCATCAAAATCCAGGGCATTCCATTGACCAAAGTACTCTGCTGAATCAGCCAAATAAATGTTGCCTCTACTGGAGCAGATGAGAGATTAGGTATTTTTCCACGATTAGTTCACTTTTTGACTTCGTAAAGCCCCTCCATCAGTTATAAGGCGTGTGGCGTGTGGAATCAAACATTCTTCACTTGCTTGGTTGAGTGCAGTTGCAGCAGCACTCAGCGTCACCCAAGGTTGATTGACACTTCATCCAACAGGCTGAACATCTATGGAACTCTTCGAAGAATAATTGCAAGATGTAACTGAATCACACTAATCATAAAGTCCCATGTTTGACCCTTGGTCTGTGCTTGTTGGTAGATTTAATTTGGTGCATCTGTGGGAATGGTGCATTTGGTCTTAGTATCATACTGGTTAGTAAGAAGAAATCTTGGATCTGCCAGAGCAACATAGACTCATATATTCAGAAGTCATGTTGTATTATTTTCAGATAATAGCGTGGGTGTGCCAGATACCACAAGACCGTTCAGTCTGGCCAGCATGCACAAAGCCTGCTTAACTCTGTCAGCATATCTCAAAATAAATGTTCTAGGTAAAATTAAAAGGAAGAACAGTAAATGCTGGACATTCCAAATAAAGAAAATATTTAAAAGGCATCGCAGATCAGTTAGCATCTGTAAAGAGGAAAAACAGATTGGGATCATTTGAGCATCTGGTAATGATGTGTGTGAACAACTGTTAGAGATTATTAAAAAAACCTGATAGAATTGTCAACTTAAAGCTTGATGCTTGCTCCTTGTTGGTAACTTGGTTTGTGCATCATTTTGAAATAGCTAACCATGCGTAGTGTAACTTATGATCTATCACTGGAAATACAGCATACAATATGTCTACCATAATTGTCTGTGCAGTGGGCCATGTTGTGAGAGATTAAGATTCAGAATGATAGATTAAAATATTGTGAAAATACATTGTATGAAAACTTTCAATTGAAACATTAAATATATTTCACTTAACAAAAGAGAATTTTAAAAGTATTTATAATAATTTTGTTTGGATGCAAAATTATAATTTTCCTCAAAAGAGTACATTTCTAAGCACTTGTAATATTGGTCATGCCTCACTAACTCTATATGATCTTGTTTTGTTGCACCCTTAATTGATTTTAGTGGTGAGGAATGCACGATACCACTGTGGCTTTGGAATGCAGTAATATTTGATCATGGAGAACCTTTCTGAAATGTTATTTTAATTGTTCAAAGTTGATATTCATACTAACCTACTTGTGGTGGACTTTAGAAGGCACAACAACGAATATTCTGATAAATTGATTATTGTCTTAAAACTTGATCAAATATTTTTTTCCTATTTTCTTCATCCTAAGGATATTTTAATAACTATTTTGATGGTAGTTACTGATCCATGCAGTGAATGTAACATTGTAGCATTGTGTCTCTATCTGACATGGGCTTTGAAATGAAATCAGACAAAAAATAGGTTGTCAGATATAGCTTTAGTTCTGTTTGAACAAACACATTTGGCATCAGACTACACCTATTATGTTTCATAGATAAAATCTTACCAAAGTAGAAAAACTCATGATGCCTGAAAATAAACTTTAATTGTGTGTATTTGGTGGTCATTTTCTTAAGCGATCATTCGCTAACGAGTACCAATGTCTACCTACGAAACTCCGTGTTACTGGTCATGGGTTCTGTGGTTCCTAGCATGGCTGATGAGCCTGATCCTAGAGCCACATCTTCGACCGCACACTTGACAGGTGTTTCCAGGAGGTTGGTTCGGTCCTTGGACTCTAGATCATTGGTATCCCTTTCTCAGACTCCTTTTCTGGGCCTCCAGTTGCCGTTGAGGGTCCTTGAAGAATTGTATCGCTTCAATCAGGAGGTATCTCCAAGTAGGTCTCTTCTGAACAAAGGTCTCCCAGGCATTGACGCCTATGTTGCATTTCTTGAGGTAAGCTTTAAGGGTGTCTTTGAAGTGTTTCTGTTATTGTCCTCTTGTTTGGGAGCCTTCCTTGAGCTGGGCAAAGAAGATTTGCTTTGGCAGTTGGGACTCTGATACCCTAACTATGTGGCTGGCTCAGCAGAGTTAGTTTCGATGATCATGGCCTCAATATGGATACCCTTGGCTCCCTCAAGGACAGTGTACCTGTCCTCTCAGCTGATATGTAGAATCAGACAGAGTTGATGGTACCTCTCCAGGGCCTTGAGGGGCATCCAAGATTCTGAGCTGTATAGAAGAGTTGGGAGGACAATGCTTTGTATACGAGGACCTTGGTGTCAGCACAAATGTTACGGTCGTTCTTAGGAATCCCAAGATGGCACTTGTGGATTAGATACGATTTAGTGGTAAAATTGTAACAAACCTTGTGTATACCGGAAGTGGGCTGCTAAGGAGTCTGGGAAGGGTTTTTTTTTAAACTTTAAAAGTCAGTGGGATCACCCTCATTGTTCCACTGGAGCAAGCAGAGAGGGAGTGATTTGAGGCAGGAGTGCTGGTGAGAGATTTATTTATTTAGTTAGTGTTTTTTTTTTGGCCTTTACTTTTGTAGTCGTATTTTTCTTAAGTTTAAAGTGAAAACCGGAAGTGGGCTGCTAAGGAGTCTGGGAAGGGTTTTTTAAGTGCGCGAAGTATAAAGGTAGGCTGCAGTATACAGCGGGCAACGTCGGGAGCGGGCAGGGGAGTGTGTGGGAAGCTGAATGTAAGCTATTAGGGCTTTGGCTCACAGGGCTTCGGGGGACAGGGCGAGCAGGGGTGTTTTTTTCATTCTTGTTTACTTTTCTGTGTGCCTTGGTATAAAGGGGCAAATATGAGTGTGAAGCCACTGTGTTGTTCCCAGTGTAGGATGTGGGAGGTCCTGGAGGCACCTGGCCTCCCGGACATCCACATCTGTGAGGGGTGTGTTGAGCTGCGGTTCCTGAGGGGCCGTGTTAAGGAGCTGGAAGTGCAGCTCGAGGATCTTAGGCTGTTAAGGGAGAATGAGGAGGTGATAGGCAAGAGCTATCATCAGGTGGTCACACCAGGGCCATGGGTGGAGGCCAAGTGGGTGACGGCCAGGAAGGGTAAAGCTCGGGTGATTGAAAGCACCCCGGTGGATGTGCCCCTACACAACAAGTACTCCTGCCTGAGTACTACTGGGGGGGACAGCCCGCCTGGGGGAAGCAGCAGTGGCCATGTCTCCGGAGTGGAGTCCAGCCCTGTAACTCAGAGGGCTAAGGAAAAGGGGAGGAAGGCAGTGTTAATCGGGGACTCGATGGTAAGGGGGTCGGACAGGCGTTTTTGCGGACGCAGGCGGGAGTCTCGGATGGTGGTCTGCCTCCCTGGGGCTGGAATCCAGGATGTCGCTGGTTGACTCCCGGAAATCCTGAGGGGGGAGGGAGAGGAGCCAGAGGTAGCGGTACATATTGGTACCGCTGATGTGGGAAGGAAGGGGGAAGGGGTCATGAAAAGAGAGTATAGGGAATTAGGGAGACAGCTGAGAAGGAGGAAAGCAAAGGTAGTAATCTCAGGATTGCTGCCTGTGCCACAGGAGGGTGAGGGCAGGAATGGAGTGAGGTGGAGGATGAATGTGTGGCTGAGGGACTGGTGCAGGGGGCAGGGATTCAGGTTCCTGGACCATTGGGACCTCTTTAGGGTCAGGTGTGACCTGTACACAAAAAACGGGTGGCACTTGAATCCCAGGGGGACCAATATCCTGGCGGGAAGGTTGGCTAAGGCTACTGGGGAGAGTTTAAACTAGATAGGTTGGGGGGAGGGGATCGAGACGAGGTGACTGGGAGCGAGGAAGTTAGCTCGCAAACAGAGAAGGGTTATAGACAGTGCAAGAGAGAGGATGGACGGGGGATAGAGAAGGGGAGAGCTCAGGCCAAAGGATTGAGATGTGTTTACTTTAATGCCAGGAGTATAGTGAATAAAGGGGATGAGCTCAGAGCGTGGATTGATGCCTGGAAGTGTGATGTGGTGGCCATTACGGAGACTTGGATGTCTCAGGGACAGGACTGGATACTACAGGTGCCGGGATTCAGATGTTTCAGGAAGGACAGGGAGGGAGGCAAGAGAGGGGGTGGAGTGGCACTCCTGATCAGGGATAGTGTCACAGCTGTAGAGAAGGTGTATGCTGTGGAGGGATTGTCTACAGAGTCTCTGTGGGTGGAAGTTCGGAGTGGGAAGGGGTCGATCACTTTGCTGGGAGTTTTCTATAGGCCGCCCAATAGTGACAGGGAGGTGGAGGAGCAGATAGGGAAACAGATCCTGGAGAGTTGCAATAATAGCAGAGTTGTTGTGATGGGAGACTTTAATTTCCCAAACATAGATTGGAATATCCCTAGGGTAAGGGGATTGGATGGGGAGGAGTTCGTTAGGTGTGTTCAGGAGGGTTTCCTGACACACCATGTGGACAAGCCGACACGAGGAGAGGCTGTACTTGATCTGATACTGACCAATGAGCCTGGACAGGTGTCAGATCTCTCAGTGGGAGAACATCTTGGGGATAGCGATCATAACTCTATCTCCTTTATGCTTGCATTGGAAAAAGAGAGGATCAGGCAAGCTAGGAAAGCGTTTATATGGAGTAAGGGGAAATATGAAGACATAAGGCAGCAAATTAGAGGAGTAAATTGGAAGGAGGTATTCTCGGGGAAATCTACTGAAGAGAGGTGGCAGTTTTTCAAGGAATGTCTGTCTAGGGTTCTACAGGACAATGTTCTGAGCAGACAGGGAGGAGTTGGTAGGTTAAAGGAACCGTGGTACACGAAAGCTGTGCGGGACCTAGTCGAGAAGAAAAGGAAAGCGTACAAAAGGTTCAGAGAGCTTGGCGAAGATAGGGATCTAGATGAGTATATGGCTTGTCGGAAGGGACTAAAGAAGGAAATTAGGAGAGCCAGAAGGGGTCACGAGAAGGCCTTGGTGAGTAGAATTAGGGGAAAACCCTAAGGCGTTCTATAAATATGTGAAGAGTAAAAGGATGAGACGTGAAGGAATAGGGCCTATAAAAGGTGAAGGTGGGAAAATCAGTACAGAACCAGTAGAAATGGCAGAGGTGCTTAATGAGTATTTTGCCTCGGTTTTCACAGAGAAGGACATGGGTGGATGTACTGTGGGCTTGCGGTGGACTGAAAGGATTGAGTGTGTGGACTTTAACAAAGAGGTTGTGCTGGAATCTTTGAATGGCATCAAGATAGATAAGTTGCCGGATCCGGATGGGATGTACCCCAGGTTACTGTGGGAGGCGAGGGAAGAGATTGCAGAGCCTTTGGCGATGATCTTTGCGTTGTCGATGGAGATGGGAGAGGTGCCGGAGGATTGGAGGATTGCGGATGTGGTTCCTATTTCCAAGAAGGGGAATAGGGATAGCCTAGGAAATTACCGACCGGTGAGTCTAACCTCAGTGGTTGGTAAACTGATGGAGAAGATCCTGAGGGACAGGATATATGAGCATTTAGAGAGGTTTAGTATGCTCAAGAATACTCAGCATGGCTTTGTCAAGGGCAGATCGTGCCTTACGAGCCTGGTGGAGTTCTTCGAAAATGTGACTAAACACATTGACGAAGGGAATGCGGTAGATGTGGTTTATATGGATTTTAGCAAGGCGTTCGATAAGGTCTCCCATGCAAGGCTTCTCGAAAAAGTGAGAGGGCATGGGATCCAAGGGGCTGCTGCCCGGTGGATCCAGAACTGGCTTGCCCAAAGGAGGCAGAGAGTGTGTATAGATGGGTCTTTTTCTAATTGGAGGTCGGTCACCAGTGGTGTGCCCCAGGGATCTGTTCTGGGACCCTTGCTATTTGTCATTTCCATAAATGACCTGGATGAGGAAGTGGAGGGATGGGTTGGTAAGTTTGCTGACAACACAAAGGTTGGTGGGGTTGTGGATAGTCTGGAGGGATGTCAGAAATTACAGAGGGACATAGATAGGATGCAAGACTGGGCGGAGAAGTGGCAGATGGACTTCAACCCAGATAAATGCGTAGTGGTCCATTTTGGCAGGTCAAATGGGATGAAGGAGTACAATATAAAGGGAAAGACTCTTAGTCTTGGGGCGGCACGGTAGCACAGTGGTTAGCACTGCTGTTTCACAGCTCCAGGGTCCCGGGTTCGATTCCCGGCTCGGGTCACTGTCTGTGTGGAGTTTGCACATTGTCCTCGTGTCTGTGTGGGTTTCCTCCGGGTGCTCCGGTTTCCTCCCACAGTCCAAAGATGTGCGGGTTAGGTTGATTGGCCAGGTTAAAAATTGTCCCTTAGAGTCCTGGGATGCGTCGGTTAGAGGGATTAGCGGGTAAAATGTGTGGGGGTAGGGCCTGGGTGGGATTGTGGTCGGTGCAGACTCGATGGGCCGAATGGCCTCTTTCTGCACTGTAGGGGTTCTAGGTTTCTAGTACGGTAGAGGATCAGAAGGTCCTTGGGGTCCGGGTCCATAGGACTCTAAAATCGGCCCCGCAGGTGGAGGAGGTGGTTAAGAAGGCGTATGGTGTGCTGGCCTTTATCAATCGAGGGATTGAGTTTAGGAGTCCGGGGATAATGATGCAGCTATATAAGACCCTCGTCAGACCCCACTTGGAGTACTGTGCTCAGTTCTGGTCGCCTCATTACAGGAAGGATGTGGAAAAGATTGAAAGGGTGCAGAGGAGATTTACAAGGATGTTGCCTGGATTGAGTGGCATGCCATATGAGGATAGGCTGAGGGAGCTCGGTCTTTTCTCCTTGGAGAGATGTAGGATGAGGGGAGACCTGATAGAGGTATATAAGATGTTGAGAAGCATAGATCGGGTGGACTCTCAGAGGCTTTTTCCCAGGGTGGAAATGGCTGCTACGAGAGGACACGGGTTTAAGGTGCTAGGGGGTAGGTACAGGGGAAATGTTAGGGGGGAGTTTTTCACACACAGGGTGGCGGGCGAGTGGAATCGGCTGCTGTCAGTGGTGGTGGAGGCAAACTCAATAGGGTCTTTTAAGAGACTCCTGGATGAGTACATGGGACTTAATAGGACGGAGAGTTATAGGTAGGCCTAAAAGGTAGGGGTATGTTCGGCACAACTTGTGGGGCCGAAGGGCCTGTTTTGTCCTGTAGTTTTCTATGTTTCTATGTATACTGGACACATTGCTCCTTCAAGCGTCATCTGTCTTCAACTTTGATTGCTGAAAACCCATTTGCTAAAGATAGATAGGAAATGTGTCTACCAGCTGTTTCATACATGCCTTTTAATTTATCGTGCTTCACTGCAGTCTGATTTTGTTTCGAACTGTAGTGAATTACACTACTCGTGTTTCTTTGTCACTAAATTATGAGGTAACTTGAATCAAATTTGGGAGAATTTGGTTACAGGAGAATTTGACAAATTACTCTGTTTCTAGAGAACTGACAGAGACACAGTTTAGTTCATGGAATGTAACGGATGCAAAATATATAATGAGTCAAAATTAGTTGAGAAATAACAGCAGCCATTATTAATGCACAAATTGTCAGGAACTTGTGGAAAGGAATAGAAACATAGAAACATAGAAACCCTACAGTGCAGAAGGAGGCCATTCGGCCCATCGAGTCTGCACCGATCACAATCCCACCCAGGCCCTACCCCCACATATTTACCCACTAATCCCTCTAACCTACGCATCCCAGGACACTAAGGGGCAATTTTAGCATGGCCAATCAACCTAACCCTAGATGCCCTGCAAAATGTGTATCAGTTCAAGTTGCTGAACTATTAGCGCTACTCCATCTTTAACTTCTTGAAAACAATGTCTTCCCCTTAATGATCCTGTAATTTTCATGATGTTTTTGCATTAAATGTGCATTTAACTCTCAAATTAAATCTACTAATTAATAGTGTGATGCTATTGTGCCTTTAAGAAATGTATTTTATATCATGGTTCTGGTGAAGGTTGTGTTTATAAGCCAGCTCGGTTTTATGATGTTGAATTGTCTGCAGCCGGCAGCCACCTGCTAAGCATACAGAGGAATAATTGCTCCAAATTATTGGGGTGTTTGTTGTAGTCTGAGTTAATGCAGTTTTGTTATTTTTAGGGTTGTCCCTGGGGTTTTCAGAGTAGAGTTTAATTAGGTTGATTGATGTGTGTCCATGTGCTCATGGGAGGAGCTACGCTTACAGAGAGACAGGCAGGCAGTTGCAGTATGAATTTGAAAAGGAGCAGTGGTTCTTTTTTTTCTCTCTTTCTGGACATTGAAGACTGGGACCTGCTAGAGAAGACGTATCTCTCTCCAGAGGTCTGCAAAAAGGCAAGAGGTGTTTTCTCCCCCCTTCCCCCACTCTCTCTCTGTCTCTCTGGAGCTCTGCTATGTGAAGATAGATTTTCCTCTGGAGGCTGCTGTCTGAGAGTCAGAAGACTGGTATCTCTCTGTATCTCTGTCCAGATGGGTTAAAAGGCCGAAGGACTGGAATTCACATGCACCTGTGTGCCTTGCTAACTGATTCTGAAGTGGAGTTTACATCTATGGGGATGTTGCTTAAATTGGAACTAGTGGAAATAGCTAGTTGGGCTTTGTGCCTTGTCATGTTTGGGTGTTTCAGTTGGTAGAAATTAGGCTAATTCTTTTTGTTGTGGTTAAACTGTGGTTAAATAAAGTTTGGTTTAATAAAAACTTCCTAGTGGGTCAATAGAATCACACCTGGAGTGAAACACTTTATGCACTAATCATAGAATCCCTACAGTGCAGAAAGAGGCCATTCAGCCATCGAGACATTATCGACAACAATCCCGCCCAAACCGTATCCCCGTAATCCCATGCATTTACTCTGCTAATTTCCCTGATACTAAGGGGCAATTTATCATGGCCAATCCACCTGTCCTGCACATCTTTGGACTGTGGGAGGAAACCAGAGCACCCAGAGGAAATCCACGCAGACACGGGGAGAATGTTCAAACTCCACACAGGACAGTCACCCAAGGTCAGAATTGAACCTGAGTTCCTGGCGCTGTGAAGCAACAGTGCTAACCACTGTGCTGCCTTCTGCCACCATGTTGTGTCATGATCAAAAACAGTTGGGGCCTAGCCTAACCTAATTGTTAAAGATTGTCAATTAACCTCTAGTCTGGAAAATGAATAATGACTGTGTAGAATCTCATTTCTTGAGGTGGTGATCATTGGAGATTTCAAAATGATAAATTTTCAGTTTTCTTTCTTTTCCTTTCTCTTTCTCTTAATCCAATATTTTGTTCCCCTGCTCTTTATCTTTCTGTACCTGATTTGACGTTGAATTCATCCACTCTATTCATACTTCTCCCTTTCGTTGCTCTGTTGATTTCTCAATCTTTTTATTTCATTGGATTAAGGCATTATGTTTTTAATCCTATTTATCCTGTTGCCCTCACTGCTGTTAACAGTTTGTACTGCAAGCAACTTGCTGAGTAAATAAAATTAGTTCTGGCCGAAAGGGGATAAATATTTCAAGAAGAAGCATTTGAAAATGGG
Organism: Mustelus asterias; assembly: GCF_964213995.1. NCBI lineage: Eukaryota > Metazoa > Chordata > Chondrichthyes > Carcharhiniformes > Triakidae > Mustelus > Mustelus asterias. The sequence goes on along the minus strand of NC_135817.1, from coordinate 21,254,697 downwards.
GTGGCACGGTAGCACAGTGGTTAGCACTGCTGCTTCACAGCTCCAGGGTCCCGGGTTCGATTCCCGGCTCGGGTCACTGTCTGTGTGGAGTTTGCACATTCTCCTCGTGTCTGCGTGGGTTTCCTCCGGGTGCTCCGGTTTCCTCCCACAGTCCAAAGATGTGCGGGTTAGGTTGATTGGCCAGGTTAAAAAAAAATAAAAAAATTGCCCCTTAGAGTCCTGAGATGCGTAGATTAGAGGGATTAGTGGGTAAATATGTGGGGGTAGGGCCTGGGTGGGATTGTGGTCGGTGCAGACTCGATGGGCCGAATGGCCTCCTTCTGTACTGTAGGGTTTCTATGATTTCTATGAAAAGTATGGGGAAGAGGTTAACGCATTAATTTTAGGTGTAATCATATGTGACTGTGACTGAACATTAGGGTGGTGATGCCAAACTTTTTATTACAGGAGAATTTTGTTTTTCGAAATTTATATGGGGCAAATATTTTAAACAAGCGGAATAATTTTTTGCTCATGATAAATGATTTGATTAGAGAGATTGATTTAGTTATTATGACTTGAGCAATTTGTCATTGTGGTTTGGACAAATCACTATTTAAATTTTGGATAATGAAGTGAACAAAGAAAGTTACAGCACAGGAACTCCAAGCCTGCACTGACCATGCTGCCCATCTGAACTAAAACTCCCTACCCTTCTCGGGACCATATCCCTCTATTCCAATCCTATTCACGTATTTGTCCAGATGCCCCTTAAACGTCACTGTCGTATCTGCTTCCACTACCTCCCCCGGCAGCGAGTTTCAGGCACCCACCACCCTCTGTGTAAAAAAAAACTTACCTTGTACATCTCCTTTAAATCTTGTCCCTTGCACCTTAAATCTATGCCCCCGAGTAATTGACTCTTCCACCCTGGGAAAATTCCACTCTGTCCATGCCCCTCATAATCTTGTAGACTTCTATCAGGTTACCCCTCAACCTCCGTCGTTCCAGTGAGAACAAACCAAGTTTCTCCAACCTTTCCTCATAGTTAATGCCTTCCATACCAGGCAACATCCTGGCAAATCTTTTCTGTACCTCTCCAAAGCCTCCACATCCTTCTGGTAGTGTGCCAACCAGAATTGAACACTATAGTCCAAATACGGCCTAACTAAGGTTCAAAACATGACTTGTCAATTTTTAAACTCAATGCCCCGGTCGATGAAGGCAAGCATGCCTTATGCCTTCTTGACTACCTTCCCCACCTGTGTTACCACTTTCAGTGATCTGTGTACCTATACACCCCGGTCCTTCTGCCTATCAATACTCTTAAGGATTCTGCCATTTATTGTGTATTTCCCATCTGTATTAGACCTTCCAAAATGCATTACCTCATATTTGTCCGGATTAGACTCCATCTGCCATCTGCATCAGCCTTCACCAATGTCAATGTTAATTTAAACAATTTTGATATGTAGGTACCTTTTGATAGCTTTAAGATGTTGGTTTGTGCCTCAATCAATTGCCATTTCCAATCCCAACTGTGCCTGATACTGTGTGGAGTAAACACAGTAAGGAGTCTAACAACACCAGGTTAAAGTCCAACAGGTTTATTTGGTAGCAAATGCCACTAGCTTTTGGAGCGTTGCTCCTTCATCAGGTGAGTGGGAGATCTGCTCATAAACAGCAAACAGGGCATATAAAGATACAAACTCAATTTACAGAATAATGAATAATGATTGGAATGCGAGTCTTTACAGCTAATCAAGTCTTAAAGGTACAGACAATATGAGTGGAGAGAATATTAAGCTCTGCTCTAGTCATGTACCGACTGAGAATAAAGGGCAATAATTTGAAACAAAACTGCTGCAGAATTTGAAACATCTTGCAATTGAGTGTCTGTCTATGTGTGCCATGCTTGTGAACCCACCTCTCCACTCACCTGATGAAGGAGCAGCACACCGAAAGCTCGTGATACCAAATAAGCCTGTTGGACTTTAACCCGGTGTTGTGAGACTTCTACCTGTAGAGAGAGCAGACATTTGCCAATTTAGGGGAGGCAATGGTGTAGTGGTATTGTCAGTCAACGAGTAATCCAGAAACCTAGGGTAATGCTCTAGGTTCCGGGTTCAAATCCCACCACAATAGATGGTGAAACTTGAGTAGAATATAAAAATATGAAATTAAAAGTCTAATGATGATCACGAAACCATTGTCGATTATCGTAACCCATTTGGTTCACTATTGTCCTTTAGGGAAGGAAATCTGCTAAGCTTACATGGTCTGGCCTACATGTGACTCCAGGCCCACGGTAATGTGGTTGACACTTAAATACCCTCTGAAATGGCCCAACAAACTACTCAGTTTAACCCTCAATTAGGGTTGGGCAATAAATGCTGGCCCAGCCAGCAGCACTCACATCTCCTGAATGGATTTTTAAAAATTGGAAGCATGCCTTTCTTCGAATTTGATTATGATGTCTAATGCCTTATTTATTTCATGAAGAAAATCATAGTTCCAAACAATTGCCTATAATATGGTGGAGCTCTTCGCGAGTTTATGGCTTCTTCGCTTTCATATCTTAGTTTTACTCAACTTTTAAGGGGTCTGTTTGGTATTTATTTGAAATGCTGTGAAAAGAGGATAGTAAATTAGACAAGCTGGTGAAAATGTAAAAAAAAAAAATATTTTTTTTCTGTTCTTTCTCCATTTCACCTGTTACCCTTCTTCTTTGATGATAATAACTCAACCTGAACTGTGGTCTTGTGAGTGGAAACTTCTGATTTAGAAAGAGGCCCTTCCTGATATGAAATCTGAACAGAGTTGGCAACCACATTTATCCTGGGCACCATCAGGTTCATGAACTCCACACAACATCAACTTATGTTCAGGGAGACCTTTCTTTTTCTTATTCCTCATTTTTATATACTAAATAGAAATGCAGTTAATCACATCTTTTACATTAAGGAGCACATGGATGGGGACAGTAGTTGCCATGAAGTATACAAATATGCAAGATGATTTGTAGGTGTTTTCCCACTTTTCTTGCCCAATTCTCAAATACAATTCTGAAGCCAGTTACCAACTACTTTTATTAATGGCAGGCTGTCAACGTGACACCTGCTTTAAAAAGTTGTGTATCTCTGATGTAGAATCAGCAAGCTCGTCAACATTGCAAGATATAAAAATTGAGACAATTCCTGTTCTTGGCTGACTTGAGTGTCTCCATTTTCCAGTTGTTGGATAGTGACCAGGACTATCTCTGCTCATTTTTCTATTTTCTTTTACCTTTTCTCACATCCCTCATAGATCCTAAAGTGGACTGTATTGCCTGCATCACTGTTAAAGGTTCTATCGCTAATCAGACTTAAACACAGTTTGGGAAATTCAGATATTCTTTGGCTAAATGGCATAACATTTATTCACTGCATCAGCTGAGCTGTACACATGTCCACAATTTTTGAAACTTAGAATATTGAAGTTGGACAGGTTGAAACGTTCTAGCTTGCACCATTGTCAACATGATTTGTCGTTGAATGCACTCCTCGCTGCCAGGAAACAAGTGGTGAGGGTGCGTGTTGGCAGGACCGGAAGATCCCAATGGCATGAATGGCTGGAAAATTCCAACCTATATCTTGGAGGATAAAGAGGAAGATAAATGGTGAAAAGAATTTTTGAGCTGTTCATGTCAGTGGGATCTTCAAGTCCTGCCAATGGTGCACCCCGTCGCAGGTTTCCCGGCGATGAGGGGTGCATTCAATGGAGAAACCCTGTTGACAACGGCACGAACCAATGGCTGCCTCCCGCTACTGCGAAACACATGACGGTTAGGGCGGTAAATCCTATCTGCTGTGCTTTGTAGGTTTTTGTGTATAAAAATTGTGATCAAAACATATTAATGCCTTTTTCCAGTTAATGTGGTTAAATTGAAAGGCTAAAATCAAATCTCACAGGTTTTCAGTGTTCTTGTCCCCATAAGAATTCTTTCAAATCATGTGGTTTCCCTATCTTGCTGTGCATTCCAAAGTTCGGACAAAAGTACTGTTTTCTGTGTATAGATCATTGTAGCAGGAGAAGGCCATTCAGCCCTTTGAGCCTGCTCCACCATTCAATAAGATCATGGCTGATCTGATTGTAGTCTCAACTATACTCTCCCATCTGACCCTCTTTAACCTTTGACTCCCTTGTCTATCCAATATGTGTCTGCCTTGAATAAATTCAATACTCTGCCCCAAGTGCATTTTGGGGAAGAGAATTCCACACACTAATGACCTTTTAAGAGAAATCCATCATTATGAAGTGCTTTGAAAAGTTAGTCATGGCACGAATCAATTCCAACCTCCCGGACTACCTGAATGCACTACAGTTTGCCTATTGCCGCAACAGATCCACAGCAGACACCATTGCCCTAGCCCTGCACTCAACCCTGGAACACCTCGATAACAAGGACACCTATGTCAGACTCCTATTTATTGACTACAGCTCAACCTTCAACACCATTATTCCCACGAAACTCATCTCCAAACTGATGCCTGGGCCTCGGCACCTCCTTCTGCGACTGGATCCTTAATTTCCTAACTCTCAGACCACAATCAGTAAGGATAGGCAACAACATCTCCTCCACAATCATCTCAACATCAGTGCCCCACAAGGCTGTATTCTCAGCCCCCTATTATACTCCTTATACGCCTATGACTGTGTGGCCAAATTCTCCTCCAATTTGATTTTCAAGTTTGCTGATGACACCACCATCGTGGGTTGGATCTCAAACAATGACGAGACAGAGTACAGGAATGAGATAGAGAACCTGGTGAACTGGTGCGGCAACAATAATCTCTCCCTCAATGTCAACAAAACGAAGGAGATTGTCATCGACTTTAGGAAGCGTAAAGGAGAACATGCCCCTGTCTACATCAACCGGAACGAAGTAGAAAGGGTCAAGAGCTTCAAGTTTTTAGGTGTCCAGATCACCAACAATCTGTTCTTGTCCCCCCATGCTGACACTATAGTTAAGAAAGCCCACCAACGCCTCTACTTTCCCAGAAGACTAAGGAAATTTGGCATGTCAGCTATGACTCTCACCAACTTTTACAAATGCACCATAGAAAGCATTCTTTCTGGTTGTATCACAGCTTGGTAAGACTCCTGCTTTGCCCAAGACCACAAGGAACTACAAAAGGTCGTGCATGTAGCCCACTCCATCATGCAAACCAGCCTCCCATCCATTGACTCTGTCTACACTTCCCGCTGCCTCAGCAAAACAGCCAGCATAATTAAGGACCTCACGCACCCTGGACATTCTCTCTTCCACTTCTTCCGTCGGGAAAAAGATACAAAAGTCTGAGGTCATGTACCAATCGACTCAAGAACAGCTTCTTCCTTGCTGCTGTCAGACTTTTGAATGGACCTACCTTGCATTAAGTTGATCTTTCTCTATACCCTAGCTATATGACTGTAACACTATATTCTGCACTCTTTCGTTTCCTTCTTTATGAACGGTATGTTTTGTCTGTATAGCGCGCCAGAAACAATACTTTTCACCATGTTCATATATATGACAATAATAAATCAAATCAAAATCAAATCATTGGCCAGTTATATGAAATTGCAGTCCCATCTCCGTATCTGAATGAAAATTTGGCCGTTGTTATTAACCATTGTGACCATGTAACTACTGGAATGTCATTAAAAACTAATCACTTAGGTAAGGAAATTTGTCATCCTTGTTTAGTCTTGCCTGACTCCAGATCCAGAGCAATATGCTTGTCTATTATTACCTGCCCTCTGAATAGCTAAGCAGGTCATTCATGAAGGTTCATCACCTTTATAAGGGTAATGGGTAATTAATGCTGGTCATGCTAGCAACATCCACATCCAGAGGATGGATTTTAAAAAAAATCGGTTTAGAAATCTTGGAGGGACTGCAAGCTGTAAGGATCAGAGCAACATAGTAGCAAGAGAAGACCATTCAGACCTTTTGAGCCGACTCCGCCATTCAGTAAGATCATGGCTGATCTGATTGTGGCCTCAACTCCACTTTCCCATCTGACCCCCCCTTAACCTTGACTCCCTTGTATATCCAAAATATGTCTGCCTTTTATATTCCATTCCACTTGCAATGACTGCCAACATTCCATTTGCTGCAATTATTAGCATGTTGATTTGAACCAAGTTCAGAAGCATTGGATGCAAGACCCATCATCAAAGTTCTCTCCAGTCAGAATATATTCACTTCTAAAAGCTTCGGAGACAATTACAAGATAGTTTGAGATTGTATTGTGCTTGATGTAGAAGTAATTTTTTGATCTTTCAAAATGGTGGCACAGTGGCTAGCACTGTTGTCTTGTAGCGTCAGGGACCTTGGGTTCTATTCCAGCCTTGGGTGAGTCCGTTTTGAGTTTATACGTTCTCCTCATGTCTGCATGGGTTTCCTCTGGGTGCTCGGTTTCCTCCCACAGTCTAAAGATGTATAGCTTAGGTGAATTAGTCATAGTAAATGCCTGAGGTTACGGGAATAAGGCATAAGATGCTCTTTCGGAGAGTTGATGCAGACTCAATGGGCCGAATGGCTTCCTTCTGCACTGTAGGGATTTCATAAATGTTAGCCAACAACTGTCTACTTCCCACATAAATACAATTAGTTGTGATGTTACATCTTCAAGACTGCTCAGAAATTGGTTTATTGCTGAATTTCTATTGTATCTTTTGTATCTATTGTATTTCTGATGATAAAGGCAGGATGTTTGGTGCAGTAATTAACAAACTTGATTAATCTTCCAAAGAACAGTGCTTAATCTTCCTTCATTTATGTTAAGTCATGTGTTATTGTTAAGACTTTTTTGTCACTTTAAATTACTCAAAGGAAAAACCCTATTTATTCTGCTTCCCAAAGAAATCCATAAAACAATACTGTAGTTGAGAAAATATTTGTTATGAGCTCATTAATAATCTGCAAAAAATTGTTGTGCTGAAAAAATTAGAATGGGTTCTTTAATTTAAGGTTTATTTTGCCTCTGAGTCATTTACTGTCACTGAGGAGTTGAATCAACCATATGATTAGTTAATTGTAGTGGCTTGATTTGCATAGAGAATTCTTGCATACGGCATCTGCTTTTTAGTAAAGGTCAACTGATTTTTTTTCTGATTAAAATTATTTACTTATGTAGGTATTCTTTGTTAATGAGACACTAATTTAGGTGTATGTATTATATCTGCAGTGGACCAAAGGTCAGCAGCTGAAGTGCACATTGTAGAATTTAGCATTTTTTTGTACTCAAAACTGCTCAATCCAGGCAGTTTTTATTCGCACTCATTTAAACTACATTGGATTTAGTTAGTTTGACCATTTCCCCATATGAAAGAATACATGTTACCTGACTGTATTTCAATAGAATTTAGAAACATGAACTGGAAACTGAAACTGGAAGTGGGCATCTGGGTGGAAAAAATAGTTAATATTTTGGTGTGACCCTATATGAGAACTCCTAAAGGATCACCTTGGACAATTTGATCCATCTCCATGCAGCTACTATAATTGTTCAACATGCAAAACATACAACTATTCATGAACTCAAGTAGAATTCTTCAGAGCATTTTTTTTACACAGTTTGATAATGTACAGTATTTTTGGGTGAAAGTCTTTCATAGATTTTTCACAGTCTCGTGTGTGAGCAGTGCTGTTCTTAAATTAAATTTGAAACCCAAGCATGAACCATATTGCGTCAGGAACAGTTTACCTCTTATCGGCTGCAGTTTAGTGCCCATTTACTAAACTTAGTTACCATAGTTGCTGAGTAACGATGGTGATACCAACAAAAACACTGCCAATTCTCCGATGGCATATTGATTCTGGTCACTTTCCTGAAAAAGGAACAGCTTTCAAGAAGCAGCTAGCTAGAGTAATTTTGAATTCTCACTTAGTCTGTCCAACATGTCTGATAATAGACCTTACACAAATTCCCCCTCCCCACTTGAAACAACCCTTCTGCTCCACCCACACAATATTTATGCCAGCATTTAAATCTTGTTACTAGCCAATCTTTATACCGCGAACAGTTTGGGTAATTAACTGCCGAATCACTTGTGGAAAAATGTATCCAAGGACATAGTAGATTCAATTGTGGGACTCAACTTTTTCTTTGTCCCCATACACTCTTTTATGCATACTTCAAAATCCTGAGACCAGAAGCTACAGAATTGGAGTACTTTGCTTGTGAAATACATGATTTAGTAACTAACTGCCTTGCCTTTACGAGCATAGATACTGAAATTGTGCATCCACCTTCATTTCCCACAGGTGACAAAATTCATAATGCTAAAGTGCAAAGGGACTTGGGAGTCCTAGTCCAGGATTCTCTAAAGGTAAACTTGCAGGTTGAGTCCGTAATTAAGAAAGCAAATGTAATGTTGTCATTTATCTCAAGAGGCTTGGAATACAAAAGCAGGGATGTACTTCTGAGGCTTTATAAAGCACTGGTTAGGCCCCATTTGGAGTACTGTGAGCAATTTTGGGCCCCACACCTCAGGAAGGACATACTGGAGCGGGTCCAGCGGAGATTCACACGGATGATCCCGGGAATGGTAGGCCTGACATACGATGAACGTCTGAGGATCGTGGGATTGTATTCATTGGAGTTTAGGAGGTTGAGGGGAGATCTGATAGAGACTTACAAGATAATGAACGGCTTAGATAGGATGGACGTAGGGAAGTTGTTTCCATTAGCAGGGGAGACTAGGACGCGGGGCACAGCCTTAGAATAAAAGGGAGTCACTTTAGAACAGAGATGAGGAGAAATTTCTTCAGCCAGAGAGTGGTAGGTCTGTGGAATTCATTGCCACAGAGGGCTGTGGAGGCCGAGACGTTAAGCGTCTTCAAGACAGAAATTGATAAATTCTTGATTTCTCGAGGAATTAAGGGCTATGGGGAGAGAGCGGGTAAATGGAGTTGAAATCAACCATGATTGAATGGTGGAGTGGACTCGATGGGCCGAATGGCCTTACTTCCGCTCCTATGTCTTATGGTCTTATGGTCTTATAGGTTTCTGCTTAAAATAGATTCACAGTTACAATTGGAAGAGATCAGGCCAGCACAAATCTAATGAAATGTAAGATTAATTGTATACACACACACACACACACACACGCACACACACACGCACACACACACACACACACACACACACACACACACACACGTGTTGAAAGAACAAGGAGTGTTTGGGAATCCAGCCAGCTGTTCGTTCCTGTTTGTCTCTTTAACCCTTCTGTATTAATTACTTGGTAAAATACCTCATGATAAAGGAAATTGAAGAGCAGCAGTATTTCCATTTTTAGGCAAATGTAACAAAAATGTTGCATGAGCACATTTGCGCATTAGCTACCTTGAAAGAGCTGAGTACATTAATTTAGTAAGAAGTCTCACAACACCAGGTTAAAGTCCAACAGGTTTATTTGGTAGCAAAATCCACTAGCTTTCGGAGCGCTGCTCCTTTATCAGGTAAGTGGGAGTTCTGTTCACAAACAGGACATATAAAGACACAAACTCAATTTACAAAATAATGGTTGGAATGCGAGTCTTTACAGGTAATCAAGTCTTAAAGGTACAGACAATGTGAGTGGAGAGAGCATTAAGCACAGGTTAAAGAGATGTGTATTGTCTCCAGACAGGACAGTTAGTGAGATTTTGCAAGCCCAGGCAAGTCGTGGGGGTTACCTGACGAAGGAGCAGCGCTCCGAAAGCTAGTGGATTTTTCTACCAAATAAACCTGTTGGACTTTAACCTGGTGTTGTGAGACTTCTAACTGTGTTTACCCCAGTCCATCACCGGCATCTCCACATCATGACTACATTAATTTAGCCATATTTAATACTTGCTTTAGCAGCTAATGATTAGCTAGTAGATTCAGTTTTGCCACTTGCTTTCTGTTAACTACTGTTTCCACTGATGGAAGATATCACTTATTATCAACGTTATAGTACAGTAATAGTGAAACTTGAGGCCACAAGGTTAAGTTCCTGTGAATTGGCACAGCATAGGAACAGGAGTAGACTGTTCAGCCTATCAAGCTTGCTCTGCCATTCAATTAGATCATGGCTGATCATTTACATCCATGCCACTTCCCGCACTATTCCTTGATGTCATTAGCCTCCAGAAATCTTATCGATTTCTGTCTTGACTATGCTCACTGATGAGCTTCCATAGCTCTCTGGAGTAAAGAATTCCGAAGATTCACCACCTTAAGGTAAATTTAAGTTATTTGGATCGTCAGATGTTGCTTTGGAGAAAGGCAGAGGTGTGACTGGTGACAGGATTTTTGGGGTAAGATTTAATTTAAAGTACTTTTTCGCGGGTGTTATTTATTTATTTAATTATTTTTAAATTTTGGCGTGAAACCGGCAGTGGCCGCGGGGTTTACTGGGAAGGGTCTTTTGAGTTTTTTTTAGTGCACGGGAGGTTTAAAAGGCAGGCCCCACTATCTAACGGGCAGCGGAGTGAGAGGGAGCTGAGTGAGAACTGAGGGGCTTTGGCTCATTGGGCTTAGGCAGAAAGGGCGAGCAGGGGTGAGTTTCTTATTTTTTTTAATTTATAATTTACTTTTCTCTGTGTACCTTGGAAGAAAGGGTGAAATATGAGTGTTAAGCCAGTGTGTTGCTCGCAGTGCAGTATGTGGGAGGTCCTGGAGGCACCTGGCCTCCCGGACATCCACATCTGTGAGGGGTGTGTCGAGCTGCGGTTCCTGAGGGCCCGTGTTAGGGAGCTGGAACTGCAGCTTGACGATCTTAGGCTGTTAAGGGAGAATGAGGAGGTGATAGACAAGAGCTATCATCAGGTGGTCACACCAGGGCCACGGGAGGAGGCCAAGTGGGTGACAGCCAGGAAGGGTAAAACACGGGTGATTGAGAGCACCTCGGTGGAAGTGCCCCTACATAACAAGTACTCCTGTCTGAGTACTGTTGGGGGGGCAGCCCATCTGGGGGAAGCAGCAGTGGCCGTGTCTCCGGGGTGGAGTCCGGCCCTGTAACACAGAGGGCTAAGGAAAGGAGGAGGAAGGCGGTATTAATCGGGGACTCGACAGTCAGGGGGACGGACAGGCGATTTTGTGGAGGCAGGCGGGAGTCTCGCATGGTGGTCTGCCTCCCTGGGGCTGGGATCCAGGATGTCGCTGGGCGAGTCCCAGAAATCCTGAGGTGGGAGGGAGAGGAGCCGGAGGTAGCGGTACATATTGGTACCGCTGATGTGGGTAAGAAGGGGGAAGGGAACATGAAAAAAGAGTATAGGGAATTAAGGAGACAGCTGAGAAGGAGGAAAGCAAAGGTAGTAATCTCGGGATTGCTGCCTGTGCCACGGGAAGGTGAGGAAAGGAATGGAGTGAGGTGGAGGATGAATGTGTGACTGAGGGACTGGTGCAGGGGGCAGGGATTCAGGTTCCTGGACCATTGGGACCTCTTTAGGGGCAGGTGTGACCTGTATACTAAAAACGGGTGGCACTTGAATCCCAGGAGGACCAATATCCTGGCAGGAAGGTTGGCTAAGGCTACTGGGGAGAGTTTAAACTAGATAGGTTGGGGGGAGGGGATCAAAGTGACGTGACTGAGAGTGAGGAAGGTAGCTCGCAAACAGAGAAGGGTTATAGGCAGTGCAAGAGGGCAGGTGGACTGGGAACAGAGAAGGGGAGAGGTCAGACCATAGGATTGAGATGTGTCTACTCTAATGCCAGGAGTATAGTGAATAAACAACTAGCTAAAGGAGGAGAGGGCTTGGGAGATGTTAGTAGCGCTTCAACAAACCGGGTCCAGATAAAGGCTGGCATAAAGACACTTTGCCTGAATGCACGAAGCATTCGAAACAAAGTAAATGAGTTGATGGCACAAATCCATACAAATGAATATGATCTAGTGTCCATCACAGAAACGTGGTTGCAGGGTGACCGGGACTGGGAACTGAATATACAGGGTTATCAGGCATTTAGGAAGGATAGACAGGTAGAAAAAGGAGGTGGGGTAGCTTTGTTAATGAAGGATAATATCAGGGCGGTAGTGAGAGATGACATAGGCTCTAAGGAGCAAAACGTGGAATCGTTGTGGGTGGAGATAAGGAATAGTAGAGGGAGAAAGACACTGGTAGGCGTGGTCTATAGGCCCCCAAATAATAACTTGGAGGTGGGGAGGGCTATAAACAAGCAAATAATGGATGCGTGGAAAAGTGGAACGGCAATAATCATGGGGGATTTTAACCTACATATTGATTGGTCGACTCAAATTGGACGTGGAGGGCTTGAGGAAGAGTTCTTGGAATGCTGTCCTTTAGCTGTTTCATTGAACAGTATGTTACAGAACCTACGAGAGAGCGAGCTATCTTGGATCTGGTTCTGTGCAATGAGACAGGTAGGATTAAGGATCCTCTTGGGATGAATGATCATAATATGGTGGAATTTCTGATACAGATGGAGGGTGAGAAAGTAGGGTCCCAAACCAGTGTTCTCTGCTTGAACAGAGGGGAGTACGATAGGATGAGGGTGGAATTGGCTAATGTAGACTGGGCGAGCAGACTGGTAGGTAGGACAGCTGAGGAACAGTGGAGGATTTTTAAGGAGATTTTTTTAAGTACTCAGCAAAAATATATTCCGGTGATAAAGAAGGACTGTAAGAAAAAGGATAACCGGACGTGGATAACGAAGGAAATAAAGGAGAGTATTAAAATAAAATCAGATGCGTACAGAGTGGCCAAAAATAGTGGAGAATTAGTAGATTGGGAAAGCTTTAAAGAAAAACAAAGAACGACTAAGAAAGCGATTAAGAAAGGAAAGATAGATTATGAAACTAAACTAGCTCAAAATATAAAAAATGATAGTAAAAGTTTTTACAAGTATATAAAAAGGAATAGAGTGGCTAGAGTGAATGTTGGACCCTTGGAAGATGAGAGGGGGGATTTAATAGTGGAAAACGAGGAAATGGCTGAGACTTTAAATCAGTTCTTTGTGTCGGTCTTCACGGTGGAAGACACAAATAGTTTGCCGAATATTAGAGATCGAGAGTTGGTGGGAGGGGAGGTCCTTAATACAATTACTGTTACTAAGGAGGTGGTGCTTGGTAGACTAATAGGACTGTTTGGGTTTAATCTCAGTTGTTTGGGTTTAATCTCAGTTGTTTGGATTTAATTACAGTTGTTTGGGTTTAATCTCAGTTGTTTGGGTTTAATATCAGTTGTTTGGATTTAATCTCAGTTGTTTGGGTTTAATATCAGTTGTTTGGGTTTAATCTCAGTTGTTTGGGTTTAATATCAGTTGTTTGGATTTAATCTCAGTTGTTTGGGTTTAATATCAATTGTTTGGATTTAATCTCAGTTGTTTGGGTTTAATATCAGTTGTTCTGGGTTTAATCTCAGTTGTTTGGGTTTAATATCAGTTGTTTAGGTTTAATCTCAGTTGTTTTGGGTTTAATCTCAGTTGTTTGGGTTTAATATCAGTTGTTCTGGGTTTAATCTCAGTTGTTCTGGGTTTAATATCAGTTGTTTGGGTTTAATCTCAGTTGTTTGGGTTTAATCTCAGTTGTTTGGGTTTAATATCAGTTGTTAATATCAGGGATTTGTTCCCAGGAGCAGGCTGAGGGTAAGAGAGTGGGTTTTCTGACTTTAATTAATTATTTATTTTTTCAGTTAATTTTGGGTTTAAAATCGGAGGTTTTTTTCAAAACCGGAAGTCGGGCCAGGAGAGGCCTGGGGAAGTTTTTGGAGGGTTTAAAAGCGCACCAAAGTATACAGCGGGCAGCAGAGTGAGTGGGAAGTTGAGTGAGCTGTCAGGGCTTTGGCTCACAGGGCTTGGACGAGCAGGGGTGAGTTTTTGTTTCCTTACACTCTTATTAACTTTTCACTGTCTTACTTGACATAAAGTGTCCAGTATGAGTGTGAAACCAGTGTGTTGTTCCCAGTGTAGGATGTGGGAGGTCCTGGAGGCATCTGGCCTCCCGGACATCCACATCTGTGAGGGGTGTGTCGAGCTGCGGTTCCTGAGGGACCGTGTTAGGGAGCTGGAACTGCAGCTCGAGGATCTTAGGCTGATGAGGGAGAATGAGGAGGTGATAGACAAGAGCTATCATCAGGTGGTCACACCAGGGCAACGGGAGGAGGCCAAGTGGGTGATGGCCAGGAAGGGTAAGGCTAGGGTGGTTGAGAGCACCCCAGTGGATTTGCCCCTGCACAACAAGTACTCCTGCTTGAGTACTGCTGGGGGGGACAGCCCGCCTGGGGGAAGCAGCAGTGGCCGTGTCTCCGCAGTGGAGTCCAGCCCTGTAACTCAGAGGGCTAAGGAAAAGAGGAGGAAGGCGGTATTAATCGGGGACTCGATGGTGAAGGGGACAGACAGGCGTTTCTGCGGAGGTAGGCGGGATTCTCGCATGGTGGTCTGCCTCCCTGGGGCCGGGATCCAGGATGTCGCTAGTCGCGTCCCGGAAATCCTGAGGTGGGAGGGAGAGGAGCCTGAGGTAGCGGTACATATTGGTACCGCTGATGTGGGTAGGAAGGGAGAAGGGGTCATGAAAAGGGAGTACAGGGAATTAGGGAGACAGCTGAGAAAGAGGAAAGCAAAGGTAGTAATCTCAGGATTACTGCCTGTGCCACGGGAAGGTGAGGGCAGGAATGGAGTGAGGTGGAAGATGAATGTGTGGCTGAGGGACTGGTGCAGGGGGCAGGGATTCAGGTTCCTGGACCATTGGGACCTCTTTAGGGGCAGGGGTGATCTGTATACAAAAAACGGGTGGAACTTGAATCACACGGGGACCAATATCCTGGCCGGTAGGTTGGCTAAGGTTACTGGGGAGAATTTAAACTAGATAGGTTGGGGGGAGGGGAGCTAGAAGAGTTGACTAGGATCAAGGAACTAATTGATGGGGTGGAGGATGCAGGGGTAAGGGGAATTACAAAATTAATGGTAGAGGAGAGGGTGCAAGTGAATGAAGGCGGTAATTTAGATAAGGGAGTAGAGGGAGAGGGTGTTCGCGACTCATCAAAGCGGGTCCAGATAAAAGCTGGAATAAGGACACTTTGCCTGAATGCACGAAGCATTCGGAACAAGGTAAATGAGTTGATGGTGCAAATCAGCACGAGTGGGTATGATCTAGTGGCCATTACAGAAACGTGGCTGAAAGGTGACCAGGACTGGGAGATGAATATCCAGGGGTATCAGGCGTTTAGGAAGAATAGACAGGAAGGAAAAGGTGGTGGGGTTGCGCTATTAATAAGAGATAATATCAGGGTAGTACTGAGGGATGACATAGGCTCTGAGGAACAAAACGTGGAATCATTATGGGTAGAGATGAGGAATAGTAGAGGGAGAAAGACACTAGTAGGTGTGGTATATAGGCCCCCAAATAATAATGTTGAGGTAGGGAGGGCTATAAACAAGCAGATAAGGGATGCGTGTAAAAACGGAACGGCAATAATCATGGGGGACTTCAACATGCACATTGACTGGCAGACTCAAGTCGGTAAGGGTGGAATGGAGGAAGAGTTCTTAGAATGCTGTCGGGATAGTTTCCTTGAACAGCATGTTACGGAACCGACGAGGGAACGAGCTATTTTGGATCTGGTATTGTGTAACGAGGTAGGTAGAATTAAGGATCTTATTGTGAAGGACCCTCTTGGGTCTAGTGACCACAATATGGTCGAATTTCTGATTCAGATGGAAGAGGAGAAAGTTTGGTCCCAAACCAGTGTCCTCTGTTTGAACAGAGGGAAATATGATAGGATGAGGGATGAATTGGCTAAGGTAGACTGGGAGAGCAGGCTGGCAGGTAGGATAGCTGAGGAACAGTGGAGGATTTTTAAGGAGATCCTTTTCAGTTCTCAGCAAAAATATATTCCAGCAAAAAACAAGGATTGTAAGAAAAGGGAGAACCAGCCGTGGATAACGAAGGAAATAAAGGAGAGTATTAAAATAAAAACAGCTGCGTACAGAGTGGCCAAAAATAGTGGAGAAACAAGTGATTGGGAAAAATTTAAGAAACAACAAAGAGAGACTAAGAAAGCGATAAAGAAAGGAAGGATAGACTATGAAGCTAGGCTAGCAATTAATATAAAAAATGATAGTAAAAGTTTTTATAAATATATAAAAAGGAATAGAGTGGCTAGAGTGAATGTTGGACCCTTGGAGGACGAGAGGGGGGAGTTAATAGTGGGAAATGAGGATATGGCTGAGTCTTTAAATAAGTTTTTTGTGTCGGTCTTCACGGTGGAGGACACAAATAGTTTGCCAAATATTAACGATAGAGGGTTGGCAGCAGGAGAAATACTTAATACAATTAATGTTACCAGAGAGGCAGTGCTGGGTAGACTAATGGGACTGAAGGTGGATAAGTCCCCGGGTCCGGATGGAATGCATCCCAGGGTATTGAAAGAAATGTCAGAGGTAATAGTGGATGCGTTAGTGATTATTTATCAAAACTCGTTGCATTCTGGGGTAGTGCCGGTTGATTGGAAAACGGCTAATGTTACGCCGCTGTTTAAAAAAGGAAGGAGACAAAAGGCGGGTAACTATAGGCCGGTCAGCTTAACGTCTGTAGTAGGGAAAATGCTGGAATCCATTATTAAAGAGGAGATAGCAGGGCATCTGGATAGAAATGGTTCGATCAATCAGACACAGCATGGATTCATGAGGGGAAAGTCGTGCTTGACGAACATGTTGGATTTTTATGAAGATGTGACTAGGGCGGTTGATGGAGGAGAATCGGTGGATGCGGTGTTTTTGGATTTCCAAAAGGCGTTTGATAAGGTGCCCCATAAAAGGCTACTGAAGAAGATTAGGGCACACGGAGTTGGGGGTAGTGTGTTAAAGTGGATTGGGGACTGGCTATCCGACAGGAAGCAAAGAGTCGGAATAAATGGGTGTTTTTCCGGTTGGAGGAAGGTAACTAGTGGCGTGCCGCAGGGATCGGTACTCGGGCCGCAACTATTTACCATTTATATAGATGATCTGGAGGAGGGGACGGAGTGTAGGGTAACGAAGTTTGCAGACGACACAAAGATAAGTGGAAAAGTGAATCGTGTGGAGGACGGAGAAGATCTGCAGAGAGATTTGGAGAGGCTGAGTGAGTGGGCGAGGATATGGCAAATGGAGTATAACGTTGAGAAATGCGAGGTTATACACTTTGGAGGAAATAATAACAAATGGGATTACTATCTCAATGGAAACAAATTAAAACATGCTACCGTGCAAAGGGACCTGGGGGTCCTTGTGCATGAGACGCAAAAGCCCAGTCTGCAGGTACAACAGGTGATCAAGAAGGCAAATGGGATGTTGGCCTATATTGCGAAGGGGATAGAATATAAAAGCAGGGATGTCTTGATGCACCTGTACAGGGCATTGGTGAGGCCGCAGCTGGAATACTGTGTGCAGTATTGGTCCCCTTATATGAGGAAGGATATATTGGCATTGGAGGGAGTGCAGAGAAGGTTCACCAGGTTGATACCGGAGATGAGGGGTTTGGATTATGAGGAGAGGCTGAGGAGATTGGGTTTGTACTCGTTGGAGTTTAGAAGGATGAGGGGGGATCTTATGGAGACTTATAAGATAATGTGGGGGCTGGATAGGGTGGAGGCGGAGAGATTCTTTCCACTTAGTAAGGAAGTTAAAACTAGAGGACACAGCCTCAAAATAAAGGGGGGTCGGTTTAAGACAGAGTTGAGGAGGAACTTCTTCTCCCAGAGGGTGGTGAATCTCTGGAATTCTCTGCCCACTGAAGTGGTGGAGGCTACCTCGCTGAATATGTTTAAAGCGCGGATGGATGGATTCCTGATCGGTAAGGGAATTAAGGGTTATGGGGATCAGGCGGGTAAGTGGTACTGATCCACGTCAGATCAGCCATGATCTTATTGAATGGCGGGGCAGGCTCGAGGGGCTAGATGGCCTACTCCTGCTCCTATTTCTTATGTTCTTATGTTCTTATGACTGAAGGTAGACAAGTCCCCGGGCCCGGATGGAATGCATCCTAGGGTACTGAAAGAAATGGCTGAGGTAATAGCAGATGCGTTAGTAGTAATTTATCAAAATTCGCTGGACTCTGGGGTAGTGCCGGCTGACTGGAAAACAGCTACTGTTACGCCGCTGTTTAAAAAAGGAAGTAGACAAAAGGCGGGTAACTACAGGCCGGTTAGATAAACGTCCGTAGTTGGGAAGATGCTAGAGTCCATTATTAAAGAGGAAATAACAGAGCACCTGAATAAGAATGGTTCGATCAAGCAGACGCAGCATGGATTCATGAAGTGAAAGTCGTGTTTGACGAATCTACTGGACTTTTATGGAGATGTCACTAGTGCGGTTGACAGAGGGGATCCGGTGGATGTGGTGTTTTTAGATTTCCAGAAGGTGTTCGATAAGGTGCCTCACAAAAGGTTGCTGCAGAAGATTGGGGTACACGGAGTTAGGGGTAAGGTGTTGGCGTGGATTGGGGATTGGCTATCTAACAGGAAGCAGAGAGTTGGGATAAATGGGTGCTTTTCTGGTTGGCAGTTGGTGACCAGTGGCGTGCTGCAGGGATCGGTGCTGGGGCCTCAATTGTTTACCATTTACATAGATGATCTGGAGGAGGGGACTGAATGTAGGGTATTCAAGTTTGCTGATGACACGAAGGTGAGTGGGAAAGCGAATTGCGTGGAGGACGTGGAAAGTCTGCAGAGAGATTTGGATAGGCTGAGCGAGTGGGCGAGGATCTGGCAGATGGAATATAACGTTAGCAAATGTGAGGTTATCCACTTTGGAAGAAATAATAGTAAATTGGAATATTATTTAAATGGAGAAATATTACATCGTGCGACTGTGCAGAGGGACCTGGGGGTCCTTGTGCACGAATCGCAAAAACTCAGTCTGCAGGTGCAGCAGGTGATCAAGAAGGCGAATGGAATGTTGGCCTTTATCGCGAGGGGGATAGAATATAAAAGCAGGGAGGTCTTGCTGCAACTGTACAAGGCACTGGTGAGGCCGCAACTGGAGTACTGTGTGCAGTTTTGGTCCCCTTATTTGCGAAAGGATATATTGGCCTTGGAGGGAGTGCAGAGAAGGTTCACCAGGTTGATACCGGAGATGAGGGGTGTAGCTTATGAGGAGAGATTAAACAGATTGGGTCTGTACTCGTTGGAGTTTAGAAGGATGAGGGGTGATTTTATAGAGACATATAAGATAATGAAGGGGCTGGATAGGGTAGGGGTGGAGAGATTCTTTCCACTTAGAAGGGAAACCAGAACTAGAGGGCACAGCCTCAAAATAAGGGGGGGCCGGTTCAGAACAGAGTTGAGGGGGAACTTCTTCTCTCAGAGGGTAGTGAATCTCTGGAATTCTCTGCCCATTGAAGTGGTGGAGGCTTCCTCGTTGAATATGTTTAAATCACGGGTAGATAGTTTTCTGATCGATAAGGGAATTAGGGGTTATGGGGAGCAGGCGGGTAAGTGGAACTGATTCGCTTCAGATCAGCCATGATCTTGTTGAATGGCGGGGCAGGCTCGAAGGGCCAGATGGCCTACTCCTGCTCCTATTTCTTATGTTCTTATGTTCAGATGTTTGTACATCTTTGACTCTTTCAGAAAATAGAATTTTTTTAAAAATTGTCTTCTCCTAGTCTTTTTAAAAGCAAGGTACAGACATTTGTATGTATAAAATATATATATGTATATTATATGCATATGTGAGGTTGCATCATAGGATAATTATGTTCTGCAAAAGTTTATTAGACAGATTCTGACCAATGGTTTCTTGTGAATTTAAATTACTTTTTTTAGGACTTCCAAACATTTCAACTTGCAGGGTAAATAAAGATTGTGCTTTGGTGGTAGACAAATATTACTTCATCTGGCATGCAGGTTGATGGACCAGTATCATAGAATCATAGAAACCCTACAGTGCAGAAGGAGGCCATTCAGCCCATTGAGTCTGCACTGACAACAATCCCACCTAGGCCCTATCCCTGATGGGCTAGAAGGTCTCTTTCTGCATTCTAGTGATTGTATGGTTCTTTTTCCTGATATTATGCTCCAGGATCTAGGCCACAGCCCCAGCTGAATGCTTCCAGCTACACATTATCAGTGTCTGCCATTGCCTCCTCAGTTGACTCGAAAAGCAGCCCTCCATTACTGTCATTCCTACCCAGCCTCTCTATTTCCATACCCAAGTCACTCATTGCTTTCAAACTACAGGCATCCAACCTCCTGGTTGTGGACAGTTTTTTAAGTTAGATTTATTATATTACTTCATTCAAAACAGAAGTAATTTCTTTACTGGACAATTACCCGGCCTCAGGTATATTGAATTCTGAGATGCCGATATTTCAATTGCAAAATTGTTAAGTATTGAAGTTCAACTACAACATCTGATTTACATATGTTTTGAGTTGCCCAGTTATTAGTATTTATCGACTGTTAGCTTATGGATACAAACTGTACATGTCATCAGAACACCCTACTGAGAACAACTGGATCAAAAAGAATATTGACCATAAATATATTTTTGAGATCTAAGTTCTTCAGCTATCTTATTTTGCCTCAGGAAATAGACAATTTTAGACTTATTCCAGTTCATACTACTTTTTCTTAGTTAGAAATTGAGGGTTCCAGCCTCAGTTTAGGATTATGGATGCCAATGGATTAGAATAAAAACAGATGTGTGCGCTCAATTCTGATGCCAGATAGTGAAATGGGAAGGGCTCCATTTCGCAGTACTGTATTAGAACTCTTTGTCCACAAAAAGTAAAAAAATAAAAATCATTCTAATTAAAAATGTTGTTACGCAATCGTTCATATTTTGCTTAAGTAGCATATCGCTCACCATTGCTGAGGACTGAATAATTAGATTAATAGTCACAAAGATTTGCAGGTTAGGTTGATTGGCCATGCTCAATTGCCCCTTAGTCAGTGAGATTAGCATGGTAAATACGTGGGGTTGCGGGAGTAGGGCCTGGGTAGGATTGTTAGTGCAGGCTTGATGGGTCGAGTGGTGTCTTTCTGCACTGTGGGGATTCAATAAACATTGGTTTTAGAAGAACATCTGATTTAAAAGGGAAGATAAATTTTCAAATAAGACCTATGCATACTGAACCCAAAAGTAAGTTTAAAGAAGACATTGTTTACAAAGAATTTTCACAAGTAACTTCTTAGAATATGGATGCCACACAACAGAAGATTAAATAAAGTCTGTTTCAGTGAGAAAACAGCCAATTCTCAATCTTTTCCCACACAAAACAAAATGTTTACATGACCAACAATATCTTTGACCAATGGTTACAGCAGTCGGTGCTAAAATTGCACCCCCCCCTCACCACCACCACCACCTCAATCCATAAGATGTGGTTTCCAAAAGAAGAGCTGCATACAGTTTTAGGTATTAATCTCATATTTTTAAGATTACTGGGATGACACGGTGGCACACTGGTTAGCACTGCTGCCTCACAACTCCAGAGACCTGGGTTCGATTCCTGGCTTGGGCTACTGTCTGTGTGGAGTTTGCACATTCTCCCCGTGTCTGTGTGGGTTTCCTCCAGGTGCTCTGGTTTCCTCCCATAGTCCAAAAGATGTGCTGGTTAGGTGCATTGGCCATTCTAAATTCTCCCTCAGTGTACCCGAACAGGCGCCGGAGTGTGACAACTAGGGGATTTTCACAGTAACTTCATTGCAGTTAATATAAGCCTACTTGTGACAATAATAAATAAACTCTGAAATTTAAGTAAAATCTTCTGCTTTACGGGGATGAAACTGATTGCAGATAGCAAAATTCACTAGTAATGACACTCTCAAACATAAACAATTCAAACATATTACAGCATCTGGCAGCACATAGCCTCTTTTTCATAGGTCTCATGATCTGATACAATAGTTTACCATATACGTTGAGCAGGTTCATTGTGATTGCATCAGGATGCAAAGCACTATTGTAGCAGGAGTACATGGACAGCAAGGATGGCTCAGCATAAAATTTCCAGGTTGACCCCCACTCTGTCAGTGCTATTTCATGTGACAGTGTATGAAATAGCAGGTCCATTTTTCAAAAATGTTCTGGAAAGAAAACCGTGACAGCTGGTAAACATGTGTACTGAGTCAGCACTATTTCAAGAACTAGACCAAAGGTAAATGTGGCTTTAAGAGGGCAAGTCATACTGTGCTATTCTCAAACATATTATTGTTATGACAGGTTGTTTGCCTGACTGTTTAATAACCATTGATGAACTTTGCATTGATTGGTGATCTGTTACAGTTTATATTTTTACAAAAGCTATTTAAGTAATCAGAAGTACAAATGTGACAGATGTTTTCAAAAGCCTTTGAAATGTGCACTGTTTTCAGCAATTTCCAGTTTCCTGGCCCTAACCACTACCTCTGCAGTATGAATGTCCAATCCTTCTACACCTTCAGGACAGTCTGAGTGCTTTCTGCTTCTTCTTGAATGGAGGCCTGAACAATCCCCATCCACCACCACCCTCTACCTGGCTAAACTTGTTCCTTCATTAAATAATTTCTTCTTTAATTTGCCTCACTTTCTCCAAATAAAATGTGTGGCTATGAATCCATGAATGTCCCTAGTTATGCCTGCTCTTTGTGGGGTATGTGGAGCATTCCTTGTTCTAGACCTACTAAGGCCCTCTCCCACAATTCCAAACATATCTTCCCTTCACCTCC
This sequence comes from Mustelus asterias, assembly GCF_964213995.1. Classification (NCBI taxonomy): domain Eukaryota; kingdom Metazoa; phylum Chordata; class Chondrichthyes; order Carcharhiniformes; family Triakidae; genus Mustelus; species Mustelus asterias. The sequence goes on along the minus strand of NC_135817.1, from coordinate 21,232,073 downwards.
CTTGTCAGTATTCTGAAGGGACCGTTTCCTCCATGACCACTCCTCTATCACCCCCAATATCTCATGGCACCTTGCCATGCGATCGCAGGTGTAATACCTGGCCCTTTACCTCCTCCTTCCACACTTTGCAAATTATTCTTTCCAGATGAAGCAGCGATTTACTTATACTTTTTTCAATTTATTCTACTGTATTCGCTGCTCATAATGCAATCTGCTCTATATGGGGCAGACCAAATGCAGACTGGGTGACCTCTTTGCCGAAATACCTTTGCTCAATCCACACGCATGCCCCTGACCTTTCAATTGTTTGCCATTTCAATCTTGCTCTCATGTTCACATTTCATCCTCAGCCCACTAGAGTGTACCACTGAAGGTCAATGGAAGCTGGAGGAACAGCACCTCATCTTCTGATTCGGCACTTTATATTTTTCTAGACCCAACATTGAGTTCAACAACTTCAGACCATGAGCTTTGTCCTCCAACTTGATTTTTTTTAACCCCAAGTGCCAGTCTGTATCGTGTTCTCATATTCTTGCCCTGAGAAAGTGCTGACCTTTATTCTGCTATAATACATTCTACTATTTTCCTTTCAGACAGCGTTGACCTTTATTCTGTTATTAACACCTACTCTAGACCAATGTTTTGTGTCTTTAATACTACCATTACCGCACTCTTTGCCTTTTATTCCATGACATCTTTGTCATTTAGTCACCCCTGCCTCCGATCCTATGCCTGCTCTTTTCTTTTGTTCCATCTCTCTGCCCCCATTGAAGTGTCCTATTGGACTAGAAACATTAACTCTGTCTATCTCTCCACATTTGCTGCCAGAACTGCTGAGGTTTTCCAACACTTACTGTTTTTTACACACTGCGTTTATGTTTGCTACCTCTGACCCCTCTGATCCAGCTTGACGGTTAGAAGGACTTATATTGAGCTTTTCATGACTGTAAGATATCCCAAGGTGCTTTCTGGCAGATGAAGTACTTTTGTATTGCTGTTGTAATTTATGTTATTTGTTCTTTGGGATGCGAATGCCTCTGATATTTATTGCCTATTCCTTCAGCAGCTGGTGGGTAGCTGCCTTCTTGAACTGCTGCAGTTCATGTGATGTAGGTTAACTGACAGTGCTGTCTGGAAAGAAGTTCCAGGATTTTGAACCAGTGTTGATGAAGGAACTATGGTATAGTTTCAAGTCAAGATGGTGTGTGAATTTGAGGGAACTTGCAGGTGGTTGTGCTCCCATGCATTGCTGCCCTTGTCCTTCTAGTTTTGAAGTCATGGATTTGGAAGATGCTGTTATAGGAGCTTTGCTGAGTTGCTGCACTGCATCTGGCAGATGGTATGCTAGGGGTAGACAAATGTTTTGGGCAAGTGACCACATCTGGGTATAAAAATTTCTGGGGGCCATAAATGCTCCAGAAGCTAACAAGTAAAATAAAGATAAAATTTAATACTAACAAATGCAAAACCCTTATTCTTATGACCATTATAATCATCAAATGATGCATTACAATAATTAAACCAAGTGTTTCTTCATTCCCTCTTGATTTAATGTGAATAAGGAATTGGGGTGCTGGTCAGTTAACTGGGATCAGTAGCAAGATTTATTGTATTTCATAGAATCATAGAAACCCTACAGTGCAGAAGGAGGCCATTCGGCCCATCGAGTCTGCACCGACCACAATACCACCCAGGCCCTACCCCCACATATTTACCCGCTAATCCCTCTAACCTACGCATCCCAGGACTCTAAGGGGCAATTTATAACCTGGCCAATTAACCTAACCTGCACATCTTTGGACTGTGGGAGGAAACCGGAGCACCCGGAGGAAACCCACGCAGACACGAGGAGAATGTGCAAACTCCACACAGACAGTGACCCGAGCCGGGAATCGAACCCGGGACCCTGGAGCTGTGAAGCAGCAGTGCTAACCACTGTGCTACCGTGCCGCCTTTCAGCAGAGAAAATGTTTGTTAGCACATAGCTGACCAGAGTGAAGATTTTTTGTGCCACCTTGCAAATATTTGGGAACTTGGATTCACTCAAGGAAGCCTAAAACCTGCCCTGTTTTTCTGGATTGTATTTTTCCTTGAAGGTGGCATCTTAATGTTAGAAATGTTCTGTTATGTCAGCCCTTTCTGTTGTATTCTTGAATTCTCGGGTCCTCAAATATACCTGCAGCTTTATGCTGATGAACAATTTCTGGGAAACTTGCTTCTTACTTTTTCATGAGTACAAGGTGTTAAAGGAACAGTAGATTACAGCCAGAAAAGATTAAATGAAGCCAGAACAAAAAACAAAGAACAGTACAGCACAGGAAACAGGCCCTTCGGCCCTCCAAGCCTGTGCCGCTCCTTGGTCCAACTAGACCAATTGTTTGTATCCCTCCATTCCCAGGCTGCTCATGTGACTATCCAGGTAAGTCTTAAACGATGTCAGCGTGTCTGCCTCCACCACCCTACTTGGCAGCGCATTCCAGGCCCCCACCACCCTCTGTGTAAAAAACACTTCCCTCTAATATCTGAGTTATACTTCGCCCCTCTCACCTTCAGCTCCTGATCGTCACTTCTGATCTGGGAAAAAGCTTCCCACCGTTCTATCCCCTTCATAATCTTGTACACCTCTATTAGATCTCCTCTCATTCTCCGTCTTTCCAGGGAGAACAACCCCAGTTTACCCAATCTCTCCTCATAGCTAAGACCCTCCATACCAGGCAACATCCTGGTAAACCTTCTCTGCACTCTCTTGAACGCCTCCATGTCCTTCTGGTAGTGCGGCGACCAGAACTGGACGCAGTACTCCAAATGTGGCCTAACCAGCATTCTATACAGCTGCATCATCAGACTCCAGCTTTTATACTCTATACCCCGTCCTATAAAAGCAAGCATACCATATGCCTTCTTCACCACCTTCTCCACCTGTGATGCCACCTTCAAGGATTAGTGGACTTGCACACCTAGGTCCCTCTGTGTTTCTATACTCTTGATGGCTCTGCCATTTATTGTATAACTCCTCCATACATTATTTCTTCCAAAATGCATCACTTCGCATTTATCTGGATTAAATTCCATCTGCCACCTCTCCGCCCAATTTTCCAGCCTATCTATATCCTGCTGTATTGCCCGACAATGCTCATCGCTATCCGCAAGTCCAGCCATCTTCGTGTCATCTGCAAACTTGCTGATAACACCAGTTACACCTTCTTCCAAATCATTTATAAACATCACAAATAGCAGAGGTCCCAGTACAGAGCCCTGCGGAACATCACTGGTCACAGACCTCCAGCCGGAAAAAGACCCTTTGACCACTACCCTCTGTCTCCTATGGCCAAGCCAGTTCTCCACCCATCTAGCCACCTCTCCTTGTATCCCATGAGCCTTAACCTTCTTAACCAACCTGCCATGTGGGACTTTGTCAAATGCCTTACTGAAATCCATATAGACGACATCCACGGCCCTTCCTTCGTCAACCGTTTTTGTCACTTGCTCAAAAAACTCCACCAAATTTGTAAGGCACGACCTCCCTCTTACAAAACCATGCTGTCTGTCACTAATGAGATTGTTCCGTTCTAAATGCACATACATCCTGTCTCTAAGAATCCTCTCCAACAACTTCCCTACCGCGGACGTCAAGCTCACTCGCCTATAATTTCCCGGGTTATCCCTGCTATCCTTCTTAAACAACGGGACCACATTCGCTATCCTCCAATCCTCAGGGACCTCACCTGTGTCCAAAGAAGCGACAAAGATTTCCGTCAGAGGCCCAGCAATTTCATCTCTCGTCTCCCTGAGCAGTCTAGGATAGATGCCATCAGGCCCTGGGGCTTTGTCAGTTTTAATGTTCCCTAAAAAACCTAACACTTCCTCCCTTGTAATGGAGATTTTCTCTAATGGGTGAACACCTCCCTCCGAGACACTCCCGGTTAACACGTCCCTCTCCTTCGTGAATACCGACGCAAAGTATTCATTTAGGATCTCCCCTAATCTCCTCCTTTGTCCCTGAGAGGTCCGATTTTCTCCCTGACAACTCTTTTGTTCCTAATGTATGAATAGAATGCCTTAGAATTCTCCTTAATCCTGCCTGCCAAGAACATCTCGTGACCTCTTTTTGCCCTTCTAACTCCCCGTTTGAGTTCTTTCCTGCTCTCTCTGTATTCCTCCAGAGCTCCATCTGTTTTCTGTTGCTTGGACTTAACGTACGCCTCCCTTTTCATTTTAATCAGATCCTCAATTTCCCTGGTTATCGACGGCTCTCAAATCCTACCTTTCCTATCTTTCCTTTTTACAGACACATGCCTGTCCTGCAGCCTTATCAATTGTTCCTTAAAAGACTCCCACATGCCAGACGTGGATTTAGCCTCGAGCATCCTCTCCCAATCAACGTCCACCAATTCCTGCCTAATCCGGCCATAGTAAGCCTTCCCCCAATTTAGCACCCTGCCCTTAGGACAGCACTCATCCTTGTCCATTACTATCGTAAAGTTAACAGAGTTGTGGTCACTATTTGCCACATGTTCCCCTACCGAAACTTTGACGACCTGACCGGGCTCATTTCCCAGAACTAGGTCCAGTATAGCCCCCTCTCTAGTCGGGCTATCTACATACTGTTCCAAAGAATCTTCCAGTATGCATTTTACAAATTCCTCCCCGTCCGGAACCCCAGCTCTAAGCACTTTCCAGTCTATACCAGAGAAATGAAAGTCCCCCACTACAACAACCGTATTTTTTCTGCACCTATCCAGAATCTCCTGACATATCCTTTCCTCCACTTCCCGTGGGCTGTTGCGTGGTCTGTAGTACACCCCCAGCATCATGACTGCACCCTTCCTATTTCTGAGTTCCACCCACAGTGACTCAGTACATGACCCCTCTAAGTTGCCTACCCTCTGCACCGCGGTAATATGCTCCTGAACTAATATCGCTACTCCCCCACCTTTTTTAGCCCCTCCTCTGTCTCGCCTAAAACACTTATACCCCAGAATATTCAGCTGCCAGTCCTGTCCTTTTAACCAAGTCTCTGTCACCGCAACCACATCCAAATTCCGCGTAAGCATTTAGGCCCTAGGTTCGTCTGTCTTACCCGTTACGCTCCTCGCATTGAAGCAGGTGCACTCAGACCTCCAGGCTCACTCAGATCATCCTCCTCCAGAGTGCTCCTCTTCTTAGCTAGCCTTGCCTGGCCTCCAGCTCAACCCCAGCCTCAGTAATTACTGACCTACTGTTTTGTTCCTCACCCCCCTGCCACACTAGTTTAAATCCTGCCGAAACACTCTAGCAAAACTCCCAGCCAGGATATTTGCTCCCTTCCAGTTAAGGTGTAACCCATCCTTTCTGTATCGTTGCAATCCTGACTTGAAGACTTCCCAGTTATCTATGAATTTAAAACCCTCCCTCTTGCACCAGTCCTTTAGCCATGCGTTCAACTGTAGAATCTCCCTGTTCCTAGCCTCACTTGCACTAGACACCGGGAGCAATCCAGAGATTGCTACCCTGGAGGCCTTACTTTTTAGCCTAGCATCCATCTCCCTGAATTTCTCTCGTATGACCCCCCCTGCTCTTCCTACCTACATCATTTTCACCAATGTGTATAATTACGTCCGTTTGACTACCGTCCTTTTTTAATATGCTTCCTACCCTCTTACCCTCGGAGACATCCAGTACCCCGGTACCAGGGAGGCAGACTACCATCCTGGATTCTCGCCCGCTCCCACAGAACCGCCTGTCCATGCCTCTAACCATTGCGTCCCCCACCACTATCGCTCTCCTAAACCCCTTCTTTCCCTTCCGGACCCCTGAGCCTTACTCCGTGCAGGTGATCTGGTCCTCGTGGCTTACCCCTGGAGGGTCATCCCCCTCCACAAAATTGACATTTAGGGGTGCAGTCAATCAGGTGACAGCTAAGACAGCATTTGACCTAATCAAGTATTGAATCTACATCTAATCTGAAAGATGGCAACTCTAGCAGTGCAGCATTCCCTCAGTTCTGCCCTGGAGAATTGTCCTTGATTTTTGTATTCAAGTCCTGGATTAGGTCTTCAAGCCGGAATCATCTGACTCGACGGAAAAGTGCCACTAACTGTACTGCAGCTGTCACAGGATTTCTATTTTTCCATTCACCCTTAAGAATGTGCACAAGTATTTAGAATGCACAGTTGCTAGGGTCCATCCACTGTGGTGGGAGAACTTGTTAAAGGGTTACTGAGGTTGCTTGTGGGGACCTCCTGTCATACCGTAAGATATAGGAGCCAAATTAGGCCATTCCGCCCATCAAGTCTGCTCTGCCATTCAATCAAGGCTGATATGATTCTCATCCCCATTCTCTTGCCTTCTCCTTGATCCCCTTATTGATCAAGAACCTATCTATCTCTGTCTTAAAGACACTGATGTGGTCTCCACAGCTTTCTGTGGCAATGAGTTCCACAGATTCACCACCCTCTGGCTGAAGAAATTCCTCCTCGTCTCAGTTTTAAAGGAGCGTCCCTTCACTCTAAGGTTGTGCCCTCGAGTTCTAATCTCTCCCACTAATGGAAACATCCTCTCTATGTCCACTCTATCTCGGCCTCTCAGTATACATGCCTTCGGACTTGCTGCAGTTATCGTAGCTTTCATGCTTTTGTATTTCAATCCCTTATCCACCACAGAATTGTCAATCAATTTTTTTTCCAGGCCGGAAAATCTGTTACCCTCTGTTTCTTTTGCCAACTCTCTTAAACCTGTCTTCTGGTTACTGACCCTCTGCTACCGGAGACCTTTTTTCCTTGTTCACCTAATCAATACCCTTGATGTTTTTGAGCACCTCTATTAAATTTATTCTTGATCTCTGTTCTGAGGGGAGGAACCCAACTTTGATGCATCAGCAACAGGTAGATTGGTGGAGGCAAGGTCAATTAGGTTCTTCCCTCTTGTGACAGGTGATGAGAGAACCAGCAAGCCTATTCTGGTGGATATTGCGTTGATGGCTTGGTCAGTCATGTTAGGAACATAGGAACAGGAGAAGGCCATTCAGTTGATAGAGCCTGCTCCACCTGTTGAGTCACTATTAGCAGGGAGTTTTCCGGTCCCGCCCACTGCTAGCGTTGTCCAATTCCACCAGGAGTCAATGGATTTTTGGCTGGGACACGATCTCCTCCATGTTACCCTCCATGGGCGGCACGGTAGCACAGTGGTTAGCACTGCTGCTTCACAGCTCCAGGGACCTGGGTTTGATTCCCGGCTTGGGTCACTGTCTGTGTGGAGTTTGCACATTCTCCTCGTGTCTGCGTGGGTTTCCTCCGGGTGCTCCGGTTTCCTCCCACAGTCCAAAGATGTGTGGGGTAGGTTGATTGGCCATGCTAAAAATTACCCTTAGTGTCCTGAGATGCGTTGGTTAGAGGGATTAGTGGGTAAAATATGTGGGGATATGGGGGTAGGGCTTGGGTGGGATTGTGGTCGGTGCAGACTCGATGGGTCGAATGGCCTCTTTCTGTACTGTAGGGTTTCTATGATTCTATGTTGGGGCCTGCCATAGCGAGGATGGAAAACTCTGGCCTTAGAGATGGACATTGAAGTCTCCCAGCCAGAGTGTCCTTACGACCCTCAGTAGTGCTTCCAAGTAGTGCTCAACATGAAGGAGGACTGATTCAGTTGAGTGATAGGTGCTAATTAGCAGGTGGTTTCATTTTACGTTTGACCTGATACAGTGAGATGTCATGGGGTCTGTATAATGTAAGAAAAGTGGCAGCTAATCTGCATGCAGCAAGATTTCAGAAGCAGCAGTGTGATAATGTCCAGGGCTGCAATTCTGCAGCTATTCACACTCCGCTGCTGTTGCCAGCGAGAACGGAGAATTTGGCACTCAGCCAAATCCCCATTCACTATAGAGGGACTGGAGAATCCCAGCTGCGGGCGAGGTCAGATGATCCAACTCCATCTATCTGTTTTGTGATGTTGATTGAGGGATAATTGCTGCTGCTCTTCAAAATGCTGTCACATCCACTTCAGAGAGCAAGCAAGATATTGATTTAACATTTCATCTGATAGTGCAGCAATCCCCAAGCGTCTACCTGGATTTATGTGCTGAAGTCAGTGGAGTATGTTTGAAACCTCAACCTTCTGTGGATCTGGAGTCGCATATAGGCCAAACTGGGTAATGATGGCAGGTTTCTTCCATGAAGGGCAGTAGGGAACCAGATAGTTTTTTTCTGATCGTTTCATGTCCCATCACTGAGACTAACTTTCAATTCCAGATTTTTTTATTAATTGGATTTGGTGGGATTTGAATTAGCCTGGGCCTCTGGATTACTAATCCACTGTTTGCTCCCAAATACGTAGTTTCAAAGTAAATGACGATCTTTTGATTTTATTTTTGATAATTTTGATTTTCATTTGTTATAGGAAACTAATGAAATCGTGGCTATCAAGAAGTTCAAGGACAGTGAAGGTATGTGCAACCTATAAGAATATTCACAAAGATCAAATTTTTGTACAACCAAGTGATTATGTGGAGCTCTGCAGCTGGTGATTACTACAAATCAAGTTGTTCACTGTAGAAAGTATTTCCTCTGTAATGTGACCAATTTTATAATTTTTATAATAATAACATAAAGCTTTATATTAATGACCATGTGGTAATAAAAGTCACTTCAATAATAATTGTTTCATGGTAATACTTTGCTTTATTCCCCACTATTGCGTGACTTCTCTTTTTAACATCACTCCCTAATTTGCAAGTGGAGTATAGACTGAATGTACATTTGATGCACGTTATAATCACTGTTCCATTTAAGGAGCGTGCTTTCTCTCCGTTGGCGGCTACAAAGATGAGGAGGAGCATGGCTGTTAGGAATTTGAAAATGAATGCAAATTTTAAAATCGAGGCCAGTGTAGGTCTGTAGGCACAAAGGTTATGGGTGAACAGGACTTCAGAATATAAGAAATATGAAAATAAGAAATAGGAGCAGGTGTTAGACATTTAGCTCCTCAGGCCTGCTCTGACATTCAGCAGGATCACGGCCCATCTCCTACCTCAACTGCACCTTCTTGCATGTTTCCTGTATCACAAATTTCCCTTAGTATCAAAAAATCTCTGATTCTCAGATTTGAACATATTCAAAAACTGCATTTATAGTGAGGATACGAGCAGCAGAGCTTTGTGTGAGCTTAAGTTTTTGGAGAGTGTAAAATGGAAAGCCAATCAGGTGAGCATTGGAATCATGAAGTGTAAAGGTTACAGATTGAACGCAACATACTCGAATCACAAACAGGAATCTTCACCTTAAATAAAGTCAATTACATTGGTTTGGGGGAAGAACTGGCTAATAGTTGGTCAGGTAAATAGTCTAAAAGATATGGCAGTAAATAAATGGGAAGCATTTAAAGAAACCATTCAAAATGTTCAACAAAAATACATGCCATTGAAAATCAAAAGCTCAGCATGAAAGATGTATATGTGGCCTACTCAGCAAGTTAAGGATAGAATGTTGGACCCTTGGAGGACGAGAGGGGGGAGTTAATAGTGGGAAATGAGGATATGGCTGAGTCTTTAAATAAGTTTTTTGTGTCGGTCTTCACGGTGGAGGACACAAATAGTTTGCCAAATATTAACGATAGAGGGTTGGCATCAGGAGAAATACTTAATACAATTAATGTTACCAGAGAGGCAGTGCTGGGTAGACTAATGGGACTGAAGGTGGACAAGTCCCCGGGTCCGGATGGAATGCATCCCAGGGTATTGAAAGAAATGTCAGAGGTAATAGTGGATGCGTTAGTGATTATTTATCAAAACTCGTTGCATTCTGGGGTAGTGCCGGTTGATTGGAAAACGGCTAATGTTACGCCGCTGTTTAAAAAAGGAAGGAGACAAAAGGCGGGTAACTATAGGCCGGTCAGCTTAACGTCTGTAGTAGGGAAAATGCTGAAATCCATTATTAAAGAGGAGATAGCAGGGCATCTGGATAGAAATGGTTCGATCAATCAGACGCAGCATGGATTCATGAGGGGAAAGTCGTGCTTGACGAACATGTTGGATTTTTATGAAGATGTGACTAGGGCGGTTGATGGAGGAGAACCGGTGGATGCGGTGTTTTTGGATTTCCAAAAGGCGTTTGATAAGGTGCCCCATAAAAGGCTGCTGAAGAAGATTAGGGCACACGGAGTTGGGGGTAGTGTGTTAAAGTGGATTGGGGACTGGCTATCCGACAGGAAGCAAAGAGTCGGAATAAATGGGTGGAGGAAGGTAACTAGTGGCGTGCCGCAGGGATCGGTACTCGGGCCGCAACTATTTACCATTTATATAGATGATCTGGAGGAGGGGACGGAGTGTAGGGTAACGAAGTTTGCAGACGACACAAAGATAAGTGGAAAAGTGAATCGTGTGGAGGACGGAGAAGATCTGCAGAGAGATTTGGACAGGCTGAGTGAGTGGGCGAGGATATGGCAAATGGAGTATAACGTTGATAAATGTGAGGTTATACACTTTGGAGGAAATAATAACAAATGGGATTACTATCTCAATGGAAACAAATTAAAACATGCTGCCGTGCAAAGGGACCTGGGGGTCCTTGTGCATGAGACGCAAAAGCCCAGTCTGCAGGTACAACAGGTGATCAAGAAGGCAAATGGGATGTTGGCCTATATTGCGAGGGGGATAGAATATAAAAGCAGGGATGTCTTGATGCACCTGTACAGGGCATTGGTGAGGCCGCAGCTGGAATATTGTGTGCAGTATTGGTCCCCTTATATGAGGAAGGATATATTGGCATTGGAGGGAGTGCAGAGAAGGTTCACCAGGTTGATACCGGAGATGAGGGGTTTGGATTATGAGGAGAGGCTGAGGAGATTGGGTTTGTACTCGTTGGAGTTTAGAAGGATGAGGGGGGATCTTATGGAGACTTATAAGATAATGCGGGGGCTGGATAGGGTGGAGGCGGAGAGATTCTTTCCACTTAGTAAGGAAGTTAAAACTAGAGGACACAGCCTCAAAATAAAGGGGGGTCGGTTTAAGACAGAGTTGAGGAGGAACTTCTTCTCCCAGAGGGTGGTGAATCTCTGGAATTCTCTGCCCACTGAGGTGGTGGAGGCTACCTCGCTGAATATGTTTAAAGCGCGGATGGATGGATTCCTGATCGGTAAGGGAATTAAGGGTTATGGGGATCAGGCGGGTAAGTGGTACTGATCCACGTCAGATCAGCCATGATCTTATTGAATGGCGGGGCAGGCTCGAGGGGCTAGATGGCCTACTCCTGCTCCTATTTCTTATGTACTTATGTTCTTATTAGATTAAACGATAAGGCTTATAATGTAGCAAAGAAGAAGCAAGTTTGAGGACTGGGAGTGTTTTAGAACACAGTAAGAAGTTTAACAACACCAGGTTAAAGTCCAACAGGTTTATTTGGTAGCAAAAGCCACACAAGCTTTCGAGGCTCTGAGCCCCTTCTTCAGGTGAGTGGGAATTCTGTTCACAAACAGAACTTATAAGACACAGACTCAATTTACATGAATAATGGTTGGAATGCGAATACTTACAACTAATCCAGTCTTTAAGAAACAAAACAATGGGAGTGGAGAGAGCATCAAGACAGGCTAAAAAGATGTGTATTGTCTCCAGACAAGACAGCCAGTGAAACTCTGCAGGTCCACGCAACTGTGGGAGTTACAAATAGTGTGACATAAATTCTGATTCTAGGATCGCATGATAAAGACTCAGGAGGAAAAAAGCAGAAATATTTATGTGAAATAGTGTGACATAAACCCAATATCCCGGTTGAGGCCGTCCTTGTGTGTGCGGAACTTGGCTATCAGTTTCTGCTCCGCGACTCTGCGCTGTCGTGTGTCGCGAAGGCCGCCTTGGAGAACGCTTACCCGAATATCAGAGGCCGAATGCCCGTGACCGCTGAAGTGCTCCCCAACAGGAAGAGAACAGTCTTGCCTGGTGATTGTCGAGCGGTGTTCATTCATCCGTTGTCGCAGCGTCTGCATAGTTTCCCCAATGTACCATGCCTCGGGACATCCTTTCTTGCAGCGTATCAGGTAGACAACGTTGGCCGAGTTGCAAGAGTATGTACCGTGTACCTGGTGGATGGTGTTCTCACGTGAGATGATGGCATCTGTGTCGATGATCCGGCACGTCTTGCAGAGGTTGCTGTGGCAGGGTTGTGTGGTGTCTTGGTCACTGTTCTCCTGAAGGCTGCGTAGTTTGCTGCGGACAATGGTCTGTTTGAGGTTGTGCGGTTGTTTGAAGGCAAGAAGTGGGGGTGTGGGGATGGCCTTGGCGAGATGTTCGTCTTCATCAATGACATGTTGAAGGCTCCGGAGGAGATGCCGTAGCTTCTCCGCTCCGGGGAAGTACTGGACAACGAAGGGTACTCTGTCCACTGTGTCCCGTGTTTGTCTTCTGAGGAGGTCGGTGCGGTGCAGTGTTTTAGAAACCAGCAAGGGATCATCAAAAAGTTGATAAAAAGGGAGATATGAGTGTAAACAGCCATGAATATAAAAACAGATTGTTACAGCTTTTACAAGTATATGAAAAGAAAGAGAATAGCCAAAGTAAATATTGGTTTCTTAAAAGCAGAGACCAGAGAAATTATTATGGGGAATGAGGAAATGACAAATACATTAAACAAATATTTTGTATCTGTCTTCCCAGTGGAAGATAGCAGTTGCAAAGCAGAAATGAGAGGGTAACATAGGTGACATCAATGACAGGTGGTGTGCCTCAAGGATCAGTGTTGGGACCGCAATTGTTCACAATTTATATAGATGATTTGGAGTTGGGGACCAAGTGTAGTGTGTCAAAATTTGCAGATGAAACTAAAATGAGTGGCAGAGCAAAGTGTGCAGAGAGCACTGAAAGTCTGCAAAGCAGATGGAGCGCAATATTGGTAAATGTGAGGTCACCCATTTTGGTAGGAATAACAGCAAAATGGACTATTATTTAAATGGTAAAAAATTGCAGCATGCTGCTGTGCAGAGGGACATGGGTGTCCTTGTGCATGAATCACAAAAAGTTGATTTGTAGGCGCCAACTTGGACTCACCTGCTGTCACTCTTTGCTACTGACTATTTAGTGGAGCTGCGGGACTTGGCAGGCCTGGGGTTGCGGGAGAGCACAGTAAGAAGTTTAACAACACCAGGTTAAAGTCCAACAGGTTTATTTGGTAGCAAAAGCCACACAAGCTTTCGGAGCTCCAAGCCACTTCTTCAGGTGAGTGGGAATTCTGTTCACAAACAGGGCATATAAAGACACAAACTCAATTTACATGAATAATGGTTGGAATGCGAATACTTACAGCTAATCAAGTCTTTAAGAAACAAAACAACGTGAGTGGAGAGAGCATCAAGACAGGCTAAATGGGGGAGAGAGCAGAAGAGATCAAGACTCCACAGGATTTGGCAGCCCCTGGGCTGGGAGAGGAGCAGTGGAGCCTGTGAATTTGGGTTCTGCAAGCGGCATGGGTGGGCAAAGGAGGGAGCAACATTATTGAGTCAGAATTTTGGTTGTGTGAATTGTCATATTAGCCCTTTGGTGTAGTAGACAGAATTATCTCTGGTTAGAATTCTAATGTTGAATTTTCTAGGAGAAGCTGAATGTCTATAACCTTGAATAGCTAGCTTTTACTTATAACGTGCATACATGCAGTTAATTTCTCTGTCATTTGTGTCATCTTAGTGGAGTTTATGTTGCCACTCAGTGTGTGTAGTTCACTGTATAATAGTGGTCCCTGTCAATGACATGTATGGGAGCAGGCATTCAGCTACCTATCCAAGCATGATAGCCTTCTGGCATTTTTGTGTACCACTGGCACAAGCAGGTGTGAACTTGCTGTTCTGTTTATTTTCATCCAAGCAACAAGCTCCCAGCCACCAGGGATGTGCTGACAGTCTCCATACTGCATTCTGCAATTTTGCTGGAACTCTTAGCATGCTGGGAATTGTAGTCCTGGACTTCTGCCTAGAAAACCACCAGAACAAATTCCCTCACACTTTCCCCCAATAGCTTTATAGTTTCTTTGCCAGTGTGAATCATCATCATTTAAAAAAAATAGCTTTTTACACACTGCAGGTAACCTTTTTATTTTTTCACAATTACACCTATTGTATTTAAGAGTTACAGAGTTCAGCCAAATCAAAACAAGTGAACGTAACAAGCAGGATTTAAACATCATTGAATAGTCATAACTTAGAGCCGCCCCTTTTACTTACACCCTTTTTCTAACTCTGCATAGAATTTTCAGTTAAGTCCACAGCCAAATCGTCAGCCTCTTGAGTTGTAGATCTAAGTCCATTTTTAAGCTCATTTTCTAAACTCAAATGTGTTAAGTTCTCGCTTTGAGAGAATAAGTTCAAAATGAGCAATGGGCATCATGGTGGCACAGTGGTTAGCACTGGTGCCTCATAGCGCCAGGGACCCGGGTTCAATTCCAGCCTCGGATCTCTGTCTGTGTAGAGTTTGCACTTTCTCCCCGTGTCTGCGTGGGTTTCCTCCGGGTGCTCCAGTTTCCTCCCACAGTCTAAAGATGTGCGGCTTAGGTTGATTGGCCATGCTAAATTGACCCGAGTGTCAAGGGGATTAGCAGGGTAAATGAGGGCTAAGAGAATAGAACATAAGAACTGGGAGCAGGAGTAGGCCATCCGGCCCCTCGAGCCTGTTCTGCCATTCAATAAGATCATGGCTGATCTTTTTGTGGACTCAGCTCCACTTACTCGCCAGCTCACCATAACCCTTAATTCCTTTACCGTTCAAAAATGTGTCTATCCTTGCCTTAAAAACATTCAATGAGGCAGCCTCAACTGCTTCACTGGGCAGGGAATTCCACAAATTCACAACCCTTTGTGTGAAGAAGTTCCTCCTCAACTCAGTCCTAAATCTGCTCCCCCGTATTTTGAGGCTATGCCCCCTAGTTCTAGTTTCATCCGCCAGTGGAAACAACTTCCCTGCTTCTATCTTATCTATTCCCTTCATAATCTTATATGTTTCTATAAGATCTCCCTTCATTCTTCTAAATTCCAATGAGTATAGCCCCAGTCTACTCAGTCTCTCCTCATAAGCCAACCCTCTCAACTCCGGAACCAACCTAGTGAATCTCTTCTGCACCCCCTCCAGTGCCAGTATATCCTTTCTCAAGTAAGGAGACCAAAACTGTACACAGTACTCCAGGTGTGGCCTCACCAGCACCTTATACAGCTGCAACATAATCTCTCTGTTTTTAAACTCCATCCCTCTAACAATGAAGGACAAAATTCCATTTGCCTTCTTAATTACCTGCTGCACCTGCAAACCAACTCCTTGAGATTCCTGCCCAAGGACACCCAGGTCCCTCTGCACAGCAGCAGGCTGCAATTTTTTACCATTTAAATAATAGTCCATTTTGCTGTTATTCCTACCAAAATGGATGACCTCACATTTACCAATATTGTACTCCATCTGCCAGACCCTCGCCCACTCACTTAGATTATCTATATCCCTTTGCAGACTTTCAGCGTCCTCTGCACACTTTGCTCTTCCACCTTAGTGTCATCTGTGAATTTTGACACACTATCCTTGGTCCCCAACTCCAAATTAGCCATGTAAATCGTAAACAATTGCGGTCCCAACACTGATCCCTGAGGCACACCACTAGTCACTGATCGCCAACCAGAAAAACACCCATTTACTCCCACTCTTTGCTTTCTGTTAGTTAACCAATCCTCTATCCATGCTAATACATTACCCGTAACACCGTGCACCTTTATCTGATGTAGCAGTCTTTGGTGCGGCACCTTGTCAAATGCCTTCTGGAAATCCAGATACGCCACATCCACAGGTTCCCCATTGTCCACTGCACATGTAATGTTCTCAAAGAATTCCACCAAATTAGTCAAACATGACCTGCCCTTCATGAACCCATGCTGCATCTTACCAATGGGACAATTTATATCCAGATGTCTCGCTATTTCTTCCTTGATGATAGATTCAAGCATTTTCCCTACTACAGAAGTTAAGCTAACCGGCCTATAGTTACCTGCCTTTTGTCTACCTTTTTTAAACAGTGGCATCGCATTTGCTGTTTTCCAATCTGCGGGAACCACCCCAGAGTCCAGCCAATTTTGGTAAATTACCACTAGTGCATTTGCTATTTCTCCCACCATCTCTTTTAGTATTGGGTGTGAATGTCGTCGGTACAGGCCAAATGGCCTCTTTCTGTACTGTAGTGATTCTATGAATGTATGCCAACGACTCGTTCCCTCTATGGTCAAAATTCTTTTTGGCTGTTCCAATAGTCGTTGGGATGCTTTTTAACATCACACAAAAGGGTTTGATATTCCTGTTTGGTTTGATCTTTCAACATTTTAAAATGTTCTCCTGATCCCATTCGGAATTAGTCTCATTCTTTTTGAAGGCTGACAACAGATTCCTCATTCTGGACTTTTCTTTTCTAGCAGTTCAAGTCTTCCACACAATTCATGAACGATGTTATTCTAATCCTCTCTGGGTTTCACTTGGTCTTTCGTGAACTGTCCACTTGCCAGGATTCCTGCTGCTGTATCCTGCGTCCTATCATTGGCAAGCACTCCTGATTTGGTGTCAAACTCTTGAGTCATTTTGAGGTCTTAGTTTTTCCCATTGGAAATTTTTTATTTGGAAATTTGGCAGAACCCTTAAACAAGCCTGTTAATTTCACATAGGTGTTCTCTTTATCTTGGAATCTTTTCTCCAGGGTTGCTGACTGCTCCGTAGACTCTTCAATCTACTCATTAGATCCTTAATCTGTTTGTCAAAACTTTTTTTAACAGCTTTTAAAGTCAGGACCTGCTCTTTCATGCCGCACATCTCAAACTTATTGTTCTTAAGGTTACATTGAAGTTCAAGAACTTCATTGCTCTGTTCAGTGAAGCTCCGGTAGTTTGTCAGTCTTGCTTTCTAATTCTGCATTCAACCAACTGTTCTGATACATCTGTAATCCCTTGTCCTATCCAACGTGCTTTTCGCAATACTTAATAGAAACCTCTGATATTTGAAAGTTCATCAAATTTTAGTTGAAAATCTGTCTTTGTTGAATTTGCTTCCACAAACTTTTGGTTTAGATGTTTCAAATACTCATTCAAGTGTTTGACTTCCTGTGACTCCTCATGTTCTCACCAGTTTACATTTCACATTTTATAGTACATCTTTTGTGTATGAAATTTGGTTCTCAAAACTTTGATCAGTTTTTCCTTCAAGTGATTTGGAAAATTCAGTGCGATTGTGTAACTGCTCCAACCCAGTGGCCGCAATTTATTGTTGGTGCCTGACAACTCATTGCACCTTCTGAAGGTAAATAAGGAACTTAATTTACTCAGTTATTTTGTAAAGCAACTCTGTATCAAGGTTCATAAATCCCATAAATACTCCATATTAATACATCTTTCATCAAACCATCTGGAACTCAAATTCTAACATCAGCCACCTGACTGAACTGCCCCAGTGTCTTTCAAAATATTAATTAGTTTGGCTTGTTTGTTGTAGGAGTAATTACGTTTTAAAATTTATTTTTACTTTTAAAGTTCAAATATTTGCTTTTCAGTTTCTATCTCGATCTGCTTCATCTACAACTGAATTTTAGCCACTCAAGCTGTGTTCCACTTGGGTCAGGCTTGTTTTCTTCCAATCCCAGATGTTGTGCTATTGCTTTAATTGTGCCTGTTTTTCCAGCCCTTGCTTTTAACTTGAACTCCAATTTTACTACTCCTAACCTTAGTTCATTGTTGCAAATCCTTCTGGGATGAATCGTCCTTCATCAAAAAAAAAGCACTGATAAAGGCATCAGTGTATTTCAATAAGTATAATAAAATGTCCCGTGAGATCTGGTTCCTTAGCAAGTATTAACACTGATATCCATCTGTGGATTCAAAATTCCACAAAGGGCCCCCAATTTGTTATGATCTCAGGTGAAATGCCCAAGAGTTTCTTCGTTATTCTTTCACGGATGTGGGCTTCACTGGCAAGATTGGTATTTGTTGTCAGTCTGTCATTACACTTGAACTGTGTGGCTTGGTAGACCATTTCAGAGGGCATTTAAGTGTTAATTCAATTGTTGTGGGTCTGGAGT
This sequence comes from Mustelus asterias, assembly GCF_964213995.1. Classification (NCBI taxonomy): domain Eukaryota; kingdom Metazoa; phylum Chordata; class Chondrichthyes; order Carcharhiniformes; family Triakidae; genus Mustelus; species Mustelus asterias. The sequence continues at coordinate 21,214,029 of NC_135817.1, read as the reverse complement.
CACTTGTAGTGTTATGTAGTGGCACACCAGGCATCATCAAGATACTTCAGGCTTTGTTAGAAACAAAAGGTATTTATTGAATACTCAAAACTTCGGACAGGAATTTACAGCCCTAGGCTGCCAGTCTTTACATACTTACTACATGGCTTCCAGATGTATTCTGCCTGAGAGAGAACTTCATCCTCTGGGGTGACCTCGTGGTCCCCATTGGTCCCTCAAGCCAAATGACTTTCTTCTGCTGTGCTGTCTTAGACAGACACCACAATATCCTTCTCCCTTTAACTTTTTTATACAATCTTCAAAATTGATTTTCTCAAACTCACATTATAAATAAACATTATACAAACAAATGAGACATTTGTAAATCAACATAGTGGTGGTTATTCAATGATGAAATTTTGAGGCTTGCATTTAACTAGTAGGCTTCAACTATGCACAGTTCCAAATTTGGTCTTGCATGGGTCTCTTCCATACAGCCTTGCGGATTTCCGAGTTCTGTCACAGACCAATCTTCCGTTGATCCTTTTCTCTTTCAGCCCCTTACCCTACAATGCATGCAGGTACCATCATCATAATACAGCAAAGTCTTCTGTCCTGACAGCTCATTCACAAACTCAGTCTGTCACTTGTGAAAGAAATGGTCATGCTACTCTACTTCTGGTACTTAAGTTATGTGATAAACTTCCTTCTCTTTCTATCATTTCTATTCAGCATCTTTTCCATCGACCATGTTACCATATTAGTTCTTGTGCATTTCTATTAATGTGACAATTTCAGCAATGTTGCCTGGTATGGAGGGTCTTAGCTATGAGGAGAGATTGGGTAGACTGGGGTTGTTCTCCTTGGAAAGACGGAGAATGAGGGGAGATCTAATAGAGGTATACAAGATTATGAAGGGTATAGATAGGGTGAACAGTGGGAAGCTTTTTCCCAGGTCGGAGGTGACGATCACGAGGGGTCACGGGCTCAAGCTGAGAGGGGCGAAGTATAACTCAGACATCAGAGGGACGTTTTTTACACAGAGGGTGGTGGGGGCCTGGAATGCGCTGCCAAGTAGGGTGGTGGAGGCAGGCACGCTGACATCGTTTAAGACTTACCTGGATAGTCACATGAGCAGCCTGGGAATGGAGGGATACAAACGATTGGTCTAGTTGGACCAAGGAGCGGCACAGGCTTGGAGGGCCGAAGGCCTGTTTCCTGTGCTGTACTGTTCTTTGTTCTTTGAAGGGGGGGAGGTTTAACACAGATATCAGAAGGACATATTTCACACAGAGGGTCGTGGGGGCCTGGAATGTGTTGCCGGGCAAGGTGGTGGAGGCGGACACACTGGGAACGTTTAAGACTTATCTAGACAGCTATATGACCGGAGTGGGAATGGAGGGATACAAAAGAGTGGTCTAGTTTGGACCAGGGAGCGGCGCGGGCTAATTGTTCCTTGTTTCTCGTTTCAAGGCTTCATTCTATGATCATCTTGCTGGTGCCAGTACAGAGCGAGACTGCGGATAGTTGGGAACCTGTCTCGGGGGCAGGGAATTCATATGGTGTTCATGGAAGTGGAAATGACTAGGGTTGGGAAGCATTTTCCGATCAGGGCCATTGTGATCTCCTGGACTCGTTTCGATCGCCTCAGGGGGTCGGAGAGGAATTTCCCAGATTTTTTTTTTCCCCATATTGGCCCTGGGGTTTTTCACTCTGGGTTTTCGCCTCTCCCTGGGGATCACATGGTCTGGAATAGGGGGGTGGGGGTGAGTTAATAGGTTGTAATGAACAAAGCATCGTAGCTGTGAGGGACAGCTCGGTGGATAGGATATTGGTGTGTGGATAGGCTGGAAAGTTGGGCGGGGATTCGGGATTCGGTCCTGGACCGGGGGGCGGCGCGGGCTTGGAGGGCCGGGGGGCCTGTTCCTGTGCTGTATTGTTCTTTGTTCTTCTTTGTTCTTCTTTGTGTGAATCTATAAGGATTGAACGAGGGATGAGAGGGATATGGAAATAATGAAGGAAACATTGAGATTGGGCTGAGTTGGGTCAGATATGACTTATCCCTCTAAATGTCGTGGTTGAGGATGTTCTCGGTTCATTGAGAAAGAAATTCAATTGCACACCAATCTAAGACGGGGTTTCTTGGCAGAGTCTTTGGGGCAGTGGAATAGCGGGGTTCTGTTTAATCTGCCAACACACAAGAAATAGGAGCAGGAGTAGACTTGTCGAGTCTCTTGCACCATTCAACATGTTCATGGGGATCTTGGGCCTGCTTACCGCAATCCTTGATTCCCTAACAATCTGTCTATTCCAGCCTTCAATTCATTCACCGAGAGCATCCACAACTCTCCAGGGTAGAGAATTCCAAAGATTCACAACCCTTTGAGTGACAACATTCACTCGGCGGCACGGTGGTTAGCACTGCTGCTTCACAGCTCCGGGAACCTGGGTTCGGTTCCCGGCTTGGGTCGCTGTCTGTGTGGAGTTTGCACGTTCTTGTGTCTGCGTGGGTTTCCTCCGGGTGCTCCGGTTTCCTCCCGCGGTCCGGGGATGTGCGGGTTGGGTTGATTGGCCATGCTAAAAATTGCCCCTTAGTGTCCCGGGATGTGTAGGTTAGAGGGATTAGTGGGTAAATTTGTGGGGATATAGGGGTAGGGCCTGGGTGGGATTGTGGTCGGTGCAGACTCGATGGGCCAAATGGCCTCTTTCTGCACTGTAGGACTTCTATGATTCCTCTTCCTCTCAGTCCTAAATGATCACCCACCTGATCATGAAACTGTTTCCAATCTTGTTTTGACATCTAATCTCATTTTTCTTCTCTGCCTGATCTGCTGCTTTTTTTTCTTCACTCATTCTTCTTCAGCTGTGGCTTGTCTTACGTTCTGACTGATTACAGCTTTATTGTTTGCTTGTAGTTCTTGGCTAAAACTTTCAAGGAACTTCTTGAAGTTCCATGTGGGTGACAATGGAATGTAAACAAAGGGAAAATGAATGTAATTTCTTTCAGAAGTATTTGCACTTCACTATTGATCATAAAATGTGCAATAATTACTGATTTATTGCAACAAAGAAATTCCGACCTTTTTGTCTTCTGCCACTAATTTTCAGACCATTTTAACTCTGGTCACTCTCACCCCTGAAACTTGTAAATGTTGATATTCAGAGAGAATTGAATATACTCATACAAGAAACACAAAAAACTTTGCATGCAGGTACAGCAAGCAATTAGGAAGGCAAATAACATGCTGGCCTTTATTGCGAGGGGTTTGGTATACAAGAATAAATATGTCTTGCTACAATTGTACAGGGCTTCATTGAGACATTGTGTGCAGTTTTGGTCCCTATATTTAAGGAACGGTGTGCTTGTATTAGAGGTAGGACAGTGAAGATCCACTGGATTGGTTCCAGAGATGAGATTTTTCTACGATGAGATATTTATGCCCTCTGGAGTTTAGAAGAATGAGAGGTGATTTTATCTTATTGAAGCATAAGATTCGGAGCAGCTTGACAGGGTAGATGCTGGGAGATTGTTTCATCTGGCTGGGAAATTTAGATGTGGAGATTCCGGCGTTGGACTGGGGTAAACACAGTAAGAAGTCTCACAACACCAGGTTAAAGTCCAACAGGTTTATTTGGTAGCAAAAGCCACACAAGCTTTCGGAGTGCTGCTCCTTCGTCAGGTAAGTGGGAGTTCTGTTCACAAACAGGGCATATAAAGACACAAACTCAATTTACAAAATAATGGTTGGAATGCGAGTATTTACACCTGTAAAGACTTGCATTCCAACCATTATTTTGTAACTTGAGTAAATCTGAGTAAGAGACTGCAGAACAATAGTAATCTGACAGAAAATACCAAAGTGCAAGTCTGCCAAGTGTTATGACAGCCACTCTTGCTTTGTTGGAGAGTGGTAGGTCAAGAACTCCAAATCCTGGCTGGAGTTTCTATGCATGCACAGTCTTACATTTTTTAAGTTCTTTGGGCCAAGGAGCAGCCCTTGCGTCTATGCTTAAAGGAAAACAGTGCAAAAACCCAGGTCAGGTGACCAGGAGCAGAGCGCCATTGAAGATAAGCATGCCTGGTAGGGGTTGGGGGTGGCCCCAAAGGAAAGGGAATAGGGAGAGGTCCCAAAAGAAGAATCCCAAACAGGGGACAGGGACAGGAAGCGGTTCCAGTTAAATGAAAAGGAGAGTAGAGAAAAGCTCCAAACAGGAAAAGTATCGCTCAGGAGAAGTCCTGGCAATTGATGAGGGCTGTGAAAGCCCTGGCAATTGAGGAGGCCGTAAGACGTCTCACAACACCAGGTTAAAGTCCAACAGGTTTATTTGATTGCAAATACCATAAGCTTTCGGAGCGCTGCTCCTTCGTCAGATGGAGTGGAAATGTGCTCTCAAACAGGGCTCAGAGACACAACATCAAGTTACAGAATACTGATTACAATGCGAATCCCTAAAGCCAGCCAGGTCTTAAAGGTACAGACAATGTGGGTGGAGGGAGCATTAAACACAGGTTAAAGAGATGTGTATTGTCTCCAGACAGAACAGCTAGTGAGATTCTGCAAGCCCAGGAGGCAAGCTGTGGGGGTTACTGATAATGTGACATAAATCCAACATCCCGGCCGTCCTCATGTGTGCGGAACTTGGCTATCAGTTTCTGCTCAGCGACTCTGCGCTGTCGTGTGTCGTGAAGGCCGCCTTGGAGAACGCTTACCTGAAGATCCAAGGCTGAATGCCCGTGACTGCTGAAGTGCTCCCCCACAGGAAGAGAACAGTCTTGCCTGCTGATTGTCGAGCGGTGTTCATTCATCCGTTGTCGTAGCGTCTGCATGGTTTCCCCAATGTACCATAAGAACATAAGAAATAGGAGCAGGAGTAGGCCATCTAGCCCCTCGAGCCTGCCCCGCCATTCAATAAGATCATGGCTGATCTGACGTGGATCAGTACCACTTACCCGCCTGATCCCCATAACCCTTAATTCCCTTACCGCTCAGGAATCCATCCATCCGCGCTTTAAACATATTCAGCGAGGTAGCCTCCACCACCTCAGTGGGCAGAGAATTCCAGAGATTCACCACCCTCTGGGAGAAGAAGTTCCTCCTCAACTCTGTCTTAAACCGACCCCCCTTTATTTTGAGGCTGTGTCCTTTAGTTTTAACTTCCTTACTAAGTGGAAAGAATCTCTCCGCCTCCACCCTATCCAGCCCCCGCATTATCTTATAAGTCTCCATAAGATCCCCCCTCATCCTTCTAAACTCCAACGAGTACAAACCCAATCTCCTCAGCCTCTCCTCATAATCCAAACCCCTCATCTCCAGTATCAACCTGGTGAACCTTCTCTGCACTCCCTCCAATGCCAATATATCCTTCCTCATATAAGGGGACCATGCCTCGGGACATCCTTTCCTGCAGCTTATCAGGTAGGCAATGTTGGCCGAGTTGCAAGAGTAGGTACCGTGTACCTGGTAGATGGTGTTCTCACGTGAGATGGTGGCATCAGTGTCGATGATCCGGCACGTCTCGCAGAGGTTGCTGTGGCAGGGTTGTGTGGTGTCGTGGTCACTGTTCTCCTGAAGGCTGGGTAGTTTGCTGCGGACAATGGTCTGTTTGAGGTTGCGTGGTTGTTGATGAGTCATGGTGAGCAATCACTGAAACAACTATATGATGACTGAAACAACGATATGATGACATCAACAAGTTCCATCCCACCATCAGACTCACCATGGACTACTCTCCGGAATCGGTTGCATTCTTGGACACACACATCTCCATTAAGGACGGTCACCTCAGCACCTCACTGTACCGCAAGCCCACGGATAACCTCATGATGCTCCACTTCTCCAGCTTCCACCCTAAACACGTTAAAGAAGCCATCCCCTACGGACAAGCCCTCCAAATACACAGGATCTGCTCGGATGAGGAGGATCCCAACAGACACCTCCAGACGCTGAAAGATGCCCTCATAAGAACAGGATATGGCGCTCGACTCATCGATCAACAGTTCCGACGCGCCACAGCGAAAAACCGCACCGACCTCCTCAGAAGTCTACGGAAGTCTACGGAAATAGGGCAAACTGGTAGGGAGGCCATGGAACCTTTACAGATTGAAGGGGAGGAGGTGCTCGCTGTCTTGAGGCAAATCCGAGTGGATAAATCCCCAGGACCGGACAGGGTATTCCCACGGACCTTGAGGGAAGCTAGTGTTGAACTTGCAGGGGCCCTGGCAGACATATTTAAAATGTCAGTATTCACGGGGGAGGTGCCGGATGATTGGAGGGTGGCTCATGTTGTTCCGTTGTTTAAAAAAGGTTCCAAAAGAAATCCGGGAAATTATCGGCCAGTAAGTTTGACGTCGGTGGTGGGCAAGTTATTGGAAGGTGTGATAGGGATAGGATCTACAAATATTTGGATAGACAGGGACTTATTAGGGAGAGTCAACATGGCTTTGTGCGTGGTAGGTCATGTTTGACCAATCTATTAGAGTTTTTCGAGGAGGTTACCAAGAAAGTGGATGAAGGGAAGGCGGTGGATGTTGTCTACCTGGATTTCAGCAAGTCCTTTGACAAGGTCCCTCATGGGAGGTTAGTTAGGAAGGTTCAGTCGCTAGGTATACATGGGGAGGTAGTAAATTGGATAAGACACTGGCTCAATGGAAGAAGCCAGAGAGTGGTTGTGGAGGATTGCTTCTCTGAGTGGAGGCCTGTGACTAGTGGTGTGCCGCAGGGATCGGTGTTGGGTCCATTGTTGTTTGTCATCTATATCAATGATCTGGATGATAATGTGGTAAATTGGATCAGCAAGTTTGCTGATGATACAAAGATTGGAGGTGTAGTGGATAGTGAGGAAGGTTTTCAAAGCTTGCAGAGGGATTTGGACCAACTAGAAAAATGGGCTGAAAAATGGCAAATGGAATTTAACGCAGACAAGTGTGAGATATTGCACTTTGGAAGGACAAACCAAAGAAGAACGTACTCGGTAAATGGTAGGACTCTGAAGAGTGCAGTTGAACAGAGGGATCTGGGAATACAGGTACAGAATTCCCTAAAAGTGACGTCACAGGTGGATAGGGTCGTAAAGAGTACCTTTGGTACATTGGCCTTTATAAATCGGAGTATCGAGTATAAAAGTTGGAGTGTTATGGTAAGGTTATATAAGGCATTGGTGAGGCCGAATTTGGAGTATTGTGTACAGTTTTGGTCACCTGGTTACAGGAAGGATGTAAATAAGATTGAAAGAGTGCAGAGAAGGTTCACAAGGATGTTGCCGGGACTTGAGAAGCTGAGTTACAGAGAGAGATTGAATAGGTTGGGACTTTATTCCCTGGAGCGTAGAAGATTGAGGGGAGATTTGATAGAGGTGTATAAGATTTTGATGGGTATAGATAGAGTGAATGCAAGCAGGCTTTTTCCGCTGAGGCTAGGGGAGAAAAAAACCAGAGGGCATGGGTTAAGGGTGAAAGGAGAAAAGTTTAGAGGGAATATTAGGGGGGGCTTCTTCACGCAGAGAGTGGTGGGAGTGTGGAATGAGCTGCCGGATAAAGTGGTAAATGCGGGGTCACTTTTAACATTTAAGAAAAACTTGGACGGGTTCATGGATGAGAGGGGTGTGGAGGGATATGGTCCAAGTGTAGGTCAGTGGGACTAGGCATAAAATGGTTCGGCACAGACAAGAAGGGCCAAAAGGCCTGTTTCTGAGCTGTAATTTTCTATGGTTCTATGGTGAGACAAACACGGGACACGGTGGACAGAGTACCCTTCGTCGTCCAGTACTTCCCCGGAGCGGAGAAGCTACGGCATCTCCTCCGGAGCCTTCAACATGTCATTGATGAAGACGAACATCTCGCCAAGGCCATCCCCACACCCCCACCTCTTGCCTTCAAACAACCACGCAACCTTAAACAGACCATTGTCCGCAGCAAACTACCCAGCCTTCAGGAGAACAGTGACCACGACACCACACAACCCTGCCACAGCAACCTCTGCAAGACGTGCCGGATCATCGACACGGATGCCATCATCTCACGTGAGAACACCATCTACCAGGTACACGGTACGTACTCTTGCAACTCGGCCAACATTGTCTACCTGATAAGCTGCAGGAAAGGATGTCCCGAGGCATGGTACATTGGAGAAACCATGCAGACGCTACGACAACGGATGAATGAACACCGCTCGACAATCACCAGGCAAGACTGTTCTCTTCCTGTGGGGGAGCACTTCAGCAGTCACGGGCATTCAGCCTTGGATCTTCAGGTAAGCGTTCTCCAAGGCGGCTTTCACGACACACGACAGCGCAGAGTCACTGAGCAGAAACTGATAGCCAAGTTCCGCACACATGAGGACGGCCTAAACCGGGATGTTGGATTTATGTCACATTATCAGTAACCTCCACAGCTTGCCTCCTGGGCTTGCAGAATCTCACTAGCTGTTCTGTCTGGAGACAATACACATCTCTTTAACCTGTGTTTAATGCTCCCTCCACCCACATTGTCTGTACCTTTAAGACCTGGCTGGCTTTAGGGATTCGCATTGTAATCAGTATTCTGTAACTTGATGTTGTGTCGCTGTGCCCTGTTTGAGAGCACATTTCCACTCCATCTGACGAAGGAGCAGCGCTCCGAAAGCTTATGGTATTTGCTACCAAATAAACCTGTTGGGCTTTAACCTGGTGTTGTGAGACTTCTTACTGTGTTCACCCCAGTCCAACGCCGGCATCTCCACATCAATTGAGGAGGCCACAGGAGAAGCCCTGGAAATTGAGGAGGGTAGAGGCCCGCGATTTCAGCCCACTGTCTTCCTCTGCAGTAAATGTGGCAAAGACTATCAGAATGAGGGCCCTGAAAAACACCAGGCAATGCTGAACACCGGGTTGACCACGATGGTGCAAACCATCATCTTAAGAGATGAAGGCTGCCACGTCTACATGGAGTAAAGCAGATGATGCTTTATTGCTATGTTGGGATAGTTGTGCTTCATGGGTGATTTGTTCTGCTTGGAGGTAAGGGTTGATGAATGAGGCTTCAAGAACAAATGTCAGATTTCAGTATGAGTTCAGGCTGCAACACATTAGTTTTGATTAGCCATATGTTTCAGCCAGAAATTTGTCATGGGATGTGATGTAGCTGGATTGGTTGTTTTTTGTAATAGTATGTTATTTGATTTAGGGATGTATTGTCGTCCCTTATACTTTTATTTTTATGCTTGGTTTCATTCTGACATATTGTTCGAGTTCCAATGGCTGAGGCGAAGATTAGGATAAATAAAGGTACAGTTGGCAGTGTCCTTGTCTGATCCCTGAAGTGGAAAAGCAAATCAGATGAAGTAATTGGAGTATACTGAATGGGATTATAGGATTTTGATCTATTTCCTGTGTATGTCTTCAAATGCCATTCTCTCATGTATTGAGAGATTGCATTTTTATGTCACTTGCCTTAAATTCTCTACTGCATCTTGGCAAATAGCAAGTTAGGCATGTTGGCACTGTTACTGTGGTGATTCATGCTGAATCATCATCTGGTTCTGATAGAACACCTCTATTAATTAATAGCATAGCGAAGATTATCAAATTATTTCCATCAGTTTTCTTCAAGACAGTATACCAGCACAGACCTTTAAGAAAAATTATGATTTGATGAAATAATTCTTTGGATAACAGGTGAGCTACATGTTGCAATTGCGAACACTAACAAATTTCAAAACAGTTATCGACCCTTAAAAGGTGAACAGCTTATGCAATAAGAACTCTGACCATTTAATTCATGCTGCACACTTGAGTCTAAGTGATCCAGGAAGGTAAATAAACTTTTTAGAAACGAAGGGTCATCAAGACTCAAAATGTTGGCTCTGTTCTTTCTCCACACATGCTGTCAGACATGCTGAAATTTTCCAGCATTTTCCGCTTTTGTTTCAGATTCCACCATCTTCAGTCATTTGCTTTTATATTTGTAGAACTGTATCTTACTAGTCATGCCTGATGGTCATTTAAATTCAGGTCATCTCTTATTAACCAAGAACCCAGTGACTTTGGCAACATGAGGTTTCATCTTTCTCAGCTTTTGGTAAAGAAAACATGTATTGGACGCCTGTCAACCTTGTAATTCATATTTTTATTCATTTTATGGGATAGTACTGGCGAGACCAGCATTTATTGCCAATCCTTAGTTGCCCTTGAGAAGGAGGTGGTGAGCTGCCTTCTTGAACCGTTGCAGTCCCTGAGTTGTTGGTACACCTACATTGCTGTTAGGGAGGGAGTCCCAGGATTTTGTCCCAACAATAGTGAAGGAATGGTGATATATTTCCAAGTCGAGATGCTGAGTGACGTGGTGGAGGGGAATCTCCAGGTGGTGGTGTTCCCAGTTACTCACTGCTCTTGCCCTTGTAGTTGGTAGTAGTCATTGATTTGGAAGGTGCTGTTTTGAAGAACCTTGGTGAATTCCTACCGATTCATCTTGTAGACAGTACACACTGTTCTTCAATGTGGAGGGATTGAATGTTTGTGGAAGGGGTAGCAATCAAGTGGGCTCTTTTGTCCTGGATGGAGTCAAGCTTCTTGAGTGTTGTTGGAACTGCACTCATCCAGGCAAGTGAAGAGTTTTCCATCTCACTCTTGACTTCTGCCTTGTAGATAATGGTCAGGCTTTGAGGAGCCATGAGGTGAGTTACTCGCCGCAGGATTCCTAGCCTTTGGCCTGTAGCCTCAGTATTTATGTGGCTAGTCCAGTTCAGTTTCTGGTCAATGGTAGTGGGGGATTCAGCGATGGTGATGCCATTGAATATCAAGGGACGATCGTTAGATCATCTCTTGTTGGTGATGGTCATTGCCTGTGGCGTGAATGTTACTTGCCACTTGTTAGCCTGGGAATTGTCCAGCTCTTGCTGCATTAAGACATGGACTGTTTCAGTATCTGAGGAGTTGCAAATGATACTGAACATTAGGCAGCCATCTGCGAACCTCCCCACTTCTGACTTTATGATGGAAGGAAGGTCATTGATGAAGCAGCTGAGATGGTTGAGCCTATGATACTATCCTTAGGAACTCCTGCAGTGATGTCCTGGAGCTGAGGTGATTGACCTCCAATCACCACAACCATCTTCCATTGTGCCAGGTATGGCTCCAACCAGTGGAGGGTTTTCCCCCTGATTTCCATTGACTTCAGTCTTGTTAGGGCTTCTTGATGCCACACTTGGTCAAATGTTGCCTTGATGTCAAGGGTAGTCACACTCACCTCTGGCATTCAGTTCTTTTTTCCATGTTTGAACCAAGGCTGTAATGAGGTCAGGAGCTGAATGACCCGAGTGGAACCTAGACTGAATGTGACCAAATTATTGCTGAATAATTGTTGCCTGACAGTGCTGTTGATGACCTCGCAATCACTTTATTATGATTGAGAAAAGACTGATGGGTGGGATTTGTCCTGTTTCTTGTGTACAGGACATACTTGGGCAATTTTCCACATTGCTCAGTAGATGCCAGTGTTATAGATGTACTGGAACAGCTTGGCTAGGGGAGTGGAAAGTTCTGGAACAGAAGCATTCAGTGCTATTGCTGGAATATAGTTGGGACCCATAACCTTTGCAGTATCCAGTGCCTTCAGCCGTTCCTTGATATCATGAGGAATTAATTGAATTGACTGAAGACTGACATCTGTGATACTGGGGACCTCTGGAGGAGGCCGAGATGGTTCATCCATTCTGCACTTCTGGCTGAAGGGTTTTGCGAATGCTTCAGTCTTATTTTTTGCACTGATGTGCTGGGCTCCTCCATGATGGAGGATGGGGATATTTGTGCAGCCTTTTCCAGTGAGTTGTTTAATTGCCCACCACCATTCACAGCTGGATGTGGCAGGACTACGGAGCTTAGATCTGATCTGTTGGTTGTGGGATCACTTAACTCTGTCTCTTACTTGCTGCTTATGCTATTTGGTACACAAGTAGTCCTGCTTTGTAGCCTCACCAGGTCGACACCTCATTTTTAGGTATACCTGGTGTTGCTCCTGGCATGACCTCCTGTACTCTACATTGAGGGTTTGTGGTAATGGTAGAATGGGGGATATGCCAGGCCGCGAGATTACAGATTGTGGTTGAGTACAATTCTGTTGCTGCTGATGACCCACACACAGCACCTCATGAATGCCCAGTTTTGCTAGATCTATTCAAAGTCTAACCCATTTAGCATGGTGGTAGTGCCACACAACATGATGGAGGTTATCCTCAGTGTGAAGATGGGACTTCATATCCACAAGGACTGTGCGGTGGTCACTCCTACCAGTAATGTCATGAACAGGTGCATGTATGGCAGGCAGATTGGTGAGGATGAGGTCAAGTATGTTTTTCCCTCATCGGTTCCATCTCCACCTGTCACAGTCCCGTCTGGTAGCTATGTCCTTTAGGACCTGGCCAGCTTGGTTTGTGGTGGTACAGCTGAGCCACTCTTGGTGATGGACATTGAAGTCCCCTACCCAGAGTACATTCTGCACCCCTGCCACACTCGGTGCTTCTCCAAGTGATGTTCAACATGGAGGAGTACTGATTCAGCAGCTGAGGGCGGACGGTATGTGGTAATCAGCAAAAGATTTTTTCCCATATTTGAATTGGTGCCATGAGACTTCATGGGGTCCAGATTCAATGTTCCCGCCTCTCAGGGCACCTCCCTCCCTACTGTATACCACTGTGTCACTACCTCTGCTGGATCTGTCCTGCCAGTGACACAGAAAATACCCAGGAATGGTGATGGTGATAATGACATCTGTAAGGTATGATTCTGTGAGTATGACTCTGTCAGGTTGTTGCTTGAATAGCTTGTGAGACAGCTCTCCCAATTTTGGCAGAAGCCCCAGTTGTTAGCAAGGAGGACTTTGTAGGGTTGACAGAGCTGGGTTTACCATTGTCGTTTCTGGTGCCATCCAGTTTCATTCCTTTTTGTTCCATTTATAGCGGTTGAATACAATTGAGGGATTTGCTAGGCCATTTCAGAGGGCATTTAAGAGTGAACCACATTGCTGTGGGTCTGGAGTCACATATAGGCCAGACTAAGTAAGAATGGCAGGTTTCCTTCCTTAAAGGACGTTATTGAACCAAATCGGTTTTTATGACAATCGACTGTGATTTCATGGTCATCGTTACCTTTTAATTCTAGATATTTTATTGACTTTTTAAATTGCACCACCTACCTTGGGATTCAAACCAGGTTTCCAGAGCATTACTGTGGATCTCTGGATTATTAGTCAAGCGACAGTACCACTGTGAAATATCATACTGACCATACGAGAGCCAATGAGGCTTTGTAATTAATTTTCTCCTTTCAGTGAAGAAGATGTAAGAACAATTTTTGAAAGAAAGGAAGAAATGAAGAAACAAAGCTTTTGTTGGTTTACTCTTTTCAGGCAAAATCCTTTTAAACTAATGTATATTAATTTACAGTTTTTAATGAAGCCTTGTGTTTTATCAATATTTGAAGAGGAAATAAAATGATCGAATCTAATATTTAGTTTTTTTTTCTTTTCCAGAAAATGAAGAAGTTAAGGAGACAACATTAAGAGAGCTTAAAATGCTCCGTACTCTAAAGCAAGAAAACATTGTTGAACTTAAGGAGGCTTTTAGAAGAAGAGGAAAACTTTATTTGGTGTTTGAATATGTAGAAAAGGTGAGTGATAACAGCTTCGAAGTTAGAGATTTTTCTGTCTGATATCAGTGGTGGCTTTTCCTTCAATAGCAGTAGGCGGGAGGTTTTCCCCACTTGGTTTGTGTAAATATGCTTCACATGGTACTCAGTGATGCAGACCACAAGGAACTAAGTTTCCATCTTGAATCTGCTAGGCTAGGAGATGCCAGCCAAAGAACTGACTGAAATTAGAAGGTGGCCTCGTTTGACTGGGCATAGGACAAGAAAATGAATTTGGGATTCCTGCCCTTGGTCACTACCCAGTGACCATTGCTGGAAATTTGCAATGTGTGCACAGATGAGGAGATTAACAACACCTTGCAAACATGCCATGGTGCTTCACAGGAGCATGATCAAACAAAATGTGATACCAGGCCACGTAAAATGTTAGGGTTAATGACCAGATGGTTGATCAAACAGGTAAGTTTTAAGAACCATCATAGAATAAGAGAGAGGCAGGAAGGTTTAGGGACTGAATTCCAGAGCTTCAGGCCTGGACACCTAAAGGCCTGCCTGCCTGCCAATGATTAAAGCTGGGGATGCACAAGAGATCAGAATGCTACCCAAAGTCAATCTTCGTAAACTTTCCTGTTGAGGGTAATGTGTCAGATAGCCTTTTAGCTAAACTGCTGTAGAACTCCAAACATAATCATACCTCAGTTTCACTTACTCCCTTCAAAAAAGGAGTGAAAAAAAGTATCTATGATGGTGATGGGCAAGAAATTGCCCAAAATATGAGATATTAGTTTGAAATGTATTGGTGTGCTTTTTAAAATCATTTTGCTTAATTTGCCCCTGGTGAAAATATAAATAATGAAGGAATTTGTGCTGAAAAGCTAACATTTAATTTTTCAATTTAAAAAAAACATTGCAATATGTGCTCTCAAATGTTTTTCAAAATCCAAAACAGTAGTTTCAAATTTAAGATTTGCTTTTCTGTTTACCTGTTGAATGAAGTAACACGGTTTATGATAGCATGGAAAGAACATGTTTCTTTGGTTTTCAGAATATGCTTGAATTACTTGAAGAGATGCCAAATGGCGTTCAACCTGAAAAAGTGCGAAACTATATCTACCAACTAATCAAAGCAATTCACTGGTGCCACAAGAATGATATTGTCCATCGAGGTAACTACTAAAAGTAATATCTTTGGACTCCTTCATTTTAGCAATGACATGTGTATATTTATTTTCTACCTTTCTTCAAATACTTTAAATTTGTGGACATGGATTCTTCAAAGAACAGTATGAATCACTCAGCATTGTGCTGCACTTGTGATGGCCATTTAGAAAAGTCAAATATATTTTTGTAACTGATTTTGCCGATTGCTTGGTCACTTATTTTTGTGTCAAAAGGATTTATTATACATGGAACACAACATTTTGAAGACCAGTTGTTCCTTTCAATACATTGATAATTAGAATGCAAGTTATTCTTTGCACAGCGATAATAGGATATTACTTTTTTACTTGACACCTGCTCAGACATGGAGTGGAATCTTGTGCTGGTTCCAGGTTGGGAAAGCAAAGTGAGCTGGGGAACTTAATTGAGTGGGAGACCAAACATCCGATAGGAAGATAGAGAGTGCCTGACGGGGAGGGAAGGCGAAGATAGACATAGGAGGGAGGGAAATGGCCTTGCGTCTTGAGTGTGGGGATCATGTGAATGGGTGGGGAGAGGGTTTCCAGACAGGGTTGGTGGGAAAGAGATGATCCTAAAGGGTGGGCTCAGTGTTGTCTATAGTGGGGTCCTCGGGGTTGAACTGGGATTACTGGGCAGCAGAGGGAACAGTTCCAGTGAGAAAGGGTGTATGGAATATGCTAGGGTGGAAGGTCCAAGGATAATGTTGCAGTGGCGGATGGTCCCATGGAGTTCATGGAAACGGAGAAAACAATTGATGTGGATAACCAAAGGGGTTAGTATGATCATTGGGAGGTTAATGGATGTAGGCTCAGAGGAAAGAATAATGCGAGAGAAATTTTTATGTTGGGTGAGTCTAGGGTTTTGGGGGGTTTGGTGGGTGACAGAGGAGGGTAGAAGATGAAGTGCATTTGAAAGGTGACTTGTACTTTTTTTAGTCTCGGCTAGAAAAAGCAGTCACTGTGAAATTGCAATCCCTTGAAGTGGTAGGAGGATCTTTATGGGTGGGTGAAGTTAAAGGTGAGCCCAGTTAGCCACCTAAAGCACAACCTAATAATCATGGGTCAACTGGATAAGAACCATGCACAAGTGTCTTCTTTCTATGGTCACGCTCCCAACATAGTAGCATTGATTCCTAACCATTGGATTTCCTTCCAGGCAGATCTCAGCAAGATTGGGAGCTGGAGGAGAGTATGAGCTAAAGAACAGTTTCTGCTGACCGAGGCATGGAGGAAAGGAGGGAGAGTTTGCAGCACCATGGACAAAGGGGGGGAGTGGTCACAGGGAGGATACTGGATCATGCAGAGAACCTCGTGTTAGAAGTCTGGAGATGCGGCACGGTGGCACAATGGTTAGCACTGCTGCCTCACAACGCCAGGGACCCAGGTTCGATTCCCAACTTGGGTCACTGTCTGTGTGGAGTTTGCTCATTCTCCCTGTGTCTGTGTGGGATTCCTCCAGGTACTCCGGTTTCCTCCCACAGTCGAAAGATGTGTGAATTAAGTGGATTGGCCATGCCAAATTGCTCCCTAATGTCAGGGGGACTAGCTAGGGTAAATGCATGGGGTTATGGGGATAGGGCCTGGGTGGAGTTGTGGTTGGTGTAGAAATGACCGGCTGAATGGCCTCCAACTGCACTGTAGGATTTTAGGGAAGTCTAGAATGACTGTGGGAAGAGCAAGGGACATACCAGGAATGGTGTTCCTGAGATCCTGAGACTCGAGGGCAACTGAAGGAAGCTCAAGGAGAACAGAGGGAGTGCATAGAATGATAAATGGCTTGTTAAAGGTTAACCATGTGGGTAGGCACAGTGCTGGTTGGAAACTTCAAGGATACCAATAAATGTTCATGGTTGATAAAGCAGTGAGTGGAACTTACCTGAAGGGTGTGTTGGACTGTGGCTCTAGGATGATGGATGGAAGCTCAGTAGTGATAAGAGGTTCACGGTCATGGCTTCCAATTCGAATGTCAATGCTCCCGTGTCCATGTACTTGGCTGCATCAACAAGAGGAGACTTAAGGAAGGAATTGATCAAGATGGAGGCCAGGATTTGCCTAATGCCAAGTATAAGGCTTCCCAGTGCGCAGAAATGATCAGGACAAGAGGGAGAGCCTCAAAGAATATGCTGACCAGATCAGTTCCTGCAATTTTTTCATTGATAACCTCAGGCAGACATGAAGGGGCAAGTGAATCCAGCACTTATGAATGAACTGACTAGAGGGTTGCCCAGGCCATGCAGAGCAATTGCCAGAACATCAACAGGAATGGGCAGCAGAGAATCAAGTAGTGAGATGCGGTAACTCATATGCCAGCGGCTCCATGATGAGGTGTGGGACTGGAAGCCAACCCAATGGCAGTAGTGTTAAAAGCGATCATGGCATTGAACTTCTTCGTAAGAGTTTTAACAACACCAGGTTAAAGCCCAACAGGTTTATTTGGGTAGCAAATGCCATTAGCTTTCGGAGCGCTGCTCCTTCGTCAGATGGAGTGGAAATCTGCTCTCAAACAGGGCACAGAGACACAAAATCAAGTTACAGAATACTGATTAGAATGCAAATCTCTACAGCCAACCAGGTCTTAAAGATACAGACAATGTGAGTGGAGGGAGCATTAAGCACAGGTTAAAGAGATGTGTGTTGTCTTCAGACAGGACAGCCAGTGAGATTCTGCAAGTCCAGGAGGCAAGCTGTGGGGGTTACTGATAGTGTGACATAAACCCAAGATCCCGGTTTAGGCCGTCCTCATGTGTGCGGAACTTGGCTATCAGTTTCTGCTCAGCGACTCTGCGCTGTCGTGTGTCGTGAAGGCCGCCTTGGAGAACACTTACCCGAAGATCAGTGGCTGAATGCCCGTGACCGCTGAAGTGCTCCCCCACAGGAAGAGAACAGTCTTGCCTGGTGATTGTCGAGCGGTGTTCATTCATCCGTTGTCATAGCGTCTGCATGGTTTCCCCAATGTACCATGCCTCGGGACATCCTTTCCTGCAGCGTATCAGGTAGACAACGTTGGCCGAGTTGCAAGAGTAGGTACCGTGTACCTGGTGGATGGTGTTCTCACGTGAGATGATTCTGTAACTTGATTTTGTGTCTCTGTGCCCTGTTTGAGAGCAGATTTCCACTCCATCTGACGAAGGAGCAGCGCTCCAAAAGCTAATGGCATTTGCTACCAAATAAACCTGTTGGACTTTAACCTGATGTTGTTAAAACTCTTACTGTGTTTACCCCAGTCCAACGCCGGCATCTCCACATCATTGATCTTCTTCAGCAGTGGCTCTTTCCAGGGCTTTACTAAGGACAGGTGTGGAATATTCGCGTCTGCCAAGTACAACTGCATCCAAGAAGTGACAGATGCCCTCTTCAGAAGATCAAATGGTTTTGTAAATTTTGGTGCAGACCCTGAGAGCCAGGTGTCAAAGCAGTGGGATTTGCTGCAAGTGCAGGATTCCCACAAGTACAAAGTGCAATTGACTACACACATGTGGTGCTAAAAGCTCCCCGGGATCAGCCTTCTACATTCATCATCAGAAAGGGGTTTCACTCTTTGAATGTGTGTCTGTTACGTGATTACATAAATCAAACCCTTAAGGTGTGTGCGCACTATTCTGTGAACTCTCACGATGCCTATTTCCTGAACAACTCTCAGGTGCCACAAATGTTTGCTCCACCTTGTCGACTGCAGTGCTGGCACGTTGATGACAGGGGAGCCCACAGAGGACCTGGCTAATAACTCCAGTGCGAACCCTGCAAAGTGGTGCCAAGGAGAGGTATAATGTCTGTGCCCCAATGAGGGCAACAATAGAGTGGATGATAAAAATGAGGTTCCACCGTTTGGACAAATGAGGTGAATGAAGCACTTTACTAGCCACAAAGTGTGCCTGAAATCATTGTGATCTGCTGTGCCCTGCACAACCTCGCTCAGCCAAGGTGAGGGTGCAGACGGTGAGATGGAGGGTGAGATCTGCAGAGGGTGAGATGGAGGAGCCAGATGTTAACTCTAATGAGGAGGAAGGGAAAGATGATGCTGCTGATGATGTTGTGGATGCGGCAGCAGAAGCCAGCACGATGATGCGACGTGGCAGGCAGGTCCGTGCCAATCTTATTACCACCAGATTCCAGGCTGGGTGAGGTACCAATACGTCTATAGTACACTGTAGGTTGTAATCTTCTGTTGACTGGGAGGTTGGGGTTCCCTATTGGGTAAATACAGTAAGAAGTCTCACAACACCAGGTTAAAGTCCAACAGGTTTATTTGGTAGCACAAACCACTAGCTTTCGGAGCGCTGCCCCTTCATCAGGTGAGTGGGAGTTCTGTTTACAAACAGGGCATATAAAGACACAAACTCAATTTACAAAATAATGGTTGGAATGCGAGTCTTTACAGGTAATCAAGTCTCAAAGGTACAGACAATGTGAGTGGAGAGAGGGTTAAGCACAGGTTAAAGAGATGTGTATTGCCTCCAGCAAGGACAGTTAGTGAGATTTTGCAAGCCCAGGCAAGTAGTGGGGGTTACAGATGCCTTGGGACACCCTTTCCTGCAGCATATCAGGTAGACAACGTTGGCTGAGTTGCAACCATGTACCTGGTGGATGGTGTTCTTACGTGAGATGATGGCATCCGTGTCGATGATCCGGCACATCTTGCAGAGGTTGCTGTGGCAGGGTTGTGTGGTGTCGTGGTCACTGTTCTCCTGAAGGCTGGGTAGTTTGCTGCGGACAATGGTCTGTTTGAGGTTGTGTGGTTGTTTGAAGGCAAGGTACATTGGGGAGATGGTTGAGGCCGTCCTCATGTGTGCAGAACTTGGCTATCAGTCTCTGCTCAGCGACTCTGTGTTGTCGTGTGTCGTGAAGGCTGCCTTGGAGAACGCTTACCCGAAGATCAGAGGCCAAATGCCCGTGACCGCTGAAGTGCTCCCCCACAGGAAGAGAACACTCTTGCCTGGTGATTGTCGAGTGATGTTCATTCTTCCGTTGTTGTAGCGGTCATGGGCATTCGGCCTCTGATCTTCGGGTAAAGCGTTCTCCAAGACTTCTTACTGTGTTTACCCCAGTCCAACGCCGGCATCTCCACATCTTCCCTATTGGGCCAAACGTTTGTTTCATTTCATTGCTCATATATTCTGGTGGCTGCATTAATGTTTATGTTTTCACGTTAAAACTACTGTATGGGCCAATTTGGAATAAAACACATCCAACTTGCGAAAAATGTGATGCTCAGACAACATTGTAGCATCGGTGCCATCAGAAGTACAACATTACCAGCATGTTACTCCATATTCCTGTGACTACTGACACCTAGAAGGAAAAATGCTGCAGACCCTTGGCACAGCCAAGCCAAATGCATGCTACATTTGGAAGCCACAGGCACTGTTAATTTGGCAGGGATACACTTCTGCAGTGACTTGGATGCAGACACTGTTCAGACGGTAGCCTCAGGGATCAAGTGAACACTACTTCATGGGTTGCCAGATGCGTTCCAAGCCTCAATTATAAATGATAAACAACAACTTTACACGGTTCATTCCTGCAAATGTCCGTTTACTCAGAGATGCATCTGCTGATACTGTGATACAATAAATAGTATATCCATAGGTACATATCACCTGAGACTGATCAGGAACAATGTGCAATATTCTTAAATGCACACGATCATTGCAACAACCTAGCAGTATAATGAAAATACAACATGCATAAGTAAAGTGAAATTAAACGGATTTACAATGGTGTTTCATATATACAGTGATTAGACACTTGTGCCACCTCTTGTGTCCTTGTAATTTCTTAATCTTTCTTTTTCTATTACTATACCTTGGTGCAGCCACGATATCCACAACTGAGGTGGAGACAGCCAGCTGACTGCTATAACTCATTGGCTGAGATAACTGTCATAGCTGTCTCCTGGTGGTCCGAATCCTAGAGTACTCTGGCCCGCTGAGGGGCTCTTACACTGGTTCAGGTGCATCCTCAACCTGACCTTTTGGAGGTGGTGAGTTTATTGGCTGAGGGTGGGTGGAGAAGCAGGGCACCCTTGGAGTGCCTTGCTGGCACTATTCTCCTTCCTGCGTGATGGCACCTCCCTGACTCCTTGAGGAGAAGGCAGCTGTGGGGGAGGTCGAGATGCCTTATTAATCCCCTCTTCACCTAGCCATTGCTGCACTACACCCATGCCTTGCATGATGGAGTCCAGGCCAGAGCATATATCCAGCAGCCACTGAGTACTCTGCTGGACCAGGCCTCCATGGAGGTTGTCACCAACTCCATGAAGGAAGCCAAATGTTTGTATGCTAATGCCATGACAATATTCATAATATGGTTAATAGTGCTTATGGTTAAGCATATTCTCTTTTCCCACTAAATTTGCTGCGTTAATCTTGTATGTGCATTGGTCAGAACAAGATTGCAGGCATCCTCACTAGACTCTGCGGAGATGCAGGCCTCTCCGTTAGTGGACTCTTGGCCCTGGTCCTCCCCCATCATTCTGTGGCCTCCACAGCTGGAGTGAGGAGTTTGAGCTCAGGGAACCCTGCTCCAACCTTCTCTCTCTCCCCCACCAATTGTGAGCTCAGAGCTTCCATGCGTGAGTGAACAGTTTTCATGTCAGTCTGTGTCTCGGGATTCACTGTGTGCCTCGTGTATCTAATTAGCTGACTGCCAAGCAATTGCATGAGAAAGCCACTTTGCTCACCAGCAAAAGTGACATTCATTTCTGGTCCTGCAACCAAACTTCTACTCCAGAATGGAAGATTCTGTCCATGGATTCCAATGAAAAACACATTTATAGGGATTAGGGTTACTAAGAGTACTGATTTTAGAGCCATGATCTTCGTTTGAAATGAAATTAACATATTACTGGACTTCTCATTTTTCCTGTTTGTATTTTTCCCTCATGTCTTTAAGGCAAGACTCCAAGTGGTATATGGATCATTGTTGCTTATTGCATTTTGGTGTATTTTTTGTGTCAATCATAGTGAGTGTTGACAAGCTATTTGATATATGAGGAGTGTGAAAGATATCACAGCTGAGCTTGATCTTGTTCATATGCACTTTCTAGCAGGAATCAATAGATAACAATTGGGTGGAGTTGCAGGCTGATTTATCCGTTCCTTTTCCCCCAAAGTCCAGATCCTTGAGGCCAATGAAAGTGTCATATTACTGCGCAGTTAAAAACACCACATTCAGCACAGATGAGGGATTAAACATTTTGATCTGTATGGCTCAGTTCCATGTCTGTTTGTGTGATCATGTACTTATCCATGTGATGACCTCCATTAATGTAAATACTTCAAACAGAAGCAGTATTTTAAATTTTTGCCCCATTTTTAGAAAATTCTTCTGACAGTCCCATTCCAACCTCGCATCCAAACTTCTGTCTGAGATTAATTCTGGACAACCTGCTCCCAAGTATCTTGTTGCCAGCCCAATAGCCACCTGAATGGGACAGAGTAACAGAAATTTTGCTTTCCTTTGTCACCTCTTGACCTACACCGTATAGGAATATTGACACAGACTGTGTTGTTACTTTGCAGGTAAGCACAGCATACAACTTTTAGCTTTGCCAAGTATTGGCACAGCTAGACCAGTTAACATTGGCACTTCTACATATAAAAAGATTAATGTAGAGAAGATTGCCTGTTGTTGGCAAGCAGGTCACAAAGTTAACATTCTTTTTTTAATTTGCTTTGATTAAAAGCTTAATCCTTTGTCAAACTCCATTCTGATGAGCAAAGATTTAGTAGAAATTGATTTGCACCTCCTGCTAAGTTACCATATTAGTGTCTCACTAAAGAAGACTGGACACATTGGGCCCTATTTTACCATTTTGATTCTAGTGCTGGGCGGACTTGAAACTGGGAGTGTTTCAGATCCGACTTTTAGACCCGTTCTCGGGCACCCCCATATGCACTCTGCCTGAAAAAATATCAGCGATTTCGAATTGCACTGTACAAGCCTGTAGGCGGGGCTTAACGTACCCGAAATCCTGCTGCTCCGATCGGCGCCTCCAAATGTGCATGTGCAGACAAAAAATGATAGAATAATGCTCCCCTGCCACATCCCCCCTGGGCTGGATAATGCCTCCCCCTGGGCCCCATAGACATTGCCCCACCCCCACAACATTAACGACCCCCTGTATCCCCCCACCCCCCACTACCTAGACCGATTCTTCTCTCCCCCCCCCCCCCCCCCCCAAATCTCAGGCAGAGTGGGAGCGGACCCCCCTTCCCCCCCACTGATCTCGGGCAGAATGGCAGCGGACCTCCCTCCTCCCCCTGCTGATCTCGGGCAGAGTGGCAGCGGACCTCCCTTCCCCCCCTGCTGATCTCAGGCAGCACATAAGCATACCTGCAAGTGCTCATTTGCCTTCCCCTCAACGCTAACAAGCAAACTGCATGTAACTTGCTGGAATGCTCTGCCAAACTGCCTGCAGCTGATCTGCCCTAGCGAGGGGCAACTCAAGAATGGACAGGCAGGCAGGCATTCCTGCACAAAATGTGTGCATGACCAACCCCCCGATTAACTGAAGGCGACCTCAGGAGGCTGCTGGATGCAGCAAAGGGGAGGTGGGACATCCTCTTCCCTCCAGGAGGACACAGACCCAGGGGCTCTGATGGAAATGTGGCCTGGGAGGAAGTCGCCACCTCGGTCAGTGTCAGGGCACTGGCCCCCTGAACCAGGAAGCAGTGCCGGAAAAATGTCAATGACCTCATCCGTGCAGCAAGGGTGAGTGCTGAACCCCATCTTGCATCTTCCCCCAAATCTCCCCCAGATCATCCCATCCCCAGCACCCTGCATGTTTCCAGCCCCTGATCCCCAAGCACCTCCTTCCTATCCCCCTAAGAGCCCCACTGCACTTTCCCTCTAAGGGCCACCACCTGATACTCTGCAGGAGTCATGGCTCCTTCTGTATTCACAGGAGAAGATCGCCCATAACACCTGTGAGAGAGAGTGAAGACAGGATGGTGAGCCAGACCTTCGGGTCCCCACCCCCTTTGAGGAGGGGGAGCTGGAGCTCTCAAGAGAAGGAGAGATGATAGCATGGTCGGGCTGCTGTCATTCCTCCATTCACTTTGAGGCAACTTCTCAGGGGCACGAGTTTCGGGTGCGTGGTTTAAAGGAGATGTACGAGGCATATTTATTTGCACAGAGTAGAGGTCGCGGACACAGATACGATAGTGACCTTTAAGGGTGTCTTTACAGCTACATGAATGGGATGGGAATAGAAGTATATGGTCCCTGGAAGGGTAGGGAGTTACAAATCAGATGGGCAGCCTAGTTGCTACAGGCTTGGAGGACCGAAGGGTCTGTTCTTGTGATGTAATTTTCTTGGTGCTTTGTTCTATGTTCAGTGAAGAAATCTGAATCACGTGTTTGGCATTCCGGATTTCTCTCCCTCCCTTGCACTTACCATTGTGTCCTGTGTCGCAGGGACACATCCGGACGCCCCGGGGCCTTCTGGACTCCAGGCCCGTACTGCAGCTCCCGCCCATCCTGGTCCAGACAGCTTGAACAAGTCCTCGGAGGATATGGTGTAGGGACCTCCGAGGGTGGCACCGTTTTGGCATCAACTGCCACTCAACTCACCATCCCAGATACTGACACGTCGGTGGGTCCAGTTAGTGATGAGGCTTCTGGGTCACTCTCTGGTGAGCACGACACATCTGATAATGTATATCAGGTGGACGATGGAACGTCCGAAGCCCCTGGCATGCAGAGGCCTGCACGAGGTGAGGACTTAGCTGGCCCCAGGCTACATGCTGGGCCTCTGAGATCACTTCTCCTTCAGCTGCTGGAGATGCAGCAACAGAGCCAGGGAATGCAGGAGGGGCTGACGGCCACTGGACCAATTACAAGGCTGTTGGGAGGAGTCCCAAAGTTTTCAGGTGGACTAGCTATTGCCTGTCTTGCATGCTTCCCAGGCCAGCACTGCAAGGGTGGTGTCTGCAGTGGAAAGCCTAGGGCAGGGGATCCTCACCATGAATGGCCACAGCTGAGATTCTCAAGGTTCTACGGCCATGGCTGAGCGGCTCAAGAGCTTGCAGGAGACCCAGCGGGACAGCGCTGAGACACAGCGGGCTACGGCAGCAGCCCTTGAGAATGTGGCCCAGTCTCAGAGGGCACTTGTTGCAGCCATTGAGAGATGGCCCCCGACTCAAGTGGCCATCGCAGAGAGCTCAACCACCATGGGTAGGGCACAGGTGGTCCTCCAGGATTGGCAGTGCCAGGTCACTGCAGAAGCAACGCCGTCCTATGGAGTGACTCAGGGGTCCGCAGGAACCCCAAGAGAGGAGGAAGGGCTCGAGCCCATGCCGGGGCCTTCCCGCCAGGAGACTGTGGCTGTGGCTACATCTTCTGCTACCCCCCTACCTGACACCGGGGCATTTCAGGAGCAGTGGGACGAAGAGGGTGATAGTAGAAACATCCCAGACACTTGGAAGCAGGCCAGGGCCCTCAAGGTCCAGGGCCTCCAGAGACCGCCTTCCAAGCACATCACAGGCAATGGGGCAAGGTAGGCAGCTGGCCCCCTCAACCTCCGACTACATTTTGGGGAGTCACTGAGACGTAGTGGTAGGCCACGTAAGGTTAGGAAGTTGTAGTTGCACTGAGATGACACGGGTGAAGGGCTGCACTAGTTAGAAAGATATTTAAGCACCTTAACGTTTTCTGTTCACAAGTTTTCATGTTAGAACGTCTGATTGCAATTAAACCCTTATTGCAATCAAATGTTTTTTCACCACCCACCTGTGACTAATTTGTCTCAGATTTGTCTCGAATAGGAATCCTCTTCCATTGATGATCGCCGGAACGATGCTTCATGTTGATGTCAGTTGGGGAGGCTCCTCAATGCTGTGTCACTGAGGAAAGGAAGGCATTGGTTCCCCAGATCCCAAGAGTGATTCCCTCCAGTACCCCACCCCACCCGCCCCAGGGTCCTGTATGGGGGGTTTCAGATTCCTTACGCACTACACAGACGTGCCAGCGTGCATGCGGAGCTCAGATAGGAATCAGACTAGTTTGCACCAGGGCATCCTCATAATGGTGCTTAGCGAGTCGTCATCACCCTCCTGCCTGCCAAAAACTTGCTACCACAGAGTACCTAGGCCCACCACTGGTGTGACAATGTTGCAGGAGATAGAAGGAATTTTGGGTGGGGGGGGATGGAACGGAACCCACAGACACGTACTCCTAACGACAGAACCGCCTGGTGATAAGGGCCTCCCTTGACGCCCTCGCATGCCTCATTTGAGCTGCCAGCCCTCCAGCGCCTGGTTGCTGTTCTCGGCATGCTCTTCCACTTCCTCCTCCTCCTCTTCCTCCTCCTCCTGCTGGTCATCCTCCCCAGCGATGCCCAGCTGGTCAGCTTCCACGTCCTTCTCCTCCGCCAATATGTCACCTCTCTGTAGAGCCAAATTGTGCAAGCAACAGCACTGAGGGAAGAGATCACTGGGCTCTATTGGAGGGCCCCACCAGATCGGTCCAGACATCGGAATCACATTTTGAGGACCCCAATGCACCTCTCCACTATCGCTTGGATGGCTACACGGGCCACATATAGCAGGTCTCTGCCTCAGTCACAGGCCTCCGCACAGGCATCAACAGCCATGTCCGAAGCGGGTAACCCATATCACCGACGAGCCACCCCCCGCAGCCTGGGCTTCTCCTCAAATGGATCCGGGATGTCCGAGCTCCTGACAATGAAGCTGTCGTGCACACTACCTGGATGTCTTGCACAGACATGCATAATGTTCATCTTATGGTCGCACACTAGTTGAACATTCAGGGAGTGGAACCCCTTTCTGTTGATGATTCTCCGTGGATTCTGTAGGGGGACCTTGGGGGCGACGTGTGTGCAGTCGATGGCCCCCTGTACGCTAGGCAATCCCGCAATGGCTGCGAACCCTGCTGCCCGGGCTTCCTGACGGGTCCAGGTTAAATTTGATGTATTGCCCAGCCCAGACATGCAGGCTTCTGTGACCTGCTTGACACAGATGTGCACAACTGATTGGGAGATGCCACAGACATCTCCACTAGGGCTTTGGAAGGAGCCAGTCTCATAAAAGTTCAGAGCGGCCGTCAATTTGACAGCCACCGAGAGTGGGTGCCCCCCCACTGCCTCTAGGTGCCAGATCCTGCAACAGGTTGCAGAGGTGTTGCATTGTCTCCTTACGGAGACATCCGCAGCACACGGTGGGCCCGATTTTACCATTGCGTTGCGCCCGTTTTTGGCACGAAAACATGGTAAAGTCGGGCGTGAGGCCATTAACGCAATCCGCGCCTGCGTCTGCGCAGATGCCCACTTTACCGAGGCCCGGGAATGGCCGCGATCCGATTCGCATGCATTTAAATTGAATTAATGAACTGCCCACCCAACTTTATCAGCATTTCCCCCTTTACCATCGCGTTCGCGCGTCCAGATTCGGCGCAAAACAGACCTGCTCGGCAAAGGTCTGTTTCGGGTGCTCCAGCTGCTGAAGAGGTAAGTTCAGAGCTTCCAACGGATCTCTGACTCAGATCGGTCGTGGGGGCGGAGGGAGGCTGGCCTGATCATTTTCTAGTGGGGGGGGGTGCGGGGGGGTGGGAGAAAGGAGGCCCGATCATTTTCTGGGGGGGGGGGGGGGGGGGGGGGTGGCGGGAGAAGGGAGGCTCAATCATTTTCTGGTGGGGGAGGGCGGGGAGAGGAGAAGGCGGGTCAGATGTATCTCTGGTGGATGGGGGGAGGGAGGACAAATCGCTCGCGGGGGGGGGGGGGGTGGAGGAGGGAGGCAGAGTGAGGCCAAATTGTCGTCTGGTGGCGGAAGAGGCCAGATTGTTGTCTGGTGGGTGGGGAGGGGGGGCCCACTTTATCCGCGTTTTGCGGCCTGGGAGCGATGTGACAGCGGCGCGATTTTCCATTTTTTTTCTAACTGCGCATGCGCAGTTTAGAGCTCCGATCGTTTCGGGCGCGATAAGCCCCACCCACAGTGCGATTCGGACCTGCGATTTTTTTTTCAGGCTGAGTGCGTATGGGGGCGCCTGAGAACAGGTTTCCAAGTCGGATCTGAATTGTGCCCAGATTCAGCACTTCGAATGAAAATGGTAAAATCGGGCCTGTCCTCCAGCTTCTCCTCCTC